>NC_135477.1:27638322-28261989 GCF_052094955.1 Ictidomys tridecemlineatus | reverse complement strand
CTTAGGCAGTGTTTCCTCTACTAATAAAAACTAAACAAAATTCAGTTTTATCTTCTCAGCAGGTTGCTTTGGAGAGATTCTGGGCTGCTAGTATTTGACAGTGGATCATTGTAAAAAGCCAGCAGATGTCTTGCCTCCCTATCTGGAAGATCAGACTACCTAGGACTGAGTAGTATCCTGTATTACTAATGAGGGTGTTAAAAATTGTCACAAAATATTGTAGTAAAATGAAAAAAATATAGAAACCATAATTTAAATTTTCTATAAGATATAGGTTCTCTGAGAGGTTTCCAATGATTTAACTACTCAATCCCTTTAAAAAAGTTGCAGTTAGGTCTGTTGCTACCAGATGGTGATAGGGTGGCTTAAGTCATATGGTTTACCCTAAACCTGGGGTTAGTCACTATGTAAAAAATTATCATCAGTAAGAAAGGTGCCAAATCATACCATAAATTCCTCTTTATTTTAAAATTTGTTCCAATGTGGTATCTTTTCAAAGGTTGCCTGATATTTATTTGATGCTAAATGTTTTATATTAAAAAGGTAATATTTTACTTGATTTAGTTAGTGAAAATTTATTAATGATTACATCATGAGAGTGGGAGTTGCAGCAACCCTGGAGTTAAGACATAATCTTGAAGACCTGAAGCTTTACTTCTTTTTTTCAGCTCATTTTTACATATTTTTGGTGCATTCTATCATACCTGTTAGTGGAGTTCACTCTGACATATTCATAAATGCCTGTAACGTAGTTTGCTCCAATTCAACCCCCAGTGCTTCCTCTCTCCTTTCCTTCCTCCCTCCTCCAGCCCCTTCCTCTACTCTACTGCCTTCCATTTATTTTTTAATTGGTGCATTATAGTAATATATGAAACTGGAATGAACTGAGATACATTCATACATGCACATAGCTTTATTTCTTTTTTGTCCTCACCTTTAGGCTGGCTCAGTGTCAACACCTAGGAATATCTTTATTCATGGTGTTTGCTGTTTGCCTATTTCTTGTCTAACAAGTTTGAATTAAATCATGAGAAGCCTCTCAGTTCCCTTCCTGTCTTCATTCTTTCAAATATCCTCCTTTTCTATGTGTATCACAGAGAGAAATAAACCATGAGACAACAGTGTGCTCCAGGAAGCACAGTGCTCTGTCAGGCTTTGCCATCTACAAAGGTTTAAGTGTCACCAAACACCTTTTTATACTGTATTTCTCAGATAGGAAATGAACGTAACTTACATTACATTACATTTTCACTTTTTTTCTCTATTGTTTTCCTTGAAACAACTGAAGGTAGAAGATTTAAAATAGAAAATTTCCTAAAAATAGATATTTTCAAGGAGACATAGCATATCTCATATTTTTTAAAGCTAAAAGCACATTCCCTTTCAGAAATCTGAGACAGGGGGCTTATTTGCTTAAAAGGCCTTCATCTCTTACCTACATGCCCAGAATGAGGCTTCCCTAATATTTAACCAAGGTGATGGCAACTTTTTACAAGCAAGGGAAGGAGGGCTCGCAGTGGATTACAGAAAGAGACACTACTGAATATCAAATGTCTCCTATAAAACTGCAAGCAAAGTCTTCGCATGTAATTGTGATGTTGCCAGGTTCCTGCCTCAATCGCCACCTCGTGTATCTTAGCTCCCCAAACTACTCATTGTTTCCAAATGCACAACATTGTGATATGTTTCTGGCTTTCTGAGTTATTTTCCCTCCTTGGAGTGCTCTTTTCTTCTCTTATATCCAATGACTACTTCCTCTCCTCACTCCTATTCACTAGGCACAGTTCTTTAGTGTCCTAAGTGCCATTCACTTGGGTTGCTTTTATACCTCCATCAGCCGTTTTCACTAGTACTTTCCTAATATTTAGGTAAATATATAGTTTTTAACTTAAATTAAGTATATAAAAGGGAAAATTCATATCAAATTTTGTAAGAACACAAGAAGCATCATTTTCCATCATTGGAAAATAATCATAAAATAAATATTATGAAAAAATACTAGCTAGAAAAAGTTCTAGCTGAAAGTCACCGACTGCTCTGAATCTGAATCCCTTTGTAAGATGAGAAACTGGCAAGATTAAAGAGGTAAGACTATACTTATCAAGTTGAAACTTCCTCTTTGACTTTATTAGAACAATGAAAACGGAATAATTCTCCGTGTAGGTTTCAATACTACATAATACTCCAGTGTATTTCTCCTGATTGCAGTCAGCATGCCTAGATTTTCTCCCCTCAATCAGTAGTGTGCATCTCACACTTTGGGAAATACTGATGCAGAGAACAATGGTGAGCCTTGGAGTCACATAGTTCTGGGGTCAAATTTGAGACTTTACATTTATAAATTTGGCTTCAGACAGGTCACATACCCTGTGAGCTTCCCTTTTTGCTTATTGAGTAAGTTCTGTCTCAGTGGGATATTTGGAGGATTTGATATACTATATTTATAAAATAGCTGACAAATAATAAGACTCAATGAATAGTAGCTTATAGGATCTTTAATATAATCATCATCATCATCATCATCATCATCATCATCATCATCATTATCGTTGTCATCATCATCTTTCAAGGTGTGGATCAAGCATCCCCTTTGCAAAAATGCAACTTCTTTCCTGGAAATTTCACAATACTCTGAACACACCTTTGTTTTGAGAGAATAATTTGCTTATATCCGTCTTACTAGTGTTTGGTGAATTCTTCAAAGCCAGAGCCTCTTCTCAGCCCAGGAAAGCAGACACTGAGTGAAAGCCTACTGTATTCAAAGCTTTCTGAGCCATATCATAATTTGGAAAAAAACTACAAATTTAGCTATCAAGAGATTGAATACTTAGGCTGGTTATGGTTCCAATATGGTTATTGGAACTACTGCTCAGGAAATAGCCTCATACATGCTGAAGAGAGCAACTGGGATATTGTTCTACTTTGTAAATTAAGAGACACTTGAAGCCAGAGAATTTTCCACTATGTCCCCAGCAAGTCCTTGTCTCCCACAGCTGTTCCTTCCTACTCCTCTTAATAAAATGCAAGTTTCCCAAACAATGGCTGCTAATTCTCAAGTACAATTCCTCCTTCTTCTGAGAACTGTCCTGATCCAACAATTCCCGAAATCAGCTGAACTTCAGCTAACCTCTCCTGCTGAAGTCCTGTAACAACTTCTGCCTTCCTTTCCCAAGTTAGAATGCTCCTCAGAACCTTCTCTTGCCTGGCATTTTTTATTAAAAACTTATACCAACAGACTGTAGTTGATTTATTTTTTATCACATAAGGGAGTTAAATGTAATGTGAATAATATTTGGGGATCTTAATAAACTAATATTTTAAAAATGTATTACAAACATTTCATTGAAATAAAAGAATACATGAAATAAGCCATTTAGTTTTCATTCTCTATAATGAATCTAGTTTTCATTCTCTATAAATCTTGCTGCCCTGCAGTCTTTATATAGTAAATCAAAGACATTCAAGTTTCTGCTGGTCAGATACTACTAAGAACAAAAGAGTCAGTGCTCAGCTTTTAGTTTCAAATTAGCCTAGAAAAACTTATTAAGGACAAGTATTGGAAAACAGATTTTGTTAATTCTCCCTTGCTCCCTTCCCCCACTGAAATTCTTTTTTTTTAAAGAGAGAGAGAGAGAGAGAGAGAGAGAGAGAGAGAGAGAGAGAGAGAGAGAGAGAATTTTTAATATTTATTTTTTAGTTTTCGGCAGACACAACATCTTTGTATGTGATGCTGAGGATCGAACCTGGGCTGCACGCATGCCAGGCGAGCATGCTACTGCTTGAGCCACATCCCCAGCCCCCTGGCCATATTTTTTGTATTTTTTTTTTTAAATTTTTAATACTTATTTTTTAGTTATCAGTGGACACAACATCTTTATTTGTATGTGGTGCTGAGGATTGAACCTGGGCCGCACGCATGCCAGGCGAGCTCGCTACCACTTGAGCCACATCCCCAGCCCCTCACTGAAATTCTTAAAGCTTTTCTTAACATGGCAAAGCTTAGAGGTCTGAATATAAAGTTTCATTTGGGAAATGTATTGTGGAGAGGACAGAGGATTCAATATAGAGAAGGCTTGGAGGGGATTAGACCAAGGTCAGGCAGTTGCCTGCATCATAGAAAGAGATCCAGTGTTCAACCCCCTACCCCAATACCCACCAGCACTCAGGCTAGGGAGAATGAGAAACTGAAAGAAGAGGACACAAGTGCCCTACTTCTCATCTGGAACTTTGGGGAGACTTCGTATACCAACTGAGGGCAGCTACAGGGGCATAGAAAGGGTGGCTTGGTGTGATTCTAAGTACGGAAGGCCTGATTCAGTATTTCCCATCTGTCATGACCTGTGCTTGACTGCAAGAGATCCACAAGTCCCCATGTGCTCTGTGAGGCCAGACAACTGCCTAGGAGAGTTTGGGAAGAGTTCTGGAAGAATTCTGATGACAGCATGAGGAAGTCCCAGAGTGTGGGAAGCTTAACATATAGCAATGGTAACGCCTGTGCTCAATACAACATCAAAAGACCTGGAAGTACGCACTACACCTGGTTAAATATTAGGGTAATGTGTCAAGTCATCAGGAGATGGGATGGCTGAGTGAGGTCTGCTGGTCATCAGATGACAGCACATGAGCCAGAGACCCCTCCCCAGTGCCAGAACATGGTATAAGCACCTCGTTGTGCCCAGATGGTATGTAGGAATGAATAAAGAAGAAAGAGATGAAAATTTAACAAAGTCTAAGAAATTACCAAGAAGAAAAGATAGAGTTGCTTTTATCCATAAAGTTGATTTTTGTTGTTGTGATTTTGTTACTCCCAACGAAGGTTCAAAAAAGATCAGTTTATAAAATAAAAAATTTTAAAGTATCTGACCTGTAGAGTATGAATTCAAGTACTCCCGTTAAGATAAAATAGTAGTGGACATGAAGGGCTTTTAGAGTCAGACTTCACACTTTAAATCCTGGCTCAGTACTTTTTAACAGGAATTAAAAAATCCTCCTTTTAGTTTCTACCCAGAGTTGCAGTTCTATGCCTTATAAGAAATTTATGTCTTTCAGAAGAAATCTAAACCTCTGTTCATGACAGCCTTTCTTTGCATATCCTGAACTTACCTTTTTCGTAGACTATTTTCTAGAACTTCCAGTCCATCATCAGATCATATGATCCACAGTTCTTCACCATACAGATATCTCTCTCTAAAGGTGTTTGAAAGTCACCTGTATTCCCTTCACACTAATTCTATACTGATGTACATCACTGCTTCATGAGACTGCACTTTCACATTGATCCACAGTTGGAATAGTTCTTTTCATTCCCCTTAAATCTTCATCTTTGCTTGAACTCTTTATAGACTTACTGAAGAATTGAGCCAGCCTGTCAGGAAAAGGCCTTCTGGAAACTGAATCTACTATACAGACTTACAATTTTCCTTGTCTTATCTCCATTAAGTTGGTAGATTTAAACAAAGGGATGAGCTTAATTAGCTATCGAGCCCAAGTCCCCTGGTTGCTACTTCTTTATAAAGCAAGAATAGAAAAATAAGAAAGCAAGGCAGGGTGTCTGTCTGTCCACACTGCATATCATGACCCAGTTTCCAGACAGCTTACCTGTAATGACTAAACTTCCCTTTGGCCTTTTTGGGTGAATATTTGATCTCTTCAATAAGTGTTTCCAAATGATAAAGGAGGTCAAAACACTTCTAGGAAGGTCTCCTGTGAATGGCCCATAATGTGGTTGGGGCTTTAAAACACAAATTGTGTCCTTTCCTAGAGAAAGTGTTTCATTTGGCAAGTTACTTCTCTCTCATCCTTCAAATCCCCTCCCAACTCTTATTTGAGTTGGTACACAACTGCACCCAGGTGCTTTTCAGTAGTGGCAAAACATGTGGAAAAGTAGTCCTGAATATCTGAGATGACATTCTGTCCACATTATAGTTGATACACAACTGTCTGCACAGTGGATGTCTTACAGAAGAGAGGGTGATTAAAAATTTATTATCAATGTCCCTTTAGGAAGCAGCTGTAACTGTTTGAACTTGAGCTTTGATTTCTCCTGCTTTGGATCTCAGATTCCATTTTGCCTTTGTAATCCATGCTCTTGACTTTGGTAATTTATTTCCTTGAGTTTTTCATAAAAAAATTAGTCCAATTTTAGATAAACCTTTCTCATCTCAGGTAAATATTGATAAAATCAGAAATGAAAGATCTTGTTTACACTCTCTTGTTTACATTTTGTATTTCATAGTCTGGGACCTTTGCTCATGTATCTCCAGGAATAACAACTACCAGCCTTCTATACATGGGCCATGCAAACTAGAGATCACTTTTAATACCTTATAATCTTTATAACTTCATTGAGTTCTTTCTCAAACAAAATCTCTGTTTCTGATTATTTTGCCTCAGATGTACCTGGAGCATATTTTCAAGCCAAATCTCATTTTCTTATTTCCTGTCCATATTTCTAACTTCCCCAGACCCCCTGGATAATTTATCTATTGCACTAATATTTGTAGTTAAAGAACTATAGACCCACTCCTTCTCAGTCTTTGAGCTCAGGAAATATCTCCAATCATTTCTCAATCATTTTTGGTCCAGAGAGAGCCCAAACATGCCTTTTCTGGGGAAATTTAATCCATGTGTTTATGATTAATTTATATATAAGTCATTAAATTGGTGTTTCTAAGACATTTCATTTGGCAAGTTACTTCTTTCTCACTCTTCAAGTCCCCTCCTAACTCTTATTTGAGTTGGTATAAAACTGCACCCAGGTGCTTTTCAGAAGTGGCAAAACACATAGAAAAGTAGTCCTGAATATCTGAGATGACATTCTGTCCACATTATAATTGATACACAACTGTCTACACAGTAGATGTCTTACAGAAGAGAGGGTGATTAAAAATTTATTATCAGTGTCCCTTCAGGCAGCAGTTGTAACTGTTCTTAGAGTGGAATCTAGCTTCTAATGCCTGATTTACCCAAAGTTCAAATTCAATTTAATTCCAGCCAATTTAATAATCTTTCATTCTGTACCTATTATGTGCTGGCTACAATTAGTCATAAATATTTCCTGCCTTCAATTTTCTCATTGTTTAAAAGGAAAGACTATTTTGTTTAGTTGTGATAGCCAACTCTGTATAGCAGAAGCAAAAGTGACAAGGAATCAAAGTGCTATGAGAGAAAGAAGCTAAGAGATCTCTACAGGGGACATTAGAGAAGGTGGCCATGGAGCAGGGCCTTGGAGTTTGGGTTACTATATAGACAGAAGGGATATAACAAGAGTGGAATGACATGATCATATCTCTAATTCTGATATTGTGGGAGAAATATTGGAAATGGGAGAAAATACAGGTAGAGGAACTTTTAGGAGACTGCTGTGAAGATCCAGACAAGAGCTAGAAAGGCTCTGACTGATGACAGAGACTAGAGTTATGACAGTGGGCGACTTGAGTTTGAGATGTATCACTGAGATGGGCTCTACTTTGTTCAGAGATGAGCCAGATATGAAGATTATAGGTTGTGAGTGATCTCTGGGTGAAGTGCTTACACTCTCTAGGTATTCATTCCCTTAACAGTAGATAGAATATAATATTTCTACCTGATTTAAGAATTTAAAAACATTGTATAAAATTACCCACTTCCTTCCTACATTTTCCTTTCATAGTAGTTTAGAAGAAAATGATGATAATGAAGTTCATAAACTAGGATTTTTAGAACAATTCAATATTTATGCTACTTGGGTCTTTGAACCTTTGGTGTATTTGCTCAAAGGTCTTTCATATGTGTCTCTATAAATGTCTAGTTATTGGCTCATTTCACATTTTAAAAAAAATTTTCTGTGGCACTGGAGATTGAACACAGGGTCTCATGTATACTAGGCTAGTCTAGCACTTGCCTATCAAACTATATCCCAGGCTACAAATTTTTTGATTGATCAAAATTGTATACATTTATTATGTACAACATGTTTTGAAATATGCATACATTGTGCAATGTCTAAATCAAGGGAATTAACACATGCACTAATACATTACCTTACATACATTTTTTTATGGTGAGAATGCTTAAAATTGGCTCTTAGCAATTTTTAAGAATGTTTATATTAATTATAGTCACCATGTTTCACAATAGATCTTTCTTGAAAAGATTTCTTACAGCTAACTGTAATATTGTATTCTTCGACTAAAATCTCACCTCTACCAGAAGCAGCAGCAGCAGCCCCTGGTGACAATTATTCTCTGATTCTATTTAAGTTCCACATATAAATGGTATCATGTGACTTTTATCTTTCTGTTGCCGGCTTATTTCTCTTAACAAAATGTCCTCTAGGTTCATCCATGTTGTCACAAATGGCAGGATTTCCTCTTGAGTTTCAATTGTATTCCATTGTGACACATACCACATTTTCTTTTTCTATTCATTTACTGAGGGACATTTAGGTCAATCCCATATCTTGGCCATTCTATATAATGCTACAATGAACATGGGACTGCAGATAGCTCCTGGACATGTTGATTCCACTTCCCTTGGATATGAATCTTACAGTAGTGGTATACAGGATCATATGATAGTCATATTTTTATTTTTTGAGGAAACTCCAAACTGTTTTTCATAATGGCTGAGCTAATTTAAATTCTCATTAAGAGTATAGAAAGGTTCCTTTTTCTCCATATCCTTTCCATTATTATCTTTTTGCTCATGCCCATTCTAGTATGTTTAAGGTAATATCTCATTTGGTTTTAACTTGAATTTCTCTGATGATTAGCAATATTGACCATTTTTTCATACACCTGTTCATCATTTGGATATCTTTTTTTTGAGAAATGTCTATTCAGATACTTCGATCATTTTAAAATTGGGATACTTGTAACTTTTAATTGAACTGAGTTCCTTATATATTTTGGGTATTCACCTCTCATCCGATGTACAGTTTGCAAATATTTTCTCCATTTCTATAGGTTGTCCTTGACTCTGCCAATTTTTTCCTTGGCTGTGCAAAAGGTTTTTAACTTGATGCAGTCCCATTTATCTATTTTTGCTTTTGTTGCCTATGCTTATGGAGCCATATCCAGAAAATCATTGCCAAGACCAATGTCATAGAGATTTTCCTCTATGTTCTCATCTAGAAATTTTATATTTTTTGATATTACATTTAAATTTTTTAATCCATTTTGAATTCATTTAAATTTTTTTGTAGATGTATATGGACAGAATGCCTTTATTTTATTTGTTTATTTTTATGTGATCCTGTACTCTGCCACTGAGCCCCAGCCCCAGTCCTTGAATTTATTTTTATATGTAGTGTGAGATAGAAATCTATTTTAATTCTTTTGCACATGGAAATCTAGTTTCTCAATATCACTTATGGTAAAGACTGTCCTTTCTCTATGTGTATTCTTGGCAATTTTGTTGAAAATCAATTGACTATAAATGCATGGATTTATTTCTGGGAACATTATTTTTTCCCATTGATCCATGTGTCTATTTTATGCCAGTATAATGCTGTTTGATTATTACAGTTTTATAGTACACTTTGAAGTCAGGTAGTGTGAGACTTCCAGCATTGTTCTTTTGCTCAAGATTGTTTTGGCTATTTAGAGTCTTTTATATTTTTTTTTTCTACTTCTTTGAAAAAAAAAACATTGGATTGATAGGAATTGCACTGGATCTGTATATCACTTTGGGTAATGTGGCTATTTAAAAAATATTCATTATTCCAATCCATGAACATGGAACATCTTTCTTTTTATGTTTCTTTCGATTTCTTGCATTAATGATTATTTTTAGTGTATGGACCGTTTACCACCTTGTTTAGACTTATTTCTAAGTATTTTATTTGTTTTGATGATGTTACAAATGACTTCACTTTATTTCTTTTTCAGGTAGTTCATTGTTAGGGTTTAGAAACACTACTGATTTTGTAAATTTTATATGCTGTAAATTTACTTCATTCATTTATTAATTCTGATAGTTTTTTGGTAAGTCCTTAGGTTTTCTATATATAAGATCATGTTATCTTAAAACAAGGATAATTTAACGTATTCTTTTCTAATTTGAATGTTTTGATTTCTTTATCTTGCCTAAGTTTCTGGGTAGGACTTTCAGTTCTATATTGAATAGAAATGGTAAGAGTAGGTCGGTATCCTTTTCTTGTTCCTGATCTTAAGAGGAAAAGTTTTCAATGTTTCACTTCTGAGAATAATGTTAGATGTGGGTTCGTCATACACAGCTTGTATTGCATTAATGTGTGTGTGTGTGTGTGTGTGTGTGTGTGTGGAGGATTAAATCTGGGGTCTTGCATGTGCTAGGTAAGTACTCTACCAATAAGCTATATCCCAGCCCCTTTATCATACTGAAATACATTACTTTAATACTTAATTTTTAAAGATTTATTTTTTACAAAAAGGGATGTTGACATCTGTCAAAATTCTTTTCTGTATATACAGAAATGATCATATGATCTTGGTCCTTCATTCTGTTAATATGACATGTCACTTTTACAGATTTGCATATGGTGAACTATTCTTGTATTCATGTATATATCCCACTTGTTCAAAATAAATGATACGTTTAATGTTCTGTTTAATTTTGTTTGATAGTATTTTGTTGAGAATTTTTACATTTATGTTCATTAGGGATATTTATCTGTAATTTCCTTCTCCTCCTCCTCCTCCTCTTCCTCTTCTTCCTCTTAATTTCCTCCTCCTCCTCCTTGTGTCCTTCTTTGACTTTATATTAGAACAAGTCAATATAGCCCCAGGGTTCCCCAAGATAAAATAGATGGTGGGAATAATTATGAACTTATTGCTTGATATGGGGCTTTGGATGGACTGAAAACATTGGAAGTTCAGTTAGTTGAATTGGAAACAGCTGCCACACCTCTCAAATCTGAAAAATACTTGCTAAATCTATCCTGAAAAAGAACATCTTCATTATTAGACTCACATTTTTTAATTAATAAATTTACTACAAAGCTACAGTAATTGAGTATGATGCTTTCATAAAAACAGATATACAGGGCTGGGGATGTGGCTCAAGCGGTAGCGCACTCGCCTGGCATGCGTGCGGCCCGGGTTCCATCCTCAGCACCACATACAAACAAAGATGTTGTGTCCGCAGAAAACTAAAATAAATAAATATTAAAATTCTCTTTCTCTTTCTCTTAAAAAAAACCAGATATACAGATCAATGGAATAGAATTGAGAGTCCAGAAATAAACACTTACATTTATGGTCAAATAGCTTTCAATAAGAGTACCAGAACAATTCAATGGAAAAAGAACAGTCTTTTTGACAAATGGTACTGGGACAACCATCCATGTATAAAGAAGGAAGTTTGTAAAAATTTATTCAAAATGGGTTGAAGACTTAAATATAAGGGCCACACCTATAAAACTCTTAGGAGAAAACATAAGGGTAAATCTTTAGGGGTTTCAATTGGATACCATAAACACATAAGACAAAAGAAAAACTAAATAAATTGGACTTCATCAAAATGAAAATATTTTGTGCTTAAAAGGACACCATAAAGATAATGAAAAGACAACACACAGATTATTGAACTTCTAGCTTCCAGTTCCATATGTTCAAAGCTTGGAAGTCACCATTACTTCCTAACAAATATAAAGCTGAACTGACCCAAAAGCAATATTTCTTCTTGGACTCATAAGAGAGGTGAGAACACGGTGTAAATTGCTGCCTTCAGGATTGGACAGAGGGACAGGTAGATACAGGAGCTGCAGCTTACCAGAGTAGACAGCCGGAACTGAAACTGATGAAATGCTGGAGGCTCACTATGGGCAAGTCTGAGAGTGAAACACTCCAGGGGATTCAGTAATAAGGGGTTCCTACACCTTTGTGAGTTTTATCTCCAGGAGCTCTACCAGGTTCTTATGGCCAATACTAAAAAAAAAAAAAAAAAAAAAAAAATCCCTTCCTGCTTCTGGAAGGGCAAGAGGAAATGGATCATTTAAAAATATACCAACACTCTCTTCTTAACAAGGCTTGCCCATAGGAGAAACTATTGAACCAGAGTCGATCCTGATGGGGTATTGTCAGAGCCTAACTGACCTGATAGAAGGGAAATACCCAACTCTAGTCAGTTCCAGCCTTCCATATAGGAGGACGAAAATACCCAACTTCAGCTAACTCAGGTCATCCTATCACAGCTAAGTGGGACCAATAGTACTGAGTAGCAGTTGTGAAGTTCACAGGCCAGAGGCAGAGGCTCACTGAAAATCTGAGACCTAATCATAAGACTATAGAAACCTTCCCCTCCCATACTCCACCATGTTACTAAAGTCCTATTTACAACTGTTCCTCTTGCTTAGTACATCATTCCACAGCTATAAAGAAAAATTAGAAGGCATGACAAATGCAAAAATTACATTTTAAGAAACAGAAGAAACATTAGACATAACAAGGATGCTGGAATTATCAGACTAGGAATTTAAGACAACTAATTAGTCTGCTAAGGGCTCAAATGGCTATATCGGGCAGCATAAAAAAATTGAGTAAATAGAGAGATGTTAAGTCTTCAGAAAGAACAAAAAAGAAGTGCTAAAGTCAGAAACACTGTAATCAAATGAAGAAATAAAGAATGCTTTGGTAGACTGATGAGTAGACTGGAACGGCTGAGGAATCTCTTAGTTGAGGATATATCAATAGAAATCTTTAAAACAGAAAATTAAAGAAAATAAAGACTGAAAAAATAAAACAGAATATCCAAGGATTATGGAATAATTAAAAAGGGGTATAACATGTAAGTAATGGGAATACTAGAAGGTGAAGAAAGAGAGAAAGGAACAGAAGAAATAATTAAACAATAGTGACTGAGAATTTCTCCAAATTCATGTTAGAAACCAAACTGCAGGTTCAGTAAATTCAGAGAACACTGAAGAGGTTAAATGGACATAACTTCTCCACAAAAAAGACTATACCTAGGCATATCATTTTCAAACTATTGAAAATGAAATATTAAGATGTCCTAAAAGAATCTATCTTATCTATAGAAGAACAAAGATAAGTATTATATCTGAGCTTTTCTCAGAAACCAAGAAGGGAGTGTAGCAAAATATTTAAATGGGAGGGTGGGTGGGGGGAGAGAGAAAGAAACCTTCAAAAGTTAAGAAGTATTTACTCAGACAAACAAAAATTGAAGGAATTCTTGCCAGTAGATCTTCCCTGCAAGAAATGTTAAAAGAAGTTCTTTAGAGACAAGGAAAACAAGATAGGCCAGAGACTTGGATTTATATAAACAAAGGAAGAGTATTAATAAAGAAATAAGTGAAGGTAAAATGAAAACATTATTTTTCTTATTCTTAATTGTCTACAGATAACACTTCATTCAAAGTAATAATAGCAATAATGTATGTGATTAGGTACGTATATGCATATAAGCTTATGCTTATATCATATAAGCTTATGCATACTTAAAAGTAAGTGAAATGAATAATAGCAATAATACAGGGAACAAGAGAGGGGAATGAAAATTATTTTATTATAAGGCACTCAGATTACCATGAAGAATGTTCTTGAGAGTGGGGTTATATTGGTTGTAAATATATATTGTAAACTCTAGGGCAATGATTAAAAATATATATTTCATATTGTAAGAAAGTAGAAAAAAATGGAATCATACAAAATGCTCAAAACCAGAAGAAAAAGAGTGAACAAAAAAAAGAGTGAAACAAAGAACAACGGCAACAAATAGAAAACAGAAGTAATAGATTTTAATCAACTATATCAATAATGATTTTGAATGTCAATAGTCAAAATGCACCAATTGAAGACAGATTGTCAGAACAGTCAGAGTTGATCCAAAAACAAGGCCTAACTATAGCTGTCTATCAGAAACTCAATTTAAATACAAGACACATATAGATTCAAAATAAGAGTAAGGAGAAAAATATGCCAGACTAACACTAACCAAAAGAAATTAGGACATTAAAAAAAAATGAAATCAGGGCATTTGCCAGTAAATGGATAGAAATTGAGAATACCATGCTAGGTGAAATAAACCATATTTGGAAACTCAAAGATTGAAAGTTTTCTCTCTTTATGTGGAAGCTAGAGTATAATAAAAGAAAGGGAGAGGGAAGGATAGCATAATATAAAGATAAAGGGAAGATCAGTAGTGTAGAAGAAGGAGACCAAGACTCAAGGGTGGAGGGATGGGCAAGAGGGGCAATGCAGAATGAATTCTTAGAAAATCATGTTATGTGCCTACACAAATATACAACAAAGCCCTTATCTTTATACATAAGTAAAAAGAACCAGTCAAATATAAAGAAATAGGTGAAAGGAAGTCTAGTAGAGGAAGGAGAATGGGGGAGAGGGATGAGAAGGAAAAGAGGGCAAAGAATGAAGAACTGAAATCTAATTCCATGCATGTATGAGTTTGTCAGGATGAACCCAACTACTATGTATAACTCTAAAGCTTTAATTTTTTAAAAAAGCATTTAGGAGTAGTTATGTTAATTTCAGACACAGCATAGAAAGTTATCAGGCATAAAGAAAAGCATTACATAATAATAAAGGTTCAATTATCCAAGAAGACAACAACCCTCCATTTGTATACATTTAATAATAGAGTGTCGAATTCTAGGAGGCAAAAACTGACAGAACTGTAAGGAGAAAAAAGTTAGTCCAATATTATAGAGGGAGACTTTTAAACATCTTCTGTTCCAAAGGGACAGATCTAGCAGGCAGAAAATCAGTAGGACATAGTTGAAATCAACACCATCATCAATCAACTGAATATAATTTACATCTATAGACTATTTCATCTGACAACAGAATACACATTCTTTTTAAACTCACATGAAACACTCATAAAGATAAATCAAATTCAGAGCCATAACACACATCTTTACAAATTTTAAAACAGAAATCATAAAATCAATGTCTGCTCTCAAGCTACAAAGGAATTAAAATAGAAATCAATAATAGAATGATAACTTGAAAATCCTAAAATATGTAGAGATTAAACAAAACACTTCTAGATAATACATAACTTAAGAAAAAATCTTGAGTAATTAAAAATATTTTGAACTAAACAAAAATTAAAGCACAACTTATCAAAAATTATGGGATACAGTGAAAACAGTGCTGAGAGAAAAATATGTAGCACTGAATGCATAGATTAGAAAATGGGAGATCTTAAAATCAATAATCTAAAGTTCCATCTTAGGAAACCAGAAAAAGAAGATTAAATTAAATCCAAAGTAAGTATAAGAAAAGTAATAATGGTAATTACAGTAGAAATGAATGAAATTTTTAAAAAAATCAATGGAAGTAAGAACAGGAAATCAATAGAAAAAAATCAATAAAACAAAAGCTGGTTCTTTGAAAAGATTAATAAAATCAATAAGCTATAGCCAGGTTAACTAAGAAAAAAGAATTAGGACATGAATTATTAGTATCAGAAATGAAAGAGGGGACATCACTGCAGATCTGGTGGACATTAAAAATATAATTAAGGAAAATTACAAGCAACTCAATTTATAACCTAGATCGAATGGGCTATTTCCTTGAAAGATACAATCTGCCAAAAACTGCACAGGAATAGGCAACACGAATAGGCCTAAATCTATTAAATAAATTAAATCAATAATTAATAACATTTCCAAACAGAAAGCAGCTTTGGCAAATCCTATCACACATTTAAGGAAGAAATTGTACCAATTCCGTATAGCCTTTGTCAGAGGATAGAAGGACAGGGATTAGTTATGAACTCATGGATGAGTAACACAGATACAAAAATCCTCACTTAAATTAAATCCATCAATATATGAAAAGAATTATTAACACAAGCAAGTGGGATATATTGTAGGTATGCAGATCATTTGAAAATCATTTAATCTTATTTGTCACATTAACACATAAAAAGTAAGTCTCGATAGATCCAGAAGAGAAAGGCATTTGGCAATATTCAACACCCATGCATTTTATATATATATATATATAAAACTTTCAGTGAACTAGGAATTGAGGGGAATTTCCTCAACTTGATAGAGAATGTCTACAAAAACATCATATTTAATAGTGAAACACTGGAAGCTTTCTCATTAAGATTAGGAAGAAGGCAAGGATATCCTCTATCACCACTACTTTTCAACATCATACCACAGTCCTAACTAGTGCACTAGAATGAGAAATGGAAATAAAACGTACAGAGATTGGAAAGGAAGAAATAAAACTCTGTGTGTTTGTAGATGACATGATTATCTATATGAAAAAGTCAAAAAATCAACAAAAAACTCCTGGTACTAATAAGCAATTGTAGCAGGGTTTTAGAATAAATGGTTAATATGCAAAAGCCAATTGCTTGCTTATATCCCAGTAGTGACTAAGTGGAATTTGAAATTAAAATGCAATACTGCTATTTACATTAGCACCCCAAAAATGAAATACTCAGGTATAAGTCTAACAAAATATGTACAAGAGCTATATGAGGAAAACTATAAAACTCTGATGAAGAAAAAAACCCTGTAAACAAATGGAGAGATATCAGTTATTCCAAGTTTGATATAATATTTAATACAATCCCAATCCCAGCAATTTTTTCTGTGCATATAAACATACTGATTTTAAAGTTTATTATATAGAGTGGCAAAAGACCAAGATTACCCTACACAATATTGAAGTTGGATAACTGGCAATATCCATCTTTAAGACTTACTATAAGCTATAGTAATCTAGGCAGTTTGATACTAGTGAAAGAATAGACAAATAAATCAATGGGACAGAACAGATAAATAGATATAATCAACTGATTTTTGAGTAGCTAGGATTTCAGGTGTGTACGACAATGCCAGGCCCAGAGACCACATTACTTAATACTGCTGTATTGGGGCCTAAGTTTCAGCAGGTATTTTGGAGGGGACACCATTATTCCAACCATAACACTAGACAGATGCCCAACAGAAGACATACATTATGCATTGTACACAGTGTTTAAGTGAAACATTCTTCATGATAGCCAAAAGCTAGGACAGTCCTAATATCTACCAATAGATGAATAGACAAATAAGATGTGGCATATCCCTATGATAGAATATTATTCAGCAATAAAAGGAAAGAAGTTCTGATACTTGGATGAGCTTGGAAAACATTAAGCTGAGTCCACACACAAAGGGCCACATGTTTTATGATTCTATTCACATGAAATGTAGAGACAGAAAGTCAATTCATAGTTTTCAGAGGCTGGGGAAAAGGAAGAATAGGAATAACTGCTAATAGGCATGCGGTTTACTTTTCAGATGATATTCTAAAATAGATTGTGATGACAGTTATACATCTCTATGGATACACTAAAATGATCCATTTTTAAAGGGTGAAATTTTCAGTATATGAATTATATCTCAATAAAGCTATTATTAAAAGAGGAAACTAAGGTCAATGCAGAGCCTTGCCTACTGGCCTGGAGCTGTGCTTTCTGTTAGTGCCAACAGCCTTCTCTTCCCTCTACCCTCACTACCTGTTTCAGGGAGAAAGATGACTAGGTGTGAAGCTGAGGTTTTCCTATCTCTAAGAAGGACCAAAAGCAATATACATCTGTTCAAGTATGTAGGAAAACTTTAGGATGAAGAAACTAAAACTTTTATGGCTCTATTGGATAAAGGTATCCAAGCCACTATCCTATCAGTTTTATTGGTGAGGAGTGCTCTTGAATCCAATTGATAAAGCTTAAGCAACTTTCCCAGAAGGAAAAATAAATCGAATGTGACTTTGTGGGTAAGGCCTTTGAACCAATTCAGTGTCCTGTTGTGGCTTTTACTGCTATTTTACAGGATGTGCTGTGAATGCTCATAACATCCAGAAAAGATTCTCCTGATTCAGAAAAGTCTCATGTGGGGGAGTAGAGGGACATGTGGAAGATACCACATGTTACTAGGGCATGTAAATCACTCCTGAATCAGCCTCCAAAGCCTATCCCAAATGGTTCCAGAAGAGAAAGGGAAATCACAACATTGGTTAAGTTCTAAAAGAGAGATAGTAAGAGGTGCATTATCTCAGTCTACAGCCCTACATGTCAAGAAGAACTGGAACTGGAGACCTATGGTGGATTGTCCCCAGCTGAATGCAGTTGTTACTCTTATCCCGCTATTCCAGTATTATGACTGTAATTAAATCCATTCTCAGACTGATGGCATATGTATGTTGTCCTCACTCCACTTTTAAGTCTCCCCTCTTTGTTATCAACTTAGCAACCTTTTTGTTTCCTGAGTAGCATTCTGAATTTTGTAATAAATTACTTTTTAGTTTATTTGTAGTCTTTCCTTCTAGATTATAACTTCCAGTGAGGGCAGGGATCTTGTCTTTCTCTTTCACCTTTATTTCCACTAAAACTAGAGATTACTGACATATAACAAATATTCAATAAATATTTGTCAAATAAATAAATGATAGGATAGTACTAAATATTTTGTTAATATCTCAGTAACTGAACCAAGAGTTGAGTACAAAAGAGAAGAGAAAAGGTAACTTCTAATTTAACCAGGGTAAATAAAAGCTTCTAACTCAGTAGTTCTCATGCCTGGCTGCACATTTGAATCACTTGGGGAGCTTTAAAAAAATACCAACACCTGGAATCCTCTATGGTCCAAATGAATTGGGATCTCTGGACCTGGTGCCTGGGCACAGTTATTTTTAAAAAGCTCCCTAGATGACTACAATGTGTAGCCAGGCTTGAGAACCAGTGTTTTAATACAGAAAAGATAAAGATTTCAATATTCAGATGAGGGCAATGAATTCTAGAGTAGATAGCAGATCTTTTCAAGTCAAGTTTGGAGTAAGTGAATATGGTATACTCTGCTTCAATCCATTCAATCAATTCAATCCAGTCAGGGATAAAATAAGCAGAGATTGATAATAGTTAAAAGTGACTGAGGTACCAAATGACTGATAGATTTTTTTAAAGTTTATAGATAGTATAGTGCATTTAATAAGAATTTTAAACCAATTTCAATTTATTTGTTCTAGTTTTATTTTAAAAACACTTTTGCTCTTATTTAAACAAGCAGCAAGAAAAATTTAATGGAGTTAGGAAAAATGATTTTTGTGTGATATCTTTCTATTGCTATGACAAAATATCTAAGACGAACAACTTAAAGGAGGAAAGATTTATTTGGGCTCATGGTTTCAGAGGTTTTAGTCCTTGATTGGTTCCATGGCTATGGGCCTGTGGCGAGGCAGAGCATCGTGGTGGAGAAAGAATGATGGAGCAGAGCTGCTCACCTCATTGCAGATGGGAGGAAAGAAAGGCAAGGAAGGGGCCAGGGACAAGGTACCCACCCCTCACCAGTGACCTACTTCCTCCACCTAGGCCCTACCTCCTATATTTTCCACCACCTTCCAATAAATAGTTCATTCAATTATGAACCCACTAATGGACTAATCCATTGATGAGATCAGAACCCTCATGATTCAATCATTTCCCAAAAGACCCACCTCTGAAAATTGCTGCATCAGGTACCAAGTCTTCAACACATGAGCCTTGTGGATACATTCCATACCAAAACCATAATACTTTGGTTCTCATGGTCACTTATCAGAGGTTTATTTGTTGGTTCCTGAAGGTCATACAGAATCACTGTGCTCTTAATATTTTCAAATATAATAAATAATATAAAGTAACCTTAGATTTGTCATACTGTGCCATTCATAATTAAAGCCTTTGAATCTATAAGAGGGCATTCTATTTTTTTCCCTCTCCTGGCTTCCCTCCCTCCCTCTCTTCCTTCTTTCCTTCCTTCCTCCCTCCCTCCCTTCTTCTATTTTCCTCCCTCCCTCTTTCTTTTTAAAAGTTTTAAAATTTATTTTTACTGGTGCATGTTTTAGTCAGTTTTTTTCCCACCACTGAGACCAAAAGGCCTGACAAGAAAAATATAATGGAGGAAAAGTTTATTTGGCCCTCACAGTTTCAGAGGTCTAACTTCAATGTTTTCTGCCCAAGGTGAGACAGAACATCATGGCAGAAGAAAAACAGCTCAGAACACTGACAACAAGAAGCAGAGAGAGCTTCCCTCACTAGGGACAAAATATAAGCACCAAAGGCATGCCCCCAGTGACCCACCTCTTCCAGCCACACCCCACTTGTCTATAGTTATCATTCAGTTAATCTATTCAAGTGGATTAAGTCATTGATAAGGTTATACCTCTCATAACCTGATCATTTTGACTCTGAACCTTCTTTTATTGTCTCACACATGAGCTTTTGGAAGATACCATATATCCAAGCCATAACAGTGCATTATAATTATACACAATAGTGAGGTTCATTATGTCACATTTGTACATGTACATAATTTGCACAGTACCTTCCCTTTCTCTTCCCTCTTCTCTCCCCATGATCCATTTTCTCTACTCCACTGATCTCCCTTCTATCATCATCATTATTATTCTAACTAGTGTACTTTCATTTATATATATATATATATATATATATATATATATATATATATTTCTTGCTGCTTGTTTAAATAAGAGCATTATATATATATATATATATATATTTCCAGATATCCACACAAATATATATTTATAAAATGCTCTTATTTAAACAAGCAGCAAGAAAAATTTAATGGAGTTAGGATACATTCTAACATAACACAAAGTATTATGGTTTTGGTATCGAATGTATCCATATATCCATATATATACATATGTATATATAACATTTAATTTATATATATACAAATATATATACATATATACTTATGTATATGACTCATGGTGGTATATTTGTACATGGACATGGCATAATTTGGTAGATTTTGCTCCCCAGTACTTCCTGTGTGACCTCCCCTCCTCTCCTCCTTCTCTCCTCTTAATCCCCTTCCTCTACTCTCTTGATCTCCCTTCTATTTTCATAAGGTCCACATATTTTTATTCCTTTATTTTTTTTACTTTCTAGCTTCTGCATATGAGAGAAAACATTCAATATTAGACTTTCTGTGTTTGGCTTATTTCACTTAGCATGATGTTCTCTAGCTTCGTCCATTTACCAGCAAATGACATAATTTTGTTCTTTATGGGTGAGTAAAACCACTAAACACATAACCCAATCAATAAATGGGCAAATGAACTAAGTGGCATTTCTCAAAAGAATAAATGCAAATGGCCAAAAATATGTAAAAGCATGTTCAATATCCTTAGCAATCAGGTGCAAGTGCAAATCAAAACTACACTGAGATTTAATCTCACTCCAGTTAGAAGCAATCATCAAGAATAAAAATAACAATAAATGCTGGTGAGAATGTGAAGGAAAGGTACAATTATAATGTTGATGAAAATGCAATGATTTGTAAATAGATTTCCACAACTATTTTGGAAAGCAATATGGAGATTCCTCAAAAAATTAGGAATGGAGCCATCATATGAACCAATCGCTACCCTACTTATTGGTATATAGTCAAAAGAACTAAAATCAGAATATTGTAATGATACATGCATTCATATGTTTATACTACTTCCCTCTCTTGTCTGATTAATTGTATTGGTTTGGTAGGTAGGTGAGGTGCAGCTCTTCTCATTCTGACCTTGTTCCTCCTCACCTGCAGGTTGCTTCAAGGATGGTGAACTATGCTCCTAAGCTCAGGCACAGTGAGGCTGTAGTTGTTTCTTCTCACTAATTTATTTAGCTTGTGCACAATTTGCTGTAGCTGTGATTTATCAGTATTGCAGTCTGGGAATAATATAAATGGTTGATGGCAGAGTAAGATTTTCAATTGTTGCTTCTCAGTGATTCAAATAATGCACTATCATTACCACTTTGATGTGCCATATCATGGTTTCCAGAGCTTACTGTGCCATTTTATAAATACCAAATGAAGGTGTTAGAGCTAGTATTGCAGCTTTGTTACTGCCTTAATTGCTTTCACTGGGAAAGGTTGGCAGCATCTTTTCTGGAGGGAAATAAAATGTAATTTTTAGTTTGCCTTTAACTAGTTGCAGTCAATTCCTCTAAAGTTCAGGAATCACCATTGTACCTTTTGGTTCTTTTAATTTTCTAGCAATTTAACTTTCACTAAAAAACCTACTTTTCATATTTTAGTCATTACTTGATTTCCAGATATCTGCACAAATACTCAAATGCATATTTGTCTCACCACAGTTATGTTCAAGTTATTAATGATAATTATATTATGACTTACATAATTTTACATTTTACAAAGTGATTTCATAAATGATAGAAGTTAACATTTACTGAATATTTACTCTGTGGTAAAAGATACACTGCATTGACTCATTTAATCTTCCTGAGAACTCTCTGGGATAGACCTTATTATTATCTCCAATATATGAGAGGAAATTGATGTTTATTGAAGTCTAGTAGTAATCCATGGCCATGTAGTTAGTAAGTAGTAAGTGGGAGAGCTGGGTTTGAAATGCTGGTCAGTCTGAGTCCAAGCCAGCAGCACATTCAAATACTCCCTGCTCTCCAACGACCCTTCCCCCTTTTTGCAGAGAAGAAAACAAAGACTCCTATGACTAGAAAATTATCATGCTGAATTATGAGCCTGCAGCTTCTGATTTCAGGTCCAGAGCTCCTCTACTTCCCAAGGCAGTCATAATTGGGGTGAGTTGTTAGACAGCAGGTGTGGTTGCTGACATACTGTGCACATTGCTCAGATTGATAAATAAACAAAGGATGAGAACTAGTAGTAGAAATATCAGAGGCACTTCTATGTAAAAGCATTTGGGGCAAAAGAGCAGCCTGCCTGGTCATAAGGTGCTCTGAGGAGAAGCCAGGTGTTAGAGGCACAGAGGAGAAAAGAAGCAAATCATGTTCACTGGGCATTCAGCCCAGGTGCTTTGGCCACTGACATGGAGCCAGCCTGAGTCTCAGTGATTGATCCTGCAGCCAAAGATGCCCTTCTCTCAGCAGCCGCAGGTTCCCACAAAGGAAGGCTGCACATGGAGAAGTCTTTGTCAGGGCCCCTAATGAGAGGATTGGGTTTCACATCACAGCTCCCCTTAAACAGGTACACTTTGCTTCTTTCATCTTCCTGATGGCTCCCACGGGAAAGACAAGAAAGAGAGAAAAGGGTACACCAAGAAACAGGACACAGGCTAGTTTGGCTGGGTTTTGTACTTCCCCTGCCATACCACCTCCAGGTTTGTAGTTTGGGAATTCTTTAACTTTTGCACACCCTGTGTGGCCACTGCTTAGCAATGTGAAAAACTTCCCTAAGTAGTTTTTCATAATTCATCCACCATGACTCACTAGAAAAGTAATGTCTCCATGTCTTTGCACAAGTTACTACCTGTGTTGGGAAGAGACTCTCCAGACCCAAACTCTTCTTCCTCTGGATAACTTGACCTTCTTCAGGCTCCAGCATAGGCATTGCCTGCTCCAGAAATCTTTCTGGACGCCCATGTTGCCCTCCACCCATTCTGGCCACTGTGTTCCTTTTCCATCCTTTTAAAATGTATCTTTCATCTTTCCTGATAACTCACCTGTCTCCCCATCTGTGCTGTAAGCTTCTGGAGGGTAGGGACAGGGACTCTAGCGTCTAGCACAGAATCTTAGCACATAGGATGAGGTAATAACTGCTTATGAATGAATGAAACATGAATGATCAATGAATGAGTCTGATATCATATTTATTTAGCTATGTAAAACAATCCTTTCAAAACATTACATTGTCTTCTAAAACTAGCCTTTATTCTTTTAGATTTTTAAAGAAATATTGCTGATTGCAGCAATTTTACATACAAAAATAAAAACTGCCTGTAATCCCACTATTCAAAGAAAACCATGTTTAACATTTAGTTATAGACCCTTCCAATGCTTTTCTACATGTATATGTATACAAAAAATCAGAAACTTACTGCCATAGTTAATTTTATCAAAGAAAGCACCAATAACTTTTGGAGGCAGATAGAGAAGACATTTTTATCTCAATTTAACCAATGGAAAACTGGAACCAAATACCCATATAATTAATGGCAGAGTTAGGTTTAGAATCCACAAATCTAGTCATAGTTCTAAATTCTTGCTGTTCCCTCTGATGCTTCCTAGTTAGCTGGCATTCTCACATCAATAGAGCATAAGTGGAACTCCGTTTGTTACTAGTTGTTCTTTCTGAGAAAAAGGACAGATTTAAGCTGACCTTCTGTCCACACAGGAGCTATGCAGGGCAAAATGTCTCTAACATTTTGAAAGGAAGCAAGGATGGAGCATGTAGGATCTTGGGCTAGAATCTCATAAGAAGCTAACTAAGAGAGCCAAGCGAGCAACAACAGTAAGAGTTAGAGTTTCTTTCCAATGGCCAAATGACCTCTAAATAGTGATAATTTGGCTCAAGAATGTTTCCATGCTATGGAAACTACAATAATAGGTTCGATCTCACTATAGACTAGTGAGTTGTGCTCTATCCATGACCAATGACTGTATTCTAGAGCAATGTACATAAAAGGTGCTGAATTAAATATTTATTATTCAGCAAGAATAGTAGGCAAAAAAAAAAACAACAGCGAATATCCACACCACTATGCCAGCGTAGAAGAGGCAGTATGATATGATCTGTCTAGCTTTTATCTCACTCTAAATATAGGATTTAATTGTAATCAGACACACACACACACACACACACACACGTCATTAGCTCTGCAGATGGAGGAACTATGTCTTACTTAAGTGTGTATTCGTATAATGCCCAACACCGAGCCAGATAGATTTCAGGTGTTGATGTTTTCTGAATTGAATTATATTTTTGTGAAGACTGCATTTGCTAGCCTGGCGTGGGAGTTAGGAAGATGTTGTCTAGTAACTCACCATTCCTTTCCCTGAAGGCTCTGTAAATCAAGCTTTTAAAAAAAGCAGCAAGCTAAATTCCAAAACCCTCTCTGAGGAGAAATGCCCATGGCTGGTGGGGTCTGGACTATGTCCACTGAATGTGCAGATCTCTTCTGCACAAACATCGCCTGCTCCCAGGGGAGCCCGTGACTGGCTGGCTGGCTGTGGAGACTCAGGCGTTCCCTCTTTCCCAATGGCAGGGGGGTCAGGGGAAACGGGTGGGAGTTGAGTGATGAAGCATGGCTGAACTAAATGTTCTTCTCTTCCCAGGCAAAACAAAGTCTCACAACAGGGGGAGGGCTGCCACTTTTCTAGAGGAACAACCCTGTGGAGCAAGAGTTGTAGGTGAAAATTGTCTTTTCTGAGCAAAAGTTTTTCTTTTTTCCTTTCTCTTTTTCCTTTTAAGACTTTTTCTTAAAAACATTTTAGGCTCACAACAAAATTGAGCTGAAGGTACAGAGATGTCCCACATAACCCTGTCCCCACAGGTGCACATTCTCCTCCATATCAACATTCCCCACCAGAATGGTATATTTACTGTATTTGATGGACCAGCATGGCCAAATCACTAACACTGAAAATCCATGGTTTCCAGTAGGGTTCGCCCATAGTGTGCATCCCACAGGTTTGGATAAATGTATAATAATATGTATCCACAGAGATATTATTATTAGTGTAGTTTCACTGCCTTAAAACTCCTCTGTGCTCCGCCCTCCATCCCCATTAACTCCTGGCTACCACTCATCATTTTTGTTTCTCTTTTAAAGGGCTGTACTCACATCCTCTCTTACCTTGGATTGGTGCTATTGGAAGGGCTACGCCAGAGCTGTGCTGAACTACCACAAACTGGGATCAGAGTTGACTAGGGAGGGGTAGTTGGGATATGGCTTGAGGAGCCACAAGGCTAAGATGCTCATTTTTTTTCCTGAATTTACCCAAGAGTTCTAACAAAGACAAAAACAAAAACAAGACATTTTTTTGTTAATAAGATCCTTTCCTGAAATGCACTGAGCTGGGTTTAAAGAACCAGAATTGAAATTAACTTATTTTTCGGGGAGAAAACCAAAACACAACTCACCAATTCCTTAAGCTCTTAACAAACTCTCTTTAAGATTTAATCACAATACAAAATCCACACGTTTATATTGGCAGTATGCGTTATCAACTGCGCAACTCTCTGAAGCGGCAACCAATAGGGTTCCCAGCTTTGTGTTCATTACACATTTTAGAGAACTGCTGGCTCTGTCTGTCAGATTGGTGCCCAGGGCCTAGCCTTCTAAATTCTGTCCAGGAGAGACTTAGGACACACTCCCAGCTGCCAAGTTCTCTACTCATAAGGTACAGAATTTATTATAACAAAGAAAGAAAGAAAAGAAAGCCTGCTACTTTTTAAGAGTGCTTTTTATATGTGGTTTGTCTATTAGAGCTTGGTGTTTCCAGAAATACAGCTGCTCAGTTCATTTGAGACTCTGTGCTGAATCCATGGAACCTGTTTTAGTTTCCTATCGTCTTCTATGAGCTCTGCTGCCATCATGTATCACTGGAGGTCTTTTGTGCCAGGCTTTTAAAGGAAGTCATTGGCAATAACTCTTATGGGAGAACAAAGCCATGGGAACTTGCATCTTTAATGTATATATGGCAGTGTAAAAGTAGATGGAGGGTTGATTAGGAATCCAGGATTGTCCGACTCTGGAAATGAAGCTTGTCTAGTCATCCAAAGACCTTTTCTAGACTGTTTCTTCTTTTCAATTTCCCAATAGGCCTGTTTTTAATCTTCTGATTTAATTCAAAGGCAAAATTCTCTCTAGGCCCTTGCAAAGACACCTAAGAGAATGCTGCAAGAAACAGTATGGCTCAGTGAAAAGAAAAGGAAATTTAAAGCTGGAAAATCCTGAGATTTCCAGCTCTGGCTACTTGTTTGGCCTGGTATTTTCACTTAATAACCTCCTAGGATCTTAGTTTCTCTTCAGAAAAAGTAAATTTGAAAGTTATATTTAACTTACCAGGCTTTCTTCAGAGCAGTTTTGGAAAACTGCAATTATCTTTTTCATATGTTTATGTGTTTTCCACTTCTCAGTACACAGCATTAAATTATAAGCTCCAAGAGTTCAGGGACCTTGTCTTTTTGGTTTACCACTGTGACCGATAGCCAGAAATAGCGATCAGCACATAGTATATGATCAAGAAGAGAGAATGAAATTAGAATGAAGGAAGGAAAGAATAGAAAGGAAGAAGGAAAGATAGATTGAAAGGGGTGACAGAATTTTAGATCGTTGTTGATCCACAATTTATAAAAGTGATCTGTAAATATTTTTAAATGTAAATGTTTTTAAAATGCATTATTAAAGTAACTAATATTTGATGCATTAATTATGCTAGGTTGTAAAAATGTAAGTTGGATCTTGTTACTTCCATAATTAAAGCCCTTCAAAGGCTTTCTTTACTACTTATAATTGAAGCCAAACTGCCCTGCATAATCTCACCCTTACCTACCTACTTCTTTCCAGTCAGTCTTCCCCTTCCCTGCCGGGACCCAGTCACTCTGGTGTTTGTCTTTCTGCAAGCATGCCAACTTTGTTCTTGCCCTGGAGCCTTGTGTTAGATTCTTGCTCTGCCTGGAAGGTTCTTCTGTGAAACCTGCAAAGCAGGCTTCTTACTGTACTTGGGCCCTTCCGCGCATGTACTCTAGAAGAGCCTCCACAGGACTTCATTATATTTATTTATTCATTTATCCATTACTAGTGCCCCTGATGTTCAATAGATATTTGAAATAAATATCTAGTGAACTCATGGATCAGTCAGAGAAATCCTACAAAAGCTGCTTTTCATAAATATTACGTACGTTATTTTTTTACGCAGATGTCATATAGATGTTCAAATAGATATTTATTTCAAATAGAACATGTGGTCTTATATGTGTTTAATGCTTACATTTCATAGACACTTTTCTAATTATTTTGTTTTATTTCTACAAACATTTGAGCTAAAAGAAAACAGAACAAACCCCTATGGTTCCAAACTGAAAATTTACTCTCCATCCTTTTCCATTCCAGCTCCTCACACAAATTTTGGAAGAGGTATCCCTGTTCTGTGAATAAAAGGAACTGTACCAGTTAGTTTTAGTATTTGTGATTTAGCTGAAGTCTTGGAGTCATGTGCATCCAGTGACACAATAATTTCTGAGTACTCTAACCCAGAATGATTCTTTGGAGATGTGGAAATGGTGCTGTTGGGTGCCAGTGGAGACCTCCTGGCTCAGGATTTAGAAGGTGGAGGGAATGGGCTAGAACCAGGAAGGCAAATGGCAGGATCACTTCTAGTTTGGGTTTGTTTCCTGTGGATGCTAGGGCAACAGTAATGTGGTAGGAAGAACACTGGACCAGGCACAGGTACAGGGTCTGTGGCTGCTCTATATTCTTTCTCCTCCTCACCCCTGCTTATCAGTCCCTGATAAGGCAGAACTTGATCATCTTGAAGGGGAGACCCCACTTAGAAATTCTTTGAGTTGATGAGAGGAGTCTGACATTTCATCATAACCATGACATCTGCGTAAAAGAATAACCTACGTAATATTTATGAAAAGCAGCTTTTGTAGGATTCCTTTGACTGATCAATGAGTTCACCAGACAAATCCAGAACTCTGCTTTTGCCATTTCACTTTATTCTTCTGTTTACTTTCCTAGAGAAAATGGTGCTCTGGATAAGTCCCCTCATTGTCATCTAGAGATTGACATCTAACTGTAAGTGTACTTCAGCCGTTCCCTAAGAGATGGGCTCCTACTGTATCTAATCTTGGCTAACACTCCCCCATCTGCTTTCAACATGTTGCATTTGACATTAACTAATGTCTCGTATTAGCATTAAAAGAAAACAATCTGGAAAAATTCACTCTCAAGCAGAGTTCAAACAGGCCACAAGTAGACGTGGAATCTCAACTGCACTAGGTTTGTTAAAATAATGTAATCAATACATAAATATTTAATAAATGTTAATAAATATAATGTAAATATATATGTAGATATGCATCCATGCATATGTATGTGTATGCGTGAGTCTCTATATAGAGGTAGAGGTGTGTGTGTGTGCGTGTGTGTGTTTGTGTGTGGTGAAGCCCAAAGTCTATGAAATAGGTCAGGGGAACAGAGACAAGAATGTTTCTGTCTGATTTATGAAATTAACTGGCAACAGCAAAAGGAGAAATATTCTCTACAAAGAACTGAATGATATGGAAAAGAAAGTGGGAATCTTTATGCCACACTTACTGGTAGTGGGTTAAAATTCTGGTCCACCAGATGATTGTATCCATGATCAAAAAATGAGTGTCGTATCACAACATCAATACCCTGATTGGCCAGCATTCCTAAAGTGTTGAGCCATCTATAAGGTAGAGGAAAAAAGCTACATCAGTATATTTCTAAAATGGCATGCAACAGATCTACACAGATTAAATATGACACACATATACACTAACATTCTTTCATCAAATTTACCTAATACTATAAAGGAGAAAAATATTCTATGCATTGAATACACAGCTGTAAGAGATTTCAAAGATGACCAAATTTAATCTCTTTATTTTATAAGAAAAGAAACTGAGGTCCTGGGAAGTAAGATGAATCCTTGGTCATAAAGTCACTGTTGATAATGACTTTTATTCCTAGAATACTAAAAACTGAACAACCTAGCCACTTGTGAACCTGATGTCATCTTCCATGGCCACAGGCTATTGCAGTCACAGGAAAACATCCTCAAACTCCCCTGCTTACATCTGTCACTGTACATGTACCTTTCATGGGACTCTACCTATATAGACCTGTGACCTTCACAACAGTTGTCCAGCCATTTGCATCTTTCATATATTCCCACCAACAGCCAATTCAGTAACTTTTTATTTCGCACTATAATCAACTATTGAGGGATGCAAGTATACTACTATTCCACATGTGTTATAATGGAAGACCTGCGTTGCTCACACACTTATCTTATACCCACTTTCCAGGGGCTGTCATCCTTCAAAAATACTGCCCTCTTGATTCCTCCAACAGTCACCACTGACTTTGCATTTATTTATATATTCAATTCATTCATCCTCTAATGCATTCATTTTTCCTTTCTCTGTATTCTTCCGAAACTCAGGGAAACATTTAACTGTAACAACAAAGTGCATATGTAATAGACGTGACTTCAAACTTCAATCTTCAGATGAAAGATGAGGCATTTCACAGGCTGTCCCAAGCACATGTGTGTCTGGCTTCATCTCCCCTCTTCTCTCACCCTAAACCCTATTCCTTAAGGCTCTAAACCACATAAAACTACTCTTGATTACCCACATGCACCATGATTTCTTGTACTTACCCAAGTCCTTATATGTGTGTTTACTTCTGCTTAGAATTCTCTTCCTGTCCTCCTCCAACCCATGTCTTTTCATTTGGCAAATTTCTTCCCATTTATTAATCTCCAAATCTGCTGCTTGTAAACCCTGCTGCCCCAAAATAGCACCTTCCTCTAGACTTCTCCAGAACTCTTACTTCTGCCATGCCCTCTGCTAACCCACTGTATCATCACCACTTATCACCTCTTCCCCCACCAGTTGTAAGCTAATCAAGCATAGACACAGTACTTAAACTTATACCCCAAACACCCATCACAGTTCCTGGAACACTGTAAGTGCTCAGTACTCTTTGGGTTGAATTTCTTTCTTTCTTTCTTTCTTTCTTTCTTTCTTTCTTTCTTTCTTTCTTTCTTTCTTTCTTTCTTTCTTTCTTTCTTTCTTTCTTTCTTTCTTTTTTTATCTGGATAAAATTAGATTCCAGGAACCTTAAGAATGACCATCCATCACATGGGGGAAATTACACAGTTATAATTTCCCAAATCTGAAACCCTATGGAGCCCCAAACCCATGACTTGTATAAGAACTAAAATTTTTCCTTGCTGAAATAAAAAGTGCTGGTAATTTTTATATTCTAAATATTATGCACACTTAACAGTCTTTTTCACATTTTTAATTTTATTTTATTCTCATAAAAACTAACACAAATTTACTGATAGAATTACAAAACAAAATAAAAAGTAAAGCAAAGCAAAACACAAAAACAAAAATTTTAAATCAAAAGGAAAATCTGACTATAATACAACAGAACCCTCTTTGTGTTTATTTTTGTTCAAATTGGGACATTGTGACCCAGACACCTGAAATTACTTTTGGAATGTCACGTGGCTAAGTCACTTGCCTTATTATCATCCTGTGAAGTTAGGATAACAAGTCGAGCTTTTCCCTTGGCATAGAGGGATGGCAGTTAGTTAAATTGTCAAACATGTCCTGTGGTAGAGTTATAGTGGAATTTTCAGCAAATGCCTCTTAACTAGTGCTCTTTCCATGTTGGAACAGCACATATGTAATGGGGTCTCTATGGAGCAAATAGTTATCTATAAGAAGAAGTATGTCTCTCTAGCCTTTCTAGCCTTATGCTTGTTGGATGAAAGAAGAAACAAAAAAAACGAGTAAACAGGTGATCACAGATTCAAGAGCCCCTCCATCCAGCAGCATCTATGTATCATACAGGGTTGTACCTTGGTGATTTTATTTGTGAAAAGATACCATTTATTCCTTTATTCATTGTTCATTCAATAGTGTTAATTAATGAACTATAAACCCTGGGAATTATTTTCAACATTGAGGATACCTACTTATGCTTGTGTGATCATGTGTATCATTAGTAAAGCACTGGGTGTGTAAATATCCGTACATACACATTTCAGGAACAGTATCACATTCTTATTTGTGACCTCTTCAGAGTCTAACACAGGATTTGCACAGAATAGGTACTAAGCAAATAACTATCAATAACTAAACCTAATGTTTTGCTAGTGTATGGGTAGTTCTTGAAGAAAATGATTATGGCCAAGACCACTGCTGCCTTATGGATTTCAAGTAGAATGGTGTACTGAAGTTATCTTCATCTTTCTGAAGATGATGATAATAATGTAATGATAAGCCCCAGGAGAGGGACTTTTTGTTAGTCTTCCTTCTATGCTCAGGTAGAGAAACATGGTAAAATGACTGCATATCCCAACAAGGATGCTGTCCCAGCCACTGTTTTCCATTCCACAAATGTTTATTGATTATATATTATGTGCCAGACAACATTAGGTGCTGGAGACACAGTACCATGCCAAAGATATATCTGGCATATGCCACAGAATCTCAAATCCCTGACTGGAAATGCTACCTTTGAATACTTGTTAGCAGAAAATTCTGATTCACGCATGCATTTGTATGTGTCCTAGTGAACTCATAGTTACGTGATATATTGAAAAATTACTGAGAAAATACCATCTATTCAATTTCTTGCTAGTTCCTTGGAGGTCCCCTCCCTAGAATACTTTCCTTTTTTTCCCTTTCTCCAATTTATGCCACTTGGAGAACTAGATTCAAATGATATATTGCTGGGTACGGATAGAGCTGAGACCAAAAAGGTAACAAAGAGATAGGAGAGAAGACTAGGAGCAGAATGGACTAGTTTAATCTGATCTGCATCAATCAAACATTTATTATCTGAAAGGTAACTCAAATCTAAACAATGTTTATCTATGTGCTGTGCAGTGAATACAGAAACATCTATGGGTATTTGGCTGATGCTCATGTAAAGGCAGTTCTATACGCCTCCATAAAGGTTTGTTGTATTTCTCATTTTACAGCATTCCTTAAAGGGAAGAATGCTCATACAAACTCTCAGCACAACTGGGCCGCTTGATGGACCCCAAAGCAGAGTCATTTGGTGATGGCTGAACAATGGCCCTACCTCTGCTCACTCCAAGAAATACCCTGCACCAATGACTGCCAACCTGGTGCTCACTTGCAACACGGCTCCTATCAAACCAGTGTTGATAGGAAAGAAAACTCTCAGCAAGTCTGTATTAAATGCAGATTCACTCCATTTTATTCATTTGAACATGCTTCTTGATAACTTTATGCCACACAATGCTGGATGCTAAGGATAGAGAGATGAAAGACCCCAGGTATCACCATGAATCATACTGACTTATTATCCTCATCTACATTGGACAGGATTCCATCTATAAAGGCAATCCTGTTGGCTGCCCTGATTTGTCCCTCATGGACATATTAAAGAAGCTAGCTCAATAGAGGAGAACTGCATTGGACAATTATAAATAGCTGTTAGTAGTAAAACACATAACTGAGGGCAAAACTCCAATTCTTAGGAGAACACTATTCAGTCAGAAAGCCAGGGCCACTCTCTACCTACAGAAATTGGAGTAATCTTATGTCCCACTCAAATGCCACTTCCTGCATGAAGCCCTTCCTGAAACTCCCAGTCAGAGAAATTCTCTATTTCTTTACAGGCCTGTCACTTTCTTGGAAAGACCATGTGACACAAAAAGAGAGTGGCGAAGAGGCTGAACTCTGGAGCAGACCATCTGGATTTAAGTCTGAGCTCTGCTGTTAAAGTGAGTGACCTTGGTTGGGTGTTACTTCAACTGTCACTCAATTTCTTCATCTGTAATTTAAGGATAATAATAGTTCCTATTTTACTGTCTCATTATGGAAACCATAACATCAATTTTACTGGTTGCTAAATTATTAAATGTATATAAAATACTTTAGAAAGTGCTTGGCACATGGTAAATTAAAGCTACTATTATTGTTGCACTTATCTCTGATAACTTTATGATATAGTTATCTCTAATTCTAGTATATCCAATCATATGCTTCTGAAGGGCAAAAACCACGACTTCTATTAACTATCTCCCAGAATTATGGTAAAAATTGGATGAGAATATGTACATTGCTCGTTCTGTGGTTAGAACTGTAAACTTATAGCCAGGAATGGTGGGCCATGCCTGTAATCCCAGCAGCTTGGGAGGCAGAGACAGGTGGATCCTGAGTTCAAAGCCAGCCTCAGCAAAAGTGAGGGGCTAAGCAACTCAGTGAGACCCTGTCTCTAAATAAAATACAAAATAGGGCTGGGGATGTGGTTCAGTGATTGAATGCTCCTGAGTTCAATCCCCAGCACCTCCGCAAAAACCTTTAAACTTATTAATAAAGTTCTTCTCATTATTATGTTACTGTTACTCCTCCTCTTGCTTCTCTCATTCTTGCTCTGATACCTTTGTCTGACATTTTAGTATTTAGATAAGGAAATAATAACTGTTAAGTGGTTAAAAGTATTCACAGATGAACAGATGAAGAACTTTCAATGGGAAGCAAGCTTTACCCAGCAATGGGCAGAATAACAAGCATGTTACAGCATCATTGTCCTTCTTTCCTGAAAGTCCCTGGGAATGCAATTGTGTTACTTACAAGAATCCTGCAGCATAGGAGTCTGACAGATTGTTTGTGCCTCCAGCTGAGGTAGTCACCACACCTTCAAGCCAAATCTTCTTTCCTGGGGTGTATGTATTAACCACCTGGCCAAACAACAAAGCAGAAGGGGATAATCAGTTTTTAAAAATCTATTCCCAGATGAGAAGCAACACACATTCCCTAAAGGAAGTTTCTCTGATTCCCTGCTCCCAGGTACTTTTTTCCCTGATGACGCACACAATTGTGTTGGCATATAGCACACCAAAACATTAACATTGACACATATCCCCTCAAAGAAATTATTATTTTTCCTCAGGAAGACCTAAGTGACAATGTGATAGAACAAATGCATATTCTAGGATGTGAGGTGACTTTAGGGATGAAAACACTGTTCAATGTCAGTACAGGTCCCCAAATAAAAATCATATTATGTTTCCATATTAACAAGTATTGAGAAGCAAAGTTTTCAGTATTCTGTTATGCACTATCCATATGTTAGAATTCATTAATCATGAGAGAGTAGAGGGTGATGTTTTAGAGAATTATTTTATAATAGCAATGGCTTGGATGTTGTAGCCACAGTTTGAAAATAACTACAGTAAGTGTAAAAAGAAAAGTCACTGACCCACAGGTCAGATCCTACTCAGGGAGCAACCACAGCTGCATGCCTTCCCAGCAGAGGCAAAGCCTCTTGTCAAAATGTTGCCCTCTAAAATTTTAAAGTGGCTCAGTCTCTGATCTACAAGTTTGAGATGGAAGTAAGGATTGCAACTGGTAGGTTGATTTGGAATATTGTTAAAATTCACCCTTGGGCCTGGGTTTGAAGCTCCGTGGTAAAGCATATGCTTAGTATGTGTAAAGCCATGAGTTCAATCCCCAAACCTGCAGGGGGAAAACCCCTTCACACAGAAAAATAAGAGTCATTTGAGGATGCCACAAGACAGTCCTCTCACCCTTTTCAACACTGCTTAGAGTGCCCCACCCAGGGGAAGCTGGAAATCATAATGATGGAAAAGTAAGAAAAATACCTTAAATGATCACAAGGTAAAATTAAAGGACTATATCTGTGAGCTCCCTTAAAATGCAGTGCTAGGAATGTATCTGTGCATATGATAAACTTCATGCTTCCTTTATAATTAACTGAGTAATAGATTTGTTTTTAACTCTTTGCCTTTGGCTTCCAGGATATTCACAGTTTAGTTTTGTGTTCAAAGACAGATATTAAAGTGAGATAGTTGGAGAAAGAGGATTTGGTCAAACAAAACAAAACTGTAAACACTACAACATGGTTAAACCTTGAAAAAACTAAGCTGAGTGAAGGATGCGAGGCATAAAAGGCAAAACACTATCTGATTCCATTTATATAAAATATCCAGAACAGGCAAATCCAGAGAGAGAGAAAGTAGATTAGTGGTTTTTTAGTGTTGTAGTCAGCTTTTTTGAGGGCTCACAGTTTCAGAGGTCTTAGTCTAGAGAAGGCTGGCTCCATTCCTTGAGGCTCGAGGTGAGGCAGAATATCATGGTGGAAAAGTGTGGCAGAGGGAAGCAGCTTTCAAGTTGATCAGAAAGCAGAGAGAGAAAGAGATTCCACTCTCCAAATACAAAATAGATACCCCATAGCCACGCACCCACTGAGCCACTTCCTTCAGCCACCTCTGCCTGCCTCCAGTTACCTCTCAGTTAATCCTAGCAGGGATTAGTCACTGATTAGGTTAAGGCTATAGCCCAATCATTTCTCCTCCAAACCTTCTTGCATTATCTCACATGTGAGCTTTTGGGGGACACCACATCTAAATAATAACAGGATTGAAAAGGAGGGAGTTTGGGGGTATGTGAGCATAGGGAGTGACTGCTAATGAGTGTGAGGTTTCTTTTGGGATTGGAATTGAGCATGTTTTAAAATTAGTTGGCAATGTGATATCAAAATTCTATGAATATAGTAAAATCCACTAAATTTCATACTTTGAAAGGGTGAATGTTATGTGTATTGTATCTAATATATATATATATATATAAACACTCTAGCAAAAAGAGAGGTAGAGTCTAGGAGTGCAGTGAACCATCATATGGAAAAATATATATGCTGGAAATTTTGGGTTCCAACAGATGCTAACTTGGAGACTTTTGGAAGTCTTTATCTTGGACTTCAATTTCTTCATCAACATTTAAATATGTGGATTTGGAATAGATGAATTGTAAGTCCATTCTAAATATAAAATGTTAAAATATATTACTTTCTATGATATGAATATAAGTCCCTTTGGCTCCTATCACCCAAAGATTAAGAGAATCTTTGATTATGGAAGTTAAAATCAAGTAACAATAAAAGAAAAAAAAAGTCAAATATAGGTGAAAACTGGTCACCTCTGAAACAAAGATCTAGATCAGAGGAAGGTCCACAGAATGGTAGAAAAAGCCGGAGGAGAATATGAAATTGTCTAGAGAGAACATATAAAAATGAGGCTAGGAAAGGAATCAGGATTTCTATCCAGCTATATTAAGGCATTACCAAATGCACTAATTTATTTATTCAACAAATTTTGATTAAGCACCTGCTCAATGCCAAGCAGGTATACAGCAATGAAAATAGGTCTTTGCTCTCATTGGCTTACACTGTGGTCAAGGGGACTTGGTGGGGGGATATAATTCTTTAAATTGTAATTCTATAAATTAAACTACTTAATATTTGCAAAGCACTTGAAATAGTGTCTGGTATATAGTAAGCACTTAGAAATATAAACCAAAATGTTATCTAGATCACTCTCCTTGTCCAAGGCACATGTAACTGGGTCTGCATGAATCTAACATCAGCCATGGTTATTTTCCTTCACACACCATACTGGATGATAGGAAATGTTCCAGATGTATGCTAAGCTGCAGAAAAGGCCACTTTAGAATATAAAATGCATATAGCTAATTCACATCAACATAATTAACATTCAGAGTAGTTCACTTATCTACTCTCAATACAGACAACTCCTGTCAAGCCACACAAACAAAAATCACAGTGAGATAGAACTTTGATACAAAACCTACATCAGTTATATGAAATATCTTGTGGGTAAAACAGTCCTAGAAAGCATTAATGTGACTGGTTCTAGGAGCAGTCAGTGCAAATCAAAAACTATTTTCGGAGTATTTTCTGTTGGGGACATAGCGGGAGGCTTGATGAGCTGTGTCTTCCGTGAGCAGAGAAGACCAGCATGGTGACATGTGGTGGAGCTACAGAGACTGAGGTTGGGTGCTGGCTGGGCCTGGGGAGGAAATCTGTATGGGCAGAAGAAGAGAGAACAAATTAGGAAAAACAGATGGAACCAGCTGCAAAATTCCCTTAGAAAGTGAAACTGTAAGAAACCAAAGGCCATAATTCACCACTGTGGTTTTCTGAGAGAATATGATTCTCCCTATGCTGGAAGAGAGAAAATTAGAGGACTTTGGAAAGAAAAAGCATTCCTGGTGAGAAATGATGTGCCAGTGAAGATTATTTTAAGGTATACATTGTTTGGGGAGATTATTGAAGTGAGAGTGGAGGGAAGTGGGGCTTTTAGTTCCTTTTCAGTTCTTTTGTTGCTAAATACTTCAGTCCTTGGCCCCATGTGGTAAAAGGAGCTTTGAGGCACCCACAGAACTGTTCAGTAAGTGGCCAGTGGCTGCTCAGAACCCCTGGGCCTGCTTGACGTAGAATGGAATAAAGACAATATCTTCCAGCTCCCTTCCCTCAGATTTTAGGGTCAGGGACTGTCAAAACTGTTTCACGTGGATACACTGAGGGAGGAGGGTAAGAGAAGAAAAAGAGAGCACTTAGGCAAAACATCCTTGATTTTTCAAAAACAAAGTTTAATTTTCCCTATGACTTCAAATTTTAAAAAGGAAAAGAAAAATAGGAACATAACCATTTATGTGACACCTTTTCAAAACTGGGCTTCCTTTTCCTGCATTTCCTTGATATCCTGCCTCCAATACTGTGACCTAAGTCTTTTAAAAGACTCCTGAGAGCCTGGCTCCAGCCACTGGCTGTGTGAGAGATGGTAGCACTGTAACAGCAGGCATGTTGTTTACGGTTATCCACACCAACACCTTCCTTAATGAGAAAGGAAGCAATAAAACAGAAGTAGTGGACAGGCCAGCTGGGCTAATCAGCGCTGGCAGGAGGCCCATCCTCCAAAAGAAGCTGGAGTCCATTAATTCCAGCATCTCATCCACTTGGAAATCGACCTTCCTCAGGACCTCAGAAGAGCAGCAGCTCTTTACATAACCAGAGTGGTCCTTGATGTAGCTGGTTACAAAGAGCTGGATAGCTTCAGGAAGCTTCTTAAACCTTACCCATACAGCTGTTTCTTGCCTCTGACAGTCTTGTTCCCTTATCATATTTAAAAACAGTCTGGGAAAAAATTTATTACTGTTTCTATGTTGTTTCTTTCCAGCCTTCTTGTGTAGGTTTTGACTCTGTGCTTACTGACAATCTTAGACCAGGAGGGGCTCATATTCATCTGTCCTTTCCTTCCTCACTGCTCCTTCCTGTGATTTGCAGCTTATTATTTATTCCTTCGTCTTCCTGCCTGTACTGTTTCTCCTCCAGCCTTTCTTCCACACTGATGCCATTAAGCTAACAGAAATCCCTCCCCAGTTTAAGAACCTTTAATGGTTCCCCATTACCAGTAACAGTACTCAATTTTTCCTGCCCACTGAAAGATCTGGTTGATCAGTTGGCAGATGTGCTACAAGTAGTTTGTTTCTGGTCTTACTGAAAGCCATGTTCAGTGACCCACATGTTAAGATGCCAACTGCTTAATTTAACTTGGTATCTAAGACCCTTCAGAACTACCTCTTAGCTACCTCTTCTCCCATCCCTTCCCACATGGCCTATGGTTCACTACACAGAGTAAACTTACCACCTTTAAACTTTGCAATGTTATTTTAAGTCTTTACTGGTTATGTTCTCCCCTCCCCTCTTCCCACCAACACTATCTTTTTTTTTTCAAGGATTATTTTAAAAGTTATTTCCTCTGTGAAACATTCCTCAAACCTTCAGGAAATTATTTATTCTTTTCTCTGGGTTCCAAAATTCTTTGAACTTATATGTGATCTTGAGCTTATCAGACTTAATTATAATTTTCTATTTTTTAAAATTTTGTCACATCTAATGGACATTTTGGATTACTTTGCTTATTAAATATTTGTTAAACAAATGAGAACATACAAGAGGCAGCATTTTATTGCTGAAAAAGCTAAGTTTCAGAAAAGGTAACTAATAACCTCTATAACAAAAAGAAACACCAAATGCTCACAGTTCCAGTTCAGAGTTCTGATACTTTCTAATTGAATTTTCCTGTTTTAGAAGACCCATAAGCGTCTGGCTCACTGAATTGCCTTCATATTTAACATGTCCTTCTTCGGTTAGACAGCCAGGCTATTCTGAGCACAGTCATTCCAATATCTCATCACATTTCACTTGATTTATTTCTTCTGTCTAATGTACTTTCTGTCAGTTTCATTAATTTTTTTCTGTGTAATTTCTTTTTATCATCTTTGTGTTCTGCTGTGCCATATTTGTTCATTTTCTTTTGGTATCAGATCAATTTTTAATTTGTGGCTTCTGTTTCTACGACACTTTTAAGATTTAAAACTGTACTCTCTGCTCTTGTTATCTCAAACCACAGAAAAGCAATTGAATGTAATTGCAACAAAACATAAAATTAAAATAAGAACATACATAAACAAGATAAAGTCACTAGGGAGGTAAGGAAATTATGAACAGATGCAAGAAAAGAAGAAGAAAGTTTCAAAGGCCCAAAGCAATGACTGTGCTCAAAGGGATAAGTGCTAGTGGAAAGAGACTGGAAAGCAGACATTTGCATTTAAATCATTCTTCCTCCCTCTCCCTTTTCTTTTTGGTGACTAATCAATTCCTCAAGTTTACTGCACACTTAGCCCACTTATAAGTCACAGTGTCCACCAGCCTCAGTGGTAATCTTGCTCTGGCTCAGGAAAAACCCTATAATCCTCCCACTTCCAGGTTGCCTCTCCCTTCTGAAGAAGCATTTTCCCTCAAGTAGCTATTGGTTCCCAGGGCCATTGCTTTAAGTAGCACATTCCTTCTCATTGTCCTTCCCTTCCAGTATAGCAGGACCTTGTGACACACTGACCAAGAGCCTGTGTTCCTAAAACATGGATGGAGTCCAATGGATGAGAGTCGAACTTTGAGAAGTCTTGTCCTCTTCCACCTTTACTTGCCTAATATCTTGATATCCAATTTTCCTTCAATCCTCACCTCTAGGGCATCATTTCAGATTATCAACTGATTGTGGGGTCAAATTGATGTTCTCTCATCAAGAAATTCAGCATTCTTTTTTGGGGGCGGGAGGATACTGGGAATTGAATTCAGGGGCTCTCGACCACTGAACCACATCCTCAGCCCTATTTTGTGTTTTATTTAGAGACAGGGTCTCACTGAGTTGCTTAGCACCTCACTTTTGTTGAGGCTGGCTTTGAACTCATGATCCTCCTGCCTCAGCCTCCCTAGCTGCTGGGATTACAGGAGTGCACCACCACGCATGGCTAGCATTCATCTTTGAAAGCTTTTCTAATCCTGAGTGGTTAGAAAAATAAATATTACATGAGTTATAAAAGAAATGGTTAATAACGGTGGGAGATATAGAATAGTGTAAGGGATGATGGTAGGTTCTGGGGTTAAATGGGCCTTGGTTTGGATTCTAATTTTACTACTTAGTAAGCTCTGAAACCTTGTGTAAATTATTGGTTTATTCAATGAATTAATAACATCTATGCAATCAATAAAAAACACCCCCCTCAAATAATAGGTCTACTATGTTTTTGTATGTTGATGATACATTTTTCCATTTTAATGCTATTGAAATCAAAATGTTTTTTGTCATCACTATCAATCAAAACTTGCTTGCTGTTTCTTCCTAGCTGTTATTCAATTGATGGTGCAATCCATAATTTTTTGTGGATTAAGAATCAAGGGAAGACTGGGGCAGAGCACTTGCCTAGCATGTGTGAGACACTGGGTTCAATTCTCAGCACTGTATTAAAAAAAATAAACAAAGGCATGCTGTCCATCTATAACTACCAAAAGAATTTAAAAAAAAAGAATCAAGAGAATATTTACTTCCAAGAATTAAGGACATCAGGGTTCATGATTAAAACTCTGAATCTCTTGTGATAAACATACTTTTAGGGTAGATCCCCTGTAATATCAGTGTCTTTTTTTTTTTAAGAAAGAGAGAGAGAGAGAGAGAGAGAGAGAGAGAGAGAGAGAGAGCGAGAGAGAGAGAGAGAGAGATAGATAAAGAGAGAGAGAGAGGGAATTTTTTAATATTTATTTTTAGTTTTTGGTGGACACAACATCTTTATTTTATTTTTATGTGGTGCCAAGGATCGAAGCCAGCGCTCCGTGCATGCCAGGCTAGCACGATACAGCTTGAACCATATCCCCAGCCCCAATATCAGTGTCTTAATATGAAAATAAAGAGCCAGACTTTCCTTTAGCCAGACTTTCCTTTAGGTTGGCTTAAAGTTTTAGCTCCCACTCCCACAGGCTTTTATCAATATCCTGGGAAGGTCTCTATTAATGTACCCATATGATTAGATACCTTTAAATTTTGAAAATTTGCTTCGTCTTCTTTTCTTAAAGAGGTACCTATTGTATAAGCCTCGTGCCCTATAAAATTTAGAATCACTCATGGATGTCATCCCCATGTATTAATGTGATACAGTTTGTATTTGGAGTCCTCTGCCTACTCTGAGTACTTCCTTGGCTTGTGTTCTTCTTCCCCTCCATTGAAATCTGCTCTTGGGAAAGGATCCTCTATTGACATTAATAACACTGTGAATTTCAGCTAGTGTCCTAAATTTCTGTTTATAGTTTAGAGCATTTTCCTAATGTAGAGAATGTTTTTTTTTACAGTGAAATATCTGGCATTTACAAACAGACTGAATTGTTATTTGGGGCCATGAAGAGACCTTTCCTTTCCCCTAAACACAAACATAGAAGACATTCTCCTACCATGCTTGTGTAGAAATAGCCTACAGGGCTATTTAACACTATAGTATAAAGTTAGGAACAGCCTGAGGTTCTTCTTCAGAAAGAACACCAGAGAGCCCATACAATGTGAATGAGACATTGTTTCTTTACTGCTTCTACTATTTTATTCTGCCAATTCACTGCCCCTTCATTTATGCCCCCTCCCTCTAGCATGTCAATTGATAGGGGATATGATAAGCACTGGCACATCAAAATTAGCATTAACAGTATTGAATGAGTGAGTGAATAAATGAATAAGTAAAACACTGAATTTTTGGTGATACTACTGTTCTTACCCTAATAATGTGCTTTCATTTTCCAGTTTTCTTCAATTAGAGAAGATTGATGTTATCATAGTTCTCAGTTGCTCTTTAATTGCCCCTCTAGTTATTCTATGATCTTCAAGAATAACAGTTATTTATTCCTGCCTTTTGATAAGCTAAGAGGCTCAAATACAAGGGTAAACTGAAAGTGTGAATGAGGAAAAAGGTTTCTTTTTTAATGTATTAGTTACTTTAAAAGAATCGCATATCTTTCTGCCTACTTCCATGGTCCTGCAACTAACATATTGGAAGAAGCAGCATAATATTACTGCATTTATGGAGACTTCAAAAGAGTTGACTTTCATTAACATCATAAGTGATCAGAAGCAATGATGATGTTAACAAAACAATAATGGTCAGATTATGAATCACATAAATCATCCCCCTTCCCAATGCACATCCACATCAGTGATCCTCTGATCACACCCTAAGAACTGTGTAAATGAGAAGGCATCTATCCTTTAGGTGTTAACCCATGTGTCACTTCCCTTGGGAGGGCTTCCCTGACTTCACAAAGTAAGGTGGACACTTCCTGCCATGGGCTCTCATAGCACCCTATGATAGGAGTCATCACATTTTATGATCATTGCTTGTTTCATTAACTATTTTTCCCACTAGATCATAAAGTCTATGAGGATAAACATCACATCAGTCTTGCTCACCATTTTATTCCCAGGGGCCAAGGAAATTCTAACAACATTATGAACAGTTGATAAATGAAGGGAAGAAAGAAAGAAGAAAAAGAGGAAGGAAAGAACTTTTCAAATATCCAGGAAGCCAACTCCAGTTTATTAAGTATTCAAAATGCAATCACATGGACAGGACTTTTGGAAATACTTCCCTTGTGACTGGGATTTCACCAACTCTTTTCTGTGCTTATTGAATTGCTGAAAATAATATCAAAAAGTGTTACTTCCTCTTCTGATTCCTCTAGGAGATGAAGACACAAATCATAGAGTCCAAATGACTTAAGCCAAAGTGGTTCTTCTTGGTTCTTACATCATTATTTTGGAGTCTGCCCAGCTTTCCACACTGTACCATCTGCACTGTGTCCTAAATATCTCACTTTCCCACCTGACTCTTCCCTCCATTGTTAGATGTTCACTGCCTTTCTTTGACTCATATCCCCATGTCCAGATGATTATCCTTAGTCTAACGGAAGGGAGACATCCAAAGGAGTGGGTTGTCCAAACATTGTCCAAACATATCTCTGTTTGGCTTCCAAAAGTATCATGCAGATTTTCATATAACCAGATAATTTGTTCACTGCTCAGAACACTGAGAATTCTTCTCTAAGTGGCAGTCCAAATTTGGAAACCACAGCTGTTTTTAGCAATTGAGTCATTGTGTTTCAGGTGCCAAAAATATCACCTATCATATTCTCCAGGGTTCAAGTAGGAGGGAAGAGAGAAAAAAAGAACAAGTAAAGGATAAAGGTACCATGAAGCTTCTTTAGTCACAGAAATTATTATTTAAAATAACTATTAGAACTGTAAGAATATCTGTAACAGTTATAAGAACTAGCATTCAACAGGAATTAACAGAACAGCTTCGTATGACCTTCTTAATCTCCCTAAGAGGGAGGAAACACAAGATTCTTAGCCTCTTAATCTTACAGAGAAAGAAAACAGACGAAAAACCCCAAACAAACAAACAAACAGGGAGATCAAGTAACCGGCCCAAGACCACACAGCTAAGTCTGTGTTCTAGCTCAGGTCATCAGGCTTGAAATTCTGTTCTCTATCTCCCATTTAAACAGCTTCAGCACAGATTTATCAAACTGCTTCTTCCTCAGTGGCCCGGTGGGTGGGGCCGGGATGGTCATTAAGACTTCTCATAACTTCTATTAATAGAGAAGAAACAAAGATTCCACTTCTAGCTTTTGGGTGGGGGTTTCAGGTATACAGACATTAAAAGCTTACCTGGCCCATCTCTGAGCTGGTTTGTGAGTTTTCAAGAAAAACATTGAGCCAGTCTGCCCAAGTTTTCACTTTGGGCTCCCATTCTCCAGACCTCCTCCCCAACTTCCCCACCCCAAGGATGTCAGAAACAATCAACATAATTTTTCACCAGTAAAAGCTTGGTGACCCTGCTTTGGTACCAGCTCCTGTCTCCCGAGGACAGGCACATTATGGAATGTGAGAGAGACTCTCATCCTGGAGGCTCTGACAACTGAGTCCAGGCTGCTGTGGCCAGTGGGAGGGTTACCTAAGGAGTCAAATCTCAGAGAATCTGTGACCCAGCAGTACTTCCCACAGATACCCATTTAAGGTATATCTGGCAAAAGCTTTGAAAAAGAGAATTGGGAAATTAAAACGTGTCAGGGGAATGATTTAAAGCTTGCAAATGAAACAGGGAGGATGGGACTGTGGCAGAAAGTATTTTGCAAAAATTACTGCAAAAATATTTCTGGTCCTATATGCTTTTCAAGAATTTTGCCACTTGCTTATCAAGAGGAATTTATTTCTTTTCTTCTCTGAACTTTGTGGATCTTGGCAACTCCTTCAAGGATGTGGCTGAAGTGATGTCCTGTGACCTCTGAGGTTGAGTTAGAAAAGGTCAGAGTTACCACCTGGCCCTCTCTCTCTATCTCTTTGAAATGTATTCAATTTATTTCTCTACAACCCTTGAATCTCCATTCTGTTGTTGGGATAACATAAAATTTTATCTTTACATTTTATATACATTTTCAAGGCAAAACTTGCTTACATAGCATGTAGCATGAGTTAATATTTATTTTAGTTATATATATATGTGTGTGTGTATGTGTGTGTGTGTGTGTGTGTGTGTGTATAAACAAACAGGGAGATCAAGTAACTAGATCAATCAATCAATAAAAGGAAATACACACACACACACACACATATTTTTCCATTTATTTATTTATTTATTTATTTATTTATTTTTGGCCCTCTCTCTTGAACATCTGAATTTAGAACCTTGGGAGGAAGACTAAGCTACACAGAGAATTCAAATGCAAGTTCTCTGGCTATCAGCCTTAGCTGAGGTACTAGCTGTTAGCTGGCATTACCTGCTAGATGAGTGGCCTGGCTGAGCTTTCTGGCCATTCTGATACAACCTTTGTCTCACCCCAGCCTTCAAGTCTTCCAGCTGAGGCTTCAGACATTGTGGAGTAGAGACAAACCATTCCTGTGCTGGGAATTCCTGGCCCATATAACCCATTGGCATAATAAATGTTTGTTTTATGCCACTAAGTTTTTAGTTAATTTGTTGCAAGCAAGAAGTAACTAGAACAGGAACCTTGGCTTGTGGGGATCTCTGGGCATGTTCCTTTTGTAATAGTCAAAATGTTACCTGGGCCTGCTGCTAAGCCCTCCCCTTCCAGGTGTCTTCTATAGGTCATATCTTTCAGGGGCTCCATTTTTTTAAAATTTTTTATTTGTTTTAATCAGTTACTTGCAATGGCACTGGGCTTTCCCACTTCAAGTTCATCAGACATGTTTTTAAAGGTCTGAATCTCAATTGTGCACAGGATTTAGCCTTTGTTTTCTTTGGTCTTGAGGGTTCTCAGCCTCTAGACAAAGCAAGCCCTAGATAAATCAGGAGGTAAGCTTAGTCACAATTTCGGGGTTTGAATGTTCTGTAACCATTAAGGAATATGCAGTGGTGAAGGGTGATGGAAAGTGGGGAGAAAGAGAAGAACCTAACTCCCAGCATCTCTGACTTACTTAGGACCTAAAGCCATACTTACCTAATAACACGAGCACAGTAAAACCTTCACTCTAGCACTGTGGTATCACTTCTTAACCACAACTCTTTGACTCAGAATTTTAAAAGCCAAGATAAAGGGAATTGACTATTTTGTATATTTTTGTACTCTAAACACTTAGAATAGTGCCTGAAACATGGTACATACCCAATAAACATTTGTTGAATTTAAAAAGGACAAATTAATGAATAAATGAAAGAAAATCTTTCCCTACTTCTAGAGAGCAATATACAATATTAGATTAGCACAGTGAGATAAGGAAGCTGCTATATTCAATAAGTTGACATTCTGTTACAGTAGGTAATATGTTTCATGTTGCTCAAAGTAAATATTAAAACTTAAAACTGAGTTCTTTGAGGGCAAAGGCCACATTTTATTCAATTCTGTATCCCTAGCATCTGCCACTTTGCCTGGCACTTGCTAAGTGTTTAGTACATATTTTCACTAATTGAATGTCAAACATAGACTGGTAGAAATATTTTAAATCATTTACTTCCTCTTGCCTAGTAAATGGCAGGAGGCAGTGACAAAAAAGGATGCTGGCCAATGTAAGTGGTCCCAGGAGGAGTTAGACTAGAAATCAGAAGTCCTGGGGTTCTCAGCCTCTAAAATTTCATGAAGATAAGAAGACTCAAGAGACTGTTTGTAAACTAAGTGTGATATTTATTGGTGTGAATAGGAAAACAAGGTACAGACTTCCACTTTAGCTTTCAAAAGTGATTGTCTATGATTGCTTCAAATAGAATTTTCTTTCAGAGCTAATTTTAGACATGAACTATTAATTCATTTATCCATTTATTTATTCATTCATTCCATCTTTACTGAGTTCTACCTGTTGAGATTTGTTTTATTTGCTCAAAAGACAGTGCAGCATTCATAGAATCTCCATTTCCTAAAAAATAAACTGACTGAGCAACAAAAGATATGCTATCTTATAGAGACTTGTGGAAATTACAGGCGTAAAATCCTCACAAGTCAGAATTAACTAATCCAATGTATCTCAAAATGTGACCCTAGAACAATATGCATGTAGAATTATTTGACCATTATTAAAGACAGATCTTTATGATCTCTATTTTTAGTATAGATGAGATATAGAGATCTCACATACAAATTCCTGAGAAGAAGAAAATAACATAGTAAACCTATTCTTCCCTTGCTAAACTCACAATTTAGAAACAAACTATTAAAATATGTATTATTAAAATAGAGAACTTTTTAAAACAATTTATAATTGCATTTAATTTTGAAAGAAGTATTAATTGGAGGGTGCAGAAAACTTTAATTTTTTTAACTTTGAAATATTTCCCATGTGGACAATTTATTTCTTAATTTTATTTTTGTTTTAATTAATTTTTAATAGTTGTACATATTTACTGTGTGCTGTGTGATATTTCAGTACATGTATAAAACCTGTACTGATCAAATTACAGTAATTAACATTTCTATTTTTTTATCATTGTTTTATGTTTGGATTTTTCAAGATCCTGTCTTCATAAAACATATAACAGATCGTTGTGTACTATGCTCACCCCACTGTACTGTAGAACACTAGAACTTATTCTTCTTATTTAACTGTGTTTTGGTACCTGTTATGCAGCTTCCCCTATTCCCCTTCTTCTCCACTTTTCCTAACCTCTAGTAGTTATCATTCTATACTTTTCTAGTTGAAGATAAACTTTTTAACTTTTACAAATAAGAGGGAACATGCAGCCCTTGTCTCTCTGGGTCTGGCATATTTCACTTAATGTCCTTTAGTTCCATCCACTTTGCCATACATGACAGGATTTCATTATTTTTTTATGGCTAAATGATATTCTGTTGTGTATGGAATGCTACAAAATTTCTCTATCTATTCATCTGTTGGTGGATAAATGGACATGAGGTTGATTTCCTATTTTGGCTACTGTCCATAGTGCTATAATAAATAGGAAGTGCAGGTAATTTTTTGATATACTGATCTCATTTCCTTTGGATATATACCCAGAATTGGGCTAGCTGGATCATAACGTAGCTGTATTTCTAGTTTTTGAGGAACCTCACATTCATGTTCAAAATGTCTATACTAGCAATGTGTAAAAATTCCCTTTTCTCCATATCCTTACCAACATTTGTTAAAAGAAAGAAGTTTTGAAACCTTGATGTAGCGTGTACAAACCCTTCTGAATTTGAAAAACAATAAACAGTAATCATCAACTGTGAGAGGGAGCTCTTGCCCCTAGATTGTACTCTTTTCTATACTGGTTCCCACAGTGCTGAAATATAGCTCAGACCCTGTTATCTTTTCCTTGCTTTATCCCCAAACTCACTCTTCTTCCCAGGATACTTTTACTCACTTTCTGAATTTTCCTAATCTGGTCAGAGAGTGTGTCTAACAGGCGAGTTTTCAGGAAGTCCATCACCTTGACCACCCGGCCATCAATGTAGCAACTGGAATAAAAATAAAATAAGAATCAGATAAAATCTTGAGCGGGGGTGTTATAAGTATACTTCTCTAGTCAGAAGTCTCTGTTGCTGAGGATGCTGAGGAAACAGCCCAGGCATCCACCTGGCTCTTATCCTAAAAGGTTTTGATCCGGAGTGCTTTTCAAGCCAATCATAGGCTTTTTATCCTCTCTATTTCCATTTTCATTTGTAGGCTATACTGTGATATTTTCCCCAATCTTTGTCATGTGAAAGTCCCTTGCTGGCTCTATGAGAACTGACAGGAATTCCATAATACAACTTGGATACAGGAAAAAGCTGCATTTTTTTCCTTTGGGAAAGTGACTTTCTACTCATCTCTTTTCTCATCCCTATCCCTACCTTAAAGTGATAAAATATGTGAAGACTTTCCAAAGAATACTCACACATATTGATGGGTTTTCAAACCTTTAAATAAAATAAACACCAAAGTAGCAATCTGACTCAGTGCAGCAAGGAGTGTCTCAAACATCTCCAGCTCGCTTCCCTGGCAAAATACCTTAGTCAACCTTCTCCCACTACCTCTGGGATGAATGAATGAGTGAATAAATGAACAAGCATACAAATAAATAAATAATACAAATTAAAGCCCAAGAGCCCCCTTCTGAAATAGTAAACAGTTGGTACCCATTGGGTTTTTATTAGCTAAAGTGAAACATCAAGTGCTGACATGATATTGTGAACAGTTGACCTATGCAGCTTTATGGGGGCCTCCTTTTTGAGTCTCTTTTTCTGAAAACTAAACTGAGACTGGCCCAGAATATGGTGACCTTCATTACCTCAAACCTTCCCTCATCCTCATCTTTGCAAAACTGAATTGAACTGAATTGAGTCAGTTTCTAAACACTTATGATTCCTGGGTGCCTTTTATGACCCACTAAGGTCTCCTTGGTTGATGACTAGTGATAGATTTTTTTTCACCTTTAATAGGAGATCCACTCATCAGTACATATTATAGAACTATGTGAAAATTGTTTTTAATGTTAAATTCCCAAACAACATGTGGTATATTGGAATGGTTAGATTTTTAAACCTTTTTTTTTTTTTCTAAAATAGGTGTTTGGGTAAGTCCCACTTACTGAGATCCCCTAGGCCTCCTTTACCACTTCAAGACATTTCCACAGTATTCAGTGTTTAAATCATTGGTAAGAAGACCTTACACAGTTACATAGTCTCTATGGGCCTTAGTTTTCTTCTTTTCTTCTTCCTCCTCCTCTTCTTTCTTAGCTTCTTCCTGTGTGTGTGTGTGTGTGTGTGTGTGTGTGTGTGTGTGTATGTGTGTGTGTGTGTGTGGGGGGGGTGTTGGGGAGTAAACCCAGAGCCTCACACATGTTAGGCAAACATTCTAACACTGAGCTATATCTGCAGCCCTTTTACATTTTTATTTTGAGATGGGGGTCTCAATAAGTTGTCATTCTTCTGCCTTAACCTCCCATAGATGAGATTATAGGTGTGCCAAATCATGCCCAACTCAGTTTTCTTATTTTTTAAAAAGGGTTAACACATCTATTTCTCTGGATCAATTGCAAATTAAGGATATAACAAGACTAAAATACCTGGCATACAATAGATACCCAAATGCTTTTAGTTCTTTTCTAATTTTTCTAGTTTTCAGCTCACAAATATGGGGTTATAAGGAATAGAGAACTGATTAATGAGATTATGTGTAAGTATAGAGTTTTAAAAAAGTGGAAATGCTGTCCTAAAGGGTACATATTTCTAAACTTTTTAATGGTTTCTTAGGGACTAAAACAAAACAATGATATGGTATTTCACCTCATCCATGGTAAGCTAAGATTCAGATTCAACACATATTTATTATATACAACGCACAGTGCCAGGCATGGCCATTTCCTTAAGATCTCTTACAACCTCTTCCTGTTAGTCTTCAATATTAGCACATTTGATTTTTTTTAAAGTTGAGATAGATGGTGTATTACATGAAAGCTAGGCATATTGTGACAATGTAAATTAATAATAGTTTCTGCAATACTAATTTAACACATGGTTGAAGACATGAATATTTGTTATCTATCATACAGTGAGTAGGCATATGCCAAACACTGTAATTATTCTTTTATTATTTAATGATACATATAATTTCCTCTTTTCCTTTTGTTAGTTCCCCAGTAAATAATATTAAGGGTCAAAATTCATAATTTTTAGCAGCAACACATATAGTTTAATATATATTGAGATAAAAAATGCCAGATGTAGCTTTTCAGTATGTGGGATTCCCTCACTAGTCCACCTATTACATGGCCTAATGTGCAGCTTCCTTCACTTTTTTTCCACCTTTCTTTTATCACTTTTCTCAAGTACACAGACTCTAGAATTAAAAAATCCTGGCTCAATCTTTTTGCCACTTACCCATGTGATACTGGATTTCCCTTTCTTTAAGAGGGGTTTAAAAAGAATCCAGACCTATATTATTTCCACAGGGTTACTTTACTGACCAAATAAGGAAAAATGCTGGCCACAGGGCCTGGCATATCAAAGATGAATAGCAAATAACTAAATCTCCTCTGTCAGGTTCCTTACCAATTAATGTAGCAGAAACTCAGAGAGGCAATGGGTGGGGTGTGCAGGGGAAGCCTCTCTCCAGAGAGGAGCATAATTATCCACTGTAGGATTTGAAGGAGAAAAGAACAGAGCAGGATTTCCAGCAGGTGGGAGGCAGAGGGAAGTCTATTGCCTGGTACTGTGTACTCAATAACTAATATTCGGTTTTTCTGGACCCAGAAAAAGTCCAATTCGTCCTTCATGTACACCTCAGAGAAGAGCACCAATAAAAACTTTGACTTGAGGTTTTAGAGCCTATTCTTGACCTAATTTTTAACCTACCAAGCTGAATTCAATGATTCTTAGTCAGTTTTGAGCTACTCCTGAATGCTGTGAATTAGATAGCAGCAGGAAAAGCTACAGGTATGGAAACCAGTGAACAAAGTTATGTTAATAATGCAAGCAAGTAGTGATCTGGGTCTCAATAAGAGATCACAAAAGAAGTAAAAGTGAGAGGCTATGAAGGAAGAACTCATTGCCTAGTGAGGGTGAGGGCAAGGAAAGGACTTGGGTATATGCTTATGTGGGCTAGTCAGTCTGGGGTACAGATTTTCAGAGGTGACAAATAGGATTCTGTTTGAGATACCAAAGATAATGCAGAATATCAAGTAGGACCCAAGTAGCTGCATTTTTGAGGAGTTACACAGAAAAGTTGAGACATGAAATGTTGACCTGGGGCTCTTCTCCAGCTTATATGTAATGCATAAACCATGGCTACAGAGGCACTCTCCAAGCAAATAAGGGAAGTTAACAGGGGTATCAGAGACCCTTTAAAATGCTTCTGAAGTATAGCCCAGGGGATTACTGTCACCCTTACCCAGTTAAGGATCCCTTCCCATCACAGCATCTTAAAAAAAAATCAAAAAAAATTTTTTAGTTGTAGTTGGACACATACCTTTATTTATTTATTTTTATGGGTGCTGAGGATGGAACCCAGGGCCTTGCACGTGCTAGGTGAGTGCTCTACTGCTGAGCCACAACCCCAGCCCCTCACAGCATCTTTTTTTATTATTATTGGTTGTTCAAAACATTACAAAGTTCTTGACATATCATATTTCAAACATTAGTTTCAAGTGAGTTATGAACTCCCATTTTTACCCCCAATACAGATTGCAGAATCACATTGGTTACACATACACATTTTTACATAATGCCATACTAGTAACTGTTGTATTCTGCTACCTTTCCTATCCTCTACTATCCCCCCCCATCTTCTCTTTCTATCCCATCTACTGTAATTCATTTCTCTCCTTGTTTTTTTTTTCCAATTCCCCTCACGAAAGCATCTTTTAAATAAACTTGATCTGAGTTCAATTCACATTTGGGTGTCAAAAGAAACCTCATATTATATTGATAAGATTCAGCAACTTTTCTTTACAACTTCGTACTTACATTTATATTGTATGGAAATAGGAACTTTGGTCACCAGAATTTGGTATTACTTTTAATAGAGGGGGTGATTTAAGCATTGAGTATGCATCTAATAAATTCCTAAGCCTCTTTCTTGACTCTTGAACAATTAGCTTTCTGAATTTATCCTTTGTAACGGTGAAGCTCCTAAGAAAACATTCAGTATGGGCAATCTGTGGCTATGAAAAAATTCCTTCCTGTTTCAGAGGTTTGGTTTTGATGGTGGCTCCCTGTAGTGAGGACCCAATATATCACTTATTTGGGCATGAAGGAGGTGAAGTAGTCTTTGGTGACCATTTGGTAACAGATTGTTAAAAAATATAATATTGGTGGTTTCTTTCTTTTCTTGTCTTTTTTTTTTTTTTTTTTTGGTGGGAGAGTACAGAGGATTGAACCCAGGTCCTAGTACATGCTAGAGAAATACTCTATCACAGAGCTAAATGCCTAGCTCCAATGATGGTGATTTCTAACAAAGTGTGTGTAAAAGGAAGTGAGCTAAATTACGACTGAACATCCAGTGATCTGGGACCAACTCTCTCTGCTTTTCTTTCTCATTGGGAAGATAAACATGATTTTCACCTTTATCTCACCAGTTTCCCCAAGAGTTAATTAACTAATTTAGTAATTGCTACAAAGGACTCTGAAAACCAAATAAATTAGAAGGAAAAAAATTGGGGGGAGGAAGAGGGAAACGAATGATCAATTAGAGGTGTTCTGACAACTTCCACATAAATCCTGACAGAATGGTTTTAGAATCACCTACACTGCTACTTTTAGGTATATCATGGTCCTCCTTCAAGTTTTCTTGGAACTTCAGCATCTCTTACAGTCACACCACTAGTGACTAAGCTGTTCAACTAAAAGCTGAAGCCAAGAAAGGCAGTGCTGTAATAACCTTTTTGGCAACTATTACAAATGCAATAAGGTTGAAACCTTCATGCATGATCAAATAATTTGTCTTGCTCATGACAGCAACCTTCATTTCTGTCTCCAGATTGGCAGGTTTTATCAAGCATACATCATGGAGGTGGCAAGGACAGCAGAGTATACAAAGTAAGTTTAACCACTTCCAATTTATTTACCAACTCTATTGTCCATCTGAGATTTAAATTTTATTCCTTGTATAATACACTTCATTTTGGGTTATTTGAAATAGTGCTCTTTATTTTTTATTACAAAAGAAATGAATGCTCATTGTACACCAGTTAGAAAATAAGCACAAAATTGAAATATAAAATGAAAAATCACCTATAAGCTGAAAACCTAGAGAGAACCACTGTCAAAATTTTCTATAAAACCTTCCAGAGCTTTCAAAGTTAATACACATAAAATTTCCTCTAATTAGCTATTTAAAAATCTATTCCAGATCCTATTTCAATTAGCATATAAACTTAAAACTGCCCCAAATGAGATATCCAAAACCATCTAGAGGGACACTGAAAGAAAGAAAGGTCAAAGCATCTTACTCTTATTTTAATTCTATTCTGGACACTTATGGATCCTCTACCAGGTTCAGGTCTTACCTTCTTTATGACTCTGTCAGCCAGGCTTTAATCCCAATGCCACCTCACCAACCCCCTGCTCTATCCCCTACATGCAAACTTCAGAATTGGGCTACAATTAGCCACTTATGCCCATTAGCCTCTTAAAACATTTAATGAGGGAAGTTTGTTGGCTCCAAGGGCAGCTGGTTTTGTTTACCTGGCCTTTTACTTTAAGAGGAAAAACCTTTGCCCCTTATTTTCTGACCCCTTCTTTTATTTCAGGTAATTACATTAGTGCTGGCTTCCCAATGCTTAGGAATTTCCGGACTTATTTTGCTGCCTTCTGCTTTCAAGGAGGAGCAGGGGCAGTCTGCTTAGAATTTTAACACCAAGCCTGCTGACTGGGCAGGTTATTCCATAAAAATCAGGGCTTTCCCCACTGAAGGGGGAGAAGCTTGGATAATCATTAGAACAACCCTGTTGACCTATAAAACCTATTCTGACACCTCCAAGTCCAACACTGGAGAAGGCTGATTTAAGTCTCTATAAAGCTTTATAAATTGCCCTTGCCCCTCCTCCAAAAGCATCACCCTGGGCTCCTGCTGAGCACATTCTTCATGGGCCAGCTGGCCATGGGGGCTTTCCTTCTTAGGCTACATTATTCTTCATTTTTTCTTCAATAGGTCAAACTTCCTACCTTGTATTGAGAACTATTTGGGCTGGAAATTTAAATAAAATGATGCAGTTACAAAGAAAGATCCTAGACAATATAGATGTGTTCTGTGACTTGCTTGAATCACTATGTGTAAATCCATGCAGGAGTCATACAGCAGGCTAGAATGTTGGAATTCAGGAATTTGAAAGAGTTTGTATTCTGGAAAAATGTTGTAGGCAAATGGTACAAGTAAAGGTCAGGGTTATGGGCAATCCCACATGCAAACAATGGGTACTCAAAACTGTACTTATGAAACAATGAGTGTCTATATGATTTAAGCCACAGGAGCCAAAGGGATGGCTCTGAAGCTCAAGTGTGGTGCTCAGGGCCCCACACCCAATCTTCTCTCTCTCAACTCCTTGTACACTTTGGATGCTGACCCTAAAGTCCAGATTGTTTCCCCTCACGTATCCAGGGTTGTGTCTGAAGAGAGGCTATGTCTTGGCAGAGGTTCAAACAGCTGGACCTTGATCCCAACAGTACTGAGGAGAGCTGTACAGGAAGTTGAGAACAGAACAGGGTGGGGAAGTCCTGTCATGGGAGTGGGCGCTGAGGAGGGCACCTCTGGGGTTTTTCAGTGTAGCAGCAGGTAATGGCACCAGAGTTGCAGACAGGAGCAGATCATATGTTTTGGGTCTAAAACACAATTTGTGGGGTCCTTTTTAAGAAGAGATAAGATGTACAGAATACAAACTTAGGCTTAAAAGTAAATATTTACATAGAATGACAAAATAAATCAACAAACTCCCTGAAACTTAAAGAATCAAATCTCTTCTTTCTGGGAGCCCTTTAGGTAACTTACCAGAAATATGTACATAGAAATGCTTCCTGATAGCAATCTCTCCCCCCACCTTAGAATAGTCTATAATTCTTAGCAACTGCCAGCACTCAGGAATCAAAGCAAGAGAGGGGCCTGAAGCTTATTTCATTAACATTCTGGTAAATTTAACTGTGGGGTATTAATAATAGGAATAACAGGGTTCTAAGTTGCCAGAATCCAACCATCTATGTGTAGTACTTTTTTATAAATTCAGTGTTTGTAAATCGGTATTGTTTATACAGTTACCACCCACATCCTTTCCCTGACCTCTTTTCATATAATTGTCATTGTTTGTGGCAGAATAGCACAATTTAGCTATAATTAAATTGGTGCAATACTAACTAGAAGAACTTGGAGAGAGGAACATTTAATGTATCAAGTTTCTTTTAATTTGCTAGCTATTTTACATATAGTGTCATTTAATCCTCATGAATACTTAGAAACTCTGGCTCATAGAGATTCAGTAACCAGTAGGTAACCAGAGATAAGGTTGATGCTAAGTAACAAATACCCTAAATCCCTCCCTGCACTCTGAGCTGCCAATTGTCTGAGCACATCTAAGCATTGTGCTTACTCTGTCCTAAAATCAAGTATAATTGCTTTTCAACTGCCTTTAGTCTTGCCTATTTCAACCATCTTGACCCATAAACAATATTGGACTAAATTCAAATTTCTCAAGAAAGCAGAACAATTGCAACACAATAAAAGCAAAACCAAAACAATGACAGAATAAAAATGTGGGAAACTTAAGTAAAGGCATGGAGGCAATGTATCTCTACTTTTTTTTTCCCCCAACAAATATAGTTCAATGTATTTTAGTTATTGTTATGTGAAGAAAAGGGGGCTCTGTGGTCAAGTAAGTTTAGAAAATTCTGGGTTAAAACCAAATTAAGAAGTACTTTCTGTCCAGTCATGACAGAATAGCTGGTATTGGAATTACCATCTGGCACAAACAACCAGAAACCTAAGACAAAAATGTGTATATAAACTGTTGGTAAGAATTATACAGCAACCAACTCGGGCTGGGATTTTGAGTTGGGGAAGCACATGAGGTGCTTCTAATTTCATCTGGGTTTGCTCCCTTGACTAGGTTGGAGATAGTTTACTGACTATCAATGATTTGTGCTTCCTTTCCATGGTGTAGAGCTATTGCTAAAAAGAAGCTTCCTGGTCTGAACCTGTATTTTTCTGCCCCTCTCACAGGCCAAAGTAATGTGAAAAGAAGTCATGTGTCCCTTCAGGGCCCAAGTTAGCTGGAGATGTGTGACATTCTCAGCAGAGATAAAGAAGCTATCTCTTCCTTAATAGTATTTCCCTGTTTTGCCTGATGAATGGAAAAGTCTGAGGAGAAGCCACAAGATGGAGACTTATTTGTGAAAGCAATTCCTGTTATATTAAGTACTACATAAGTATTCATTACAGCAAAATTCCATTACACTGTTTTGCCAAGAGTTTATAATAAAGAGGTTTTACTTTGAGAGGATATGGTTATTGGTATGAAAATTAAAAAAGTTAACCTGGAGAACTCACTTCTAATTCTTGTTCAAACTGAATGAGTGTCTGTCAGAGATTAGCTGAATAATAACAATATTCATTCCAATACCACACAAGAACAATTAACTGAGGGGAAAGATCATTCTTATTCTACAAAGAGACAAACTGAGCCTTGGTAAAAACACACTGACCAGGTGATTACCAATGACCAAAGAGGACATGAGATCCAGAATGTTGGAAGGGAGGTCAATTGATAAAGGTCACATACCAGTACAGATTTTTGACTCTACATCTAGTAGTCTCTACTAGGCTTCTAGATACCTCAGTTTTTACTCTCAGGACATCTCCTGTTTGAGGTAGATTTATGGAGACATTGTGCTTGTTTCAGTTTCTCAGTGAGGACATAAATCACATGTGCTAACCTGCATGCATCATATATGCAGGAAAACCAGAGGTTCATTCTGCATTCTGATGCTTATATCTAGACACTCAGTATTCATAAAGGCACAACCCGCCCCCCTTTTCTAGCTATACTCACCAACACCCTGCATATATTAGTTCCTGCACATAACTTTTTCCTCCAGAAAACTCAAGGTTATACGCTTTACCTTATTGATGGATGTTCATTATGTAGAATATTGAATCAAAAGAAAATCTTATATAAATATTATTTCATTACAATTTCCACTTCTCTGCTTTTAAAGAAAACCTAGCTCTCACTATATGAAACCTTTTAAGGAACAATTTGTTATGAATATATGTGTATATCACACATGCATGTGCTTATACACGTGCTAAGAGAGAGGGGGACTGAAAGAGTGAGAGATTCATTTACCAGTTAGGTTTCAAGACTAGGATAAATATAAAGTTGGGTTTTGTGTTGTATGGAATGTGAATTGACCTGGAATGTGAATGGACCTCCAAAGAAACCATTTCTGGTAGGATAGCTAGAATTTTATATTTCAGAATTTGTAATTTTGTGTTAATTTGAGAATCATTAATATTCTAAAATAAATTACATTTTCCATTAGATTAATTGCTGTACTCTTTTAACTTTTGATTTTAAATAGAATAACTTCATGATCCTGTAACAAAAATATATACGCATTTTGAAACTTTACCATATAACAAAAAATACAAAGTTTAATAATCACACCAATATGCTTTTACCAACACTTAGTAAAATCATGACAGACATCTGTTTGTATAAATACATATAGCTATATATACACACTTTTGTATGTACAATGAAAAGATATAAATAATTTTAGAACAATGTTATGATACCATAGATGCTGTTTTCACAATAAAATGTAACAGTATTTGAAAGTAAGAAAAGAAGTAGTTTCAAAAATAATTAATGAATATCAGATATTAGTTCCTGAAAGCATTTTTTTTAGTGAAAAAATTTAAAGGATGGAGTCACTAGCTTTTGGTTAATTATATTCAACTTCAGACTATATATTCCAACTGCCTGTTGTGAAAGATAATGGTATTATTTCCCTTTCTCTACACATTGGCAACCCACCAGTGGGTGTTAAAATTTTTACTTCAGCCATCAAACATAATTTAGAAAACTCAAGAGAAGTAGTCCTGAGGTTGTGGCTCAGCGGTAGAGCCCTCCCCTAGCACCTGCGAGACCCTGGGTTCAGTCCTCAGCACCACATAAGAATATATGAATAAAATAAAGATATTGTGTCCAACTACAACTAAAACATAAATATTTTTTTTAAAAAGAGAAGTAGTCCATTGTGTCAATTCATCTTTTACCTTTCTGTTTTTCTTTCTTTCCATCTGATGTTCCAGGTTTCCTTATTTTGCCATTTCCTTTCTTTTTAAAAAACTTACTTTAGTCATTCTTCTGCTAACAAGTTCCTTTAGTTTTTCTTCATCTGAAAAGTTATGATTTCTTCATCCTTACTGAAGGATATTTTCACTGGATATAGGATTCTAGATCAACAATTCTTTTCCTTTGTCATTTAAGAGATGTCCGGTCATTTCCTTCTAGCCCATAGTTTCTTACAGAAAAGCCTGATTTTGTTTGAGTTGATTTTCATCATTATTATTATTATAATTATTATTATCATTACTATTATTATTATTTTTTTGCCTATAGAGATAGTGACATTTTCCCTCTCTGTGCCCACTTGTATCTGCTTGGTAGAGTCCTTGATTTTGCCTCAATGTCTGGGGCTGTGTGAGCTTGCTCTGAGGTTTGGAATACTGTGATTTTCTTCCTGGTTTCCCTGGTAGCACCCCTCTTGTTGTTTGTCTATAAGTTTTGAGAGCAGGCATCCTTTAATTGTTTTTGTTGTCAGAGAGAGAGAGCCTTTCATGATTTTTCCTTATTTTTAGTTTTCACAAGTTTGATGTGCATTGGTTTGGATTTCTTTGAATTTATCTGTTTTGGGTTTGCTCAACTACTTGAATTTATAGGTTTATATTGTTTGCCAAATTTGGAAGTTTTCAGCCATTATTTCCTGGAGGAGTACTTCTTTCAGTCTTACCCTATTTCTCCTCCTGTTCTGAGACCCCTATGATATAAATATTAGCTCCTTTAGTCCTACATATCCCTGAGTCTGTTTATGGTTTCCCTCAGTCTAAATTCTCTTTGTTGTTCAGATGAATGATTTCTGTTATTTGATCTTCAAGTTCACTGATTTCTTTGCACTATCTCTTCCAATCTGCTGTTGAAGCCATCCACCAAGTTTTCTATTTCAGTTTTTGTGTTTTTCAGTAGTAAAAATTTAAATTTCCATTTGGTTCTTTATATCTGTTATTTCTTTTTTTTTTTTAAAGAGAGAAGGAGAGAGAGAGAGAGAGAGAGAGAGAGAGAGAGAGAGAGAGAGACAGAGAGAGACAGAGAGAGAGAGAGAATTTTAATATTCTATTTCTTAGTTTTTCAGCAGATACAACTTCTTTGTTTGTATGTGGTGCTGAGGATCAAACCCGGGCCGCACACATGCTAGACGCCGCGCTACCGCTTGAGCCACATCCCCAGCCCCATATCTGTTATTTTTTTGTTGAGACTTCCTACTTCTTTGCAGAGTCTTCCTATTTTTTAATTTGTTTTATAAGTATCTGTAGTTGCCATTAAAATATTTTTATGATGACTGTTTTGAAATCTTCAGGTAACCTGAACATATTTCTTATCTCAATATTGGCATATATTGATTGTCTTTTCTCACATCAGTTTATATTTTTCTGGTTCTTAGTATGACAAATGATTTCTAGATAACACCTGGACATTTCAGGTATTATGCTATGAGTCTGAAGATCTTGTGACATCTTCTGTTTCAGCTGGCCTCCTCTGACACCACTCTGGCAGGTCAAGAAGAGAGACTGCCTCCAGGTTCCCAACTTGGCCTCCACTGACACTCAGGGTTCTGGAAACCTCATTACTGGTAGACGGGCATGAGAGTTGCAGCTTCCTACTAGGCCCTCACTGTCTTGTTACTGCTCCCCACCTGCCTTCCACTGTCACAGGAAGAGGCTAGGGAACGACCTCATTCCCACTGTGATAATGAGAATCCTGGTTTTCTATTAGGCCTCTTCTGACATTGTCCTAGGTTGGGGTGGGGAAGAAGACACCTCATTACCATCAGCTGGGAGTAGAAGTCCAGGTTCCCCACTTGGACCCCTCTGACACCTGAGTGGGGAGTGTAGGGAGTTATTCTATGTTTCTGTTTGACAGGAATAAAAGTCTCAGTCCTCCTCATTTGGCCCACACTGAAGTGGCTTATTGTGTTGTGAGGGTAGAAATCTTTGCTGATGGGGGTTAGGATTGGAGTGGGATCACAGTTTTCTGTAGTATTTGACTAGAATAGTATAGTTATTGTCCAAAATTTTCTGTTTTGCTTGACTGTTCCTATTTCTGATCCTTTAACTAGAAAGGGCTGACTTTTGCCAGGGTACTTTTTTCCCTCTGTGCTTATAGGTGACCACCTCTCTAACACCAAATACAGGATATATGAGAAAAAACAACAATGAGAAGCCAGCAACCATGGAATTCACTACACATGTTGTTCCCTGGGTCTTAGTCTGCCTTATTCTTTCCATCTTTCAGTCTTTATATGTTGGTGTACTTGTACCCCATATTTCCTAAAGCAAAAGTTTTAATATTTATTTTAAACTATAATTATAGCTATTTAACCTTTATCATTAAATATAGAAAATTTACATCCCTTTTATATTTATAGTAAATCCTTTTACCCCCATTTCTCCATCATGATTCCTGTTTTGATCTATTTTATGGTTGGCTGCTTCATCCTAGATTGTTTCACAAAATGGTATATATACCTTGTGTATTAATTAAATTCTCCCTAATCTTTTGTGTGCTGAAAAACTCAAACAGAACTTTCACTTATTAGATACTCATCTGGATGAGGAGTTAATACATGGTATATTTTAGAAACAGTTCTATGAAAAGAATATGAATTCTGCAGTTATTAAAGAGAATATTCTACATATATCTATTAAGTCAATTTGATCTATAATATAACTTAATTGTGATGTTTCTTTTTTTTTCTTTTTGGTCTCAATGATGTACTTATTGGTGAGAGTGGGATACTCAGGTTTCCCACTATTATTGTATGGGGGTGTTATCTCTCCCTTTATGTTCAGTAGTGTTTATTTTATACAATTGGTACTTATTTGGTATATTTATAATCATTATGTCTTCTTGATAAATTGTTCCTTTGATCAATATATAGTATTATTTTTTTCTGATTTTGTTTTAAAGTCTTATTTTGTCAGATATAAATATAGTTACTCCTGCTTGCTTTAGGATTCCATTTGCTTGGAATATAATTTTCCATCCTTTTACTTTAAGTCCTGTGTATGGATTTGAAGATGAGGTGAGTTTCTTGTAGGCAGCATATTGTTAGATCTTTTTTAAAAAAATCCATTCAGCCAGTCTGCATCTTTTATTTGGAGAATTAAGACCATTTATAGTCAGGATTATTATCTCCCAGTCCCTAACAAGATTGGGAGACAGTGTTACCTTTTCTTCTCTAGTAAACTGCCCTTGAACTCACCACTACAGGAAGAAGAGGCCTGCTAAGGATCTTGGAAGTGAATATCTCCCAGATTAACAAGTGAATCAGGGTGCCCTGGGACCCCCTACAAGAGCACACCTGGAATGTAACCCTTGAAGAGTTCCTTTAAAACCTCCCTGTCCCTCCTGATCTAAAGAGTCACAGCTATGGGACAGGAGTCCCCTTGTGTTTCTCCTTTGCTAGCAAAGCAAAAAACCTACTTTTTCCTTTTTCTCAAAACTGTGTCCTCATCATTAAATTGGCATTGATTTGCATTGGGGATAGAGACCAAGCTTCCGATTACAGGTTTAGACACTAGTCAGTTCCTGGTGCTTCAAGTGGAGAGGCAAGGGCCAGGATCAGAGCTATGACACTCATGATTGTTAATGATGTGTTACTTAACAGGTGTTGGAACAAATGATGCCGAGAACCCTCATGGGTGTGGTGCCCATGGAAATTGTTTTTTTTTTTTTTTGCTATTACCATGGTAACAACTCTTCAGCAGTAGAATGTCAGAGTCCCCTAACTATGAACACTTTAGGGTATAACATAAGTTGGGGGCTTTCATCCACCCTGTTTTTTTTTTTTTTAAAGAGAGAGAGAGAGAATTTTTTTTTAATATTTATTTTTCAGTTCTTGGTGGACACACATCTTTGTTTGTATGTGGTGCTGAGGATCGAACCCAGGCCGAAAGCATGCCAGGCGAGTGCGCTACCGCTTGAGCCACATCCCCAGCCCCCAACCTGTTCTTTAAATTGAAGTATCTGCTGAGATGTGGTTGGGTCTAGGTCAGAGCTGGTGCTATTGCAATTCCTCTCAGCTGAGTGAGGTGCAAAGTTCAGTAGTAGAGCACCTCTCTAACCCACACAAAATCCAGTCTCAATCACCACAAGAGGAAAAAAGAGACAAAAATATCAGCAACAACAACAGAAAAGAAAGGGTAAGAAAATAAAGAATTAAATAAAACGACAAAAGAAAGCATAAGAAAAATTTTAAAGATAAAACAATAACAGAAAAGGAAAAGTAAAATGTAGGGCAAAATAAAAAGATAAGTAAAAGAAAATAAAAAGATTTAAAAGGGACAGAGAAAGCAGGAGCAAAGCAATTACAAAGAAAAATGAAAAAGAAAACCAAAATAGAATGAAGGCTAGGATTTACCCCCCAGCCCACCAAGTTCCTTCTATTGTGCTTGCCAAGGTGATGGGTGGGAGTGAATTGTGGCTGAAGCTATTTGGAGTCCCTTTCAGCTGCTCTGCACTGCTAATAGAGCTAGCAAGGTGTGTGGAACTTGCTTGGCAAAGTTGTCTCCTTAATCCTGAGGGCGGTGCTCTCCAAGGGGGGCAGTGCATTCAGGAACCAGCTCAGAATGTAGATCTCACTTAGCTAAGATTCTCTCTAGAAATTTCTGGCTTTGCACTCTAAAGGTAGAGCTAACACTGGCATTGCAGTTAAGTTAACAAGCCTGTGAGAATGCTGAGGTCACCTAGAAGAGTTTTCTTCTGGAGTTCCCTAGGCTGTATGTTCCAAGGACAGCACAAACCCTGGGGTGCTCCCCAGGTATGCCTCCCCAATAGGGTGAGACCCAAACTGAAAATATTTGTGCTGGGCGGGGGTATGTGTGGCAGGTTCTGTGATCTGCCACATATTATCTTGAAGCCTCCAACCTTGGATCCACGTAAAATCTCATAGGGTTGTTTTCTCTTCTGGGCTCTGACAGCATGTCTCCCAAAACACTGATTTTTAAAAAAATTCTTTTTAATATAAATATTTTTTAGTTGTAGTCAGACACAAGGCCTTTATTTTATTTATTTATTTTTATGTGGTGGTGAGGATCAAACCCAGGGCCTTGCACATGCTAGGCGAGCGCTCTACCACTGAGCCCCCTCAAAACACTGATTTTAAAGGGAAGGACCTTTCACGGTTCATGCTTCCCACCAAATAAATTTCTCAGTGGATTTGTGTCAGAGTCACTCCTGTGGCAAAACAAACAAACAAACAACAAAAAAAAAATCCCCAACTCTCTCTTAGGGAGTCAGCTGAGCCAGTGGAAAAAAGAGGCTATTTGGTCAGAAAAATTGCAGGTGCTCCTGATTCCTTTTAGCAATAAGTGTAGGAAATAGAACCCTTTTCAAAATGACTTTGGTTATGACATAGTATGAAGATGCAGGGAAATGCAGAAATACTTCTATAGCAATAGTGCAGATCCTAGGTCTCTTGTCGGTTTAGACTATCTGTTTGCAAGGTGCTCTTGAGATTGCCAGGATTCTCTCTTTTACCTCTACCCCTTCTGAGAGGGAACTTCGTCCCCATGCAGAGCCCCTGAGCACTTGGTGCTGGGTGTTCTCTTTCTTTTATTATCCTGGTGTCCACAAGTTCTGGGTTTCACTTGGTTATTTATTTTCTACTGTTGAAAGCCAGTGCTATCTGAAGTCCTCCTACCTTAACATGTAGCCACACACCTGTTGTTCTGGATCTATTTCATGGAGAAGCAGGTGACTGCAAGGATGACTAATCATTTTGGTCTATTTTAGATTGACCTTACTCCTGAGACATTGTCCATACTTCTAGGGTCTGGTCACTTTTAAAAGTGTGAGCCTTCTGGAATCTCAACTCAAAGACAGGAACATGTATAAAAAGACCCCCCTCCTTGAGAAGACTCTATCTATCACTATGTGGCCACTGATATCTTAGTATCACACTTTAGTCTTCCATCTGCTGTTTTCAGCTTGGTTTCTTGGGGTCACATCATGTATATATGCCAATAACACATGATGAGGAGTTGGCCAATAACTTGTGGATAATTTGTATTCAAATTTTGGGGGCTCTTTCTCTCTGGGATTTTCCTCTTTAACACCTAGTCATTTTTGGCAGCCCTAAATACCAAGTCTGTCCTCCCAGATCATTTTTGCCCATGGTTATAACCTAGAAAATACACTTTTTCATTTTCTCATGGAGAAGTCTAGGATGGGTGGTTTTGGGGGAAGTATGGATCTGACTTTCTGAACTTCCATTTTCTCAGGTGTACTTATATTAGTTGTACTCCAGTGCCTTCAAAAGGTTGTTTCATATATTTAATCAGCTTTAGAACTGATTTTGGTGGGAGAGCCAGTTGATACATGGCCCCAAACAGCTCCACTCTCAAACAGATTTAACAAATGTTTAAAGAACAAATAATCCTTATACAGGTGTACTTCAGAGATATTGTGGGATTGTCTTCAAATCACCACAATAAAACCAGTCAAATGAAGTTTTTGGTTTCACAGTGCATATAAAAGTCATGCTTATGCTATACTACAGTCTATTAGATGTGTAGTAGCATTATGTCTCAGAAAGGAATGTGCATATCTGAATAAAAAACACTTTATTGCTAAAAAGCGCCAACAATCATTTGCATCTTCAGTAAGTCATTATCTTTTTGTTGGTGAAGGGTCTTGCCTTCCTGCTGATGGCTACTACTGATGAGTGGTGGAGGATGAAGGTTAGAGCACCTGTGGCAATTTCCTAAAATAAGATATCAACAAAGTTTGCAACAAATTTCTCTGAAACATGCAATGCTGTTTGATGGTATTTTACCCACAGGAGAACTTCTCTTGAAGATGGAGTCAATATTCTCAAAGCCTGCCATTGTTTTATCAGCTAAATTTATGTAATATTCTAAATCCTTTGTTGTCATTTTAATAATGACAATATCTTCACCAAGAATAGATTCCATCTCAAGAAACCACTTTCTTTTGCTCATCTAAAAGATTCAACTCTTTATCTTTTAAACTTTTGTCAAGAGATTAAAGAAATTAAATCACATCTTCAGTCTCTCCTTCTAATGCTAGTTCTCTTGCTATTTCTACCTCATATGTGGTTACATCCTTCACGGAAGTCTGGAACCCCTCAAAATCATCCATGAGAGTTGGAATTAACTTCTTCTAAACTCTTGTTAATATTGATCTCCTCCTATGAATTACAGATGTTCTTAATGGCATCTAGAATGGTGAGTCCTTTTCGGAAGTTTTTCAACGTAATGTGCCAGGATCCATCAGAGGAATCACTATCTATTTAGTGACTATCCACAAAATCATGAAATATATTTCTTAAATAATAAGATTTAAAAGTCAAATAGACTCCTTAAAACATGGGCTACAGAATGGATTTTGTGTTGGCAGGTATGAAATAATTAATCTCCCTGTACATCTCCACTGGTGCTCTTGGTTGACCAGGTGCACTGTCAGTGAGCAGTAATATTTTGAAAACAAAACAAAACAAAAAACAATGTTTTTTTCCCCCAAGCAGGATTCTCAACAATGAGTTTAACATGTTCAGTAAAACATGTTGTAAAAGATGTGCTGTCATCTGGGCTTAGTTCCATTTATAGAGCACAGGCAGAGTTTATTTAGCATAATTCTTAAGGGCCTTATGATTTTCAGAATGCTAAATGAGCACTGGCTTCAACTTCAAGTCACCAGCTGCATTAGCCCCTAACAAAAGAATCAGCCTATCTTTGAAGTTTTAGGGCTAGGCATTGACTTCTCTGTGAAAGTCCCAAGTATCTTATTTCAATATAAGACTTTCATCTACATTAAAAATATGTTATTTAGGGTAGCCATCTCCATCACTTATTTTAACTAGATCTTCTGGATAACTTGTGACAGTTTCTATAACAGCACTTGATGGTATGCCTTGAACTTTTAATTTATGGAAATGACCCCAATATTTAAATCTCATGAACTTCTGCAGTTTTTTCACCTCTCTCAATCTTCACAGAACTAAAGAACTTTGCTCTGGAATAGGCTTTGGTTTAATGCAGTGTTGTAGCTGATTTGATCTTCTATCCAGGTCACTAAATTTTTCTCCATATCTGCAATAAGGCTGTTTTGCTTTCTTAATCACTTGTGTGTTCACTATATACTCACTTCCTGGTGATGGGGAAGCAGAAAAAGAGAAAAAGACAAAGGGTCTAGAGAAAAGATGAGCTCTTCCAGGGCCTGCTCTCAGCGACTTGCTTCCTCCATCTAGTCCCCTGCTCCTTCAGTCTCTGCCACCTCCCAAAAGTCAATTCAATTATGAGCCCATTAATGGATTAACCTATAGATGAAATCAGAGCTCTTATGATCCAATCATTTCCTAAAAGTTAGACTTCTGAACATTGTGGCACTGGGACAAAGCCTTCAACAAATGAGCTTGTGAGAATATTCTATATCCAAACCATAATAATAATTTAAAAGTTTGAAATGTGAAAATTATCATAATGTGACACAGAGATAGGGCACATGTACATGCTGTTACAAAAAAATTCTTTGATTCTAGATTTCTACAAACTTTCAAGTTGTAAAAATTGCAATACCTATGAATGCAGTAAAGCAAAGTGAATCAAGCAAAGTGCAATTAGGTGAAGCCTGCCTTTATATATATGCAAAGAACAGAGAGATATTATGCCACCATGTCATGGTGATAGAATCCTATTCTAAAAATAGCAAATAACAACATCAGAAAGCAAAATTACCAACTCTTATCACTGATGAATATGGTAGCAAAATTCTTCAAATATCAGAAAATAGAATTCAACCAAGTACTAAAATTACTATAGTTGAGGTAGGGTTTATTCCATAAAAAAACAGTGCAACAACAGAAACTCTTTCCATGCAATATACTATTTCAACATATTAAAGAAGAAAACTGTTGATCTCAATAGACACAGAAAACGAATTGGATCCACTATGACACTTTCATTACTAAAAAATTGATAAAACAACTCCTTGCAGGCTGAGAAGTTAAGATCTCCTTAACCTCATAAAAGTTAACTACCAAAGACCTAAAGCAAAAATTGTACTTTATGGTAAAAAATTAAGTCATTCTGATCCAGTCAAGAACATATGAGAATGCCCTTTGTCACTTTTCCTATTTAACACTGTACTAAATGTCCTAACTAATTTGAAAAAGAAGAAACATAACTATTGGAAAGAAACTAGCATTATGATTTAAAGTAATATAACAGCCTATAGAAAAACTAAAAAACACTATAAATTTTGAAACTCAAGAGGAAATTTATAGTAGTAGTTAAATAATAAATGAACATATGACATTCTTAGTAGTCCAAAATAATAAAATAACTAATTATAAAATGTATTTAAAAGATGATATTTACTATAGTAACAAAACTATAAGATCTTTGGAACAAATCTATTCAAATGCATAAGAAAAATATAGAGAAAATTACTAAATCAGATTCCTAATTCATATAAAACTATATCCCAGATGGAATTAGACCCAAATATTAAAAAATTAAGACTCTAAGAAAAACAAGTGAGAGAATTCCCTATTATTTTGTAATGGAAGAAAAATTTTTTTGGAGGGGTGGGGTACCTGGGAGTGAACTCAGGGGCACTTAACCCAGCCCTTTTTTGTATTTTATATAGAGACAGGGTCTCACTGAAGTGCTTAGCATCTTGCTAAGTTTCTGAGGCTGGCTTTGAACTCAACGATCCTCCTGCCTCAGCCTCCCAAGCTGCTGGGATTATAGGTGTGTGCCACCATGCCTGGCAGAAATTATTTTTAATTATATTATAAAACAGACATAATAAATTTATATGTAACAATAGCTAGATCTTAAAAACATGTGGATTGAAATAGTAATTTGCCAATTATGTAAAGTGCTATCACTCTATATTCATGTAATTTATATAGTTTTTCAAACATAAAAGGAGACTATATATGGTTTATAGAGTCTTACATATGTGGTAAAATTATGAAATGTGGGTTAGAAGGATACAAACTAAAATTATAAAAGTAGTTGCCTCTTAAAAATGATGGGACTAGGCAGGGAAACAAGTGGACTTCAATTTTATATTTATAATGTTCTATTTTACATGAAAATATATGAAAAACTGAAAGAACATATTAAACTTGTAAATTATGCATGTGAATACATGGGTGTTTTCATATAATTCTTCTTCCATTTATGACTTAATTAGAAGATTATAATAGGAGAGACTTATGGATGGAAACTACCCTCTCACCTCAGGAAAAGTCAGTAGAGTCCTCTTTGAGCACATTCTATGCAAAAATTTTGAAAGATAAAAACTAGCAAACAGAATCTGGGCCAAAATGAAATGAAATCATATAGCACAACAGGTCCATATGTACCGGTGGAAAGGAGACCTGGAAATATAGAGGCCAAGAGGTTTGTATTTTCCTCCCTGGGGGACAGAAGTATGGCTAAAGTTCACTGAGTACTTGTGAGGCATTAAATGGGCTGAGAACAAGGAAAGTCAGAGTCCTTGTTCAATTATAATTTGGTTGCAGCATCTTTGAAACTAAGCTGCTCTGCTTGATATTGATTTCATCTTTGGCTACCAGGTTGTGTGTCTGTCTGAATAAAGACAGGAAGTACTGCTGATGGAGATGATCAAACTGAAATACACCTGAGGGGAAAAGAATAGTCATGTGTTAATGAGTAAGAGGAAGCTGATGCTGGAGGGGTTCTCAGCACAGCCTTCTCACCACAAATTTATTTTCTAAATTTGATGACAGTATGTGTGCAGAGTTGCACAAATGCTTGGGATTTCTTTCTTTCTTTCCTTTTTCCAATTGTGCTGGGTAGTTTTATTATTTTAGGACTGGAAGGGACTACATGACCCTAAGGGTGTCCTCAATGACAGACATGGAAACTGAGACCCAAAGAGGTAAATACAACTCATTACTACGGCCATACAACTCATTACTAGACCTCCTTCCAATGCTTCTGAAAACAATTCTAAGTTCCATTTCTAAAGTAGTCCGCCACTATCAAAAGGGCAGCTTAAATAGGTACTTGGCATACCACAGTCCCTCTTGGTCATAGGAAAGCTCTTGGCAAAAGGAGCCAGTTTGAACTGGGAGTGCAGTTATTGGCATCAGCTATGTCTCTGCATTCCAGCTTTTTTATAATGCCCCTTAAACCCTCTTGATTAGGTTCCAGAGCTTGAAAAAGATACAGAAGCACCTTCTGCTTCCTTTAGGATGGATGGTGGTACAATCAGAGAGGCTGCAATGCTCTCATATGGTATATGGCAGTATCATTGGATGACTCTTGAGAAGTGTTCTCTCCACACGGAATCCTTCTCTTCCATCTATATGGAACCCACTGTATTTGGCAAACAACTTTACATCTACAGTTTCAATGACCCTCAGAATTCAGAACTAAATCAGGCTCCATTATCCCAGTTTTCCAGAAAATAAAACTAGAATGTAAGAAGAGAGTAGGCTAAATTGGTACTAAAGCAAAAGTTAATCTCAGGACACCCACCTTGAATCTGGGCTTCTAGCCATTCCTTAGTCCCTCCTTGCCCTGACACAGCCTCCTCACAGGTTAAATGAGCTTGTTTGGCACAGACTAACCTACACTAATGTTCCCCTGGGAGTTGCAAGCCTGAATGAAGGCTGAGAAGTATGGGGAGCAGTGAAGGGAGTGGAAAATGATTATATTCTTCAAAGGATGCATGAAGAAAGTCAGTGGAGGCAGTATGGTAAAACTTGAACTAATGAAGTCTCAAAGGATTCTGGTCTAGAAGAAAAAAAATATAGTCTAGTGGTTTCCAAATCCCTGTTGCATCAGAATTGCCCAGGACTGCTTTTCATTTTCTTAATTTTAGTTCTTGAGTAGCTAATAGATTCACAAGGCTCAGAAAATCAAAAGGAACCAAGGATATATGGTGAGAACTCTCCCTCCCACTTCTAAGTCCTGGTGACTTCATTCATTCGCCTTCTTCGAGGAAACAAATGTTATCGGTTTCTTATCCATCATGATTTTAACCACATATAAGCAGAGCATATATTTTTCCTTCACATATTTTTATATAAAGGCAACATTTTATACACATCATTCTTGACTTTCCTTTTTCCCCTAAACAATATCTTTGAGATCATTTCATATTCGTGTACACAAAGCTTCCTATCTTTGTAATCTGCATTATTACATGCATATACCATGATTTTTATTTAGACATAGTCCTCTAAATAAGTAATTAATGTTTTTAAAAAAATTTTTTAGTGGTAGTTAGACACAATACATTTATTTATTTATGGTGCTGAGGATTGACCCAGCACCTCACAAGTGCTAGGTGAGTGTTCTACCACTGAGCCACAACCCCAGACCCTCATTATTTTAAATATTTTGCTACTATAAGTAACCTTGTGTATGGTTGTCTATGAGAACCAAATTTCAGTATAAGTTCTCATACTGTGTAGCCATGTGGCCTTGGGCAAGTGAGTTAGCATTTTGACCTTTTAGAAATGGAAGGAATTTTAATAACTATTTGATATAGTATTTTCTCATAGCATGTGCATGTAATACTCTTCCCAAACTATGCCTTCTGGAAATTGACAGCACATATTAGACTGAGAAGACCACACAACATGATTTAATTCAAAATTTCACAAATTTATTTAATAGCAGACTCATTGTTTTCAAGGCCCAATTATTAACATACTATTGAAATAATGTTCCTTAGAATATACTTTAAGAAACTCCAACATCCTCTTATTTTAACAGCTATGGACTCAGAGAGGTTTTAGAGATTCAGCACATAACACGTTTGAACTTTATAGCTCAATAAATACTATTTGACTTTCTTTAATCAGTGAGAAAACTATCTAGGGAGAGAAAACAAACCTGTAAAATACATTTGGAAAGATTGAAATAACAATAAAGAAAAAAATGGATAAGATTGAGTTAGGACATGATAAGACCACTAGAGTTCAGAGACAGATAAAGGTTATTTAACATTTATAGAGAAAGTAAGACTTAAAATAAGTCCCCAGAGGTGTGAGGGTTAGACATTACAAGAAAACACACAACATGTTCTGGAAATGAGTTTGACTAGGCCTCTAGTCTTTACCAATCTTTCTTTCTTTAGTTCCCTCACTCAATAGTCATCATTAAACACTGCTATGTACCAAGAGCATTTTAGGTACTAGGGATACGGCAATGAAAAACTCAGCTTTTTGTATATTATAGAATTTATATTCTAGAAGAGTGAAAAATAAACCGTTTCACAATGAGGATAAGTGCAAAGAAGAAAAAAAATAAAGGAGGATAAAGGTTACAGAGAGTGTTGAGCTGAGGGAAAAGACTGATCTTTTACAAAAGGCAGCCGGGAAGGCCACATTCATAAGGTGACATTGGAGCTGAACCCTGAAAAAAGTGGAGCATCATCAGAGTTCTGGAGGAAGAGTATTCTAGGCAAAGGGAGAAGCAAATGCAAAAATCTAAGGTAAGAACATGACTTCATGTTTTAAGGAACGAGGAACAGGTCAGAGTGGAGCTGGGCAGTGGTAGGAAGGTGGTAGCAGAAGAAGGGTTCAGGGAACCAGTTAATCTAGGGAGTTATATAGGCCATCTTAAGGGCTTTGGTTCTTACTTGAAGTCAATGAAGAAACACTGAAGGACTCTGAGTAGAGGAATAATAGGGTCATTCCAGTTCCCTCATGAAATAGGTGAAAGCCAGGAAATCAACTATCTATTGCAATAGTTTGTGAAAGAATGAAAATCATTTTAAATTTTAGTGACGGTAGTAGAAATAGTAGTGTTTGGAATCTGAATCTATTTCAAAGGTAGAATTAACAAGATTTGATGATGGATTATCAGATGGCACTATAGGATAAAGTTCTGCCAAAGGAGGGCTAAATCCTGAGTTCTGGTATCCTCTGTTACAGTTTGGTCATGTGATATTGGTTCTTATTGACCAATGTATAAAAGGAAGTCCCCTTGCTTGGGGTTAAGAGCCAAGTCAAGTGATTTCTTTATGTCTCTTTAGTTGTAAGATCTATATATTTGGTTTGGTCTGTGCCTAAAAATGAGCACTCTATTACCTAGTCTTTTGTATTGTTCATTACAGTTTCATGTAATGAACTGCATCTTCCCCACTGTATTATGAACCCCTTGGAAAATGAGATCTTATCACACATTCTTACACACATCCAATGTTTATCAACTGATGGTGAACAACCAATCCTCAAATAATACATCTAGGGGAATTTTAGTGCTGAATTCAATTTGTAAATAAATTTTGCAATTCTTCACTCCCCCACTACTTCTTTTCATATATATATTTAAATCAAGTGCTTAAGAATAACCTTCAGTTTCAAAGAGCAAGAAAGGTAAGGGAATAAAACAAAGAAATTCCAGTTGAATAGCTGCTGTGTTGAAGTACATAGACTAGTTAAGAAAGGCTTAAGTAAAGAAGTTGAAAGTTTGATATAGGAGCTCAGATATAAAGTAGAGGTGATACTTCGTAACATAGAAAAGAGAATGAAAAGCATTCCAAGGAGGAAAAAACCTAGCATCAGTATGAAAGTGCACACTGTGGGAAAAGAATGACCGCCTCAATTGAAGCACAGCATGTCAAGGGTGAAGGAAGTAGAATGGAGACAGATAAAGCTGTGAAGGTAAATGATTCCAGATTCTGACAGACAGGCTTTACATGTTAATCTTGTCAGTAAAAAAAGAAGATATTTCTAGAATACAATCTCTTCAATAGTAGATCTTTATGTCAGCCTTATTCTCCAGTGTATGCTAGTGTCTATTATATGGCCTGGTAATGATATGTGTTGAAAAAATTTCTATTGAATGAGCCACTATATTAAAACAGGAGAATGATATAATCAGATAAGTATCTTAGAAAAATAACTAGTGACAATGATGAGAAGGGATTGAGAAGTGTGACAGATTAGACAAGGAGACCAGTGGGCTGGTTATTGACAGTCTAGATGAGACTAAGCAGGCCAGGTTTACAGTGATGTTTATGATTAGCAATAGGATTGTTGAATATAATTCAAATAAATGAATGCTAATTTTTAAAAAAATTAATATCCAGAGGAATTAAATAGACATTTGTAAAATTAATGTAACAAAGATACAATTCTACATTTCTAATTAGCTCTGTTTGCTGAGAGGTCAATAATAATAACACCAAAATTGCTATAACTAATTATTTTACTTTAGAGTATAATATTCTCTCTGATATCTGCAAGACAGTTACCACTATCCTGCAGCATCATATGATTTACATATATTTTGTCTACTAGATGATATCAAAGTCATAAAATTGCAAAAGCTAAGAAGTGAAGGTAAAGAAGGGAACTATGTACACCGCATCTACTATGCTGTTTCTTTAGTCACAATCAATCCCCAACCAGGATGGATTTCTCTTGGCAGGGAAAGGGTAAGCAGAAGGCCCTCAGTAGTCCCCACTAATACCATGGACACATGAAGGGCTACTAGAGACCAGTTCGGGTAATGCTGGGGAACCCACACTGCTGAGTTTCCCCAGAGAAGGAGCCCAACCCAATTTGTGCCCTCTTTCATCCAGGCTCTTGCTGCACAATACCATGTTGAGACTATCCACTTCTATCCTGTGAAGCAGCCAAGGGACCACTCCTAGTAACTTAGTGGCCTGCACCTGTGAACCAGCAGATTGTTCTCTTCATGGAAGCAGATATGCAGGCCTGATCTGATTAGCTTGGCTTGCCAATACTTCTGAGAAGTAGCCAGATGGCTCTGTCCACCTGACCACAACCTGGAAGCAGTCAGGTAGTCTGTTCTGAATGGTTTATCCTGTCAAGGCCAGGATAAGTGTACTGTGCCTACTCTCACATGAACCATGGCAACTGATGGGCACTCTGTACCTGCAGTCAGTCACACCACACCCAGATCCTTGGTAAACCTCTCCTGCCTAAAGAGCTGTACCACGGGTAGCATATAAATTTCGCAAATTCCTAAAGCCTAAGCTACTGAGGCACTCACAGGCATAATTGATGTTAATTACAGCTGAAAAAGCTACACGGACATTACCCTATCAAGCTCACCTGGAACCAAACCAATGTAGCCTTTTCAATTAATATCCTAGGACACATTTCCAGGAGCAAATAAATCTTTTACTATAAAAGCTTCCCTATAAATTAGGTAAAAGCCACTAATCTACCAGATATGCAAATATCAATGTAGGGATGTAAGAATAATGAAAAAGCAAGGTATAATATGCATCTAAAGGAGCACCATAATTATCTGGCAAAAGAGCCCACAGAAAAGGAAATCAACAAGTTGCCTCAAAAAGCAATGCAAAAACAATGATTTTTTTTTTCATGGAAACTCAATGAGATAGAAGAAAATAGAGACAATTCAGTGAAATTAGAAAAACAACTCATGATCTCAAATTAAAAATTCATCACAGAGTTAGACATCATAAAACAAAGACCAAACAAATTTGGCACTAAAGAAGTAATAAATGAAATAAAAAATATAGTTGAAAGCCTAAGTAAAAAATTAGATCAAGCAGAAGAATTTCTGAGCTGGAAGACAAGTCTTTTGAAATAACCCAGTTAGATGATGAGATGTACTACATTATGGTGAGACTATCCACTTCTATCCTGTGAAGCAGCCAGGGTGATGATGGTAATGGTGATGGTGATGATTTAAAAAAAAATAGGAAAGCCAACAATGATGTTATGAAACATCATTAAATGAACAAATCTTCTAATATTGAAGAATATGATCATTCTTTCAACTCAAGAGGAGAAGAGGCAGATACACACATAAAAGGGTGTTCCAAAAATAGAAAAGAAGAGGAAAAGTAGAGAAAATTTATTCAACAAAATAATAGATGGATACTTTCCAAATCTTGAAAAAGATACAGACATCCAGGTCCAGGAAACTCAAAGGACCTCTAATAGATTTGGCCATAAAAAGTCTCTGTCAAAAGTATAAAAAGAAAATTCTAAAAACAGCTACAGAAAGGTGTAAGGTCAATGAAGGATGATCCTCATTAGACCAAGAGCAGACTTCTTAGCAAAACCTTTTCAGATTTAAGAGAATGGGATGAGGACAGGAGGAGGAGGAGGAAGAGGAGGAGGAGGAGGAGGAGGAGGAGGAGGAATAGTAGTAGTAGTAGTAGTAGTAGTAGTAGTAGTTACAATGGAAGAGGAGGAGGGGGAGGAGGAGGAGGAGGAGAAGAAAAAAATCCACAACCCTGCCAACTAGCAAAAATTACCAGCAAAGCTATCCTTCAGAAATGAAGAAAAAGTATTTCTAAGACAAGAAAAAACTTAAAAATTCATCACCACCAGACTGGGCTTATAAGAAATTCTTAAGGAAGCCCTATACTAGAAACAAAAGAATGATAAGTACCACTATGAAAATACTTCACTAGTAAAGCAGATACACACATAAAAAAGAATTAAACCTTATCAACATAGAAAATTGCCAAACCATGAAAATGAAAAAATGAGGAATAAAGGGACAAGGATATACAAACTAACCAGAAAAAAATTAACAAAATAATGAATATTTCTTACCAATAATCTTGAATGTAAATGGATAAAATTCATCCATGAAAAGATTTAGATTCTGTATTAGCTTTTTGTCACTGTAACCAAAATATCTGACAAACAACTTAGAAGAGGAAAAGTTAGTTTGGCTCATTATTTCACAGGTTTCAGTCCGTGATCCACCAGTTCCATTGTTCTGGGCCTGAAGTAAGGCAGATCATCATGTCAGAAGGGTGTAGTGGATAAAAGCTTTTCAGTTCATGGAAATTAGAAAGCAGAGGAGGGGAGGAAGAGGCAGAAGAAGGAGGAGAGGGAAAGACAAGGAGGAGGAAGAGGAGAAGAGGCAGGACAAAATATATGTTTCCAAGGCATGCCTCCATTGATCTACTTGCTATAACCAGGCCTCACGTGCATATATTTCCACCATCTGCCAATAATCCATTTAAATTATTAATCCATTTGATGTATTAACCCATTGATTAAGTGAGAACCCTCATAATCTAATAATTTCCCCAAAGCCCCCTTTGGAACCTTGCTAAATTGAGGAACATTCTTTCAACTCATGAGACTTTTGGACATTCCAGGCTCACAACAGACTGTATTTAAAAAGAAAGACTCAAAATATGCTTCCTACAAAACACACTTCACTGGTAAAGACACACAGAGACTGAAAGTGACGAGAAAAGACATACTCTGCTAATGTAAACCAAGAGTAAGAAGGAGTGGTTATATTTCTTTTAGTTAACATAGGCTTTACATTGAAAACCACACACACACACACACACACACATACACACACAAGCAAAAAAGTCAACAAGAGGAAAAACAATCTATAAATATGTATGTACCCAATTTAGGAGGACCCAATTATTATTGTATCTAAAGGGAGAGATAGACTCCAATACAGTAATAAATGGCAACTGCTAAACCCGACTTTCATCAATGGACAGATCATCCAGACAAAAATCAATAAAGAAAAACAAATAAAACTATACTAAAGAAGAAATTTACAAAACATTTTACCCAACAGCTGCATTATACACATTTTTTCTTCTTACCAGCATGTGGAATATGTTCCAAGAAAGATCATGTTAGGCCACAAAACAAGGCTCCATAAATTAAAAAAAAAAGTCATATTATCTTCTCAGGCTAGACTGGAATAAAACAAAAAACCAAAAGCTAAGGAAACTTTAGACACTGTACAAATACATGAAAATTAAATAACATTCATTTGAATGACCTAATTGTCCTAAATGACCAATGGAGTCACTGAAGGAATCAAAAGGGAAAATATTTCTTAAAACAAATGAAAATGGAAACACAACAAATCAAAACATATTATATAAAACAAAAGCAGCACTCAGAAGGAACTTTACAGCAATAAGTGCCTACTTTTTTAAAAAAAGAAGAAAAAGTCAAGAAAACGAAAGATTTGAAATAAACAACCTAATGATGCAACTCAGGGAACTAGAAAAACAAGAAAAGCAAACCCAAAATTAGTAAGAGAGAAATGACAGATATTAGGGCAAAAATAAATGAAACAGAGACTAAAAAACACAAAGGATCAATGAAAAAGAGTTGGTTCTTTGAAAAGATAAATAAAATTGATAGTCTTTGGCTAGGTGAAACATAAATAAAAGAGAGAAGACCCAAATAAAAAAGAGACATTACAACTGTTACCATAGAATACAAAGAATCATTAGGGACTATTGTGAACAACTATATACCAACAAATTTGAAACCCAGAAGAAATTTTAAAAAGTTATAGACACATATAAATTTACCAGAATTGAGATATTAATATACAGAAAGCTTTAGCAGACCACTAAAATAATGAGCTTGAATCAATAATAAACATCTTCCAATAAATAAAAGCTAGAATAAGATGGCCTTAGTGCTGAATTTTACCAGACTTAAAAACAAACAAAATTAAACCAATTCTTTCCAAAGTATTCCAACAAATGAAAGGGATGAAACCCTTCTGAACTTGTTCTATGAGGCCAGTATTACCCTGAAAAGGACACAACCAAAAAGAACCCAAATAGGGATACAACCAAACAGAAAACTACAGACTAATATCTCTGATGAACATAGACAGAAAAATATCAACAAAATACTAGCAAACTAAATTTAATGGCACATCAAAAAGATTATACACCACAATAAATTGAGACTGACTGCAAGAATGCAAGAATGATTCAACATATGCAAATCAATATATGTAATATATCACATCAACAGAATAAAATACAAAAATGATATGATCATCTCGATGGATGCAGAAAAAACATTTGATAAAAATTCAACATCACTTCACAATAAAAACCCTCAACAAAATAAGTATAGGAGGAACATGCATCAACACAATAAAAACTATGACAAATCTACATCCAACATCATATTAAATGGAGAAAGTTAAATTATTTCCTTTAAGATCAGGAACAAGTGTGTCCATTTTCACCACTATTATTCAAGATAATATTGTTAAGTCTTAGCCAGAGCAATAAGGCAAGGGAAAAAAATAAAAGATAATTTTTGAGAAAGAAGTCAAGATAGCAACCTCAATGATGAGAGCTGTAAAACAAAAAAATTCTGAGAATTAAATTTAACCAAGAAAAATAATGATCTCTACAATGAAAATTAAGAAACACTGATGAAAGAAATGGAAGAATACATAAAAAATGGAAAGACATCCCATGCTCATGGATTGGAAGAAACAATATTATTTAAATATTCACACTCCTCAAAATAATTAACAAATTCAATGCAATCCCCATCAAAATACCAATGTCATTCTTCATAGAAATATAAAAAATAATTCTAAAATTCGTGTGGAAATATAAGAGACTCCAAATAACCAAATCAATCTTGAACAAAAGAACAAAGCTGAAGACATCACAATATCTGACCTCAACACATAGTACAAAGCTGTACTAACAAAAACAGCATGGTACTGGCTTAAAATTTGACATATAGGCCAATGAAATAGAATAGAGAACTCAGAAATAATGTATGCATCTGTAGCCAACTGATCTTTGACAAAGGCATCAAAAGCATACATTGGAGAAAGGACAGTCTCTTCAACAAATGGTGTGGAGAAATTTGACATTCATATGCAGAATAATGAGAATACACTCTTAGCAGGCCACAGTGGTGCACACCTGTAATCCCAGTGGCTTGGGAGGCTGAGACAGAAGGATTGGAATTTCAAAGCCACCCTCAGCAACTTAGTGAGGCCCTAAGCATCTTATCAAGACCATGTCACTAAATAAAAAATAGCAAAGGGCAGTAGTTAAGTGCCCCTGGGTTCAATCCCTGATACCAAAGCAACATCACCACCAAACCAAACCAAATAAAACAAAACACTCCAGACCTCTTATTTCTCACTTTATACAAAAATCAACTAAAAATGGATCAAGGACATAAATGTAAAACTTGAAACTATGAAACTATTAGAAGAAAACATGGGGGAAATACTTCAAAATATCAACACATAAGTGCTTTATAATAGGACCTTAAAAGTATAGGCAAATAAAAACAAAAATATACCAATGGAATTATATCAAAGAAGCTTGGGTACAACAAAATAAACATTCAATTTAGTGACAAAACAATATACAGAATGAGACAAAAAATTGTAAACTATTTATCCAATAAGCAATTAAAATCCAGAACATAGAAGAAACTAAAACAAACAGCTCAAAAACAAATAAATAATCTGACTAAAAATTAGCAAATGACCTGAACAGAAATTTCTAAAAAAATAAAAACAAAATACAAATGATCGTCTTATATATGAAAAAATGATCAACATCACTAATCACCATGGAAGTGCAAAACAAAACCACAATGAGATATCATCTCACCCCAGTTAGAATGGCTACAGTCAAAAAAAAGGAAAAAATGCTAGCAAGAATGTGGATAAAGGGGAACTCTCATACTCTGTTAGTGGGAATGTAAATTAATACAATCTCTATTGATAAAAGCATGGAGGGTCCTCAAAAAAATAAAAATAGAACTACCATATGATCCAGCTATTCTAAAGGTATTAAAATCAGTAATGTCCAGAAAATTTCCATACTTCTACCATGTCTATTGCAGTGCCATTTATAATAATCAAAACATGGAATCAACCAAAGTACCAATGATGGATAAAGAAAATGTAGTATATATACACGATAGAATATTATTCAGCCATATGTTTTTGATCAAAACAATAATAATATTATTATTATATGATGAAATAGAGATTAAGAAAGGTTAATTTAATCAATGTATCTTTATTATATCATAATTCATTGATTAATATATTTGATAACAAAGCTTTTAGTAAAACTTAGTTTTCTAGAATTTCATGTCTTCTTTCACTTCTTTACTGATGGACACATACTTATTAAGGACATAGTATGTGACAGTATCTGTACATCCACTATTCAGTTCCCTGGTATGGTTTATTGGTTTAATCTGCCAATCCTGCTCTCCACCCGACCTTGAAATTAGCTTGGTCAAGTCTATCTTTTAAATTATTTTTAATATGTAAAATTTCATAAAAATGAAATCCTGTCTTTTGCAGCAAAATGGAACTGGAAGACATATGTTAAATGCAATAAGCCCAGCAAAGAAAGACAAACACTGTGTTCTCATTCACATGTAGAAGCTAATGAAGTTAATTTCATAGAATTAGAGAGTGGACTAGTCATCAGTAGAGGTTAGAAGTATAGAGGAGTGAGGAATAGAGTAAAATTGGAAAATGGGTACCAAAATGTAGTTACATAGGAAGATAAGTTCTAATATTCTATAGCATAGTAATGTGACAAGATTAACTTATTATATATTTATCATTAACTTATTATATATTTCAAATGGATTTATTATATAGTTTGTAAAAAATTAGAAGAGAGGAATTAGAAGGTTCCCAATACAAAGAAAAATGATTAAGGAGATGGAAATGTTAATTACCTTGGTTATATCATTATATATTGAATAGCAATACTGAATTAACATACCATATCTCAAAAATATGTACAAATATTACATGTCAACTAAAAATTAAAACAATAAAATTATACCAAGAAAAAAATGGACTCTAGAGATGACTTAATAAAAATAAACTAATTTTACAAATTTGAAGTAATCTAAGAGAGAGATTTGCCCAAGGTGAGCTCAAGGTCAGATGGAGAGCAGGATTGGCAGGTTAAACCAATAAATCATACCTTAGGACTGAACAGTGGATGCATAGAGACTGTTACATACCAGGTACTCATTAAGTATCTGTCCAATCAGTAAAGAAATGAAAGAAGACATGAAATTCTATAAAACTTATAGCAGCTCAATTCATAATAGCTAAACTGTGGAACCAATGTAGGTGCCTGTCAACAGATGAATGGATAAAGAAGTTAGTATATATGTACACAATGGAATATTACTCAGCCTTAAAGAAGAATGAAATTATGGCAATTGCCAGTAAATGGATGGAACTGGAGAATATTATGCTAAGTGAAATAAGCCAATCCCAAAGAATCAAAGGCTAAAGTTTTTCTCTGATATGTGGATGCTAATTCACAATAAGGGGGAAGAGGTCTAGGGGAGAATAGAGGTACTTTGGATTAGACAGAGGGCAGTGAAGAGAGGGGCAGGGGTACAGGAGTAGGAATGATAGAGGAATAAATTGGACATTATTACTCTGCATGCATATATTATTATGTTGAGTTACACCTGGTGTAACTCTACATCATGTACAACCAGAAGAATGAGAAATTATACTCCGTTTATGTATGATGTGTAAAATGCATTCTACCATCATGTATAACTAATTAAAACAAAAAAATTAAATTCTAGAAAACTAGGTTTTAGTAAAGGCTTTACTACCAAATATATTGATTGATTATTATGACAAATGCAACATATTATTAAATTATCTAATCTTTCTCAACCTCTATTTCATCATTCACAATATAGAAAAAATAATATTTTGATCCAAAATTCCAGAAGCAACATGATTAATAACAAACATAACTTTTGTTATAATTTAATTTTTGTCTAAACTGTTAGAAAGTTAAAAATTATTGTATTTAAGTTTTATTTAAGTGTCCTTTTTTCTTTTTATTTTCTTTCTTTCTTTCTTTCTTTTTCTTTTTAAGAATGGCTTGAAAATCTTCTTGCTATATAACACTGTGAAACATTTTGTATTTTATGATCAGGGGAAGGTTATGATATAGGTTAGTCCTTGAAATATCTCCTACTAGTGTTAAGAGTGTTCTTCAAGAATAAAGCATGTATTTTATTTTATTCCATGATCAGGGCATTTTCTTAAAGGTAACCTTTTTAATTATCATTGGTCTATTTTCCCCCCAAATAAAATAGATTTAGATTTAGCACTGTCAGAACTGTTTCCTGCTTACAATGGTTAGTGTTTGGTATTAGGTTAAAGCATATGAAATTGTCTTTTTGTGGGTCAAAACAGTTAAATACTGGCAGTTTCACATGATTCAATCTAAAACTGTAACATTTGTTATTTCCTTTTTCTATCTGCTAAAATTCCTACACAGTGCAGTCTGGGAAAACTTGTTAAACACAGAAGCAACTGAACAGAAAGCAATTGTTGGATAAATTCTGTAAAAGGATGCTGTGACAGAATACTCAGTGGTTTTTATTTTTTATTTTTGTGATCTTTCTATATAGGTTGTACATTAGTTTCTGTTAGTTAAACTTCTTAATATAATTGTAGTAAAAATGCTTGTCCCCTAGATGTTCCCCAAAGTGCTGGGATGGTGAATATGCCATCCTGCAATATTTCAAGAACCTATGATGGAGAAAGTCATAGAAACTACAGATTATGAAATTATACAAACAGCTCACTGCCTTTTCTTCCCTGTCACATCCAAACTCTGGCAAACATCAGTCCCAGGCAAAATAAAGCATCTAACAGAAGTTGGTCTTCAGGCAGTCTTAAGTGTCTCTTCTGTGTGTCATTACTAATTAGACTTCTAAGTTATTTTTTGAGCACTAATTATATATAAAATTAAAACAAAAGAGGAGTGAACTTCTTTGCCTGGCATCTACAACCCATTCTTTGTATTTCTTATTATTCAGGAATAAATTGTTATAATAATATTATAAGATATTTCTGTTGTTCTACTTCAAAAGCATTGTCAAAGGAACTTGGGGGCCTGAGAGTTAGTAGTTTCGTGTGAAGGAATGAGGGCAGGAAAAAGCCATGCTCAATCCTAACTCTTAATAAGGATCCTTGGATTCCTTATGAGATCTGTGGATGGGCTCTAGGGAATCCATAAAAACCTTAGAATTATGGAAAATTATGTGTGTGTGCGTGTGTGTGTTTAATTTTGCCCACATATATAGGCATTTTTCTAAGATCAATAGTTTTCATCAGAATTGGAAAAGGATTGATTACCTTGAAGAATGTTTTAAACCCAAATAAGTGGTGCTGAACTTTTGGCTCCTGTGGTAAGGGATAAGATTTCCTGGGATTTTGAGTGCCACCATCCACAGCCTGTCCATTGATTAGCCTGAGTCAATTTGTTTTCTCAAGTATTGAAAGTCTGCTGCTGTGGGGATGCTCCCAGTTGTGCCCTGGGTAGAACAGAGGCTATGTGCCTTCCTTATGGCAAAACATGGCTCTTTATGAAATGAAAATGTCCTGTATGCTACGTGGAAATAACTATCCCTTCACTCAGCTCATGGTAAATCTCAAAAAGAAAAGGTGCTTTCCAAACCCAGCTGGCCCTCCCTTACCCACCCCAAGCCCATTAGGCTAACTTCAAATTTACAAAATTAGCCACATAGAATAGGAAATGCAAATAACGTGCTCATAATATTTGGCCACACTTTTCAAATGATTCATATTAAAATATCATATGTGAAAGTTGAATATGTATTGGAAAAACTATAATTACCCACAATATAAGTGAATTTTATTTTATTTTTGGTACCAGGGATTAAACTCAGGGGCACTCAACCACTATGCCACATCCCCAGCCTTATTTTGTAAAAAGTACAGAAATTTTGAATTTCTTGTCTTCTATAGGAAAGCACCTATCTTTAACAAAAACGTTTGTTGGTGATGGTTCTCTTATGCTACACTTAACTTTATTTCCTTTTATTTATATGAAATTAAGTGGGAAGGGAAAAAAAGAAACAGCTATCCACCCCTCACCAAAATACCAGAATAAAACCAGAATTATGCTGCCATCTAACAATAATATATTCTGTTTAAGAAACTGCCTGATTCCTCTAGACAATAATGAAATTATATCCTGCACGTGTTCAAAACCATCTCCGGATCTTCTAATCATATTTTATTAATTATACAATTTTCTGAAGTTTAAAGGCAGCAAAACTTTCCTCAGGACAAATTCCATGAACTACTTAATTTGAGTTAGATTTTGTTCTTCAGAAAAGAGTGATAAGTTTCAGAGGTGATGATAGTAGAGATGGAGGGGAGAGACATGGCAATGCAAGTTGGTTGGGACCTCCAGTTTTAGCAGCCATAAATTTGGAAGACGACATGTGGATGCATGACTATTTTTTTTTTTGCCAAAAAGAGTAAAAAATTGGACAATTTTCCTAATGAGAACAAATGTCTGTCAGGGTAGATGATTCCCAGAGTATACTCAGCCCTTTCTCTAAAGACAGTAGGTAGGCTTACACTCATGTCATCAAGACAACTTTCACTACAAAGTTTCTCAGGAGAAAAAATTTAATTGCTGTTGCTATCATATACATGCATTCTATTTAACCTTATAAAACTTCAAATGGTGAGTGTCTCTTGTTTAATTTTTCCAAGAAAAAGTTAAATTATATTTTTAAAAGTTAATGTGAAATTCATAATTATAAAAAAATTCAATCAATATGTTCCCCAAAATAAAAAATGAATAACATAGGAATATAAAATACAGAGCACAAGTAGAAAATAATAATTGCAATAAAATAGTAAAATAAATATAACTACATTGATAAATAACATTCATTTTCTATAAAGCAGTTAATATTCCAAGCTCATGCATCTCTATTGAAACACAAGTCATTGTGTCAGTATGCATTGATGCTTAGTTCTGTGATCCACTCCAAAGACAATGGTCAGAAACATGGAGAACTGATACCAATGAACTACTAACAGTAACTACTAAAAATAACTTAACCTGAGATTAAATTTGAAAAGTGTTACAAAGTTTACCCGAGATGAGAAATTAAAATATATTACCAAAATTGAAAAATTGGGGTGACTTCCAATATATCTATGATTTTTGCAGTTGCTATCAGGTACAGCTTGCCCCATTTAATGATAGTTGTATGAGATCCTGGGTTCCAATCACCTGTGAGGTTTACGTGTTCTGTATTGTAGAATCCAAACTCCCAAATGAATACAACGAACACTCCATGTAATTTGAGGAATACAATCAAACAGACATGCTCATTGCACAGAGTAAGGCTGAAAGTCAAATATCCACACTGAGGTAACATAGCTTTCAAAGGGATCAAATGACACCAGAGACAAATATATCAAGTTGTTGTGGCAACTGATCCAAGTGTGGTCCAGCTGTTCCCAGTGTGTTTCCCCAACATCAGAGGTTATTCACTCAGGGCAAACCATAAAAATACCTCCTTGCTCATAAAAAGACATTCCCTGTCTCCTATGCCAGACTGCTCATCTCCTTAGGCTATGCCCTTCCCATTCATTCTTCTCATATGTTCATCAGAGTAAGACTTTGGGAGAATCCTGCCAATAATTAAACTTGGGGGGCTGGGGATGTGGCTCAAGCGGTAGCGCGCTCGCCTGGCATGCCTGTGGCCCGGGTTCGATCCTCAGCACCATATACCAACAAAGATGTTGTGTCCACCGAGAACTAAAAAAATAAATATTAAAAATTCTCTCTCTCTCCTCTCTCACTCTCTCTTTAAAAAAAAAAATTACACTTGGGTTCCCTAATTCAACAGAAAGGCAGTTTCCCTTAGAAGAGCAGGGGAGCACATGACTCCACCCACAGCAACTCACCCATTCAATTGTCGTCTTCCAGCCTGCTTCTTTTGACCAGGTGTCTATACTCAGCCTGTCTGGGCAGATCTTTCAAAATGCATTCAAGTGGAAGCTGATCTATTTATTTTATTTTTTCTATAAAACAGATTGTGAAGGATGCCTATTAAAAAGACCTACTAAGAAAAATGTTGTAGTGGAAAGAGCATGAACTCTGCTTGTGAACAGACTGCAATTAAATCCTGGACCACTGTTAAGTGAGTCCTTAAACAATGTATGTACTCTCTCTGAAACAAACTTACCTCATCTGAAGAATATGGTGGTAATTATGTTTGTTTTATTAGGGCAGTTCTTAATGTGTATATTAAATACCTGGGGATCTTATTAACATGCATATTCTAACTCAGTGGATTCCTAGAGTCTCCCTTTCTAAAAACTCCCTGGTGATGATGGTGCTGATGGTCTGGAGCACCCTTTAGCACCAAGATCAAAAGGGTTTTCCAGGATTTAACTTTATATAAAAATGCTACAACAATATTTGACCCATGGAATGTTTTCAGTTTATGTTAATTTTTAATTTTTATTTTCATCAGTTCATCCTCATACAAAACACTGTGCATGCAAGAGCTTCTGTTCCTCTGAGGATTTGCACTTTGAGATAACAAAATAGAATTCTAATAACATAAAATCTCCCATTTTTTTCAAAACACTAGAGAAACTGGAACATATCTCAACATCGTAAAGGCTATCTACGCTAAGCCCCAGGCCAACATCTTTCTAAATGGAGAAAAACTGAAGGCATTCCCTCTAAAAACTGAAATAAGACAGGGATGCCCTCTTTCACCACTTTTATTTAACATAGTTCTTGAAACACTGGCCAGAGCAATTAGACAGACAGAAGAAATTAAAGGAATATGAATAGGAAAAAAGAACTTAAATTAGCACTATTTGCTGATGATATGATTCTATACAGAAGACCCAAAAAAAGCTCCACCAGAAAACTCCCAGAACTAGTAAATGAATTCAGCAAAGTAGCAGGATATAAAATCAACACCCATAAATCAAAGGCATTTCTGTATATCAGTGACAAATCCTCTTAGTAGGAAATGAGGAAAACTACTCCTTTTACAAATAGCCTCAAATAAAAATGAAATACTTGGGAATCAACTTAACAAAAGAGGTGAAATATCTATTCAATGCAAACTACCGAACCCTAAAGAAAGAAATCAAAGAAGACCTTAGAAGATGGAAAGATCTACCTTGCTCTTGGATAGGCAGAATTAATATTATCAAAATGACCATACTATCAAAAGCACTATACAGATTTAATACAATTCCAATCGAAATCCCAATGGCATTCTTCATAGAAATAGAAAAAGCAATCATGAAATTCATCTGGAAAAATAGGAGACCCAGAATAGCTAAAGCAATACTTAATCGGAAAAGTGAAGCAGGGTGGCATCACCATACCAGACCTTAAACTATACCACAGAGTAATAGTAACAAAAACAGCATGATATTGGCACCAAAACAGACTGGTAGACCAATGGTACAGAATAGAAGACACAGAGACTAACCTACAAAATTACAATTATCTTATATTAGACAAAGGCGCCAAAAACATGCATTGAAGAAAAGATAGCCACTTCAACAAATGATTCTGGGAAAACTGGAAATCCATATGCAACAACATGAAATTAAAATCCTATCTCTCACCATGCACAAAACTCAACTCAAAGTGGATCAAGGAACTAGGAATTAAACCAGAGACTCTGCATCTAATAGAAGAAAAAGTAGACCCTAATCGTCATCATGTGGGATTAGGCCCCAACTTCCTGAAGCACAAGAATTAAAACCAAGAATCAATAAATGGGATGGAATCAAACTAAAATGTTTCTTCTCAGCAAAAGAAACAATTTGTGAGGTGAACAAAGAGACTACATCCTGGGAGCAAATTTTTACCCCTCACATATCAGATAAAACACTAATCTCTAGAGTATATAAAGAAGTCAAAAAGCTAAGCACCAAAAAAAATAACTCAATCAACAAATGGACCAAGAACCTGAACAGACACTTCTCAGAAGAGGATATACAACCAATCAACAAATATATGAAAAAATGTTCATCATCTTTAGCAATTAGAGAAATGCAAATCAAAACTACTCTAAGATATCATCTCACTCCAGTCAAAATGGCAGATATTATGAAGGACAACAATAAGTGTTGGCAAGGATGTGGGGAAAATCACTCATTCATACATTGCTGATGGGACTGCAAATTGATGCAGCCAATATGGAAAGCAGTATGGATATTCCTTGGAAAACTGGGAATGGAATCACCATTTGATCCAGCTATCCCTCTCCTTGGTCTATAACCAAAGGACTTAAAAACAGCATACTACAGGGACACAGCCACATCAATGTTTATAGCAGCACAATTCGTAATAGCTAAACTATGGAACCCTCTCTTCCAGAAGAAAGGAATTGCTTGTAGAAGTGGTCACTAGAGGGATAAACTCCTTGCTATCTAGAAGCTCATTAAGCTCCCCAGGAAAAAGCATATTATCTCTTACTTGTTCCCTTGTCTATCCATAACATCTAGCACAGTGCTTATACATAGTAGGGACTCAAGAAACTATTTGCATGAATTGATAAAATGTAACAGAGTCATCACAGAGAATCACTCAGTTTTATATGCTGAACATCTATACATTCCATAGTGAGATTACTTTCATAAACACAGAGAGATTATAAGGGACCATAGAAAGACGAAGGAACTCAAATTTTGTGAGGACTAGTATATTGTGTGAACTGAGCCAAGAGCAAGTGATTTTCATATTATTCCCTCATTTAGTCTTCACAGTAGTTTTGTGAGGAAGGCATTGATCCCACATTATAAATGAGAAAACTGAGCTCTGAAGAATTTCAAGGCCACACATCTACTAAGGGTGAGAGGGATTTGATCCAGGCCGGTTTGATTTCAAAGGCTTTGTTCTTTCTACCAAACCCTGATGTACAGCCTTATAGGCTTCTTGATTCTTTGCTTCCAAAATAGTGTTTTAAGCAGGTTTTAACAGTCCTGTGAATCACTTTGTCGAACCTTTTTTTCTAACTCTTTTTCTATATAAGGTCTACATTTTGTTATCATTTTTGCTTTAAAATTGTTATTTATGTGATAGATTCTTCAGCCTTCCCTTTTCTGCAGAATCTTTGCATAAGAAGTCATTCTAATGTTCCATTACCTCTGGAAATGTTCACGAATTTCCAATAGATGTATTCTCAGAGTCATTTTATTCACATTTACTTTTATTATGGGCAAATTCATAGTTGCCCTTGCAGTTACTTTTTAAAATGTTCATTTTATGCATTTAAATGTAGCTTAAAAATCTAACTTATAAAATTGATCTCTTTAAGCTTCCAGCTGTAGTATAGCCACCATATTTTGTTTTTCTGCAACAGCAGAAGTAAAGAATGATGTATACAAGTGTGAAGTGAGACTAAAGAGAAAAAAGTGCTGAGTTTTATATAAGAGAAAAACTTATTGAAAAGTCAGTGGCCTGAAGTTATGATTTTGACAACAAGGTGAAAGAATTTTCTAAAGGCCAATTCCCAGGACAATTTTTCTTTCATCTTTTCCCCTATCTACATGTCAGAAAAGAAGGTACTGAAGCAAGTTTTATACTAAAAAATATGGTGATGGATGTACTCTTAGAATCTTAGAATTCTTAGAATCATGGATGTATTCTTGAAATCAGATATAGGCAGACATCTGCTATGGCAGTGGTTCTCAAGCACTCAAGCACATGAGAATCACCTGCAAGTCTTGTTAAAAACATGCTGCTGGGTCCCATTTCCAAAGTTTCTAACTCACTGGTCTGGGAGGAGACCTGAAAACCTGCATTTCTACAAAGCTCCCAAGTGATGCTGATGCAGCTGGTCTGGAAACCACACTTTGAGTGGCTCTATGGCATGTCAGCACCCCAGGATTATTGTGCTCAATCAGGAAACTCCAGGGAAGTGATAATTCTCAATCCTCACCAACCCTCAGAATTACCCAACAAACTTCATAAGAATACTGAAACAATCAGCGATTTTAAAAATTATTATTATTATGGTCTCTGGTGGGACGTAGGCATTGGGAACACTTGGGTTTAACCTGATTAGTATTAAAAATGAATTTCATATTTTTTGGAATTTGAATTTTAAATTCATCTTATTAAAAGTAAATCTAGACAGGGGAAACAGCTGGATATCAGGTTAAACATGGTAGTTTAAGTATAGGCATTTACTAAAGCTCCTTCCCTAAATCCCACAAAACAGTAACAGAATAGAAAAATAAAATATAAAGGTGTTAACTCACAAGGTAAGTGCAAGAAAAAATAGCAAGTACAATGGTGAGACTATAAACAGAAGTGACAAGAGAACACTGAATTCTATACCTGTGATGAAGGGAACCTCAAATCAGGCTGCAGAACCCCAGGAAGTCCCAGCAGCTGAAAATATCAGGTGCTTTTGAGAAGGAGGAGATAAATGGACTGAAACAGGAAAACTGAGAACAATGAGACCCTTGATTCCCATCCTCACTCTACATCATCAGTTCTTAGGGTATGGTCAAGAATATGTGGGGGTTCCCAACACCCCTTCAGCTGTCTTTGAGATCAAAATTATTTTTCATAATAACACAAAGTCATTATTTGCATTTTTTACTCTGATTATTTCAGAAATGTAGATTGGCATTTTTCAGAGTCTATATGACATGAAAATGTCAATACTCTGACAGTTAATGGAAGATGTGTTAGTATATTCTTCCTAGACTTTTCTGAGGCATGGTTTGGGGGTACACATATGTATATTTTCAGTTTGTTTTCAATATTTCCCATTCTGTTCTTACAAGCTATTTTCTATCATATCCGATATAACATTTGTAACCTCATAATTATCCAACAAGTTATTGTGAAACCTAATTTTTTGTGTGCCTACAGAGAAATAATAACACCTTGTTATCTTGTTTTGATTTAAAATTATTTTGAAATTAAAAGTTTAGGAAGCATATTGAACCAATGTAGTTCAACAATGTAGAGATATGTTATTGAACTACATTGGTTGAAAAGTAGAGAGGTTAACTGAGAGATTAACAAAGCCAGGCAGTGGACATTGCTGAGTGTCCACTGGATGAAAGGTCAGTAAAGGAAATCATACCAGAAGCACTCCCCAATAATACAGTAACTTGTTAAATTAAAGATTTTGCTGGAAATATGAAGAAAAACATTAATATCACATTATTAAAAGTACTTTTGCCTCAGAAATGCATATATGTATAGACATAGCTTTTTTCTTGTATTTATCCAGTATCAGCAGCAACTTATCATCAATAAAGATCATTATACGATTGCTTGAAAATAAATACAAATGATAATGAAATGAATAAAGCATAAATTGACTCTCATTATTTGCACTGGAAAAACTGCTGATATTTTAACTGATGGTCTAATGCAACAATGTGTAAAACTGTTGGTACCTTAGCACAAATCAGGTCAGGAGCACCACACTGTACTGTTGGTCACTATCACATGTTTGTGATAAAACAAAAATTGTAAGCTTCACTTACGCATATACCTGATAAAGTAATAAAAATTAGGCTTGTTAAATTACAACCCTTGAATACATATTTTAGAAATATTCCATGTAATACGAAATACCCATACCCTGGTCCAAAGCAAAGATTAAAACTTCTATGATTGAAGTGGAAATAGAAATAGTTATTTTTGTAATGGAACACAATTTTTACTTAAAAGAAAAATTAAAGTTACTTTTACTGAGTATTTTGATGACTTTTTTTCAAAAATGAACTAAGTGAGCTTGTCATATCAAGGAAAATATTTGACGGAATTTGTTGCTGGTTGTTGGAGCTAAGTTAAAATTAAAATTTGAGTAGATTTGTATTTGCCACCATGAGTTTGTCAGCTTTCCAAAATATAAAGACTTGCAGTTAGGTCAGTGGTGGTGTTAAGGATCTATATAACTCATAACTCAGTGAAGCAATATTTTCCAAATGATTAAATTATGTTACAGTATCATGCCTGGGTAAAAGATCTGTTTGAAGTATAAGACCAATGAAGTTTAATACATCAGAATATGGGAAGGTCATTCACAGTGTAAATAACTTTTAAGGAACTATCATTTGTTGAATTTTGTTGTAATATCTGGGACGAAAGGATAAAATTATCTGGAAAAGGACATTCAAATACTCCTCCCTTTTCCAGCTACATCTCTCTATGAGGCCAAATTTTCTTCATATTCTTAAACCAAGCAATATATTTCTACAAAATACAGAACATTATATGGGAATCCATATGACTTCAGTTAAGTCAGATATTAAGAGATTTGTAATAATACAAAAAAAACCCCACCACTCTTCTCACTTATTTTTGTTTTTGGAAAATATAGTTAAACTTTTTATGAAAATTTTTGTGTTAAAATATAATGGGGTTATTTTTAATTAAGTAATAATTTTAAAATTGTTTTAATTTTAATACACTAATTATCTGTGAATGTGATATACAAAAAAAGGGATTTGAGGTCCTCAACATTTCTGAAGAGTGAACAGAGTTCTAATTCAAAAGAGTTGATGAACCATTGCCCTAAATAATTAGAAAACTGCCTTATAAAATACTACAATAATTTTTTCCCCAATAAAGCAAAGTACTACAAGTTGAGCTGCAGTCAGGTCACCAAGCACAGGGGAGGTGGAGGACAATTATATTGAAAGCTAGGGAATTCTATACAATGAGAAAACAACCCCTTCCCTCTAATGTGAAGATGCTAACAGATTTATACTTCTAAGTTGAGAGGACAGAGAGTTCTTCTCTAGAACAAATGAATTGCTCAAAGGAGAAGATACAGCCAGTTAAGGGGTCCCCAATGATCCAACCAGATCATCCCATATATTAGTTGAAAAGAAATGTCCATGAAAGAAATCACCCAAACAGCTTGTTATGCCTCTCTTTTAAATAAGAATTGAAACTCAAACGTCATTAAACATTTGGGTAAAAAGCTTTAGTTTGAAAGCTAGAGACTAAGAAAAATAAATGAGGAGAGGAGGGAAGCACATAGAGAAACAGTAATGAAAGGACTATTTAAAAACTACTGGAAAAAACAAAAGGGCTGAGTGAAGGAAAAAAGAAAAGAAGGAAAAGAAACAAAATTAAAATTGATATCCTTAGAGAGGAAACAGAAGGTACTGCATTCCAGAAACAAGGAAAGGAGTAACAAAAAAGGTTGCTCTTTGTAATGAAAAAGAGTTTTTGGTAATAACAGAAATGTAGATTTTAACAGACAATTTAGGTCATTAAGGAGATTTATCAGAAAACAGAACAATAATAAATGAGGGAAAATACGTAAAAATTAGAGTACTGTTTGAGAAATACTAATATTTGTCTACTAGCAGTTCCAGAAACAGCACAAGAAAATGGAATGAAGAACATCAAAGAAAAAATTGGGAGGAAATCTTTTCCCTAAATTGATAGTCACGAATTTCAGACTAAGAGGGTCTACCACATACCTAATAGACAGAATAAAAAGAGAGGCGCAAAGAATCACAGGATAGGAATATCTTAAACGTGTTAAGAGAGAAAAAAGAAGGGCAAAAAGGATTGGAGATTTTAAAAGGCACTGGATTTTTCAATAGTTACAAGGAAAGCTAGAATAAAATGGAGCACAGGTGTCAAAATCTGAGGGAAATCTATACGCATCCAAATATAAATCAAATATAAATCAAATATAAATATAAATCATTTATCTTCTCTCAGGATGTTCCTGGGAGAAACACTCCACCACAATGAGAGAGTGAACCTCAAAGAAGGGGATGAATCCAATAAATAAGAAAGTAGAAAAGAATCCCCAGGACGCTGGTGAAGGGGGATCCCAGGACAACAGCTGTTCAGGAAGCACAGAAATCAGCTGGTCCAGATGGAAACAGAAGGAGGATGGCTCCAGAAGGGGATCTCCAAGGAGATAAAACTGATGGTTACACAAGGTGTCTGCATCTAGAAAGGAGATTTACCACTTTGTAAAGTTAGGGATGCATTAGGTATAAATTAAAGGACACTAAGAAATAGAAAAAAAAAAGAATTATTAACTCCAAGGGAAACAAAAAGTTGTGAAAGAAAGAAAATGTAACCATTGCACACCACAAGTCTCTGCTGTGACTCAAATTTACATGGTAATACACACGTAAACACTGAATTCTGAGCTAACCAATAATTAAGATATAAGATACTGGAGGACAAGGTCAGGTGAGTAAGAACATTGGGGTGCATGAGGACCTAGAGAGCTAGGAGAGCTAAATTCTCATCTTTTGGCGAGAAATGAATAGTTATTTGAATTGGAAAAAAAAATCAAGAAGTAGTTGCCTCAGATTGTTATTTAGTATGTGAACCAATGGCAGAAGTGGCCAAAACTGTGAAAGTTGCTTGTTGAATGAGGGAATTGAGGGTGTAAAGAATGGAGCTTGGCACTAATGATTTTTTTTTACTATAACAAAAATGCATTATATGCTTATTACTAAAAATTTGGAAACTACAGAGAAGTAAAAATGAGAAAAAAGAATCTGCATATCCTCGAAATCTTGGGATTAATATTATTAACCTATTGTTGCCTTTTCTTTGGGTTTATATTTATGTTCATTTTTTATGTTGTTGATATATTATTTATTTTAAATTTTAATTTTAATATTGTTGAAATATGATTTATTTTAAATTTTACTTTAATCACTTAACAAAAATTATATTTTCCCATTTATGTTTTTCTCAAATATTTAACAGCAACATTTTGTTTTATAACTGGTAAGATTATTCTTTTAACAATTTAGGCTTTTCCCCAATTTTTTTTTAGGAAAAACTCAAAGCAATTCTTTACTCTGCTTAGTTTGGATTTAGTTTGTTCTTTCTCTAGCTTCTTCAGATAGAAACTAGAATGTTTCTTCTTTTCTACTATAACCATATTAGACGTAAATTTTTCTTTAGATTCTGCTTTTGCTACACATATCAATTCTAACATAATGTATATCCATAATAATTTCAAGATATTTTCTACATTCTCTTATTTCATCCTTGGCCTATAGAACATTTTTTTAAATGTCATTTTCTCAACATTTACATGTTGTTTTTTTTTTTGAGGTGAAACTAGTTTTTTTTAACCTTTATTTTTATTTATTTATTTTTTTATGTGGTACTGAGGATGGAACCTAGGGCCTCACATGTGCTAGGTGAGTGCTCTACCACTGAGCCACAACCCCAGCCCCCATTTACATGTTTTACAGATTTTTAAATTATTAACGTGTAACTTCCTTGTCATCAAAAAATATACTGTATGTTTTCAATCTTTTGCATTTACTGAGACTTGTTTAACAGCAAGCATATGGTTTATCTTGTTGAATATTCCATGTACACTTGAAAAGAATATGTTCAATCATATTCTACAAATGTCTGTTAATTCAAGCTGATTAATAGTGCTGTTCAAATTGACTCTCTCTTTTCTATTTTTATTTTAATCTAGTTTTCCTATTACTAAAAGTATATCCCCAAATATGAAAGGGAATCTGACTCATTTCCCTCTTTAGTTGTTAGGTTTTATTTGAATCTCTGTTATTAAATACCATATTAATTTTCTATTACTGCTTCAAACAGACTACCACAGTGGATTAAAACATCCAACTTTATAAATGTATTGTTCTAGGTTAAACATCAGTTTGGGTCTCAGTGAGCTTGGGAGAGCTATTTTCCTTCTGGAAGTGCTAAGGAAGAATCCATTCCTTGCCTTTCTAGCTTCCAAGGTTACAAACATTGCTTGACTCACAGCCCCCTTTCTCTGTCTTCAAATCCAAGAGGTCAAGTGCCTCTTACATGGATGGCATTGTTATACTCTCCTTTTTCATAGTTAAGTCTCCCTATGCATCCTCTTTTCTGTTCCCTTTTCCATTCTTGTGTTTATGTTGGATCCATCCAGGTAATACAGCATCAGCTCCATAATTTAAGTCAGTTGATTAGTAATCTTAATTCCCTTTGCTATGCAGTGTAACATACTTAGGTTCTACAGATTAGCATACAGACATCTTGCGGGAGACCATTATTCTGCTGTCACAGGTAATACATTTATGATTATTATGTGTTTCTGATAAACTGACCTTTTAACATTATGAATACTCCTTTTCTTTGAAAACACTCTTTTTTTGATGTATGTTTTGTCTAATATCAATATAGTTTCACTTTTTATTATCATTGCATGTATGGATATCACTAGCATCATTTTCTATTCAATTTATCTGCATATTTACATTTAAAATGTGTTTCTGGTAGACACATTTGGGTTTCCCATAGCATCCAATCTGATAATCTTTGTCTTTTATTATATTATTTAGAATGATTATACTTAATATTATTAAAAATAATATAATTACTTAATGTAATTATTGATTCTGATTAAGTCTACTATTCTGCTCTTTGATATCTATTTTTTTCCCATTAATGTATTTTAATTTTTTTCCAGTTATTTTTTTCTCCTTTGTTCCTCCATTTTTGCTGTTTTTGAGGTTAACTCACTATTCCTCAGTGTTCCATTAGAATTCCAATATGGATTTTTAGCTATATTTTTTTTGAATACTTTTGCAGTGATTCTTCTAGGAATTCAATTTTTACCTTCTTGTAATCTTCTTAAAGTAAATATTATACTATTTTCTGTAAAAAAAAAAAAAAAAAACTAAAACTCCCCAAACCTTTGGAATGGTATGAGTCCATTAATTGACTTTTCCCTTTCCCAACTTTTGTGGTTTTCTTGCCATATATTATTATATTTGTTGTAAAACCAATAATACAACTTATACTTTTGTATTAGAGGTTTTTTGTTTCTTAAATAAAGTCAGAGAAAAATAGACTTGTATATTTAACCACAAATTTACTATTTCCAATATTCTTCGTTATTTTTAGAAATCCAAATTTCCTTCTGGTGTTACTGTCTTTCTGTCTGAAGAACTTTAGTATTGCTTTTAGCTTTTGTTTATCAAAAGCATCTCTATTTCATATTCATTTTAAAGAATTTTTTCTGGTGGAATTTTATTGAGCCATAAAAACAATGAAATCATGTCATCTGTAGCAGCATACATGAGTCTGGAGGACAATATGTTAAGCAACTTAAGTCAGTCACAGGGAGGCAATGCATATTCTCATGTAGAAGCTAAAAAGTTGTTCTGAAAAAACTAGACAACAGAATAGTGGTCACTAATGTTTATATAGTTTCCACTTCACTGCCAATATTTCCCTATGTAATCACCAATGTGAACATTTGCCCCTTAATTCTGAATACTTAGAGTGGCTTCTTTAAAATCTTTATCAGCTAATTCTAATATCTGGGTTACTTCAGCATTTCTATTAGTTACTTGTTCTCTTGGCCATGGGTCCTATTTCTCTGTTTTATTATATGTGTAGTAATAGTTTTAAATTGTGTACTGGAACACGTATGCAGAGACAGAGGAGCATTGATTCTGGACCTAGTAGGAGATCAAAGAATGACTAATCATCTTGTTCTTGTGCAGACATCAATTTACATTTTGGGCAAGTCTGTTTTGTTTGTTATACTTTAGTCTTAGGGAAAGTCCTTAGTCTTGGGACATAGACTTTACTCCTAGTTGTAACTCTTTTAGTCTCACTGGAAAGAACGAGACATTTGTTAGTTTCTTCTAAAATTGTGAGGTCTAAATTCCAATCTCTATCTCTCATGTGACATCAGCTGAAACCTCTACTCAACTTTTTCAGGCTTCCAGTTGTTGCCTTCCAACAAACTCTTTGGATTCTCCACAAATATGGAGGGAGATCAGGTAGCAGACAAAGATTTGAGGAAGTTTATGTGCGTGTTTAGTATCATTCTCCTGTAGTTCCTTCAGTCTGGGATTTTTCACTCTGAAGTTCCAGCTTCTCACTCCTTCTGACACCTCTAGTCAATACAACCTTGTATAATCTGTGAGTTCTAGGTACTTTATGATCCATAAATTGTTAAGGACCCATAGTGGAAAAGTCATAGAATAACTTCTTTTAGTTTCCATCTCCTTGAGATCACTCTCCAGTGTTTGTTTGTCTTTGTAAATGTATGTGTAGATTTTATCATTGTTATCTATAGGAAGGTGATTCTGATATAAGATACTCCCTTATACTAATAATTAGAATTTCATTATACTGATGAAAAAGGAAAAAGCACCACAGGCATCACAGAAATCCAGAGGATCATTTAAAAACTTATACTCAAAATAAACTAGAAAACATAAAAGAAATGAATACATTTCTATACATTTATGACCTGGATAAACAGAATCTAGAAGATATAAAACATATAAACAGATTAATAACAAGCAATCAGAAAGAAACAGTAACAAAAAGGTTTCCAACAAAGAAAATCCCAAGATCAGATGGATTCTCAGCTGAATTCTACCAGACCTTTATAGAAGAATAAATGTCAATGTTTCTCAAATTATCCCATGAACTAGAAAGGGGTAGAACACTTTCAAATTCATTCTGTGAATCCAGTATTGCCCTAAAGCTAAAACCAATTAAGGACACATCAACAAAAGAAAACGACAGGTAAATATCCCAAATGAAGGTATATGCAACAGTTCTTAAGAAAAATGTTAGAAAACTGTACTAAACAATATATTAAGAAGATAGTTGGTTTCGTTTCTGAGATGCAAGTATAGTTTAATGCAAATTAATAAATGTAGTTCACCGCATACAGAGTTCAAGAAAAAAAATCACATAGCTTAATTGATGTAGAGAAAGCTTTTGACAAAATTGAGCATGCATTCATCATAAAAACACTGAAGAAACTAGAGATAGTAGTAATTTACCTTAATATCACAAAAGCTACATACAACAAACCAAAGCTAATATAGTTAATGGGAGAGAACGGAAAGAATTTCCTTTAAAATCAGGAACAAGACATGGATGTCCACTCTCACCATTGCCATTGAATATAGTACTAGAAATTCTAGCCAGAGCAATTAGGCAAGAGAAGGAAACATTTGCCTTCAGTCACAGGAGTGAATACGCCCCTGTGTTGCAGCAGAATGAATAAGGACAGAATAGTACTAGGTGAGATCAGAAGGCAGCATAGGCCAAAACAGGAAAGGATGAAGTCAAATTTTCACTGTTTGCAAATGGTATGATCCAATAACCAGAAGATCCAAAAAACTTCACCAAAGACTACTCAAGCTAATATATAAATTCAGAAAAGTAGCAGGTTACAAAATCAACACACAAAAATTAATAGCTTTTCTATACCCTGATAATGAATCTGCTGAGAAAGAAATTAGGAAAAGAATCCCATTTACAATACCCTCAAAATTTATAAAATACCCAGAAGCAAATGTGACCAAGGAGATAAAGGGCCTATACAATGAAAACAATGAATGCTGAAGATAGAAATTGAATAAGACCTTAGAAGAAAGACTTCCCATGTGCATGGATAGGCAGAATGAATATTGTTAAAGTCATCATACTACCAAAAGCAATGTACAAATTCAAGGTAATCCCCATCAAAATATCAATGACATTCTTCACAATACTAGAAAAAACAGTCCTAAGATTCATTTGAAAGAATAAAAGACCCAGAATAGCCAAAGCAATTCTAAGCCAAAAAGCAATGCTGGGGGCATCACAATATCTAACTTCAAATTGTACAACAGAAACTTCAAATTATACAATAGTAACAAAAACTGAATGATACTGGTATAAAAACAGACACACAGAATAAAAGACATAGAGACAAACCCACAGAGATAGTCATCTGACACTTGAAAAAGGAGCCAAAAATATATGTTGAGAAAAGATGGCCTTTTCCAAAAATGTTGCTAGAATACTGGTAATCCATATACAGAAGAATGAGAATACATCTCTCTCACTGTGAACAAAGGGCAACTAAAATTGAATCAAAGATCTAGGAATTAGATCCGAAACTTTGCAACTCCTTAAAAAAGAAAAAAAGTAGGGTCAGCAACATATAGGCACAGGCAATAACTTCCTAAATTGGACTCCTAAAGTTCAGGAAATAATGCAAAGAGTTAATAAATAGAATAGCATAAAATTAGGGGCTGGGGATATAACTCAGCGGCACAGCACTTGCCTCACATCTGTGAGGCACTGGGTTCGATCCTCAGCACCACATAATAAACAAACAAAATAAATAAATATATTGTGTCCATATTTTTAAAAAAAATCTTTAAAAAAAGAATGGCATAAAATTAAATAGCCTCTGCATAACAAAAAAAACAAGAATGTGAAAAGAGAACCTAAAGAATGGGAGAAAACCTTTGCTAGCTACTCTTCTGACAGAATATATAAAGAAATAAAAAAAAAAAACTACTGAAGGACATCTAGGTTGGTTCCACAGTCTAGCTATTGTGAATTGTGCTGCTATAAACATTGATGTGGCTGTGTCCCTGTAGTATGCTCTTTTAAGGTCTTTTGGGTATAGTCCGAGAAGGGGAATAGCTGGGTCAAATGGTGATTCCATTCCCAGCTTTCCAAGGAATCTCCATACTGCTTTCCAAATTGGCTGCACCAATTTGCAGTCCTACCAGCAATGTATGAGTGTACCTTCCCCCCACCCACATCCTTGCTTGCACTTATTGTTGTTTGTGCTGCCATTATTATTGGAGTGAGATAGTATCTTAGAGTAGTTTTAATTTGCATTTCTCTGATTGCTAGAGATGGTGAGCATTTTTTCATGTATTTGTTGATTGATTGTATATCCTCTTCTGAGAAGTGTCTGTTCAGGTCCTTGGCCCATTTGTTGATTGGGTTATTTATTTTTTGTTGTTTAACTTTTTGAGTTCTTTGTATACTCTAGAGATTAGAGCTCTATCTGATATGTGAGGGGTGAAAATTTGTTCCCAGGATGTAGGGTCCCTATTCACCTCACATATTATTTCTCTTGCTGAGAAAAAACTTTTTAGTTTGAATTCATCCCATTTGTTGATTCTTGGTTTTAACTCTTGTGCTATAGGTGTCTTATTAAGGAATTTGGGGCCTGCCCCCACATGATGGAGATTAGGGCCAACTTTTTCTTCTATTAGATGATGGTTCCATTCCTAGTTCCTTGATCCATTTGAGTTAACTTTTGTGCATGGTTAGAGAAAGGGATTCAATTTCATTTTGTTGCATATGGATTTCCAGTTCTCCCAGCACCATTTGTTGAAGATGCTCTCCTTTCTCCATTGCATGCTTTTAGCACCTTTGTCTAATATAAGGTAGTTGTAATTTTGTGGATTGGTTTCTGTGTCCTCTATTCTGTACCATTGGTCTACCAGCCTGTTTTGGTGCCAGTACCATGCTGTTTTTGTTACTATTGCTCTGTAGTATAGTTTAAAATCTGGTATTTCGATACCAAGATGCCCTTCAATAAATGAATGGATAAAAAAAAATGTGGCATTTATACATAGTGGAATATTACTCAGCACAAGAAAATAACAAGATCATGGCATTTGCAGGGAAATGGATGGCATTAGAGCAGGTTATGCTAAGTGAAGTTAGCCAATCCCTAAAAAACAAATGCTGGATGTCTTCTCTGATATAAGGGGGGTGACTCAAAATGGGATAGGGAGGAAAATCATAAGAAGATTACCACTAAATAGGGAAGAGAGGTGGGAGGGAAAAGGTGGGAGAAGGGGAATTACATGGAAGATGGAAGGAGACCCTCATCATTATACAGAATACATGTATGATGTTGTGAGGAGAAAAAAAAAAAAGAAGTGTGTCACATTAGATTGGGTAGAGAGATGTGATGGGAAGGGAGGGCAGCAGAATAAAATAGACATTGTTATGGCTGTATGTATATAGGTGACTGTATGACCAATGTGATTCTGCAACTTGTACAATCAGAAAAATGAGAAATTATACCCCATTTGATTCAAATGTATGAATTGTCAAGATCATTGTACTGTCATGTGTAACTAATGAAAAAAGAAATAAAAAAACTACCAGAAAAACAAATGGTCCAGTTAATAAATGGGAAAATAAACTGAAGAGTCACTTTTCAAAAAAAGAAATACAAATGGCCAATCAATAGTTGAGAAAATGTTCAACATCTTTAGCAATTAGGGAAATGCAGATCAAAACTGTGCTGAGATTTCACCTCACTGCAGTTAGATTGGCAGCCATCAAGAATACAGATAATAATAAAAATTGGAGAGGATGTGGAGAGAAAGGAACGTTTCTACATTGTTGGTGGGAGTGTACAAATACAACCACTATGGAAATTAGTATGGGGGCTCCTCAAAAGACCACGAATATAATCTCTAGCTATACCACTCCTCAATATTTATCCTAAAGAATTAGTCATCATACCATAGTGACATATGCATGCCCAGCTTTATTTTTTTCCATGCCCATCTTTATTAGCACAATTCATAATAGACAAACTTACAATTATTTAGCCTAGGTGTCTGCCAATGGAAGAATGGATAAAGAAAAAGTGGCATATATACACAATGGAATTTTATTCAGCCATAAAAAGAATGAAATTATATCATTTGCAGAATAATGGATGGAACTTAAGAGCATTAGTCAAGTAAAAATGCCAAACTCAGGATATGAGGGGCATATGTTTTTTCTCATATGTGTAAACTAGAGAGGAAAAAGGAAAAGAAAGGTGGGAATGAGGATCTCCCAAAATTTGAAAAGAAACCAAAAGAACAGGACCAGGAGGAGGAAGGAAGGTGAAGAGGGGAAATACTGGGAAATGATATTGACTAGTTACATTTTATATTGTGTGCATATATAAATAGGTAATAGTGAATTCCACTATTATGTATGATTATAATGCACCAATAAAAATATGGGAAAGAAGAACTTTATCTCACTAATTCTTGCTGAGCTTTCTAATTCCTAGTTAGGATTTCCTGTGATTCTTCCATGATTTCCAAATCTAGACCGAAAAATATGGTTGAGAGGGGTAAATGGTACATTCCAGGTATAATTTGTCCCCAAATAAGGGCTGAGCTGGAGCTAAAAGAAATACAACTTTCTGCCTGTTTGGAGGGTATTTTTGGCATAGTTGCAAATATGTGATATTTATCTTGACACGAGGTTAATTATTTTTAGTAGTAATAAATGAAATGTATTTTAAAAATGTATTTCTCCATTATTAAAAAATATACATATACTATGCATGCTTCATTCCATTTGTGCCAGGGGGAGTGCTTGAACAGAGAAGAAAGCTTTCTCTGATCCCTTCCTGTCAGCCATGGTAATTGAAGCCATACATTTCTAGTCAATAATTTTCTTACTCTGATCTCTCCCTACAAATCTTGTAAATTCTTTAAGTTTCAGCCTTTATGCTACATTATCCAGATAGCTTTGGTGAGGATGCTGAGCAGGGTTTCAGTAAGAGGCATTGTCTTGTTAAAGCAACAAAAGAAAGAACCTTTGGAGTGACACAGATGTGGCATCAAGTTCAAAATCTGCCACTTCCTTCATTACCCTTGGATTTTCTACAATTTCCTCTGCTACAGGAAAATGGAGGTAAAAAAAGTGTCTCCCTTTTACTTGACTGTTGTGAGGATTAAGTATGGTAAGGCATATAAAGTTCTACAACAGTTCCTGACACATTTATTGAATATTGTCATTGTTATTTTTCTACATAGTAAATCCCTTATAATGAATTTCCTGAATAGGCACTTGGTGAACTGAAAAAGTACAACTCTAGTGAAAGAGAAAAACAAGTTATGAGAAAAAAATGTAAGTTATTATGTAATGTGGAAAAAAAAGAATTACATGGGGATCTATTTTGGGTTAGGATTGTCGGGAAGAAGTCTCTGAGGAGACGACATATAAAATGAGACTTCAGAGGAAAAGCCAGCCACACAGAGGGAAAAGAAAATCTCAGGTGGAAGGAAGAGCATATACAAAGATCCTGAGGTAGACATGCATAGGAACTGTCACAGGACTGAAAAGCCACTAGTGTGTTGGGTCAGAATAAATAAGGACAGAGTGGCACAAATGAGATCAGAAAGCAACAGAGACCAAACACAAAATACCAAGAGTAGAGAATTCAGCTTTTGGTCTAAATGCAAAGCAAGGAAGACACTGTGGGGTTTTAAGCAAGGGAATGACAAGATCTTTAGACTTAATCCATGACTCACAAAAACAAATTGAAGAAGGCTAAGAATTTCTGAAAACATTTGGAATTTGTTCTTTAGATAAACTGAAAGTATAAATATAGACTAAAAGTATAAATATAGATACAAATATTTCCCATTATGACTGAAGTTACCAATAAAACCCAAATCTTTTTGGTAATATTTAACAAAGATTTCATCGACTTTTCTTTCTTTCACACTAGTCATGAATCCTCAATGGACAGTGCCACCCACTTAAAACAAAGGACAGACAAGAGGGCAGGAAGATTTAGAGTAACGGAGAAAGATGGCCATAGTCAGTGCCAGCAGAATGGAAGCATAAATGTCTGAGCTGTGAGCACCAGATAAATTTCTCAACAGAGAGGAGCAGGATGAGATTGGCGAGACACTGTAGCACAATACTGGACATCCTGTCACAAGTAACAGAAATTTAAAGAATGTTTAAATTTATATATCAGACAATTATCCTTATGAGTCAGGTACCCTTGGGATAGGCAGTCTTGTTACCACTGGCTTCTTCCTGTAATGCGGGGTTTAATCTCCTCTCTTGAAGCTGCTGCAATCTCATTATATTCTTCTTTTTATTTTAACCTACTTCAAAATTAGTGAATCACTTAGCACTAATTAACACCACAGCTGTTAATGTAATGAAGTGTTTTTATTTTCACATGACATAATGAACAATTAAAACTATTTTTCTCTCTTAAACAAGTACATTTATTCCCAAAAGAAAAGTCTATGGGGGAAACAGTAGCACGTTTAGACCTCCATTACCTCTCACTCACGGCAGATTAAGAGTGTACATAAAATAACCAAGCTCCCCAAAATATGTCAGTATTTTTTTTTGTGTGTATGTGTGTTTTGAAAACAAAATTATAGTACTAGAACAGTTTTGGGATTAATTTAATTTTTTTCTCAAAAAATAAAAGTTTATTAAACATCAGCTATGAACTCGGTTTCAACTAATTATCTTTCATTTCACACAGGTGATAGTAAGTGAGAGCAAAAATGATGAATACCTACTGTTGCCAGGTAACTGCATCCACCGTGCTTCCTGCCACTTTCATGAATCTGTAAAGAATAGAGAAAAAGAGGATAGTGTAACATAAAGTAAACCACATCCCCAAGGTTAAAATAGGATAAACCAAGACATATATTGGATCAATTCCTGAGCAGCTATGCTCTCTGAAGAGACCCACAGTCATAATTATGGCCTAACCATTGCTATTAAAGGCCAAAATAAAGAAGGTTAAGGCTAGGCTCCCCACACATCCCTCACCACCTACAAATCAAGACTTCAATATACCATTCTACCTGTGTTGACCTTCCCATGTCCAAGCCTGCTGGCTCTCACATTGATTTTCCTATAATCAAAACTTATCTATACCATTTCCAATTCTCTAAGGACTCTTATAGTTTGCTAGAAAAATAATAATAACATTTAATAAATAAATAAATAATAACATTTCCCAAGGATAACATCACAATAGATGCCCTTGAAAAACTGATGAAGAAAGCATGGGAAACCCCAATTTATTTATGTAACTATAAGGCACTATCAAATATACCACCATGAAGGACTGCCACACTTGTTTGAGTGTAGAAACTTGAACCAACCAAGAGAACTTATCCACTTCTGGAGCAGCTATGAAGAGCACTGAGTGTCCTCTGATGAGTATGCTCAGCTCAAAAGGAAACCCAGACCTGGTTCTGTGCATCTGAGCACACAGCAAAGTCTTGTTAGGAATTCCTCAGTGTCCTGAGTACTTGGTGGTGGAAGGAAGGCCAGGAGGATGCATCTGGGACTCGCAGATGCTACAGAGTATCATAAATCACATGTCTGTGAATAACTCAATTATCTGCCTATCCTTCTCTGGTCCACATGTTATGAGGCCATGTGCTGTCATGGCTGTTATTACTCTTTGAGACAGTTACTACCCAGGCACAGGAAATCAAAGGAACATTTTAATTCCTTGGCCCTGAGGCCCTAGAGGAGAGCTTTTCTTCAAAGGAAACAATCTTTAATAGTACCTCATAACCAAAGGACTCTTCCACCATGGAAGGACATTGTGTTTTGTCTGGAAGGCCCTATTGCTACCCTAACCTAGCATGATCTTGCCAGGCAGTTTCCTGGGCAAAGAGGTTGTTACTGTGTCACTTACCAGGCTCTGCTTTGCTATGCTGGTGGAAAGGAATGAATCTCTGTGTAGTATAAGCAGAGAAGGCATAAGAGCTAGATATCCGGACTTTCAGTTAGCAACAAAGTAAAGTTTATAAAAGTAGGGGAAGAAGAGGGGGGTTGGGAAGGGAGGAGTAGTAGGAGGACAGAGAAGAGGAGGAGCAAGAGTCAGCTACCATGAAGGCCCTGGCTGGGCTCTGTTCTGCATGGTTTTGCTTTTTTCTCCAGGATCACTCTGCAGTCCAAGAATGAGAATGTGGGAAATAATAGAACATGAAAATGATCCAGGAATGGAATTGGTGTAGTGGACAGGACTAAAATGTCAATGTGGGTTGGTGGGAATACAACACTTACTGAGTATCTAGTTAGGATCACCCATTTGTATGAGTTATTCCTTGTTTCTCAAAATTGCTTTGCTTGGTGGTATTATCCCATTATATAGATGACTAGCTTTCTTACAAGCTTCCAGACACCCCACAGGGCAAGTTTTTAGCAGCACTCCTAGCAGCACTCCTTGGGAAGCAGGGGCATTACTTTGTGACCTATGGACTTCTCTTTCTTTTCACCTCATCTCCTCTTCCCCAGCTCAGAAAAATCTCTTTTTAGTTGGAAGAGTAGTTCCACTCTCTTCACTACTTCTGCCCCTACACTTAGGAATTAAACAGCCAGACATGCTTGTGAACTTTGTCTTTTCCATCCTGCCATGTGCTATTCTGAATCACTAAGTACACAATAAATACCTACTGGAAAAAAGAGAGAGGAAATAGAAAAAAGGAATTGGGAGAAATAACAAAAAATTTGTATTCAAAACATTATCCCTGTCACACATTCACTCTAAGCAGTGGAAACCCAATAGTGCTCTTAGAATAGATTAGCTAGAAACAAAGAGAGGAAGATGAAATTTTGTACCTCGTCCCAGGATATTATAAAAGTTAGAAAACCTAGATGATCTTAGATGGAAGTATAATTTTGAAAAACAAATAGAAATTTCAAAATATACATAAATTTACATGAGATTTACTCTTCTAAAATGATTTGTCAAATCTCTGAAATAGAAATATTTTATTAAAAACTGTCTTTGTATTCATATAAAATAACCAGAGTGAAAACAGATGCATTTTTATTATGATATTAATAGATCTTACTCATTATAAATGTTTTTCACCTTCTTATATGTATAATTTCAACAATCTTCACAAAAAACCCATTAGGAAGGTATTCCTGTTTTATAGTGGAGGAAACTGAGTCTCATATAGGTTATCTGACATGCTCAATTCATAGAGCTAGTGTAGACTAAACCTAGGTTCTCATTCCAAATCCTCCCTACTTTCTAGCATCCTATGCTACCTCAGTTGTATTCACTGAGGCTAAGAAGAATAGTACAATTCTAAAATGCAAAAAAAGAAGTTGATTTTTGTCTTGAGGAAACATGGTAATATCAGAAAAAGATAAATGGTCTGATTATTTTCTTCACTTTTTGGCCTTTTCTTACAGACTTGAGCACTACAGTGCTCATTTTAAGGCAGTATGCTGCATGCAACTATCAAAAGATGATTGACTCAGGGCCCCTGGTATAAGACAACCACAATGAAGCCCAAGAAACAGATATGTAGACACTTGGCTATCAAAGTTCCTGTGTGCTGTACAGCTGGGACAAACTAACAGCGGTGGGATCAGTCAAGAGAGCAGTTAGTACTGTGGTATTAGAAAATGGGATACAGATTGAGAAAAGCTTCATATATATGGTATTGAATTTGACATTGAAAGGAGGATTTTGCCATGAAGAGAATCCCAGTCAAAGAACAGAATAAACTGGGTGCACTGGCCCACGCCTGCAATCGCAGTGCCTCGGGAGGCTGAGGTGGGAGGATCCAGAGTTCAAAGTCTGCTTCAACACAAGTGAGGTGCTAAATAATTAAAGTGAGGTGTTAAATAATTCAGTGAGAACTTGTCTCTGAATAAAATACAAAATAGAGGATGTGGCTTAATGGTCCCGTGATCCTGAGTTCAAACTCCAGAACCCCACCCCCCCCACACACACACCAAAAAAAAAAAAAAAAAAAAAAGAACAGCATGAACAAAGCAGGAAGAGTCAGATGAGCCATGTTCTCAGGGTCCAGAGTGAATGAATGTCAGGGAATAGGTAGAGAATGGCAAAAGTTCAGGCTGACCAGGCCTCTAGAAGTTGGACTATAGTGCTAATAGTTCTGGCTTTTATCCCTTACTCACAAGATGCAAGTCCAAGTTCTCTTTGTATGATTAGCATCCATATGTTTATAACATAATCAAAGTAGTATCAGGATCAAATTTGGGTTTTAGAAAGATCACTCTGGCAAAAGTAAGATGAAAGGAACTAGTGTAGATAAACTGACAAGAGATTACTGCAGAGAGATGGGAGGCTTTGAAATGTAGGGAACAACACACACAAATTGACAATTGAAAAACATGTTGGTGTGCTAAAGAAAGAGATGACGTTCAAGTTCTAATGGCACCAGTGCAACTGCCCAACATGGGGGATCCAGAGAGGACTTCTGATGCTGTTTTTGGTGAATATATTCTATCCTCTCTAGCATGCCTCAAAGAACGTGAAGTAAACAGCCATTGATAGTAACAGCTATGTATTCACAAGAAAATTAGGACAGAAAAATCATTCATGCCCTGCTTGGCTAAAAGGCTGTGGACTGGCAATTAAGAATGCTTCTAATTTGGCATGCTGGAAATTGGAAACTAGTTCCTCATGAGAATATTATTTGGAGATCCTCATATTCATCAGATGGTTTGTTCAGCTCTAGATGTTAACCAAGTTCATAAATAACTCTCTATTTAAAAATAACAGAAAACAAATGGGAAAACTATCATATTAGTGACATTTAAAGTAATGTTGATTATTTCTCTTTATACCCATACCTTACATGCCTTGAAGAAAACTTTTATGGAAAATCTACAGCATCTATAAATTAATATGAAATGTTTGACTCATAAATAGAATATTAAGTAGTTTGTAGAGAAATGTTTTAAAATTAAATACAGGGGAAGGTCTACCATGGTCCTGAAAAGAAAAGTAATTATTATTCCTAAATTATAGGCTTAATGAAATTATAATAAAAAATACCAGCATATATATATATATATTTATATATTGGTACTTGGAATTGAACCCAGGAGGGCTTAACCACTAAGCAACATTGACAGTCTTTTTTATGTCTTATTTTGACATAGGGTCTCACAAAGTTGCTTAGCGCCTCACCAAGTTGCTGAGACTTGTTTCAAACTTGTGATTCTCTTGCCCCAGCCTCCCAAGTTGCTAGGATTACAGGCATGTACCGCCATGCCTGGCCTCAGCAGATCTTTTTGATACTTTACAAAATCATCCCAATCTTCCTATGGAAAAAAACCGAGAAAATTCAGAAAAACTAAAATAATGAAGGGATATTTATTTACTCCATCATTTATTAAAATATGCTATAAAAGTTGTAAAGATTAAAACATTTTTATTTTAGTAATTAGTAAGGAAATCTGTGGAACAGAGTAGATTTTTAAGAAATTATATTTAAGAATTTATTGCATGAAAAGGGATTCAGTATATAAAAACCTGAGGCATTTTTTTAATGGTACCATGTGATTTGTTGTTGTTTATTTAGAAAAGAAATTAAAGTCATGTCCTCACATAGTTTTAAAAATATTTTAATTGCAAAAATATTTACTAATTTAAAACTAATATGTTATATTAGTTTTTAAATTTCAGTAGTATATTGAAGCAGTAAAAAAGTTGTTTAAGCTAACTTTGAGGAAACATCATTATTAATTATGTGTTCATGTGAAAATTGTTATAAACTATACTCTTCCTTTTTCTTTTTTAGCAAAATGATGAGACTAAACATCTGGAAGCATTTCTACACTTATTTTGAGGAGGAAAAATCAAATTTGCAAATAATGTCAAACAAAATATATACTTCCAAATACTACCAAGATAGCTAAATGCTTGTTTTTTGAGAAGTGTATAAAAGTGTATAAAACTCATCATAGGTGCAAATATTCTGTTTTCCAAAGTCTCTTAAAATATATATATATATAATGTTTTAAACTAGAAAAAGGAAAAACAATCATAGAAATAAAATAAATGAAGGAAACAGATTAGACAACATCAAGTTCGTGGAATTCTTCCCATCTCTATGATCCTTCTGAGAAATTATGGCTTTCAATATCAACTCTGTATCTATATCATTTCCATACTTTATTTTTATATCTACATTGGCACTGTGGAAGACACGAAGTAAAAAAAAATCATAATTTTCTTTGTTCAAATCAAATGCTGATGGATTCTTCTGCTCTCTAATTCTGCTATTTCTCAGAAACAGGCCTAAGCTACATAAAATGAGTAACTTCAACACAGCTGCAAAATGCTCAGCAACAATAATGTTAGAGATAGAATAACATGAACACTGAACAATGCTGCCAGGAGCAAAATACCACTGGGAAAGTGAATTTCTGTTTAAGGTCTGGTGTTAGTTTAGGATTTTCAACCACCCATTTCCAGTCCAATCTCTTGATGGAGACCTATGAATGTACCAGCTAAAGATGATCCAGGATGTGAATATTGATAAGAAGGGAAGATCTTGGTTTTCCAAGGTTAAATGTTTCCATACCTAAGTTGTTATGACAGAAATCTGGATTATAATCCCAAAGGAGAAGGAGTATATGCCCTTATGATGACCTCTAGTCATACAAAGAAGGATAACAGATGGAAGGGGACAGGGACCTGTATCAAAAGAAACTGACCAGTGCCAGGCAGACATTTCAGTATTTGGGGGTCTTTCCTATTGGAGCCAATCTGCTGCTATAGAAAAGAACAAAATATCTCCTTTCATTGTAAGAGTTCCTTTCTTCCCCCAGAGGACTCCAAATCTGGGAGAATTTCTTTCCTTTGTTATCCACCTGCACATATGACGTATCTGAAATATTGTCAAGCCTTCTCTCCCAGGGCATATCACAACTCTCTCTTATAATAAGGACCATCTTTATTCATGGTCTTGGGGGTTTGATTTCTATTCCTGCACCACAGAGTACAACCCTAAAAACTGGATTCTGAATTTTGCTCCCAGGAAAGAGGATAAATACTTCACAGGGAACTGGAGATCTAAATGAGTACATACCTCAATAAAAGGACAGCAGCCTGAACTTTCTTGTCCACAAAAAGAATGTTTTGTTTACATAACTAACATGAATATAACATCTGACAGTCATTCTATAGAAAAGTCTAGAAAAAGCTTGCAAGAAAAGTATTCATCTTGGGTTAGAGTAAACCGAACTGAACTTTAGATAAATAGTAAATTTATGGGCATTTCCATTTGGTCCACTTATTTTTCCATGGCTAATTATGTTCTGAGCTATATTACGTACTGCAAAGAACAAATGAAATATTGACATCTGTCTTTTTTCCCTCTCTCTCCTTCCCTTCCTCCCTTCAATCCTTCTTTTCTCTGTTCCTCATTCCTATCTCTCTCTCCCCTTCCTACCCTATTTATATAGAATATCACACTGGCAGTAGACTGATAAATGGCATAGCTTTATGATGACTTTGATGCCTAGTGCTCATCTCTATTTAGGCTCATCTTTAGGAGTTTATATTTCATTCATTTCATAAATATAGGAGTCTAATGTGCAAAAGAGATGATGAGATTCTTCAGCCAATCTCTCTTATCGATAAAAATTACATCCAGGAGGTTTAATTTAAGGAGGATCCTGAATGAAGAAAGGAAAAAATAAATTACTACTATTTACTGACTGACAAGTACTTGGTAGCAATTTACGTATTTAACAACCCCATAAGGTTGATACTATCACTTTCATTTTATAGATGAAGAGACTGTCCTCAAGAAAATTTAGGTAATATGTTGTAGATCTGGAATTCAAACCCAATTCTGACTCTAAAGTTCTTGTTATAACCATGCAGAGATGTCAGATTTATGATCTGTGTGGGGCTGTTCCTTTTCCTGAGTCCATAGTAAACACTGGTAGTAAGTAGGATTTCAATATTCTCTCCCTTGTCTGAGAATTGGCCTAAGAATCCTTCTCAAGATAGGGTGCCAGGCACAGTTACTTGGAACTGACCCCCAAGATGAAGGCAATTTGCTCCAGTGTGGGTGGGGGTTGGGAAGAAGAAGGCTATAGGATAATGTCTGGAATAAGACAGGCAGATGTCAGAGACTAACACACAGAGGAGGACAAATAAGTCTGCTTGACTGGAATGAAGAAAAAGGCAATGAATGGGAAATGATGAGAGAAGATGCTGAAACATACCTGGAAGGCTCTAGCTGGAGCTGTAAGAGGCTGGTTAGAGAACATGACAGACATGGCTTGACAGTCCATACTGTTGCTGAGCAAGTTGCAAAGACCTGGATTCAAGCAAAGAGGGCTACAACTGACTTGATATGATTTTCCCTGGCTGTGGAGCTCAGTGGGAGGGAGGAAAAATGCATCAGGATGTCATTATGAATTTCACAGAGAAAAACTAATCTTTCCAAAAGTTAAAGCCCTGGTAATAAGCTGACTCTATGAGCATGAACATTGTGGGCTTCTGGTAAAGGAGGACTTTCTATTACTTTGTATTCTCCACTGTTCTGCTTAGGTGAAAGATGAAAATTCAGTAAAACAACATCACAGAATAGAAAGAGAATTGGGCTTAGGGGTAAGATAGATACCTGATTTGAGATCTGGCTCCACAACTCATTAGTTAAGAAACTTTGGGTAAATTGTTTAACCACCCTAGAGCATTTTACATGGAAAGAAAAGCACCTGCTTCCCCAAAATGCTGTGAGGATTAACCAGAAAACATACATGAAGGGACAAGGGCAGTGCATGGTATACTGCTGGTACTCAATAAATGTAAATTTCCTCTTCCTGGTTCTGGCTTGTGAGCTTAACATTTTTATACCTCTACTTCTTGATCTGCAAAATAAAGATTAAAAACCTACTCTGTTTATCACATAGACTAATCATTCTCATATTTTGGTGTACAAATCTTTGTTCAAAATGCCAAAATTTGAGCCCCATCTCTGGGGCTGGTTCAGAGTCTAAAGTCTAAACTGGATACAAAAATCAATGCTTCATTTTCAATAATCCTTCTAGGTCCCTCTAGTGCAGGAGAATCATGGACTGCTACTTTGACAAATCCTGATTTTAGCAGCATCTGTGAGGGTAGAGCATTCTCGAAGGAGAATGTATGGTTATGAGGAAAAGAAGAAGTAAGGAAGAATATTTCCCAAGATTTTTGACTTGTGAAATGTCAAATGTTAGTATATGTTCCAGGACTCTATACTCCTTCTCCAATGTTCTAACTTTCATTCCAGACTGACTTTTCTGATATTAGAGGCAGGGAGAAATATCCTTCATAATAGCAAAAACTCATAAACTTGAGGTTGGGTAAGGAATTAGGCTGTTTCTCTAGTTAGGAAAGAACTCCTTTCTAGAAAAAAATGCATTAAATTTATAAGTAACTATTCACAACATAATTCTTGAGTAGGGAGTAGACCCTTGCAGTAGCCAGTGTTTCCTGTTAATGAGCACTAAACAGCTTTGGTCTCTCTCTTGAGGCAGCAACGTAAATTCTCTTCTTATGAACTACACTTCTCCTGTAGTGATGAAGTCGTATAACACTTTCACGGTTGAAATAAAACAGAACAATTATTAGAAATAACATTGTGATAATTACTGTGTGCACCAAATTGTCCCCAGCTGTGCATCTTCTCACTCCAGGCAAGAATGTGGCATAAGTGGGTTTCTGGGCAGGAAGTAGAGCTGCAATCACTCTCACTCTACTGACATGTTATTGTAGCTAATCTTCCTAGTTTCCTTCCTCACTCAATTCTCTGAACTGCTCAGCAGCCTACATCAGAGTTAAATAGGGGAAAAGCAGACTAAAACCTGCCTTTTCATCTTTAAAACATGTCTATTTTTCTTAATGACTGTGGTTATCATTCCTTTGGATGTCAATGTGAGCCAGGAACTGTGCTAAGCACTTTAAATTCATTACCTCATTTATTTCCACAACATTTCATTAGTTCACTTTACAGACAAAGAATCAGAAGTTTTAGAGAGATTAATTTATTCCTTAAAATGATCCACATAGTAGGTAATCCAAATCTGATCTAGTTCCAAAATACATATTATTCACTATCCTATTGTGGTGAGTGAGCACTTAACAAAGAGAAAACAAAAGGCTGTTGTTACATAGTAAGAAATTAATTGGGAAGTTTTTGTAAGGTTTTTTTTTTTTTTGTGTGTGTGTGTGTGTGTGTGTGTGTGTGCTCCAAACTAAGTATGTGATAATTTAAAATGGTTGGAGTGAAAAAGTAATTTGTTACTATCTCCCTATGAAGAGACTGATGTCCAGAGTGGATGTGATAGCAAATAAATATCCACAATTTTGTCTCTATTACAATCTCCTCTCAATGGGCACAGGAAAGGCCAACTTCTCCATTAGGTACAGCAGGCACAATGCCGAGGGCAATACTTTTAGAGGCCTCTAGTCAAAATCAGAAGAAAAAAATAAAATGAAGTTTTAAGTTGAAGAGTTTTGAGTATTTATATTTTATACCAGTGAAGTAAAAAAAAAATGTAGATGTTAGTATGACTTTAAGAAGAAAGGTACGCAGGAAGTCAAAGTGTTTTGGGCCTGCAAAAATCATAATGGAACACTGTGAAATTTCCATCCTTGCCCACCTGTATAGCCTTCAGAAGAATTTGTTTTGAGTACAAGGTGGAGTTTATAAAATGGCTCTAGACATGTAGCAGAGGTATTAAACACAACCAAAAACAGAAAGTTTGGATAAAAAAGGATAATTTTTCTATTCTGGTTTGTTGACCATTTAACATACATCACTTTGAAAAAGACCATTATTTGCTTCCCAGTCCTGTTCTGCTTCTATACACTTTCCTCAAATTTGCATGTTTTCCAGAGCTCTCTGTGCCACCACAGGAGCAGAAAGTTATATCTAGCCTTCTGTTCTAACATAGGTTCACATTAGAATGTTCTGCTAGCAATTCTGTAGACTGTGGGAATAAATTCCATTCTTTATTCATGTATCCATTCAACAAATATAAGCACCTACTATGTACTAGGCCTTTTGCCAGTATTGAATCTACAATGGTAAATACAACAGCTGTACTTTTTGCCCTCACAGAGCTTATAATTTACAACCCACAAGTAAATGGTAAATGTAGAGTTACAAGTTGTGATAAAGACTATAAAAAGACTAACAGTGTATGTATATTGATACAGAATTATTTAGGTAGGATACTCAAGGAAGGACTCTTTATTTATTTATTTATTTATCTATCTATCTATTTATTTATTTATTTTATTGTTGGTCGTTCAAAACCTTACACAGTTCTTAATACATCATATTTCACAGTTTGATTCAAGCGGGTTATGAACTCCCAACTTTACCCCGTATACAGATTGCTGTATCACATCAGTTACCCTTCCATTGATTGACATATTGCCTTTCTAGTGTCTGATGTATTCTGCTGTCAGTCCTATTCTCTACTATCCCCCCTCCCCTCCCCTCCCCTCCCCTTTTCTCTCTCTACCCCTTCTACTGTAAATCATTTCTTCCATTTGTATTATCTTGTCTTACCCCTCCATTACATAGTTCTTGATATATCATATTTCACATTTTGATTCAAGTGGGTTATGCAAATGGATCAAGGAGCTTGATATCAAATCAGAGATACGGCATCTGATAGAAGAGAAAGTTGGCTACGACCTACATGCTGTGGGGTCGGGCTCCAAATTCCTCAATAGGACACCCATAGCTCAAGAGTTAACATCTAGAATCAACAAATGGGACTTACTCAAACTAAAAAGTTTTTTCTCAGCAAAAGAAACAATAAGAGAGGTAAATAGGGAGCCTACATCATGGGAACAAATCTTTACTCCTCACACTTCAGATAGAGCCCTAATATCCAGAGTATATAAAGAACTCAGAAAATTAGACAATAAGATAACAAATAATCCCATCAACAAATGGGCCAAGGACTTGAAGGAAGGACTCTTGATAAGAAGAAACCAACCATGTATCAGATGGACAGAAGATCTGAGGATGAAGTTGAGCATGTACCAAGCCAGTGAGGCCAGGGTGAAATAAGAAAAAGGGTTAGTGGTAGAAGATAAAAACGAAGAGCTGGGCAGCAGCCAGATTATTTACAATAGAGCCTCATGGGGCATAATAAGAAGATTAAATTTTATTCTAAGAAGGAGAAGTCATTAAAAAATCTTCAGCAAGTTAATGACATTAAATGAATTATGTATGTAAAAGATTTTTTGGGGAGACTGAGTTGGTGAATAGATTGAAGGAGGACAAGGATAGAAGCCAATAGAAAAATAATAAAACTATTGAAGTCATCTAAGTTCTCTGAATCCTCCAAATTGTAATTCTTTTATTCTGCTCTATTGCAAACTCTCGACCAAACCAGAGCTCATATTCTAAATTGATGTGGTACAAATATGTTAGTGGAATACTAGTCCCTCAAGAAGACTTCTGAAAATATGACTCTGTGGTCAGATAAATTTAGGAAATTCTGCAACATAAATCTGCTTCATGGAGATTCACAATGTAAACTAATGTATTTAAAGTTCCATAAAGTATTTCAGTAAATGTGTGATCCCAGTATTTCTCAAACTTACTTGACCACAGAACCTTTTATTTTCCCTCCTCTGGATAATATTAATATCTTGAAAGACTAATATTCCCCAAGGAACATTTAAGGAAGTAATGCCATAAATCATTATAATCAAAAGTGAAGCAAATTCCATGTGTTGAGATGCAGGGCCTCATATTTTCTACCTCTCCTTTTATTATTCCAGTGGCTTAGACAGTAATTTCTGAATCCCCATATTTAACATGAGAATATCAGCTTCCTATGTTTTACTTCTTCTCTCTATTTCTACCTTCTATTTCCTATCAACTGTCTTTTTACTTTTCATTTTTAAGGCTGGTAAGATTTTCACTGTTTCTGTAACCTTATTTTTCTTCCTGTTTTGAGATATTCCAACAAGACAGTTTTGAGTATTCTGAATCAATCCTCTGTATCAGTAGCATTTTACGTTAAGTTTTTTTTGTCTTTATATAAAGCTTCTGGTTTGGAATATATCCTTGACTGTATCTTCCAGTTATTTTATTGAAATTTTAGTAGCCTTTAGAGGTATATTTTATATACTATGCAATTCATTTATGTAAGTGTACAATTCAATAGTTTTTATTATATTTGCAGAGTTATACAGCCATAAACCTACTCTAATTCTAGGATATCCATCATTCTAAAAAGAAACTGCATGCACATTAGCAGTCACTCCTCATTTCCCTACAATCCCTATTAATAAGAATCAACTAGTAATATATTCTTAGTCTCTATTTGTTTGCCCATTCTGAAAATTTCATATAAAAACAGTCAACAATGTCAGGCCTTTAGTGACTACCTTCTTTCAGTGCACATAATGCTTGTAACATGTCTTGGAATTTCACTTCTTCTTAATTGTCTAATAATATTCCATTGTATAGATATACCACATTTTACTTATCCATTCAACAACTGATGGATATTCGGATTGTTTCCACTTTTTACTATTCCAAATAATGCTACTAAGAATATCTGTGTACAACGGTTTTTATGTGGACATATGCTTTCATTTCTCCTAGATATGTACTTAGGAGTGAAATTATCGACTTATGTGGTAATTATATTTAACCTTCTGAATAACTACCAGACTGTTTCCCAAGACAGCTGTAGCATATTATATTCCCACCAGCAATGTATGAGGGTTCTAATTTCTCTACATACTGTCTAATACATGTTATATGATGCTGTTTTGGTTACAGTCATACTAATAGATGTGAAGTGGCATTTAATCACAATAAGAAGAAACAAATAATTTGCATTTTCCTAATAACTAATAGTGTTAAGCATCTATTTGATTATCATTTCTCTCTCCTTAGGAAAAAAATGTCTATTCAAATGACTTCTGCCCATACCTTAATTAGGTTATTTGTCTTTTTGTTGTTGAATTGTAAAAGATCTTTATACATATTCTGGGTACAGGTCCCTTATCATATATATGACTTGCAAATATTTTCTCCCATATTTTAAGTTGTCAGTTCAGATACTTAGTGGTAGTGTCTGATGCACAAAAGTTCTTAATTTTGATAAAACCTAATTTATCAGTATTCTATTGATATGCTTATTGGATGCTTTTAAGTATTTACTATGGTTTCGATGTGTACCCCAAAAGCCTTACCTTGAGAAACTTAATTCTCAATGCAACAGTGAGGGATCTTTGGAGGTGGGACCTTTAAGAGGTGAACAGATTAAAATGTTATTATTGAGGAAACAAGTTTATCAACAAAGGTGTGTATTCCTTATATAAGGATGACTTCATCCCTCTCTTTGCTCTTTTGCTATGGGGTGACACAAGAAGGTCTGTACCAGATGCCAGTGCCATGATCTTCCCACCCTCCACAACTGTGAGAAACTAAGTTTCTGTTCTTCATAAGTTACTGAATTAGAGAAGCACAAAACATACCGAGACAGTGTTGGATTTAAGAAAGCATTGCCTAACTTGTATTAGACTCTATTGTAGCAAGTTTATGTTTAGTTTCCAAAATATCTTTTGTTCTGATTGTACCTTTTCATATAAATCTAATTTTATTTTATAAGTGCAATATCTTACAATGTCTTATGAATTATATATTTTTAAAGTACTACTCTGAATTATAATTCTTCTTAGGTCAATTGTTTAATTTACTTAAATTTGTTTATTTTTATTGGTACTGGGGGCTCAATCACTGAGCCACGTCCCCAGCCCTATTTTGAATTTTATTTAGAGACAGGGTCTCACCAAGTTGCTCAGCACCTTGCCTTTGCTGAGGCTGGCTTTGAACTTGTGATCCTACTGCCTCAGCCTCCAGAGCTGCTGGGATGTAGGCATGCACTACCGTGCCCAGCTCTGCTTACTTTTTCATCTGTGCTATTTGTTTCTTTCTTTGATCTGTGATCTTTGTCTATCCATTCATATTTTAAAATTGTGAAGAACTAAGGATATATTTCTAGGCTGAAAATGCAGATTTTTCTCTGTTGTTGAATATGCAAGATTTTTATAAGTCTCTTTTTTTGACTGGGATTTCTATTTTGTGGATAGGACTTGCTGATCAACATAGGAGTAATTATAATAAACTTCAGAAACAATTTAAAAAATGCTTCAAGGTGAAAAGAAAAGCACCAAACATGATGGCATGTGACTGTAATCCCAGGTGTTTGGGAGGCTGAGGCAGGATGATCGAAAGTTTCAGGCCAATCTGGCAACTTAGTGAGTCTCTGACTCAAACTAAAAGAAAATTTAAAAAGTGGGTGAGGATGTACCTCAGTGGCAGTGCTTGCCTAGCATGTCTGAGTCCCTGGATTACATCTTAAGTACCAAAAAATAAAAAATAAAATAAAATAAAGAAGACAGAGAGAGTGTAATAAATTAAGATAAAATTGTCATTATATGGATAATAATACATAAAAGTTTACAAAAGAAAAACAGAGGAAACTGATGTAACCCTAAAGAACAATTACTTATGTGTTTAGATAAAACACAATAGCTAGGAATAGGCAGTTCATGAATGAGGAAATGAAAATAATAAGACAAACATTTTATTAATCCGTCCCCATTTTCCAGGCAACATGCTGCTCCCTATAAATATAAACATGAAGATTCTCTCTGTCCTAATGGAGTTCATATCCTCACGGGGAAGAAGATAGACCTGTTTAGTCCTCAACTATCCAAGTAAACAGCTTAAAAGTTGACTTGGCTCTATAAACTAAAGCAAATCATTGTGAATTATACAAATCACCATAATATATTGAATCACTATCTAACAATTTATAATTCCTTTCAGTCACAATTATGCATACTATTTTTCATGTTAGATAAACTTAGAGACAGTTATTGAATAAGATAAATACTATTCATTCAATAATATTTATAAAATGCCTATTATATCAGGGTCCTGATCCTAGTCCACAGTCTATAAGGAAGGCAAATATGTAAACATATAAATTATCATCAATTTGATAAATACCATAACAGAAAAATAAATAAATAAAATGCTATAAGTCCTGCAAGGCCAAAGGGGACCACAGAAATCCTGCCAGAAGATGTCAGAGAAGTCTAGGGAAAGATGAAAGAAGGATGGGCTGATATTCCAAACTAAATGACAGAAAATAAAAAGGTGCAAAGGTAAAAAGAATATGGCGTCTTCTAGTTCACATACATTTTGATGTAGCCAGCAGGCAAGTTGTACAAGGGAGTGCAACTGCTTATTAGATACAAATGTAGGCAGGCAGAGACCCTGAAGGCCAGGAATGCACCTGAAAGGGTTTTGATTTCACACAAAAATGACTTCACCAGATGTTGCCTTACAAAACAAACAAAAAACTATTCAGAAATCTATATGGGGAATTTATTAGAATCTGAGACTAAATACAGAAAAATTGTTTAAGAGGAAAAATGATAAAGTTTAAAATAAAATGAAAAAAATGGTTTATGAGTGATACTAAGAATTCAGAAATAACAGTATTAATTAATTATGTGAACAAAGAAGAGGACTAAATCTAAAATAATCTGGTCTGGGACTCAGAAAAAATCATTATCATGTTACGAAACAAACAGGATAGAATGAAAAAAGACAATATAAAGATTTAGAGAATATTCAGCTCTTTTCATTGTTAACAGAATTCAAATTTAAACAGCTATGCAGCATGATCTTTCATTAATTAAAAAAAAAAAAAGAATGAGCCAACCATTGTAGCACACGCCTGTAATCCCAACAGCTGGGCAGTCTGAGGCAGGAGGATCGAGAGTTTAAAGCCAGCCTCAGCAAAAGTAAAGCACTAACCAACTCAGTGGGACCCTGTCTCTAAATAAATTACAAAACAGGGCTGGTGATGTGGCTCAGTAGTCAAGTGCCCCTGAGTTCAATCCCTGGTATCAAAAAAAAAAAAAAAAAAAGAATGAATTCTTAAAAAATCGGGTTATGTACCTATATAAATATGCTACAGGGAATTTCACCTTTATACATATGTAAAAAGAACCAATCAAATATAAATAAGTGAGCAAAAGGAAGTAGAGTGGAGTAAGGAGAATGGAGAGAAAAATTTGGGAGGGAAAAGGGGAGATCATAAACTGAAATCAAATTCCATGCATGTATGAGTTTGTAGGGATAAACCCAACTACTATATACAACAATAAAGCTCAGATTTAAAAAAGAATAAATTAATAAAAATGGCAATACTCATTGCTGTGGGAGATTGGTGAAAAACATACCCCCTAATACCTTGCTGCCCTACAACCTAAATTATGAAGAAATTTGGCAGTAAATATGAGAGCCATAAAAATTATCATCTATTTTAATCCAGAAACCCAAGTTTTTGGAATATAGCCCAAGGATATGATTCAAAAGAAAAAACTATTTGTATAAAGATGTTTATAGTTGGACTATATATTACAGGCAAAAACTGGAAACAGCCCAAATGCCCAACAGTGAGGGAATGCTTATGTAGACTTTTATACATTAATGCAATGGAATATTTTATTGCTATTAAGAATGACAAATATGAGAATTATGTAGAAATAAGGAAAGGGTCATATGAAGCAATGAGTAAAAAATGCAGAACTCAAAATGATGCATATACAATGATTAAAACTATGTAAATTTATATCTGTGTAACCAGGAGGATTGGAAAAGACCAAAGAGATGGTAATTTAGAGTGCTAACATTTTTGTTGTTAGTTCAAGGGGAATGTTTATATGTTTCTAGTTATAGTTCACTATATAGTTAGTAATGTACATCAAGAAAGATAGCGCTCCATTTTTTCTGTCATTAAAAAAAGAAACTCGTTTATCAATATTTTTTCTTGTCCTAGAAGATTTTTGCTAGTCTTCTGGGTCCTACTTTAGTTTTTTTGATATGAAGGAAGTGGAGCCCACTTTTTGCCATCATGACACCCAAGTCACATGCTCATCTCTTTCCTCTTTGCTTATTATTGCATCCAAGTTGCTTAACTTATTCATACAAACTTAATATCTGTGTGTTCACATTTGTACCATGTACACAAACTGGATGCCCTAACTACAATTAATGTAGTGGTGATAGGTTTCTCTTATGACTTAAAAAATCTGTATTATAAAGAAACATTTGTTTCTTAACTATTTCTTTTACCCTTGAGGAATTGCCTTTAATTTAATGAAAGTCAGTCCCTTCAGGTTCCATCATTTCTATCCTAAAGGACTTCTAACTTTGGCTATATTCTGTTTTTCCTGTATCATCTAGATCTTCTCCTCTCAAAAGTTGCAATAGTCAGTTTTCATCTCTGTGACCCAAATGCCTGATGAGGACAACTTATAGGAGGAAAATTTATTTTGGCACATGGTTTCAAAGTTCAGTCCACAGTGAGTCAAACCCACTGCTCTGGGCCTGGGGTGTGCAGAACATCATGGTGGAGAAGCACTGCTTCATTCATGGAAGCCAGGAAGCAGAGTGAGGAAAGGGAATGGGCTGCAGAAAAGACACACCCTTCCAGGGCACATCCTCACTGATCGGTCTCCTCCAGCTATGCCCCTCCTGCCTATAGTCAACACCCAGTTAGTCTGTTCAAAATATGATAGACTGATTAGCTCACACCTCTCATAATCTAATAATTTCATCTCTGAATATCCCTGAATTAACATAGGAAATATGGGAGATACCTCATATCCAAACCAGAATAGGTGTTTATCTATTTAACCTACATTCCTATTCTACTATTTACCACATTAAAGAGGAAAAACATCATCATCTTCCTTGACTACAGTTCTCCCTTTATTTTCCTATTTTTCTTCATAGTAAAAAAAGAATCTCCCTAGGGTTGACTACATTTTGGTTTCAAATTCTTACCCTCCACTTACTTTTCAAACTATTGCAACCCAAGTTCAGTTCCCACTACTCTTCTGAACTGTTTCTCAAAGCCACCAACTATCTACATGTTGCCGAACCAAAAGGTACTTTTCTATATTCCTAAGAGTTGACTTCCTGACCTCCTAGAAGCACTTTCTATATATTCAAAATTCTTTTTTCTTAATGCACATTGTCCTCCAGTTTTATCTCACACTGAGAGCATTCCTCTTTTCTTTCATTTCTGAATATGCAAGTTCTTCAGGGTTCTCTCCTAAGCCACTATCTCTGCTCTTTCTATAATTCTCTAACTTATCTCCTCCATTCCTATGGCTTTAAATCCAATTTTCAATGCTAATGATTCCCCAAATTGGTATTTCTAGTAGAGATCTTGATTTCTTCACTCATTCAATGACATTCTTGATATCTCTATTTAGATTCAAGCATAATAATATGACAGAAAATCAAATATCATGATTTTCTTCCCAGAATCTTGTCACTCCCCAGTCTTCTCATCCCTGTGAATGACAACACCATCTACCCAATTATTTACACATCTGTCGGGCAGGCCCAAGATGGCTACAGTTAAGCTCCCTCACTGAGCCCTTACAGTAAGCTATGTTTTTAGTATGTAGCCAAGGTCACAAACACACTGATTCAGCTTATATACTCAAGGTCATAAACATTTGCTTGTGAGCATGAATTCACTTATGTAACCTGCTGACAATATGCCTTATTTATCTGACCTGCATATAAAAAGGTCTATGGAGGTTAATGGAACTGGTTGGGTTAATGAAGCTGGAGCTGGAGGCTGGGGGCTGCTGCTGCCTCTGAATAAAGAAGGCCTACTATTCCAACTGCACCTTGCATCACCTTCCACCTGCTGTGACCCTGAATCTGTTTTCCTGGGTCTGAGCCTCCACCTTGACAATTTGGTGTAGTGGGCAGGCTATTCCACAGGGGAGAAATGCATCAACCTCAGTAGACAGGAGGGCTACCTGAAAGGGTAAAGTTTCTAAGCTGCAAGGCCTGAATTAAAAAGTGAAGGACCAGGTATTGTTAAGTTCCTCTGCTACACCCAGAACCTGAAATTCCTGAGGCAGTTAAGACAACGCCCTACTGGCCATTTAGTTGATTAATAGCCTAGGCCCCTGTGCAGCTTGTCACGTAGGCATACAGGGCCCGAACCAATCAGTTTGAATGTGTACCCCGCTTAGGAGTGACCAATCACCCCCCCCACACCTGTTCCCGCCAATGAATGTACTAATCAAGTTTAAGAATTATTGTTTGATTTTCCCGCGCCTCATGATGATTTGTCCTGATGTATGCAAAGCCTCTGCCCTCCCCAAAAAGTGTACTTAAGCACTGCTTAACCTCTGCTTGGGGCTCTGGGCTGCTCTCCCTTCTTGAGTGAGCACGGAACCCCAGCGCGCTGGAATGGATCCCCAATAAATCCCCTTCTGCAATTGCATGAGTCAGTCTCTTGGTGGTCTCTTCCTCCGACGCTTCGCCGTACCCTTACAACCAAGAAGCACTCAGTTGCCAAGAACCATTAGCATGGATTCCTGTGTAGAGATGTGCTGAGAGCCATAGCTAAGTAAGAATGAGGCATGGCAATTTCCTTGTCAGCCTACCCCATGTTGCTTAGAGGGAGGACTCTCCATTGTGGAAATGGGCTTGCCTTGGACCCAGGTCATTTGCAGTGACATTGCATGTATGTTTGACTAAAGTGACCCTGCTCAAAGATCAGGGTAGATATGGGTTTAGGGAGGATCCTGCTGGATTAGGGTGGGTCCAGGTTTAGAGTGTATCCTGCTGGGAATAGGGAGTATCCTGCTGCCTCAGGCATCCGCCTGCTCCTTGAGTTCCCACTGAGTTCTCGCGGGATTCTGAGAGTATTTGGGGATGCAGAGCCCAGTGGAAGTGTGGATTTTCCCCAGAACGTGCGTGTAGAGTGCCGGTGTGAGTTTGGGAATAAAGAATTGCTGTTTGAATCTACAAGGCTGTGAGTGGCTCGTGATTTTGTGCCCAGCCAGACTGTGGCATTTTGTGGCCTGTAGGATACAGTGGAGGGTTCCCTGTGAGCATAGGGATTCTGATTGACCGTGGTAAATATGGACCTGGCAGAGTGGACTGTGAATAAAGTAATGGAGCTGAGGCATTGTCCACAACCAAGGGGAAAGGTGGCAGCAGCAGTGTGGAGAAAATGGAGAAACTGCCTGAGAAGCTGTGCACACAGCCACTGGAGCCATGAGATAAATGTTTCTTACAGCTCTGAGAGCAAACAGTGATGCAGCTTTACCAGAGACTGCCAAGATGAGGGAGTTGCGAGATATGGAAGAGGCCTTGGAAACCAGAGTAAGATCACTGGAGGAGGATCTCTGTCCTTGGAAACACCCCTTGGCCTCCCCAGAGAGCTGATGGAGTCTGGGGAGGAGGAGAAAGAAGATTAACCTATAAACCCAGCCAATGGTAATACAGAAAGTGAAACAAGAGCAGCCATGTCTCAAATGAGCAGCCACCGACAGTGCCAGCCCAGTTAACCAAGTTCACCACATTCTGCCTGTCAAGCAAAGTTGGTGGACTTGGGAAAATAATTTGGACAGAGGCCAAGAGAGCCCCTGGCTGCTTTGATGTTATACCTGTGAGACTTAGGGCACTGGTAGCCAACAGAGGCAAGACACCCTATGTGTTATACATTATTGATCCTGCACAACCGAGTGACTTAGAAGTGCCACAACCTTGTGACTTAGCAGCGGCCAAGAGAGAGCCTAGGTGTGCCAGGAGCCAGCAGCAGCCAAGAAAAAGACCAGATGTTCTAGGAGCTGGCAAAGATAAGAGACTTCAGGAGATGCCTAGGTCTTATTACTTATGTAACTGAACCAGAAAGAAGCAAATACCTTGGAAGCACTTACACTGCCCAGTGTTTGGTACACTGATGATGCCAGCCATGGACAACTGCCTGTGTGGATGTTGGTAGCTGTGGGACCAGAGACAGACCCTGTCTAGTTTAATATCAGTACAAGACAAAACAGTTAGTGAGCTGAACTAACTGGTGATAGCAAATGAAGAATCCTCCATAGTGGGATGTATGACAGTTGTGTGGTGTTGTGTGGTGTATTGGGGGAAAGTTCTGTGGCAAGAGCTTTGAGAGCTAAACCAACAGGAACTGGTGACTGTAGGTTGTTTTACTGGCCATGCTCCCTGACTAGCCCAGGGAATGATGGTTAGGATGTGGTGGTTAGGGCAGGCACCTTTCACCAATTGGGCATCTTGGTTGCATCACTGCCTACAGCATACAGGTGTGAAAACTATGTGGAACCTAGCCAAACAGTGGGGCCTGCCTTTAATGCAGAGTACCCTAGTGGTTTGTGCCCAGGAATATCCACACCTCTGATGCCTTGAAGTCACAGATGGCCAGGTAATGCATGGATGCGTGCTCTTGACACAAGGGCAGGTTTACCACATTGGCCCTTTACCAAAGTCAGAAAGGTGCCATGTTTGCCTTGACGACAGGGGATATGGCTACAGGCTTGTTGTTTACCTGGCCCAGTAATCAAGCAAATCTGAGTACTATGGTTCATGGCCTGGCTGTTTTGATGGCCTTATATGGTCAACCTATCACAATAGAGTGTGATCAAGGCACCCATGATGTGCATGGTGAGTCTTGTACTCAGTTGCAAATTCAATGGAAGCTGTACCTCCCATATCACCCACAGGCTGCAGGCATGATAGAAAGACATAATGGCCTGCGTAAGAGAGGACTTAGGACTGCAGTTAACTCACCTGCTAGGAAGGAGTCATCACAGTGTCTGGGGACAGTTGTGAGAGCTCTGAATAACCATCCCTGATAAGAGGCCTAGCTCCTGTGGAGGCTTTGCTGCACTGCACAGCAGCATCAATACAGGTTCAGGTGACAACAAAGAATGTTGTACTTAAGTCTGGGTTTGGAAAGCAAGAGGATGTTCTTTTGCCTGATCCCACTGGATTGAATAGAAGGAAACTGTGGATTCAACATGGCCCTGGACAATAAAGTCCTCCCCTGACCTTCCCTGGGTAGCTATGTTAGTCCCATGGGGAGAAGGTTTAGAATGTGATCTCCTTGTGACACCATGGGTGACTAGTGAATGCCTCCCGATGCACACACATGTATCTTGGCCAGATCCTGCATGTGGGACACAGATTTTAAAAGGTACCTTTGTTATTTCCCTTTGACCAATTATGAGCTACCCAGTGCTGGGTGCACACAGAGTCTGCTGAAATTCAGGACCAAGCTGTATGAGTATATGGTATCACCACCCAGGGAGGCCTCTGCAGACAACCCCTGGGTTTTCCTGGGACTAAAAGCTGGCCTGACTTCTCCAAGATGTATAGGATTTTCTGTACTAGTCCCTCTAACTGCACTGTCCTTTTGTCTATAGGTATGCCCTCACCAACACTATTGTGAACTGGGCACATGCCTATGCCAGAGTAGCAAACACCTCCATCTGCTGCGTATGCTCTGAAGTGCCTGTGAGTCCTACTGCCAGACTACTCAAGGGACAGCCAGACTATGTCCCTTGACAACTGACATGGCTGGGAAAGACTTTTATTGCCACAACAACATGGGATAAAACCAGTTTTTAGTAATCCTACGTAATGGGGCTTGTTCGCTGTTTGTATGCTGTGGCGGCTTATATAGCTGTTAATGCATATGGATGCAGTGCTGTGGCCTCCTCACTAAGGGAACTTGTAGAAGACTTCAAACGCTTAGATTATACAGTGAGAGATCCTAAAGGAATGGATTGTCGGGCAGGCCCAAGATGGCTACAGTTAAGCTCCCTCACTGAGCCTTACTATGAGGCCAAGGTCATGAACATCCTGATTCAGCTTATGTACTCAAGGTCATAAACATTTGCTTGTGAGCATATACCCACTTACGTAACCTGCTGGCAATGTGCCTTGTTTCTCTGACCTGCATATAGAAAAGGTCTGTGGAAATGGCTCAGGAGGCTAATGGAACTGGCTGGGCTAATGAAGCTGGAGCTGGAGGCTGGGGGCTGCTGCTGCCTTATGAATAAAGAAGGCCTACTATTCCAACTGCACCTTGCATCATCTCCCCCTGCTGTGACTCTGAATCTGTTTCCCAGGGTCTGAGTCTCCACCCCCAAAAACATCTCTGTCTCATCGTTATGGTCCTATCCAACACACCATCACATCCCATGGATTCTACTGTTAACAGTATATTGTACTGCCACCATCCTAGTCTAGGTCCAATCATTCTTTCTCTGCATTGCTGCAGAAACTTTCTCACTGATTTTCCTGCTTTCTGTCCAACCCAATTGCCACATACTAGGCACAACATACTAGTAATGGGATAAATCTGATGATTTGTTTCCTCAGCTTAAAAACATTCAGTGTTTTTCTGAATGTGCTTAGAAGAAATTGCGAGCCCTTCATTATGCCTTTTAGCTCCTATATAACATGAGTCCTAGTTTCTTTTCTAGCTATATCTTTTGTTAGCCAACCTAGCCATTTTTTCATCTTCAGGGCCTTTGCACATGCTTTTCATTCTAACAAAAACACTGATACTTTTCACTTTGTGTAGTTAACATCTATTCATCTTTTAAATTAGACCTTAAATACCTCTCATCCTCCCCTTATATGTTACTTGAGGTAACCCTTCCATGACTTCCCTAACTTAAGTATAGCACTTATACTCACTCACAGAACCACATAGCTCTCCTTGGTATTAGCTTAGTTTTAAGTTTAGTTGATTAATGCCTATGTCTCCCTTAACTCAGCAAATCACTCTGTGCAGGTAGAGAATGTTTTTGTTTTTATTATTTTATTACCAGTTCCTAATATAGTACCCAGAATATAGCTTCTCAAGAAACATCTTCAGGGAGCTGGGGATGTGGCTCAAGCCGTAGCGTGCTCGCCTGGCATGCGTGGGGCATTGGGTTCGATCCTTAGCACCACATAAAATACAATAAAGATGTTGTGTCCACCAAACACTGAAAAATAAATATTAAAAAATTCTCTCTCTCTCTCTTTAAAAAAAAAGAAAAAAGAAACATCTGCAGAACAAATGTATGAGTACTAGAGTGTCACGCTACCGAAAAAATGTTGTAGGTCCTGTGAAAATATATTAATCTAATAAAGAACAATAATCCTGGGCTGGCTTTAGCTCAGCGGTTCCTTCGCCGGAAAACTTGCAAAGAACAATAATCTAAAAGAATAACCATGTGAACTTAATGATAGAGTCATTAGCTTTGCTTGATTATTTATCTAAGAAATGTAAGTAACATTCTACACTCGTGATCCTTATCCCCTAATTATAATAGGCAAAATGAAACCAACCTGTCCATCTCCTCCACTACACACATACACAGAATAATTTCAAACTTCAGTGAAAGTATGCAAAGGGAAGCTCAGCTGATCTGTGGGTAAGGTCATGAATTTTTTTTTTTTTACAAAAAAAGTAGAAGTTGCTCCTGAGATGAAAGGTGTTTCAGTCAGCTTTTTGTTTTTGTTGTTGTTGTTGCTGCTGCTGTGACCAAAAGACCTGACAAGAACAATTTTAGAGGAAGAAAACTGTATTTGGCACAGGTGGTTTTAGAGGTCTCAGTCCACAGATGGCTGACTCCATTGCTCTGGGCCTGAGGGGAGGCAGAAATCCATGGGGGAAGGGTGTGGAGGAAGAAAGCACTGCAGGACAGGATAATCAGGAAATCAGGAATGGGTGGGGGAGAAAGAGAGAAGCTCCTCTCACAAGGGATAAAATATAAACCCCAAAGGCATGTTCCCAGTGACCTACCTCCTCCAGCCACACCCCACATGCCTACAAGTTAATTCATATCAATAGATTAACACACTGAGTAGGTGAATGCTCTTCTAAACCATTTGTTTCACCTCTAAACCTTTGTCATTCTCACACATGAGCTTTTAAGGGACACCTCATATCTAAATCATAACTGAAGGCAAGAAGAGAAGAGTGGGGAAGACAGCGGCATTGAAATAAGGGTGGCTACCCTTGAACTATTTGAGTGTCTTCACTCTGCCTTGAGCCAGGAGACTTGGTTTGGCATTGCAAGTTATTTTGTAGCTTGTGGGTAGCCACAAAGGAGATAAGCACACACCCTTAGCCTTGAGGGATGGAGGTGTTGAACTAGCTTCAGGTGGACCTCACCTCCGCTCAGCCTGGGAATGAAGCTCTGGGAGTGGATGTCACTCAATGAGATGGGATACACCCCCCCTGAAACCCAATCCCTTGCCTCATTTGGGTTTCTTCAATAAATAGGATGGTGGCATAGTCTCTCTCTTTCCAACAAACCTTTAAGGTCAAGAGCCGTCCCTGATTCCTGCAAGTAAAAGGTATTTCTGTGGGTTGGGAGCTTCTTTCCCATTTTCTAGTTATTGATGTAGCCAGCGCTTGTGAACCCAGCTCAGGTCACCCGCCGAGCTAGCTCCCAGTAGTGGCTCCTCCCACTTAATGGATTACACAATGCACATGACCTCAGTCTTTGCTGGGCCTGGGAGAGAGCTGCAGTAGCTCCAGAGTTGGGCGTAACCCATTGGGCCTCCTACTTTAAAAGGCAAAGAACATTCTATGGAAAAACTTTTGATGCTTCTCTCATATAAAAAAGCAAACGTAGGCTCTCTCTTTCCAGTGTGGAAGCTCCACCCCTAAGATCAAAGAGTCGACCCACCCTCCCTTTTCAAAAGTACTTTCTGTGTGCTTTTTTTTTTTTTCATCTTCTTAGCTTTATTTCACAGCCAACCTGCATCATGTAGAGGAAACCCAAATTCCACCAGCCCCAGGTTCCTGAGTGAGAAAAACACCTAAAATTAAATTTCAATTTGTTAGTGTTGCTACAGTATGAATCCTTTTGCCTTTTCAAACCTTCAGTAATATTTAATCTTTTTATGCAAGAACGAAAAAAAGAGAAATCACAAGGGCCATCAAGCTATAAGGGCCATTCAGGAGACAAAGTTTTCCCTTTCCTTGTATATCTCTGTTTCTACTTGTATATCATTTCTCTAACTTCACTTGGTCTGTGCACATCACTAGAAAAAGTCTTACTTATCTTTGATTTGTAGGAATAACCTTTCCTATTCCTGACTATTGCAAAATGCCTTTTACAATGTGTGCCTTGGTACATAGGGTACTGTGTTCCAGAAGAGCTCCTAAATCCCCCAATTTCATTGCTCTCACCCCTCCTGCTCTAGTCTCTAATTTGGATCTTGATTAAAGTTGTATCTATCTTCAGCCTTCCTCATACCACAGTGGCTCCCTGTAATGTAATTCTACATGTTTATTGGTAATAAATTCATGGTCAGGCATTTCCTCTGACCCTGAATGATTGGTCCCAATGTACACAGATTATCCAGATCAAGTCTGGTCCACCACCAGGATTGAGGAAGAAGCATTGAACAGTATCTCATTATTATCAGTGCTTTAAAAAATGATTGTAAGATTAATTCAAAACCAAAGAAATCAAGTGGTAGCAATTCTCCAGAATATCTGCTAATAAATCTATCAATTCAGTTGTTCTTTAATCTACAAATATTTGTAGTGCTTTTCAACTTTTTAACCTAGCTCTGCTTGTCAAACTTTACTTTTTATAGAGGCCATTAGAATAAAGTTTTGTTTTGCTCTGTTTTGCTTTTTATAAAATTCAAAATGATGGTATGTAATGCTATAATTAAATGTCATTTTCAAACAATGCATCCCTTCCAATCCATCCTAGAGATTGTGATGTGTCTCCCCCATTATACCACTCTCTTCTGACCATGGAAGTTCTTCCATTGTTTGATGAATAATCCCTAGTTTAGACTGGATTAAGCCACTATGGAAAAAAAAATCTCCTTTACTCTTAAGATTGAATATAACCAGGAAAAAGTACAAATACTTTAGATCATTACATTTAATGAACAATGTCATAAGGAAACCTATAATCTGACATACCCATCTAGGAGAGCAATGACGTTCTTCCTTGGACGCCCAATATTAGGGCCATATAAGCTGGCTCTGGAGTAAATCCGGATGGGTTGCAAGAGGCTCTTCAGCTGGATATAATCTTTTCCCAACTGGCTGCCATTCACAGCCCGGCCATGCATGGTCCGATAGTTATTTGGCTCTAGGTTAAAAACAGACATGTAAGTTAGCTTTGAGAAGAGCCAGACTCTGCCAACCCTTTCCTGTCCACAGACCTCTGCCTTTTCCTTAACAGAATGAATAAAATAACCAAAGAAAGGAAGTGTGGTGTATCTAAGTTGAAGAACTATCCCAGGAAAGAAGTCAATTTAGCAGTGTCCTCTTACCGTTTCACTCATTTCAAAGCAATCTTCACAAAAGATCACCTAATCCACAAAGGAGACAGTGCTGATTTTCAGGCAATATTTCATAATGCATGGTATACTGGATTGAATAGTGTCCCCCAAAATTTATGTCTACCAGAACTTCAGAACATGACATTATCTGGAAATAGGGTCCTTGAAGATGTAATCAATTAATATGCAGTCTCACTGGATTAGGGTCAGCCCTAAATTCACTGATTGCTATCTTTATAACAGAAAGGAGAAGGAAGTTTACACACACACACACACACACACACACACACAAGTATACCATTCAGACCTGTAAACTGCCTAAATGTTGACTGTACTCCCCCCACTCCACAATCCACCTACAATCTACTGGCAAAAGATGGAAGCACAATCTCTGATCAAACATTGACCCACAATTAAGCTATATTGTGATATGCCTTCTTCACACCATCTCTTCTAACTCTGGAAGGCCTGCAGAGATGAGAATTTCTTCCATTGTTTGATGAAGACTCCTCAATTTAGAGTGAGCTAGAGGGAATATCTAGAAGCTGGCCTTAAAAACGTTTTTAAATGATAAATTTAAAAAATGTAGAATTATCAGTAGCTACATAATGTGAGAGAGACAGACTCTATATAATTAGTCCATGTAAGTTTCTAAGCAAACAAACAAAAAGGAACAATAAAAGCATCTCTGGTATGGAGGATTTATAATTTAGAGGTTCTCCAACATATTATCTAAAATATATTATTTTCAACAAAAAATTATGACATGCATAGAAATAGGAAAGTGTAACCCAAATATTGGGAGGGGGAGGACTGTTCTAAGAAATTATTTCTTAAGAGGTCTTACTGTTACACTCAGCAAACAAGGACTTCAAAATTTCTATTATAAATACATTCAAAGAACTAAAGAGAATAATGAAGAATGAAAGGAAAGCATAGTGTTATTGACTTATCAAATAGGAATATAAGAGAAATAAACCATAGAAAAGAAGGCAGATTCTTGAATTGAACTGACTCATCATAAGCAAGAGAACACAATGAGATTAATGGCTGAGTTTTTGCCAGAAACAATGGAGGCCTTAAGAGAGTGGGATGACATATTCAAAATACTGAAAGAAAAACCCTGTTAACCAAGAATTCTACATGCAGCAAAGTATTCTTCAGAACTGAATGCAAAATTTATATATTCCAAGAAAAACATGTGAGTAAATCTGTCTTATAAGAAATTAAAAAAGAGGGCTGGAGATACAGCTCAGTTGGTAGAGTGCTTGCCTTGCATGCACAAGGCCCTGGGTTCAATCCCCAGTACCACAATAAATAAATAAATAGGAAGTCCAGATTGAAAGGAAATGCCACATATGGCAATTCAAAACCACACAAATAGACAATATCAATATAGGGAGTTATATAGGTAAATATAAAAGTTGAGAATATACATGACTTCGTTCTTCTCTTGAGTGACTTAAATGACACTTGCACAAAACAAATAGATAAAGTGTTGTTGGTCTTTATCATACAAAAACAAAATCCTAACAGAGTGACACATTTCAGATTCAAATAAACAAATAGATTTGAAAGCAAAAGGATGGAAAAGGAGAAATATCATGCAAACAGTAACTATCAAGACAGTGGGAACAACTACACTTCTGAATATCAGCAAAATAGACTTTAAGAACAAATGTTACTAGAAACATTGCAGAACATTTTATAATGATAAAAAAGTATCTGGTAATGAGAATAAAGACCTCAATTTTTTCAAGAAGATATAGACATACCTAACAAAAACACCAAAATACAGGAAGCAAAATTGAAAAAATTGGAGAAATAGAAAATTCAAAAATATTACAAGGATACTTAGTACTACATTCTCTATAATGGATAACACAACTGGACAGAAAATCATCTAAGATATATAAGAGTTGAGTATCATCATTGGCTAATGAACTGCTTGATCTATAGAACATTCTACTGGACAGTAGCAGGATACACTCTTCCAATGTAGGGTAGAACATGCTTCCATATATAACACATGCTAAACCATAAAACAAATCTCTTTAAAGGATTAAAATCATGCAATGTATATGCTCTGACCACAACTGAATTAAACTAGAATCCAACACCCGAAATTTGAGAAATTTATTTGAAAACTAAACAAATAATCCATGGGTCAAAGAAGAAATCACAAGGAAATAAAAACTGGAGTGAAATAAAAATATAACACAAGAACATATGGGATGCAGCATAAGCAATGGCTAGGGAAAATATTATAGTCAGAAATGAGGAATGATCTCAAACCAACAACCAAGGATTCTGCTGTAAGAATGAGAAAAATAAGAGAAAACTAAATCCAAAATAAGAAGGAATAAAATAATAATAAAAAATTAGAGTGGAAATCAATAGTATTCAAAAATAGAGACAAGTCAATGAAAGCAAAATTGGTTCTTTAAAATGACAACACAATTGACACATGATTAGGCAGAGACACCAAGGGAAAAAGAAGAGGCCACTGACTACCAAAATTAGGAATAAAAGAGGAAACACCATAAAGAACTTCGTAGTGATTAAATTGATACGGAAACACTGTGTACAACTTTATATCACTAATTTAGACAGCTTAAGTAAAATGCAAAAATTTCAAGAAAGACACAATTTATTAAAACTGGTTCAAGAAATATAAAGTCTAAATAGATATATAACGATTAAAATCAATGAATCAGTAATTAAAAAATCTTTTCATAAAGAAAGCCCAGACCCAGGTACATTAATTGGTGAATTCCATCAAATGTTTAAAGAAGAAATACCAATCCTTCATAAACTCTTCCAGAACGTAGAGAAAGAGGTCACGCTTCTCAACTCATATTATTCCCATTCCAAAGCCATTATGAGAAAACTAAAGATTAATATGTCTCTTAAATATAGATGCAAAAATCCCCATTCAAAAAAATATTTACAAATCAAAGCCAGCAACACAGAAAGAGTATCACAAACCATGATAGGATTTATGCCAGAATGCAAGGTTGACTTAATATCAAAATCCAATTAATATAAATTACTATATTGATAGAATGAAAGACCAATATCATCACAGTATCATCTCAATAGATGGGAACAAAAGCAGCTGTAAAAAGACACCACCATTCCCAATAAGCACTCTCAATGCACCATGAATAGAAGGAACTCTCAACCTGATAAGGGAAATCAGAAAAAAACCTACAGTTAATATCATCATACCTAATGATGAGATACTGAATGTTTTCCACTAAGATTGGGAACAAGGCAAAAATGTGCTCTTGCCACTCACAGTCAACATTTGTACTAGATGTTCTAGCCAGTGCAATTTCTCAAGGAAAAGAAATTAAAAGCATCCTAACTGGAAAGGAAGAAATAAAGCTGTCATTACTCTCAAACAACATGATCCTTTTTGCAGAAAATCCTAAGGGATCCACACGTGTGGGGAAAAAATTTAAATATATAAAAACAAGTTCAGCAAGGTTGGAGAATATAAGAACAATTTATAAAATTGTTATTTTTAAATACTAGCAATACACAGTTCAAAAATGAAATTAAGAAAATAATTCCATTCATATTAGCATTAAAAATAATACTTAAGAATAAACCTAGCAAAAGCAATGCAAATTGTATATGCTGAAAGCTAGAAAATATTGATTAGAGAAATTAAAAATTAATCAATCGGGAGGCTGAGATGGAAGGACCATGAATTCAAAGCCAGTCTAAGCAAAAGCAAGGTGCTAAGTAATTCAGTGAGACCCTGTCTCTAAATAAAATATAAAATAGGACTGGACATGTGGCTTAGTGGTTGAGTGCCTCTGAGTTCAATCCCTAGTACTCCCCCCAAAATTAAATAAATGGGGAGATAACTTAGGTTCAAGAATAGGAAGACACTAAATTAAGATGGTAAGTCTCCCCAAATTGATCTGTAGATTCAATACTCTATTAAAACCCTAGCAAGGTTTATCGAGGATATTAACAAGCTAGTTCTAAAATTTACATGGAAATACAAACATCCAGGAAAGCCAAACCAATTTCAAAAAAGCACAAAGTTGGAGAACTTAACACTTGACAATTTTAACACTGTAAAGATGTTGTAAAAAGACAATATAGTCCTAACAGAAGAACAGAAATATAGATCAGTGGAACAGAAGTAAGAGTCTAGAAGTAGAACCACTTAAGTCAATTAAATTTTGATAAAGGTGCTAAAGTAATTCAATTGGGAAAGAGGTTATCTTTTAAATAAAGTGTTGGGAAACTTGAAATCCACATGCAAAAAAACTAATTAAGAACCTTACTTCATATCACATGCAAAACTTAACTCCTAATTGATTCATGCCCAATATAGGAGCCAAAACTACAAACTATAAAATTTAGAAGAAAATAAGGCAAAGAACCTCTGTGACTTTGGGTTAGGCAAAGAGATAACACCAAAAGCATGGTCCATAAATTTTCTAAAATTTGATAAGCTGAACTTAATCAAAATTCAAAGCTTTTATACTCCCAAAGATTCCATTAGCTAAGTGAAAAGATAAGTTATAAATGAGAAAAAAACTGTTTTCAAGTCATATATTTGATTTAAAAAACATATTGAAAGTATATAAAGAATTCCTGGGCTGGAGTCGTGTCTCAGTGGTGGAGCGCTTGCCTAGCACATGTGAGGCACTGGGTTTGATCCTCAGCACCACATAAAAATAAATAAATAAATAAATAAATAAATAAATAAATAAATAAATAAATAAATAAATAAAGGTATTGTGTCCATTGTCAACTAAAAACAACAACAATAACAAAAAGAATTCCTACAACTCAATAATAGGATAAACGTTAAGTCAACATTACACCAAAAAAGTGCAAATGATTAATAAATATATGAAAAGGGACTCACTATCACTATTATCAGTCACCAGGAGTGTGCAAATTAAAGTTATATTAAGATACTACTTCAAACCTACTTGAATGGCTATAATGAAAATGATAGACAATAATTAATCATGCCAAAGATGTAGAAAACTGGAACCCTCATACACTGGTGACAGAAATGTGAAAAGGAACTTCATAAACTTTGGAAAAGTATTTTGTAAAATAGTTTGACCACCTCTTAAAAAATGAAAATAAATTTATCCTAAGACCTACTAACTCTGCCCCTCTTAGGTTATTTTTCTAAGAAAGAGATGAAAGCTTTATGGGGATCTTTTGAGGGTGATGAAAGTTTCCAGAAGTGGAAATGATTGTATAAATCTTTAAATTTATTAAGAATAATTCAATTATCAAATGAAAAGAAGGGATGGGAAGTAAAGGAATTGTTATGGTTTGGTTATGAAGTATCCCCCAAAGGCTCATGAGTTTAAGGGTTAGTTTTCAGTGTAGCTATGTTCAGAGGGGGGGCTTTGGGGAAGTGATTGATTCATGAGGGCTCTCATCTCATCAATGGATCGATCCACTGAGAGATTCACAGCTGATTAGACTATTGGGAGGTGCTGGAAATTATAGGAAGTGGACCCCAGTTGCAGGAACCAGTCCTTGGGGGCATACTATGGGGACTATACTTTTTCCCTAGCCCCTTCCCCTTACTGTTTCCCAGCCGTTATGCTCTGAGCAGCTCTATTCTGCCACATCTTTCTACCATGATGTTCTGCCTAACCTCAAACCCAAAGCAGTGTAGCCAGCCATCTATGGACTAAAACCTTAAAACCATGAGCCCAAATAAATCTTTCCTCCTCTCAGGTATTTGTCATAGTGATAAAAAGCTGACTAACACAAAGACAAATGGTAGACATAAAAATGTTCTCTAATAGTAAGAAAAGGAAACAAGGGGTCATAACTATCTTCATATGTACACTAATTTATTGTTAGAAAAACAATAGAGTCAAATTGAACATTTAAGTTTGAATTACTAAAGGGCAAAAATGGTGTGAGAGAAAAGACAATAATCAATTGTTTCCAAGTGCTATTTAATATTTATCTCCTTTACCAAGAGATAAGCAGCTATATCTGTTACTTACTATTGTGTCTCTCCAACCTAAAAAACATACTAGACAATCAAAAAACATTTGTTGAGTGAATGAAAGGTAGACAAAATGAAGAAAGCCAAGGAGTCTAATACTATTAAAATAAAACAAAATAACCCCCTACCCCCAAACAAAAAAAATCATAGGGTAATAGAAAAAGATTTCTATTAGAATTCTCAAGTTCCTAGTATAGATTTAACACTTACTGCTGCTTTTAGAAATTCACTTCACTTCTCTGAAGTATATATTTTTTCTTATATAACATTTACTTTATCCAGCACCTTATTTAGTTAGCATTTTGAGATCCAATAGAAGAGTCTATTTGGAAGTGCTACCTAAACTAATACTATGCACTATATTGTGCACTATAGGATGATGATAGTTAATAATCACAATGTAAAACTCCTAAGGAATAGTTATACATGTCACTAGTCAGTGGTAAGGAATATGCATTGTTATGCCCTTCAAAATAAAAATAAACAGATGAAATTTAGTGGTGATGGCTTTATTGAGATATAATTCACATGCCATAAAATTTGGAAATTCTATGTATATAATTCAGTTGTTTCTAGTATATTATACAGTTATGCAATCATAACAAAATGTGGAACGTTTTAATCATCCCAGATTAAACTCCTATGCCCCTGCTTTCCTCCCTTCCTCCCATTAGGCAACCATCAATCCATTTTCTATTTACATAAATTGTCTATTCTGGACATGTCACATAAAGAGAATGATACAATATGTGTTTTTTTATGACTGTCCTTTTTATTTAATGTTATCTTTTCCAGATTCATCCATATTATAGAATGTGTCCAACCATAATTCATTACATTTTATAGGTTATAAATAGACATGCCTATTTTTAATGATGGATGCATAATATTATGACCCTTTTAGAACATGGAGTAATAATATTGCATTCGATGGCTATGCCACATTTTATTTACATTCCAACTAATGGAAATTTAGGCCATTTCTGTTTCTTTGCTATTACAAATAATACTGCTCTAAATAGTCACGTGTAGTTTTTCTTTGTGTGTGAACATATATTTTCATTTCTCTTGGATAAAAAGTACACCTAAGAGTAGAACTGCTGGGTTATATGGTAACTCTGTTGAACTTTTGGAAGAACTGCCACACTGTTTTCCGTAGCCAGCTGTACCATTTTACATTCCCAGTAGCCATGTGTCAGGGTTCTACTTCCTCCACATTCTTATCATTCTTGTCTCCAACACTTGTCATTTTCTATTTTTAAAAAATTTTTTAAACATTTTCCTTAACTACCTGGCCATGACACTAACTAGAATTTAGGTGAGGTACCTAAATTAGGTATCTCATATAGATTCTCTACTATAATAATAAACTCAGATAAAGAACTTATGTAATTAAAATATTACTAACTTCCCTTAATAACCAAAGGATAATTAACTTAAGTGCTTACAAAAGTAAATGATGAATTTATCATAAATTATGTGCATCAATTTTTATTTTTAGCATATATTATTTGTCAGCTTATCAACTTCCCTGATTTATTATTTATTCCTTTCAAAGTATAAATACTCTCTCCAGTTTTAGCACAGGAAGCTTTATGTAGTTCAACAGTTTTAAGATTATCCTGCTTTTACATTTAGGTAATAAACTTCAGGAGACAAGAATCTTGATTCTGTTTATTAACTCTGTCCCAGGGTGCTCTGCCAAGCCAGACAGTAGAGAGCAGAGCAGAAGCTCAAGGATATCTTCTAATTTCCACCTCATCTTGGCATAATATTTTGCAAAGCACATATCCAATACATACATATGAAACACAAGAAAGACTAAATGCCATGAGAGTATGCTTGTGGACAAGAGTGTACGGGAAGGAACTGAGAGGAAGAAGGTGAAGGGGGTGAGAAGCCCACAGAGAGAGGGAAAGGAGAAGAGTAAGCCTCTTTTCCCTTCCTCTCCTTCTTTAACCATCAATCTATCACCTCTAAAAAGACAGTTCTCTAAAGCTCTGATCTGTGACTTAGGCTCATAAATAGTCGCCAATGTATTTGAGGACTGTGGTTCAACCCTTGGCTTTTACAAGGCTATTATTGTTATATATACGCAAGTACATGTGGTCAAAATGTATAAATGTACATTTGATTTTAAATGTGCATAAATATATTTTACAGTTATCCACATAATTGCAGAGTAAAAGCTCAATAGATGTTGAGTGAATAAATAAAACTGGACTTCCAGAATAAGCAGAATCATCATCTCTAAAGGGCTAAAATTGCTAAGGTAATAAATTTGACTTTATCAAATCACTCAAAGGACAGGCTCCAAGGACCTGAGTCATGAAATTAAAATCAGAGAATAATGAGTAAATATATATAGGTGCGATGTAGGTATATGATACTGATTGAGTAATTAATTATGGTAGTTTCTACTTTCTTATAGAAATGGGCAGATCTGTTTGAGAAGCACATTTATAGTTCATAATGTATTGTGGTGGTCATTCAATTAAAGTTTTCACATTATCTTAAGGTAATTTTAATTATTTTCTCTCTTCTAAAGAGAGTTTGACTGAAATTCTTATCTATGTCCACAGTTTGGGTCTCCACTTCAATTTTTTCTCAGTTTTTCCTTATTTTTGATTCATTGATGGTTAACAGAAATACAAAAGATTATAATCATCACCTACTATTAATCAGTTACAAAGTTTATAATTTATGGATATTTAAGGAAACATTTTTACCACAGAATGAAATATTATATCAGGAAAGTCATTCTTTCATAGATTTTTGACATCCTAAATGTTCTTAAGCTTTATCTCTTGATATTACATATACCTTGCTTTGATATTCACTAATTTCAAAGGATTAAAAAAAGTAGGTTAGTCACTTGAAATTTAGCCACTCTAGGAGAAGCAAACAAAGAAATGTCTATTTGGCTTTTCCAACACCAGATATTCTCTAAAGATAAAATGCTTGTTAACAGGGTATAAGTATATGGAAAGAATGAGTGATGAAGACTGACTAGTTCTATTGTCCCTCTTGAGATTGGAACATAAAGATTACACTATTACCTCTAACCAAGACAAAATATGGTTACAAAGAAGAAATGGAAAGAAGACTGGGGAAATACATTTAGGCCAGACGATGACCATGCAGATCATTTCTGACAGGAATAACTGTGGGCAGAATACACTGGATATCAGAAAGGATATGATTCTAGCACAAGGAAAACTATTAGTAGTTGATAAATTAATTAAAGAAAGAACAAAATGATTATTGTTCAGTTCCTAAAAGGCAAGCTTAGATGGGCAGATAATTTATTAAAATCATATAAAAAAATAGAAATGAAGTTTTTAAAAGAGTAGGTGGTGGGGATGGTGAGCGGGGTTTGACAATGCAGCTTAACTCTAGACTTCCTGACTACAGACAGAAAATTAGCTACAGGAATGCTCTCAACAGCTTTACTGCATTCTTTCCACCTCATTGAATGGATTTGATTATATTCCTATTCATTCTTATTTATATTCCTATTGTCTTATCTATGACAGAGCCTTTCCTTCTCATAAATGATTCTCTTTGTTAAGGGCCTGAAGTGGCCTTCGTGAAGATAGGAATCAAGTGTTGAAGGGCTTAGTGACTAACATTCTTTTAAAGTAATTAGCTCCATCTCTGAGCTGTTTAGCATAGTTTGAGGGAAGAAGGTGAATGGGTAAGGGCAAGATCTCAGAAGAGATAAAGGTATATAGAAAGATGGGTCCTTCAACCCATCCTAACACCAAATTACTCCAAGTATGTCAACTGAATATTAAGTTTAACAAACTCTCACACTCAGAGATCCCAAAACATCTGAGGAATCATTTCCATCAATAGCTCATAGAGAAGTTTTAATTGCTTTAGACTTATCTATAACTAGTTGAGATTTTTTTACAAAACAGTATTATTTAGGTATCACAGGATTTTTACAAAGCAAACAAATAAAGATAGACTGAAGGCAGACCATGTACTGTGCTGTTCAGCAGAGGCTACAGCTCTCTACCTGAACTCTCCCCAGATTTCTCCCATTCTGAGGGAAGATGAAAGAAAAAAGAATGAGGGGGGAAACATTAAAGCTACATTCCCCGAATTCCAATTAATGCCTACTGATAAGAAAACAGGACATTATCCCTACAAGACCCTTCTCCTTTACCATCTTATGAGAACTTCACATTCTGGAATGCAGTAAATTTATGTGTGAATATAAATCACATATGTGTGCATGTGCATACATACATACAAACAAATATGAATTAGCTACAGACATGCAAGGTCATGAGCAAAAATGTTGAAATAAATTTGTAATAGTAATTTTAAGAAAAGTCTTTTGTTAGACCAAATTGTTTTTGTCTAAGTTTTGCCAAAAAATCTTTTTTTTAATTAGAGAAACAGAATTTTCAGATTTATAACTGTCCATAATTTTAACTAACTTATATCAATTGACTCAATATTAGAGAGTCATGGAATCTACAGAATAGTGTATATATCATGCACAAACATGTATTATTGAGAAAACATAATTTTGGAAATATCAAACTCTGCCATGGACTTGTTTCATGGAAAGAACAGTAACAGATGTTACACATATACACACACAGCATAGAGCATGCACACACACACACATACAAATAATTCAGTGATTAATCAGGAATAGCTACATTATTTTCAGGACCCCATGCAAAATAAAAGTGTGAATCCCCTTTTTAAAAAGTTATCAAAAATTTCAAGATGGCAACAGCAGGACAGTAAACCAAGAATGAGTCTCTTCTAACTGAGGGGTCCTATATGACTACACAGGTTACATACACCTGAAAACAGTCTTGAGGTGGTACTCGTCTATAATCCTGGTAGCTCGGGAGGCTGAGGCAGGAGGATTGAGAGTTCAAAGCCAGTCTCAGCAACTTAGCAAGACCCTAAACAACTTAGCGAGACCTTGTCTCAAAATAAAAAGTAAAAACATCTGGGGATGTGGCTCAGTCATTATGAGCCCCTGGGTACCAATCGGGGGAAAAACCTACCCTGATTAAACAGCTTACAAAATAAAATAGTGTTGAACAGATTTCTGTGTAGCAGAACTTCTCAGAGACTTTACATGCTAATGTACATTGTGAACCCTCAAGAGGTTCTTGTACCATACAGCATTCCTCAAATATATTTGAGCATAGCTCTTTTGAATTATGATTTTATAAGGATCATCTTGTAAGGCCAATATTCTGTAGAATGAACATTGTTCACTGAAGCTCAGGCTGTGCTGAGAGTTTGTATCTAGTTTAACATCAACTTGTTAGTCACAAGTCACTGACCATATTTTCCCCATTTTTGTGCCATTTTCCTTATCTTTTAGAAAGATAACTGTAAATGCAAATGTCATGGCTTCACCAAGTCTACTGTCCTTAACTATTTGGTCTTTTACTATATGCATATTTAACTCCGTGGACTAAATATCCCAAATAATTTCTGGACTAGTATACTAGAGACGGTCTGATGATTGAGATTATATCCCAAACCAACTTATTTTCTTCTCCTTTATCTTGTCAATTCAGAGGAAATAATATCCTTACTTACCATTACCCAGTTCCCAAGAAATGTTGTACTTTTTGCTGGCGCTGTACTTCAACAGACTCAGGGCACTAGAACTGTTCCAGGAGTTATTGGGATTACGACGCAGTGCATTTAGAGCAAATATCAGGTGGAGTCCAGAGCAATCAGCAAAGTTATAAAGTTTGTCTAGAGACCTGGCTGGGAAGAAGCAGAGAAAGGCTTATAACTTTCAAATCAATATCCAACAAAAGGAAAATATTAGCTGCTAAAAAGAGGCCTTTCTATGAGCTTCCTGCTAATAAGAAATTGCACAGAAAGGTTTCTAAAAGGGACAATTTCCTTTTGGTGTGAGATGCAGTTTAAGGTGATTTTAGAAAGAAGCACAAAGGGGATTGGAGGTGTAGCTCAGTGGTAAAGTGCTTGCCTACCATGTGTGAGGCTCTGGGTTCCATATCCAGCACAAGCAAAAATAAATCAATAAAAAAAATAAAAAGTTTAAAAAAAAAACAATCAAAAAGCCCCCAGAGAATTCCAGAAGCTGCAAGTTGGCAATCATGTCTAACCTACTCTTATTGTCATCTTATTTTGTTAACAAACAATTGAATTGCTGATGTTTAAAATGGGACAATTCCAGTGTAGCTGGATTTTTAACTTTTTCAGGAAAAATAAGATCTGCCACTGTTGCATATCCTGCATGGCATGGCAGGAATAGTGTCTGATGAGTCTTAGGAAAAAACTCAGCCTACCAGGACTTTCAAAAAATGTCAGTCAGGTCCATGTTTCTAATATTTTTAAGTATGGAAATACCATAACCATTACTAAGATATGCTCATTTCAAGCTGATCCCAAATAACATCAACTCTATAACCCCACGTATCTCATAACCATCTCATTTCATTTCTGTTGCCGTCATTCTTGTCTGGTCCTTGTCTGTATTTTCCTGTCTCCTTCTAGATTCTTCCCATCTTGCCAATAAATCTTCTCTCAATCACCCTTATCAGTTTCACTCACCCCTCAAAACCTTAGCATATTCTCAAAACCGTTTTCTTCCTCAGTTCAAGATCTCTATGAATCACCATTTTTTTTTCCTACAATGTTAGGCATTTCTATTTCTCTCAGGGTTCTTTGTTGATGTCAACCAGTTCAATGTATTATAGAATTCTATGACCTGTTGACTTTTGCTCTAAATATTTTCCTCACTTGGCTTGCCCTTATTCAGTTTTGCAGCATATCCAGGTTTTACTTGTTCTTTTAGGCAGTGTTTCCTAAGGTATGGGTAACATGACTTCAGGTGATATGTTATTGTTAAAAATATTTTAGGTTAATAATTATGTACAGGGGTTAACATTATCTTCATATTCATTATCCAAGCTCCTAGAACAGAGTTTGTCAAATGAGGTTCATGAAACACAAAAGTTCCACAAGAGGTCACCAGGGGTTTGCAAAAGATGATGCATAGAGAATAAGGCTGTTTTATAAGCAATTTTGTTATAGGTCTTTTAGTCTTTTAAAGTAGAACTATGGTCATTAGATTGAGTTCATTATTAGTGTTTGAAGTGAGATGCAGTAAGGCTGTGACTCTCACTTTCTTACATGTGCAAGAAGGCATTTTTTAAGAAGCATTAGGAATAAGCACTGAAATTGTCTCATTTCAGTTGAAAATAAAATCCATTCGAACTATCTCACATTCTACCCAGAATTGAGCAACTAGGCAAAACAACAAAAAGCATAGGTTTCAGATTAAAGAGACAAATTTATTTATTTTTAGTTCCAAAACAGCAAAAGCAAAATGCATTTATAGGCCTATTAAAATCATTATAAAACCAACACATGTGTATAATAATTTTATAATTATATACATGCAACTCAGTAAGAAAATGGCATTTTAAAAGTCTCGTATAAACTGTATCATAGGCTATAATTTAATTTAAATGCCACTAATAAATTTTTCATATTCAAAATAATGTTAAAGAAAATTTATAAACTTTATTCAAATTAAACCTAAAAACCTACCTATCAAAAATTGTGACTCATATTGGTTTAAACAAATTACTTAATAAACACTACTTATATTTATTTGCCTTATCAGATTCTCAAATTCATGGAAAGGAACTAATTGGACTAATTTCAAGAGATAAAGTTAACAACTTTTTTTCTTTTCAAGAATTGTTTTACAAAAAGTAATTCTTTAAAATTTAAATAGGAAGAGGGAAAAAACCTATACCTGTACTTTAATATACTACATATACTACATATACCTCAATACCATTTGCACAATGGAAAGTTTTGATAAGACTTTTAGGCCTACTTGGGTAAGATACAAAAAAATTATAACTTTTTTTTAAAAGAAAAACTTTTCTTTTTTTAAAAAAGAAAAAGTTTTCTTTTATCTGTACCAATGAGGTTGGGACCATTGGAGAGGAAGGTGGTGAAACCATACAAAAGAACAGTCTGAGAAACTGGCCAGACTAAACATATTCTCAGGAAAATATTACTCTCTCTATAAAAGAGAATTGGTAATTATTATTGGATTAATATATCTACAACTAAATACTCATATTAATATACTATGAGATTTAGATATGATCACTTTTAAATAGGAGTTCCCTAATACCTGATCACTATTATAGATCTCAAACATAATTTTCATATTAAAGATCAAGAGAAGTTCATTTTAAAGTCCATTAATATTTTTGCCACAGAACTTTTGATATTTTACTCAATGTTCAATTAAATCACATCTTGCTTATCCAAATTTTTCATAATTTCAATAATAGCTTATAATGTGTTAGCTGTATTGAAACATTCTTATTTTTATAATTTTTAGTTTTAATTATAAACTAAATTCTGGCAGATTTGTTTGATATGAATGACTGATATTAATTTTAGGGAGATTAATTTGCTTTATGTAGCTTTTTACTAGAACTAATTATCTCTATATAATGTGTTATAGTTTAGATATTAAGTGTCTTCCCAAAGCTCATGTGTGAGACAATACAAAAATGTTCAGAGGTGAAATGATTGGGTTACAAGAGCTTTAACTTAATTGGTGCAGGAATCCATTTTACTCTATTAGCTGGGTGGTAATTATGGTCAGGTAGGGTATGGCTAGAGGAGGTGGATGATTGAGGGGTGCCTTTGGGTTTATTTTGTCCTTGTTGAGCAGACAGAGCTCTCTACTTCTGGTTGGACAAGTCCTGAGCTGTCTTCCTCCACCACACCTTTCTGCCATGAATTTATGCCTCATCTTGGCCCCAGAGCAGTGGAGCTGGCAGTGTATGAACTGGACCTCCGAAACCACAAGCACCAAAAAAACTTTGCTTTCTCTAAAATTGCTCTTATCAGGGCTATTGGTCATAGGGGTAAAACCATTATGCTTATCATATGGAATTCATCCAAGGGATGTGAAGTTGGTTTAATGTATAGAAATCAATAAGTGTAATTAATCACATCAATAGATAATCAATAAGCCAACTCCAAGTCAGTAAGCCAATCCCAAAGACAAGAATCACATGATTATCTCAGATGCAGAAAAAGCATTTGACAAAATACACCATAAATTCATGTTAAAAACACTAGAAAAACTAGGGATAGTAGAAACATACCTCAACATTGTAAAAGCTATATATGTTCAACCCAAAGCCAACATCATTCTAAATGGTGAAAAATTGTATGCATTTCCTCTAAAAACTGGAATAAGACAGGAATGCCATCTTTTACCACTTCTATTCAACATAGTCCTTGAAACTCTAGCCAGAGAAATTAGGGAAAGGAAAGAAATTAAAGGGATATGAATAGAAAAAGAAGAGCATAAATTATCTCTATTTGCCAATGACATGATTCTATATTTAGAAGACCCAAAAAACTCTATTGGAAAACTTCTAGAACTCATAAACACTTTCAACAAATCAGCAGGATACAAAATTAACACCGAGATATCAATTGAATTCCTATATACCAACGATGAATCAACTGAAAGAAAAATTAGTAAAACTACCCCATTCACGATATCCTCAAAAAAAAAAAAAAAACCAACACAACTTGTGAATCAATCTAAAAAAAAAGAGGTAAAAGCCCTCTACAATGAAAACTATGGAACATAAAAAAATATGAATAAGACCATAGAAGATGGAAAAACTTCCCATGTTCTTAGATAGGCCGAATTATTGTAGAAATGGCCATACTACACAAAGTGCTATACAGATTTAGTGCAATTCCTGTTAAAATTCCAATAACATTCTTCATAGAAATAGAAAAATCAGTCATGAAATTCATTTGGAAAAAACAGAGGCCCAGAATAGCCAAAGCAATCCCTCGCATGAAAAAGTGAAGCAGGAGGCATCAAAATACCAGACCTTAAGTTAAACTACAGAACTATAGTTACAGAACCATAGTTTTAAAAAAAGGCTTAGTATTGGAACAAAATAAAAGACATGAAGACCAATGGAACAGAATAGAAGATACAGAGACAAACCCACATAAATTCAGTTATTCATACTAGACAAGGGTGTCATAAACATGCATAGGAGAAAAGATAGTCTCTTCAACAAATGGTGCTGAGGAAACTGGAAATCGGTTTGTAGTAGGATGAAGTTTAACCCCTACCTCTCACCTACATAAAACTCAACTCAAAGTGGATGGAGGATGTAAGCATTAGACCAGAGACCCTGTACCTACTAGAAGAAAATGTAGGCCCAACTCTCCATCATGTCAGTTTAGGAACCAAATCCCTCAACAAGACTCCTAGAGTGCAAGAAATAAAATCAAGAATCAATAAATGGGATGATATCAAACTAAAAAGCTTCTTCACAGCAAAGGAAACCCTCAATAACGTGAAGAGAGAGCCTACAGAAAGGGAGAAAATCTTTGCCAGCTGCTCCTCAGATAGCGCAGTAATTTCCAGGATATGTAAAACACTCAAAATAGCTAACACCAAAAAACCCCAGATAACCCAACCAATAAATGGTCAAAGGAACTGAACAGGCACTTCACAGAAAAATAAATATGATTGGTGACCAAATATGTGCAAAAATGTCCCACATCTCTAGCAATTAGACAAATGCAAATTAAAATCACACTAAGATTCCATCTAACTCTGGTTAGAATGGCAATTATCAAGAATACAAGCAACAATAAATGTTGATGAGAATGTCGGGGGGAAAAGGTAAACTCATACCTTGCTGATGGGAATGAAATTGGTGCAATCGATCTGGAAAGCAGAAGGGAGATTCCTCAAAAAACTTGGAATAGAACCACCATTTGACCCAGTTATCCCACTCCTCATCATATACCCAAAGGACATAAAATCAGCATACTACAGTGATGCAACCACATTGATGTTTATAGCAGCACAATTCACAATAGCTAAGCTATGTAACCAACCTAGGGGCCCTTCAACAGAAAAATGGATAAAGAAAATGTATATCTGTACACAATGGAATATTACTCAGCCATAAAAAATAATAAAATTATGGCATTTTCTGGTAAATGAATGGACCTGAAGACTAACATGCTAAGTGAAATAAGCCAATCCTCCAAAATCAAAGGCTGAGTGTCCTTTCTGATATCTAGATCCTAATACACAATAAGAGAGAGGGGGAAAGAATAGAAGTTTATACACAATAGAATATTACTCATCAATAAAAGAGAATAAAATCATGGCATTTTCAGGTAAATGGATGGAGTTAGAGCAGATAATGCTAAGTAAAGTTAGCCAATCCCAAAAAACCAAATGCCAATTTTTCTTTGATATAGGGAGTCTGATTCATAGTGGAATAAGGAGCAGGAGCATGGGAGGAATAGACAAACTCTAGATAGGGAAGAGGGTTGGAGGGGAAGAGAGGGGGCATGAGGTTATTAATGATGGTGGAATATGATGATCATTGTTATCCAATATCCATATCCATGAATTGGTGTGAATATGCTTTGTATACAACCAGAGATATGAAAAATTGTGCTCTCTATGTGTAATAAGAATTGTAATGCATTCTGCTGTCATATATAAATAAAAAATAAATAAAAAAGAATAGAAGTTCATTGAATCAGACAAAAGAGAATGAAGGGAAGTCAGGGGGGATGGAAATAGAAAAGATAGTAGAATGAATCAGACATAAGTGTTCTATGTTCATATATGCTAACATGCGCAGTATAACTCCACATCATGTACAACCACAAGAATGGGATCCTATTAGAATGTTATACTCCACGTATGTCAAAATGCTCTCTACTGTCATGTATTTCTAAAGAAAAAAATAAATTAATTTTAAAAAACCATAATGATAGTGCCTATATTTACTACATGTCTATTAGGAAAGTGAATGTACATCAAACACACAAGCACACCAAACCTGTGAATTCATGACTTGATGGTTTAAGGCAAGGAAAAGGTAATTTAGAAAAAAAAAGTCAATGTAATGAACAATGTGGAGAAATTATTTAAATGGTTTGTTAACAAGACAAAAATCAACAACTAGAATGCTAAAACCTTGGGGAATACTTTGTTAAGGATAAATTTATATTTTGCCTTTTCTGTGAAACCATTCAGAAACAATGAACCCCCTAAAGTGACTTCAAACACAGGGTCTATAACACTTGTTGGTATCTGCCTTGTGACATCTCCTGTGACAGACATTGTCTTATCTTGGGATTAGCCTTTTGATTCATTCACTTCTCGAGAGTGATTTGGCTTGTTCTTTCAATTAAACTGATAAATCCTTAAGTCTGGTGCTATGACTCATCATATCTTTCAAAGAATCTAACACACATGCCAATTTTCTGCCTTGAAGTCATGCTGAAGAGTTCTTATAGCTTTTTTTGCATAAAAGTGATCTATTATAAAATTGAATGGAGTGAAAGAGACATCTGAAATAACTATTGCTGGGGCAAGAGATGTGATCTAGAGTTCATTAGAGAGTACAAGTATTTGAAGATAGAAAATTTAGTAGATGCTCAACAAATATACAGATTCCCTCCAAACACGTAGATACTTAAAGATGATTTTCTACTCTCTCCACCAGGATGCCAGTGCCTCCCTGTCTTCTAGTTAGGCTACCTTTATATTTCATAGGATAGACTTTTGAGGAGCAGGAGAGGAAGGGGAAGAACTGGAAACAAGCCAGATACAAGACAGCACAGGTTCTGAGGCCATCTATATAGTGCTGGTAGTTGATTTTCTGAAAGATCTTGAGACTTCTGAAGGACATGTAGAAAGATGGCCAAAACCAAAACCTTAAGAAATGTCCACACATAAGAGTCAGAATGGGGGCGGGGGGGGGAGACATTAAAGAAGAAGATCCAGAAATCCAGTTTTAAGAACTCTAAAGAAGAGCGTTACAAGCAGGTGCTGGTCAATAACAGTAGGTGTTAGTGACAAACAGAGGGGAAAAAGGATGGGGTCTACTACATTAATCAAGCAGTGAGATTACAGACTAATGTGAGGTGAAGATGAGAACTTAAAGAATGACTAGAGGGAGAACCAGGTATAGACTCTGTATCTTCAACTTGCTTATCAGAGTTCTATGGCATTAAAAGGAAGAAAAGAACAAACTAGTAACTAGAGAAGCACCAGAAACTGATTTTTAAAAATTCAATATCCAAGGCCCTATTTTGGCAAAAAGCCGTTTCTTCAATATTAAGACCAAGTAGACAAGGATAAATGAATTCAGACTAAATATGAGTGACAGATTATTTCTTTGAGTTTCCTCAGGACCTCAAACTTCAGAAAAAAGAGAGACAGATAATTCAACAAAAAAAGTAGTACATTCATTAACTCATCAATTTATTTGACAAATATACACTGAGCACCTACTATGCACCAAGAACTGTAGCAATGAGCAAAACAGAAAACAGGCCCTACCCACATGGGGATCATATTTAGTGTGGGAGCAAGGGAGGGAAGGGGATTGGTAGAGCCAAGACAGGCTTCAATATTATTTTAAGTAAATATCACATGACAAGGTAACATTTAAGCAGAGACCCAAGACAGGTAAATCAAGCGGATAACTATGGAAAAAATTCCATAAGGGAAAAGGCCAATGATAAATATGAGACTGATGGATATTAAAAACAGCAGAGTCCAGTGTGGCTGCCCCAGAATGAATAAAAGAAAAATAGCAAGAGATGAGGTCACAGTGGTAGGAGGGCCAGATCATGAAGGGCCTTATTAGCTACTGTATAAACTTTGGCTCTGATATTGAATGACACAAGATACCACTAGGTGTTTTTGAGCATGACCCACTCACATTTGAAAGACTGGAAGAGGTGGGGAGAGTAAGGGTGAAAGCAAGGAAATGAGTTGGGAGTCTCTAGCAATAATTCAAGTAAGGAATTACAGTGGCTTGGGCCAGGTGACAGCAGGAGTGGTGGAAGTGTTTGGGTTCCAGGGATGTTTTAAACATAACCAGTAAAATTTCCTGAAGGGTTGGATGTGTAGGATCAGGCGAGGAGAAAATGAGTCAAGGAAAACTTTTTGGCCAAAAGATTTTGGCTTGACAAAAGAAAGATGACCTTGACATTTATAAGGAAATATGGAAGATTGGGAGAACCAAGAGATCAGAATTTGGGCTTTGGACATGATCAATTTGAGATGCTTTTAGACACATAAGTAAAGAATTTGTATGGACAAAATATGTAAATCCTAAGGTAGGGGAAGAGGTATCAACTGAAGATATAAAACTGAGTAAAACATTTTGAAAGACTGGGAGAGGCAGGGAGACTCTTATTGTAAAGAAGGGAAATAGCTGTCATAAGGTTTCTTAAATTTACAGATGCAGCAAACTCAAGGGAGCTTCATCTTTCCCCCACTGTGCCCCCTGCTCTTCTTTCTGCAGAGCATTTAAACCTTTCCTAATTCTCACCTCCATTGACTCCCTATCTAGGATTAGCTTATCATACTTTCATCCTGTTTTTATTTTCCTTAAAGCAATGGCTACCCTGCTCCCAACCCCACTCTGACAGAGAAAACATACATTTTTATTTTACAAAACTTTTATGTAAGCAAAGCTTATAGACATGGCCCCATTTCTCATGACCAACTCTAAGTTGTTTTCTATAGAAATTATGGAGCCATAGGTATCCTTTGGGAATTTAATAGTAAATTTCTCCATAATTTTTGCTTCCAATTTTGTTTCCTGAGTTCTATCAAAAAGAGACATTTAAACATTATTCATAACTCAATACTTATAAGTCATTCCCAGCATTAAACCTACCCCAAATAAGCCCTTTTCCATTACGTCATTTTTTTTCCTTGGGGGTTAGGAGACAGCTGAAGCAAAGTATCTAGGACTGCTTAAGCTCTACCTGTTGTTGTTCATGTGGTTTGATAACCTGTTCAGATTCTCATGTGCTCATAAGTAGAATAAGGGACACTACTGCAACCATTTCTCTTTTTGGAATCACCAGCACTGTCTTCCCAGAGTTAAGGTTAAGGATCAGCTGCTAAGTCCTTAATCACAAACAAAATGCTATCTCCCTTCATGTGAAATTTTGAGAGAAGCAAAGTCACAGAGTGATACTATACTCTTTTTACCAGTTAAGAGAAGAACAGGATTTGGTGGCTCAGTTGCACATGCCTGTAATCCCAGTTATTTGGGAGGCTGATTTAGGAGGATCAGAAGTTTAAGGTCAACCTAGGCAATTTAGCAAGATCCTATCTCAAAATAAAAATGTAAAAACGGACTGGGGATGTAGGTCAGTAGATCAGTGGTAGAATGCCAGCCAAACATGCATGAGGCCCTGGGTTAAATCCTCAGCACCACAAAACAAAAAAAACCAAATTAAACTGAATCCTTAAAACAAATTAAGTAAATTTTGTGTGATTCATGCTTGCCCTTGGTTCAAAGAATTTCTCAAACACTGGAGTCTGAGGAAATTTGGGACATGTTTGAGTTCCTCGTCATTCTTTGACAAACCACATTTTCCTTGACTCCATGCTTGTTATCTCTCCTGGAATAGCCTTTCTTCTTTTCACTCTTCATAACCTAGATCAGTGGCTTCTGTGAGAGCTTCCCTGATTCCCCAAGCCAGAGACCTTGGGATTTCTTCCTCTGATCTCTTTCAATTCGTTGCCTGCTCACATTACAGCAACAGCCAAACATATTACCATTGTTCAGCCCTGTTTTTCAGTCTCAAGGCAAACTGGAACCTTTGCCAGAGAGAAGAACCACTTCTGTCTCTTTAGCATCCAATTCAGTGTCTGTTACTTAATAAACCTTATTAAATATCCAACTCATACAGGTGTTATTTCAGCCCATTTAATGCCACTTAAAATTTGTACCCTAAACTATCCAACCTCAATTATCAATATTCATTATAGCAAATTCTCTTTAGATTATATCTATTACCTCATGCTGTTAAATGCTCTAAAATAATATACTCATTGCTTTAAGTGTTCAATTTAGAGTGAATAATACTGGTGAGGCATGGGTGAACATCCAAAAAGGCTGTAAAAACAGAGGAAGCCATAAAAGTGAGAGAAATGCAAGAGTGAAAGCAGAGTGTGGCAAACTGAACTAATTCAGCCTCTTGTAATTCAGAGAGGAACTCTCAGTTAATAAGGAATCATTTGAGTTAGTGAGTATAACCAATGCAGGGAGGGAGTACTTTAATTGTAGCTATTAAGACAGAACAGCTTGAAAATTGCCTAGGAGGAAAACAGAATCATTTCAGAAAGAGTGAAGATATCTCTAAACTGAGAGCTAATTTTAATAGGAAGAAAAATGTCTCCAAGTTAGTCAGGGCACTAAAACCTTAACTAGGTTATAAAGAAATCAGCATAAATGCCTATAATTTAACTGAAGCTGTTTGAAGGAGAATGAGATTTGGGAAATGTGTGTGAATAAAAATTACAACATTATCAGAAGACTCTGTGCTTGAGAGTAATTATTGCATTAATTAACTAGATTAAAGGAAAACTGAGTGCCAGTGAATATAGTAGGTCCTTTGGATCCCATTAGAAACCCATCCAAGTAACAAGAAGAGAAGATTATAAGAGACACAGACAATAGAGACTGATACTGCTTTTATGAAATGTACCCTTAAGAAACAAGTTTTTTAAAAAATATGAATAGGAGTTCTAGAGGATAGTTTAGAAATATCTATCAGAATTTTAAATGGACAGTCTGAGACCAAGAAAAGCCACTCACTTTTAGACATTTTTCTAAGTATAAATACTTGCAAAAGTTGTCCAAAATAGATGTACAAAGAACATCATTGCAGTGCTCTCTTTAACAGCTAATAATTTTAAAAATCTCTGTCAAATGGGAACCAAATAAATAAATTAGAAAAACATCTATATTGCAGAAAGATGTTATAAAGGGAGAAGGCCAGCATAAACTCTGTACTATTGGGTTAGAATTGCAGGCATCAGTAGAGCTAACAGTTCACACTCACACACACACACTCAGAGAGAGAGAGAGAGAGAGAGAGAGAGAGAGAGAGAGAGAGAGAGAGAGAGAGAGAAGGAAATGGCTGATGCCAGGGGTATTAGGTCAGAGAAAATACAAGATTACAAGATGTACTTCAGACATTTTAGGGTACCCAAAATTAAGGAAGTGCTCAGAAATGAGGGAAGTATATCAAAAGGATATAGAAGTTAATCTGAAGGAGTCCTTCCCCAATGATCAAAGCTGAGATAATTTAAATGACAAAACAAATAATGATACATCTAAGTGCAGAATTTTGCCAGGGTGGGGAGCCAGCACCATAGTTATTATTGCCCCACCCCTATGCTCTGTCTTGGTGCATACTGGTGTCAGGGATGACCACAGACACCACAGAGTGGACATGTGTATTCCCCTGGCACTTTGCCTCATGCAGTCTGTATGCCAATGCTACCCTCTGGTTTGAAGTCATGTGCTTCAAGTCCCTCACCACTGCTGGAGCTGCCAGTGCCAGATACCCAAGCCAGAAGTAGAGCTTGCTTCAACAGTGCCTAAAGAAATGTCCTTCATCTTACTGGTGCCACCACTCCCCTTGTCAGAGTGGTTATGCAATGGGCATTCCACTCCCACTCCTGTGTGTACCACACTTGCCTGAGTCACTAGAGTAACTATCACTGGGGACCCTCTGGAGACAGTGGGTCTCTTCAACTCTGACATGGCATGAACTATGCTCATAATCATAAATTACAGTCAAAGATGCTATAGAGAGACAAAATTTTGGTGCCCAGCTGAAACCAAAGTCAACAGTGTATACCATATGATACCCCAAGACACATCTTCAAGAAAAAACTCTTTACTATGAAGGTCACTCCATAAAAGTGATAGAGATAACTGATTCACCAAATGTACAAATTTCAACACAAGATTAAACACACACACATACATACACACACAAAATGAAAAACAAGGTAATATTATACTTCCAAAAGAACCCAATAATTCACTAGCAACAAATGCCAAAGAAAATTATATTGATGAAATGCCTGATAAAAAATTTAAATATTTTCTTAAGACAAAATTTCTTAAGATGTCATTATGACACACTGACCAGTCTTTTGGCAGAGGTCCCACTGAGACAGTGATATTTTTACCATAGAGCAATAAGAAGTACAACACTTCTTACTTTACTTAAAACCAGTTAGGGTCTAGGACAGATTATGCCCTCCCATGAGCAAGGAAAGTGAGTCATAAATAATGCAGGGAAGAGCAATGATTATACAGAGATATGGGGCATTTCTCCAAAGAGTGTGGTTCTAAAACTATAAAAATCTGGCCCATAGAAGGAAGAAGAGGGATAAAGAAAGAGGTCACCAAATAGTTTGAGGCAGTGAATTGATTATTGGAATACCAAGTGTAATAAAAAATAAAACATGGTCCTTAATTTCAAGGAATTTATAGGCTGTGTCACAGTAACATGAACACAACCAGCAGATTATCAACATGGGATAGAATAATGAGACAAAAATATGCTCTGGTCATATTGGTCATCTATGAAAGCCACATTTATATTTTTCTTTTGGATGTGAAAGTAGAATATTGTTGCTAAGCTTAAAGGGTATCTCTCCAGAAAGGACATAAAAAGTTCTCATTACTCAAGACACTGAAATAGTGGTAGTTCATACACTTGGTAATTTGTTATCTCACAGTGTCCAGAAATTGTCGAAGTCAAAGTTGTTGTCTCTCATGACAATATCAATCTTTGTTGTATTCCAAACATTCACTTGTCAGTCAGCTATTGGAAACTTTGTATGCTCATCACATTTGAAACAAAGGAACAAATAGGGGATCATTTATTTAGACTGGCTAAGAATGGTTATTCGAACCCATTCTGAATAAGAAATTATAGTAGTAATGGTATGATGGAGTCTTATCCCTATAACAATCTGTGCATGTATGTGTGGTGTGTACCCACATGCATAGGGCCACCAGGAAAATGTACCACTCAGATCTCCTTCTGCAGAGCTCATAATTCATTAATGGTTCCACTTGCTACTCTTCTGCCTTTACCACTGTGTTTGTATAATGTCACACTTCCCATGAGCTGCTTTCTGTCAATGATTGAGCATGATAGCCAAGGATCCTTAGGTAGGTATCCTTAGGTCGGCTAGTAGTTGCAGAACTCTTCCTACAGACAATTTTGGAACTGTGTTGTAAGACTCATTTTATCATATGCACCTTTCTTTCCTCTCTCCATACATAGTAAACTGGTCTGAAGCTTTATTCATCATCACCAACTCTCCACTGCCCCCAATCTTTGGTATATATAATCCTCTCTTGGTGTCCACTTCTTGGAAGACACAAACTACTGCATATGATAGTGAAAATGGTCCAAGAAAACAGGAAGTAAGATGAAGATTTGGGACTGGCTCTTCTATCAACCAGCAGGCAAAAAATAAGGCTATCCTGAATGGGATAGATAAATACAGTTCCTAACAAAAGGTGAAATTTTATTTGCTAAGGATTTTATTGGTGGTGATCAAAGAAAACAGCCAGGTAGAGGGATGCAACTGAGATAACTCAGGGATTTGAAATATGTGAAAAATGTGTACAGAGAGCAGTTTCAGGTTATACAAAATTGTGTTGAGGCCATGAAGAAAAATAAAAAACTGAGGGCAATTAACAAGTAAAAAATGGGTAAAGGTGAAAGAGGACTTCCCTAGTCATTAAGGGCTCCTTATTATGTGGTAGAAGAATGCACACAGCTAAGCAGACACTTGGACATATGATGGAGTTATAGGATCAGAGGTGTTTAAATGTTCAATCAAAGCTGGTTTGTTATGCTATCAGGTATCTACTGAAATGCTTGGTACCCTGAAATATGGGACAGGGATGTTTGGGTACAAGTTCCAGGTACCAAAGCTGAAGACCCCTTAAACTCTCAAAGCTTACAAGGTGGCTCCTACTTCCCTTATAAGAGGTAGGACCCACCCTGTGCTAGAAGACACTGCAGAATCCTCTCCTCTGAAAGGCAACAGGTGACACCTCAGGAGTTGCCTCCATCTACAAGACCAGGAATATTTTCTGGCTACCAGGAAAATAATTAAGATTAAAGCCCAAATAACCCAACTAATGAAATCTAGAAATTATGCAGTTGAGGGGTTCTGAGAGTCATCAATAGGAGCCAGGCAAGTATTTCTAGAACTGGGTTTCAAAGGTGTTTGATCAAGGGGCCCAGGATATAAGACTGGGTTTGGACTGCTTTCTTGGACATGGGAGCTAGTACCCTGGCAAGAATATCAGGAGATGGGGAGATTGCTGCTAGCATGACTTAGAAGCCTGAAAAAAGGAATGGCTACATTGTGCAAAGGAGAAGTGCCTCAGATGCCCTGACAGATGGTAGAGGGAGATATAAAAGACACTCGTGGAAGGTCAGAATGGATATATTAATAAGGCCAGAAGGCCCAATAGAGATTTATAACTGAGAAGAGAACCCACAGGATACCATTCACACCAAAACATCCTTTATGATTGTGCTGGTTAGAGGAGCGTGAAATCACTAAGAAGTTCAGTGATGGCTTCTATCTGCAGGCTAAGTGTAGGCTTATCAATAACTACGGGATGATTTTCAGGGGGAAAAGAGCAAAAGATCTCAGATATTGATGCTTAACTCCTAGAAGCCAAAATGCTCCAATTACCATAACGGCTAGCATTGGGTCACCAATGGACTTGACTTGCAAGGAGTAGTGAAGATAGTTAGCAGAGCATGATATCCATAGAAGCAAAAAGATGGGCAGCTAACATGAGTGTTACTTAATGTCACAATCACAAAATGTCAAAAATGGATGAGCAAGAATATGAGTGTCATTGCCCCAATGAAAAATCCTGATCTCTTGCTAAGTTCCTGGTCCAAAGCCAATTTTTATATACAGAATCCTTTGAAGACATAGCCATGTCTCTATGAAGAATGCTGCAATATTACATATTATAATAATTCTCCTTCCCCAAAAGGATCTGTGCCCATTTATTCATGTGACTAAACTGAGGAAAAGGGAACATCCAGACATTTTGAGTAATATTTAACACAGTGTCTGAATGGACAATAATTCCTTGAGACCCAAAGCACCATCATTGTCCTATTATTAGAGTAGAACTTCTAGAGTTCAGGTGATAAGTGGAATCCTAGAATTATGTAATGCAAACTAGATGCTTGCTATTTGTAAATTGATTTGACTCATTACAAGAATGGGTGTGGAAAAGGAAGAGGAATATTATATCAGTTGAACATGTGTGTGTACTAATTTTTAAGACAAAAACATCATTAACAAAGAGTGCTGAATATGAGAATTATTGCTTGAAGATTAAAATTCTGAACACAGAATTTGTTAAATACTGGAGATTTCTAGGAAAGACTAAGATTGTAAGGATAGTTATTTCATTAGGCTGAAGTAAGTTCATGAATCCAAGAAAAGTTTTGATTAAGAGAAGATTTTGGTTAGAGAAGATCTACTTCCTCTTATTATGGAAGTCCTTAACTTCCACTTGCCTGCCTTCCATTTAAGAGCTTACTTATGGTGGTCTGTTTCTAAGATTCTTACCAGAGATAAGTGAACTACTACCTAGCAGTCAAGTACATTCTATATGTTGGAAATATTTAACGCAGTAGGGACATATGAAAGAATGTATCTCATTAGAGTATATTATTTTCTACTATAATATTATCTCCATATTATTTTCCTGATTTTTTTTCAAATGAGAATCTAAGTACTGTGCATCTTATGTCCTGTGGGTTGGTTCATTTAGATATGAGCACTACTTATGCTCCAATTAGTGTGCCAGCAATAGAGAATCAGAGGCCTAATTCTTAGATGAGCTCTCTTTCTCTAAGCAAGTCCAAAAGATTATACAGTTATCACTCTCGCATAGTCTTCAGTGATGGCTACTCCAATTGCCCCAGTTTAGACACTTTTAAGATACATAATAATGATCTTCTTTGTAACTTGTAATCAAGATCTACATATAAAAACTGTAAATTGGATAATCCTAATAAGACTTTAAGAACTCCTCAGGGAAGGAATTGTTAGCCATATGTACCAAAAGCTCTCAAAATGTACAGATCCTTTGTCTAAAAAACACAACTTCTAAAAATTTTGTCACAAGAAATATAAAGAAATAGACTCAAGAGTGCATAAGAATGTTGATCACAGCTTTGTTTAATGATAAAGAGGAAGAGAGAGAGACAAGAGAAGAAGAAGAAAAAGAAGAAGAGGAGGAGGAGGAGGAGGAGGAGGAGGAGGAGGAGGAGGAGGAGGAGGAAGTAGTAGTGGAGGAGGAGAAGAAGGGACCTAAATTTCCAGAAATAGAGGAGTGAATAAATAAATCTGTAGAATGGAACTCAATAAAGGCACTAGAGAAAAACATTTTGATATGAGAAAAATATTGATAATATTGCTAAGTGAAAAACAGCAGACTGCAAAAACAACAAATATATTTTTGTTGTAAAAAAAAATCACCAAATAGTTCTGTGATTTTTAAGTTTTCTGCATTGGCTGCAATTCTGGGCTTTTTGTCTTATTCCAGCCTTAAAATGAAGATCTTTTAGAGTAAAACTATCAACAGAAAATTCAGATCATCTTTTGGATAAATATATATATATATATATATATATATATAAAATATTTTATATGTTTGTATGTATACATATATATTCCTACATGCATGTGCTATGTTTATGCATGTGTGTAAAGCAGAGAAGATAGTAAGGACCAAAATAGGAAAGAAGAAAATGATTGAATAATAGTGCCCTGATCATATTTTTCAGTTCTACTTGGCAAGTATATATAGTACTGAAGAGAAAAATGCTTAACTGCTCCACATTATCAAGCAGTATTGATGATTCAAGAAAGCAGAAGTGAGAGAGCCACAGCTATTAAAACAATACCACCAAAACAAAAAATCGCATTATGTTGAAATGATTGTTCCAGCTCTTCTTGCTTCTTGGCACTTGTCTGCATTGTTAATATGTGGGAGAAACTTCCAAAGTCAGCTGCACAATAAGATCAGAATTCTAATGCTGGCTCTCAAGAAGTTCCCACTCATCCCAACCCCCATTCACCCGATAATTGCATCCTCCTTTCTCTTAGCCTTGTGGTGCTGGCGGGTCAGGCATGGGGCTGGTCAGGGGAAAGCATCAGGGCAGATGTTGCAGTTTTAAGTGAAATCAGGTGTTGCCTTCCATGAAGTGATATCTGGAAAATGTCAGCTGTTAAGTTACAGGTATTGGCAGCTGAACACTCATCCTTCCCCTTTACACTCAGCCTCCTCTTTTGCTGCAAGAAGTCTTTAGGCTTTCTCTTTTCCTCTTCCATTGCCCAGTCTCCTTCATCTCCTCTTTAGAGAATAATAATTATTATTTCCATTTTGAATATATTCATCCAACACGATTCTAGGTGTGTCAGAAATGGCAAAGTTTTTGGTAATAGAATCCACGAGTGTCAAATAAAATACTCTCAAGTCTTGTTGGTGACTTATGTTTTCACCTGTGAAGAGAGTACAGAAAATTTCTTGGAGTAGAGAGAAACAATTGAATCTTGACTCTTCTCCATTTGCTAAAAGCTCCAGGCAAAAACACAGCAGTCAGATTTGATAAAGTATTGAATGGAGCTGAGAGAACATTCTTCCTTTCTTCTGCTAGGTCAGTCTGGAACTATTCCATCATAGAATTGCAATCCAGATTGCAGAAATACATCTGCACATGCACGGGGAATGTATGATCATCTTTATTGTGTTTGGTTGATTTGCATAATGTGCCTCAGCACATTGTGGGACTGAACCAAACAAAATTGGGGAGGTCTGGCAGTTCCATTTTAACCAAGCTGTAACTCTCATGAATGAAACAGCCTCACACTTATCTAAGGTGATAATGAAACATGGATCACTGTGATTAAGAGGTCAAAGCCAGTGATTATCTAGTTGTTGGGGCAAATGCAATCCACAACAAAGCCCAATAAATCTGGATTTAGTTGATGTCTAAAACACAAGGTAATGGAACAACCTTAGAACTTAAAAAGTCTGAAAAATGGAGCAACAACTACTGGGAAACAGCATAGACTAGGAGCATTGGACTGCTAAATCTTAATTAAGAATGTTTTGTCACTCACAGTGTGGCAATCTTCTCCATCTCTATGGCTTTACCTCCTACATATGTTAGTGTTTTAGTACCAAATTTAAATTTCTAGTCTAGGGCTCTTCTGAACTCCAGACTGGTCATATCAATGACCTCATCCAAATGACTCATGGGCATTTCCAATGGTACATGTGAAAAAAGAAAAAGGAAAAAAAAAAAAAAAACCTCATCAGCCATGCCTATAATCCTATTTATTTTCTGATATTTCCTGAACTGGTGGATGCATTCATTTCTTAGTAACCCTGAAATTATCATAGGTTTCTCCCTATCACCTACCACAGTGAAAACTGATCTTTAAGTCTTCCAAATCTTCCCCAGAATTTGACCTTCTTAAGTTCCCCCACCATTATTCTCATTCAAACCATTATATCATTCACCTGAATAGACTCCATGTGGTCCCCCACCATTGGGCACTCAGGAATCTTGTCTCCACACTGCTGCCTGTGTTGCTTTATAAAAAGCACATCTACACATCACCTATACAGTATTGTGAAATATATTTAAACAGAATCTAACCATAAGTAAACAATCTGACAAATCCATATTTAGGCACATTCTACAAGAAAACTGAGCTGGGCTCTTCAAAAATGTTCTCAAAAATATCAGTGTCACAAAAGACAAATAAAATTGGAAGAACTGTTCTAGACTGAAAGAAGACTAAAGAGATAAGCAAATTAAATACATGCATGATCCTGGACTAGAATTGGCAGGGAAGGAGGTGGGAAAATTTACCATGGACACTACTAGGACAAATAGAAAAAATTAGGGTACAAACTGTATATTATATGATATTGAGTATAAATGTTAGGCTTCTTAGGTGTAGTAAGGTAAAACTGTGGTTATTGATAGGCGACACATGCTAAGGTATGTAGGAGTAAAACTGTCGTCATGTCCACAACTTATTCTCAAGCGAAAAATTACAGAGAGAAAGCACCCGTGACACAATGTACACAGTTGATGAATGTAGTCTTTCAACTTTCCTCAAGGGTTTACATTTTTCAGAATAAAATTTTTTGGAGGGAATGAGAGAGAAGAGAGAGAGAGAGAGAGAAAGAGAGAGAGAAGAGTTAGTCACCATTGCCAAACTGTTCTTCCAGGAGACATCTTCCTCGTAACAAAACAACTTGTTGGGGTAAAGAAGATCATGGACACAAGCTAGGCAGTGGGTCCCGATCTCCTCTCGACACAGAAAGGAGGCAGTGAAGGAAAAGTAGAATTGAGAGGTGGGTGAAAAAACAAATGCTCTAAGGTTTTCTATTATTTCGTCTGAGATGTAGAGAGACTGGAAGATAGGTTACCAGAGTAGAAAACAAACTCAGGGTGCCCTAATCCTGAACCTGAACCTGAACCTGTGGATGGGAAGGGATAAAAGAAAAAAGAGAGAGAAAGAGGGGAAGCAGACATTCTCTTAAGCTCATCCACTTTTGTCTGTTGGAAAGACAGACAAAATTTAAAGCACAAAGGTAACAGAAGGCTCCTCAAACAGCGCAAACAGCTTAAAACCAAATTGTGAAAAGAAAGCTGAGCGGGGGTCCACAGACATCTTGTGGAGCTCTCAGTTCACCAGTCCCCCTCTTAAATCAGCATGGCATCTTTCCACGGCCAGACAGCTGCAAATTAAACCAGTGGGAAGTCCCTTGCAGTGGAACCTCTTAAGAATCCAGCCAGAAAGAACTTCTAGAAGGACCTCTGCTAGCCATAAATTGCTGAAATCCCTCCACCCTCTCACGCACTGTGAAGGGTTGGTGGGGACCTGTGCCAGAGAAGTGCACCTAACCCTGCTCAGCCTCTGCAACCCAGATAAGGGCAGAAAGCCTTGGGCAGTGTACACTTGCAGGATTCAGACAACAATGAAGCAGCTTTGGCTTTCAGAGCCTGCATCCAACAGCCCAACTCACAAAACTGCACCCCCTGAGCAGTCAGCCGCAGGCCCCTGAGCTGACAAACCCAAAGCTGCTCATAGGAGATTCATAGGAACAAGGGAACTGGCTCCTGTGCCCCTGCAACTTGGAAGAAACCTGTAGCCAAAAAAATGATGGACATCTGCTAAATGTCCAAACCCCAATGAAATACAAACCCAGATTCAACAAGAATTTTCTTCACCTTGACATGGTATACTATAAAGGACTCTGTCAACTTTGATCAGATAAATAACTCCTTAACTTGAAAGATAATTGTTAACCCAATATCTAACATTGTATCCTCAACCCATTTGAATATATTTCATCTAATGGTTGAAAGCATCAATTGTACTCAATCTTCCTATCTTTGTTTACCTAACTCTAGTTTTTACCTGCTTCTCTTAGTCTCTACTCATCCTCTTGTACTATCCACTAATACCTTAGATAATTCTATTTCTCTTTCTACCTTGAAGTAAATTACCCTTTTATAGTTTATCTCTCCCTCTCTCCTGTCCGTCCTTCCTTCCATCCTTCTTTCCTTCCTCCCTGCCCCATTCTTTCCTTCTATTTCCCTCTCCTATTTGTCCATTATTTTCTTCCTCCTTTTAGCCCTCACTTAAGTTTAAAGTAAGATAACTAAATTTAACAACTAATTTTTGACCTGTTCCAGAACTTTATTATAGATTTATACCTGAATTTGGAGAACCAACAGAGAACAATTACAAGATTTTGTTTTTATAATGTTGAAGAGAACAAGGCTTGGCTCAGAAGTGATTATAGTAAATAGGGCACAGTAGCATCTCTTAAAGTGGTGCTTATATTGGGATCAGCAGAGTTCAAACACTGAATTAAAATATCAGTATCTGGATAATCACCCAAGCCAAGGCTCTTATTTAAAAAGAAGCTCACAAAGTAGTTCTTTGCTTAAAAAGAAAAAGTTAGAACTATACCAATAGATGGATAGACACACAAGCGATATGAAAAACAAACAAACAAACAAACAAGGGAACAAATCATTCCAAACAATCCATAAAACTTCGAAAATAGAACTCATTGACACTACAATGGAGGAAATGTCTAAGAAAGTTCATAGTTAAACTGTTCGATGGGTAAAAGACAATGTAATGAGTGAAATCAGAGAAAAAATACAGGAAATTGAAAGATTGCTTCAATAAAGAGAAATTCTGAAAAGGAACCAAATGAAAATCCTTGAAATGAAGGAATCAATAAATAAATTAAAAATTCAATGGAAAACATCACCAATAGACTAGATCACTTTAAAGATAGATTTTTAGGCCTTAAAGACAAAGTATATTATCTTAAAAAGAGGTTTATAGAGAAAAAAGATGTTAAAAGGCCAGGAACAGAATATTCAAGAAAGCTGGGACAATATTAGAAGGCCCAATTTGAGATTCATTAGGCTATAAGAAGGCTCTGAACCACAAACTAAAGGGATGCACAATTTTTTAATGAAATAATATCACATGCAAGGCTCTGGGTTCAATTCTCAGCACCACATTTTAAAAAAATTAAATAAATAAAATGTATTGTGTCCAACTACAATTAAAAATATTTTAAAAATGTTTTCTCTATGAGAATAAAAGGAGGGATAGGATAGAGAGGGAAAGGGAAAGAAAGTATACACAGGAAGGCAAGATAGGAGATTCTCAGAGCTATTTTCAGAGTGCTCAGAAAGGCAGTGTCTTCTCTGGTAAATTATGGGCGGATAGTTTAAGAGCTGAGGGAAATTTGCAAAGTGTTTAAATTTAACAATCAAACCACAGTCAAGCAAAAAAAAAATTCTAATTCTTAGAGAAATTTTATCAGTGTTGGGAAGGACTAATAAGTAGCTAACTTTAATTAAAGTTATTTATTCCTATTTTTTCAATCTTGCTCTTTTAAGACATGTAAAAATAATAGTAGTTAGTTTTAAATCACAGATACATTGGATTGTTATAAATAAATAAATACATTTTAAGAAAAACCATAAATCAGGATTTTTGCTCCAGAACTTTCACTACAATTACGGCACAGAAGATAGACAGGGGGATGAAGAGTGGGAAAGGATTTGAGACAGAAATAGAATATAGGAGATTAATGCAATATTACAGACATGAGATAGACTTTTGATTGTTAGATAGAAAATGTGAAAAAAGAATGCAACTGTAAACAACCCCCCATAATAAATATCATGAGCCGAAAAAAAATGCAAGTTGACTACACTGCAATAATTCAATAGAATAGGGGTCATGAGTGATAATATAGTTTGAAAGAAATAGATCTTAAAATAAAGCCAAAATTCTGGGAAAATTCTTGTAGGTCTTTACTCAAATGTCACTCTTTTCAGCAAAGCCTTCTGTGGCAGGAAACAAAAATGGCATAGTCACAGTACCATTTCCTTTTTCTCGTGCAGGCAAGGGGACATTTTTTTGGCTTCCCTATAGCTAGTCTGGAAGCACATGACTTAGTTTTGGAAATGGAAATGTGTACAGGAGAGAGATGCATCATTCCCAGGCTAAGGCATTTATTGGATACTGATCTATCTTCATTTCCTTCAGTCTATGTGGTAGCATCACAATATGGAGGAAGCCTGGGTTCCTGAGTTGCCAAACAAGGTGATGAATTGCCTACATCAGGCTTCTTATGAAAAGAGCTAAATTTGTGTTGGGTGAAACCACTAATACCTAGATTTAGTGTTATAGCAAAGCATAACTTATTCTGAATAATACATCTTCTTTTGATACCGTATCCAAAATGTCCACACACATCTGATACCCCAGAAAACAAATACCCACATACATCACACATGTACATTTTTTATCCTTTTCTTGCTTTTTTTCTTTAGCACTTGTCACTATACAACTTAGAATACATTTTACCTGTTTATTTTATTATTTGTCTTCCCCAATAGAACGTGAACTCTATTAGATTTTTTTTGTGTGTGTCTGTGTGTGTGTGTGCATGTGTGTGTGTCTGTGTGTGTTGCTCACTGTTATAACCCAAGTGATATGGTTCTTGGTTCTTGGAACATGGTAGGAACTCAATAGATACTTGTTGGATGAGGAATAAAAAGGAGGGGGTCACAGTCATAAGAAAGAGGAAGATGATGAGTATTGCAGATTGAGTTCTTCAAGAGCAAACTCTGAGTCTGAATGTTTATTAATGATCAATAACTTTGAAATGAAGGTAAAAGCTGGGAATATAGCTCAGTGGTAGAGTGTTTACTCAGTATGTGTGAGGCCTTGGGTTATATCCCCAGCATCACAAGAAAAAAAAAGGAAGTGAATGTAGGAAAGTAGGTTGGATATAGGAAGAATTCAGACTGCAAGGCAAACTGAAAATGTCCAACCTGGTGGGGAACTTTGAAGTATATATAGCCTGTCAGAGTTGTCCTGAATCAGGCTACAACGGTTGGGACTTCATGGACCCATCCCATTCAATCACTGATGTGGGGTGCCTGGAAAAAGGCTGACCTGGGATAAGGCAGCTTCCTGCAGCTGAGGCAGACCCTGAAGGAGCTGAGAGCTGGGGGCAGCAAGTACTTCTATGAAGAGGAATCTGAGCACTATTGCTTTGTGTTTACCACAAATGGGAAAAGAAGACAAGACTAATGGCTAAATGCCCAGTTAAATTTGAATTTCAGATAAGCAACAAATAATTTCTTAATATAAACACGTGACATGTAATAGTTGGGTCATAATTATGTTAAAATATTGTTTGTTCTTTATTTAAAATTCAAATATTACTGGGCATCTATATTTATCTAGCAACTCTACTAAGGGCTGAGTCAGTATAAAGCCACATGGGCAAACAGTGAAACAAGTGGAATTATCAAGAACACATAACAGGAAGTCAGAATGAAGAACCAAGTTGAGGTAATAACAGTGATATTTAAGGAAGAAGGTTTTCAAAATAGCAAGGTGATATAATATTGGATTTTGAAAAACTAAAGAACAAAATGGAAGATAAAGATGAGAACTAGTCACAGACTAGGGATAAAACAGTTTTAAAAATTAGTGGTCTTTAGTGTCAGATGACCCAGAGACAGAAAGGACACTGCTGAAATTTTAGGGGTAGAGGACAAGGTATGCCAAATTGAATGTGGTAGGGCATGCCTTGCCACAAGATGGCACTCATAGTTCCTCTTTTTCTCAAGTTTCTATCAAATATTCTGAAAGGTTTTTTGTTTTTTAAAATTTTTATTTACTGCCATAAAACAAAGAGATTGGGCTGGGGTTGTGGCTCAGTGGAAGAGCGCTTGCCGAGCACATGTGAGGCACTGGGTTCAATTCTCAGCATCACATACAAGTAAATAAAATAAAGATCCATAAACAACTAAAAGATAAAAAGATTTAAAAAACAAAACAAAGAGACTATCTATGTTTCATAAATTATATATAGCATTATGTTTCAGGTTTATCGTTTTCCCACAATGTATCATTGTTTTTCCCTTTAGAACATGAAAATATAATCAGTGCCGAATTAACAAGAGTTGGGGGTGGGAGCATGAGAACCTGGGAGAAGGAGTCAATGCAATACTATTGCAGACACTCAGTATAAAGCTTTAACAGGGCTGTTTGATTTGACGATCAGATGATGACTAATGAACTCCAAGAAAACTAGGTACAGTGATGGAAGTGGAAGCCAGACTGTTTGAGGTTTAGGACTGAGTGTGTTGCAAAAGACAAAGCAGTGAATACAGTCTATATGTTTAGTACCTCTACAATGAAAAAAAAGGAGGGAAAATAAGTATTTTATTCCTCTCAACATAAGATAAAATGAAGACAATTTTAGCTTTTTTCCTGTTTACTTCCCCGACCCCTTTTTTCTTTAAGGAATTATTTTGTGAATAAGAGTTTGTTTGCCTTATACATAAGTTTAAAATATTTGATCAAAATATTATTTAAATAACAATAATCTCACATAAAAATTACCTCTATGAAACAAATGCAGTTGTGTTACACAGCTACTTCTACTTATTTAAATAACACTTCAGTCCCTTGGTATTATAGCACTTATTTCTTTCCAAAATACTTCCATACCTCTTTTTCATATTATTTTGCCCATTGAGTGGATGTCTGACTCAAGGTCTAGAAAGATCACAAGATATGTCTAGCATTGCACAGAAACAGACTCATGAAATAAAGTTTTCTGATGTCTAATTCCACACTCCTCTAATGGAATTATTCTTTCTGTTATGTAATTTCTAGTTTAAGTTTTCTACTTATTTTTAAACTTTATTTTTCTAGCATGTATAAAATGATAATGGCTCTTTGAAATTATACTAGTTTGAATATTTTCCATGCTATTTCAGATAATGTAATGTTAAAAGAAAACATGGGCAAAATTCTATACATATTATTTCAAGTAGAAAGATATTTCTGCTAGAATACAATCTCACCATGCAATACAACTTTATTTTTAGCCAATAAATCTAATCTCTTCTTTCTTTTATGGGGGTGGGGGTGTGCTGGGAATTGAATCCAGGGCCTTGCACATGCTAGGGAAGGGCTTTAACACTGAGTCTGCATTCCCAGCTAAATCTAATATTTAGCCATTCATTTGTATCTTTTTGTCATCAAGGTGAAAATAGTATTGGTTTTTGTATCTGTATAAATCTAAGCAAAATTTGTTTTATTCCTCTCAACATAAGATAAAATGAAGACAATTTTAGCTTTGTTCCTGTTTACTTCCCCGACCCCAAACATAGAAAAAAGGGTGGAGTGGCTTCTATAGCTACTTCATCAATAATTCCACATAAACCAAACAAAAGAAAACTTCAAACTTGCTTTGTGGCTAGGCCTCCATGGGGAACAGCCTTCTTACTGAATTGGAAAGAATAAAGGGTATTTTTGAACTTACAAGTGCCTGAAAACATCATGCTTTCGAAGTGTGGTTGGCATTTTTATGCATTAAAAAGAGTTTAATGAAGCCCAGCTCCATACAAATTCCTACAAAAAAAATGAAGAATGGGAAATGGTTCCTACCACCCAGGGGTCAGAGTGGTGGTTACTGCTCCAACCAATTGTTACAAAGGAGACCTGTCATTTATAGATAGCTCCAAAGTCTTGCATTAGCAAGAACACCATGAAGACTGGCCCTTACCCAAAGAATTTACTCAGAGAGACATTTAATATGGAGTAAATACAGCCTCAAAGAGAACAGCTTTGAAGGAGGGCTTTGAAAAGGTCGGAAGAAGATGAAATGAGGAATGTTGTTACTTAGTGCCTTTATTAAACAAATGCTTGCCTTAGCTCTTCTCCAGCACGTCTCAAAATGTGGCAAAGTAATAATGACATGCCTACTTCACAGACAAAAGATAAGATGGAATGTGAAATTTTTCATTAGGATGAGCCCTCAGGCCAATGGGTTGTTCTCAAAGTATGTGAATGCCCTATTTCCTCAAACCTGGAGATCCCTTTGTCTACTGCTCCATATACCCCAGGATTGTTTGGATTTTAGATGTTCTCCTTTAACTGTCACACTGGTTAAGTTTGGAAATTCTATTCTCCCTAATCCTTTTACGCCTTTATCCCTTCAGCCCTCCCTCTAGGTAGAAGATGCTGCCTTCAGTATGGCAGACAGCACTTTAGGAATTAACTCTTCTGGAGTCATGGCACTTTCCGTTGCGAAGTCAGGTGGCTAATTGCGTTTAATTTTTTTTAAACACTCCCTACATTACTTTCTGCTGCTATTTTTCTAGTCTTTGTACATGTAAATTTATTCAGCAAATATTATTGAGCACCTGCTGTGTGCCAGGAATGGTTCTGAACAGTGAGTATATAACAGTTATTAAGACAGACAAGGTCCTGCTTGTATTGACCTATTTTCTAAGTAGGTAAGGATGGAAGAATGGGAAGTAAGGGAGGTGACAGGCAATAAATAAACAAGATAAATTCAGATAAGGATAAATCCCATGAAGACAGGAAAGCAGGTTAATGTAATTGAGAAGTGCTTTTGTTTGAGTAGTCAGAGAATGCTGCCCTGAGGTGAGGTGTTGAAGTGTCACATTTGAGCCAAGGCCCAATGATGAAGAGAAGCCAGCCAAGTACAGATCTGGGAGAATGCTGTAGGCAGAAAAAAATAGCAGTACAAAGGCTTTAAGGCAGAACAAGCTTGGAATGCTTGAGAAACAAAAAGAAGGCCAAGGTTGTTGAATTCTAATGAAAAAAAAGGGGGAAGTAGGACATGAGTTCTAAAAAAATCACAGAAGCAGGCTGAGGCTGCTAGATCATGAAAAAGTTATAAGTGGGGGATCTCAGGAGGTGAAATGAATGGCTTTTTGCCCCCCAACCCCAAAATATTTTAGTGTATTTTTCTAAGATCAAGGAGAATTACGGGAGTACAAATGTCAAAGTCAGGAAGTTTTCACTAACATAACCATAATATAATGATCAAAATCAGAAAATTATGTTAAACATTTGGATTTTTATACTGCTTCTCCATAAAAGACTTTCTAAATATAAATATAATTCTCAAGGAAGAAAATAGATATTATATTCTGTTATAGATCTTAAATTTTGCTATTAGTTCCAAAAATCTCCTTTATAGAAATATTATTGATCAAACTCAAGATCACATGTTCCATTTTTTTTCATGCCTCTTTAGTCTCCTTTTCATATAAGGAAGTACAGAATGTCAGTTTCTTCCATAACTAATATACTAAGAGGGATGGAATTTTAAAATCTATGTTTCTAGGAATAAACAATGTATGTTAATGTTTTAGAAGACAAAATATCTTAATTTAAAAAATAAGAGTAAATGTAAGCTAATTTCTATGAATTAAATACAAATACAGGAAGGATTTCCGTACTTGTTCAATATCCTGAATATATCCTTGGGGGAAAAAAGTCTCAAGTTACTAAAAAAAAAATAACAAAAGAGAAGGAAAACAGATTGTGAGTTATTAATGATAAGGAAAAAATTATGTTTAAATACTTCTAACAAAAATAACTAATTTTGAATATAAACCTATATCATTAAGAAAATGCATGGAATGATTAGGAAAATAAATAAGTTGCCTTTATTTAGGCAATGTGAAAAAAAGTATTAAACATTTAGGAAATTTAAATTCATTTGTGGCAATCACAAGGTCTCTAAAAGATTATTTTTCTTCAATGGTTGTATAATTTATATGGTCATGAAAATAAAAGCAAAAAAGAGGCAAACAAAAAAAGTTTGGTTGGGAATTTTGTCAGTAGGAATAGTAGAAAAGGAAATATTAGGGAAAAAAGTTCATATAGAAAACGTAAGGAATGAAAGGGGATAGGAATTGAGCATGAATTTCTAAAACATGAATGTAAGTAACTAGCAGATAATGATGGCCTTGAGGACGTGGACTATGGTTGTTCTCTGGTAAAATTGTCTTATCTATATCTCCCTTAAAATAGGATATTCAGAAATAAAAAACAAAACTCTCTGCATGTGGCCTAGAACATGCACAGGACTATGGCTTCCCATAAGATCACTGATACCTCTATAGTGCCTAAATCATGATCAAATCAAATCTGCACATATTTAGAAATGAAGAACCAAACTCTCATCTAGTCCAGGGCTGTCAGTTTCCAAATGAGGAAAATAAAATTCATTAAAGTTAACTGAGTTGCCAAAGACATGACTTATGAGCAAACAATTTAGGCTTAGAGCTCCAGAACACTGGAAGAGAAATCATAAAGATGTCACTACAAAATTAACACCATGCAGGGAGTGCAGGAAGCAGAGCATTGAACATGAGAGTCAAGAAATTTGTATTTGAACCCTAGCTTTGCCTCTTAACTCCCAGGAGACCATGGGCAATTCACTGCAATAAAAGGAGAGAGATAAGACCTACTTCATAAAAATATTACATATATACAATACTCAATATAAAAGTGTTTTGTAAAAAACATTAAGTACTAAAACTATTAGAATCTATTATGATGATGATCTCATGGTCAGTATTTGGTTAGAGGGGTAAAGTTTCTCAAGTAACTATACCATTACATGGATATTGTACAATAGATATTTTATGTCACTAATTCTCTGCTTTGAAAAAGATTTTGTAAACCTTTAAGTTTGCTTTCAAAGATTATTAAATTTTTTAAACTTGTAAGTAAATTTAAACATAAAAGTGAATAAAAGTATAAAAAATTCCCACATTCAATTTCAATATTTTCACTCTTTTTTCAATTTCAATATGCCACTCTTGGGCTAGGGATGTAGCTCAAGCGGTAGCATGCTCGCCTGGCATGCGGCATGCGTGCAGCTCAGGTTCTATCCTCAGCACCACATACAAACAAAGATGTTGTGTCCACTGAAAACTAAAAAATAAATATTTAAAAAATCTCTCTGTCTCTCTCTCTCTCTCTCTCTCTCTCTCTCTCTCTCTCTCTCTCTCTCTCTCTCTCTCCCTTTATAAAAAAATATGCCACTCTTTTTTTGTGGGAGTTTTAAAATAAAAATGAATAAAATTTACCATTTTAACCATTTTAAGTGCATAGTTCAATGGCATTCAGTACACTCCCACTATTGTATTTACTGTTCTTATATCTTCTAAACTTCTTCTGACCCTCACATTCAATGATTATGAGAATCTTACTTTTTACATCAAACATCTAACACCTCAATTTTCATCCAAGTAGGATGTGACTCTTTTGCATCTAAGCTTCAATTTCCTCAGAAAAATGAGTATTATATAACCCCTCTTTTGTAAAATTTAAAGGACACTTTGTAATATCAGGCCACAAGTACTCAATAAATGTTAGTTCACTTTCTCCCAGTATTCACATATTCCTAGAACTTGTGCTCATTGATGGATTCCATTTTATGAATGTGATGGCTCTGGAGTTTTATTTGGAGTATTTTCTTTACATTTCTTTATTGCTCCCTTGTACTTTATCTAGGTGAGACATATAAACTTAGTTAAATTTCTAATATGATAATGGTCTTTGTAGAAAAAATGAAGAGTTCTTTATATCGTAGTGTTAGTATTTAATTATAAAATAATTACAAAAGCAATAAAATAAGCCTCAGTATCCTAAATAGGGATTTTCTACAGTCACTGCAACTATTTATTCAAGTGGGAAAATCAAAAATACCTTTGACTTCCCTTTAATGATAAAGTCATTGCAAAGAACACAGGAAAGGGCTGACACTCTTGAGGATCACTGCTCTCACTAGACTCTCTCATCTCTGATAGTTTCTTCTCAGACTCACCCTAACTTTCTGTGCCCTACACATGGAGATATTCCAAGACCTACTCCTCTGACTTGAATACTTTTACAAGCTCCAATGGATGACTTATTTAAATTACTGTAGCCTACATCTCTAAATGAAGTACTCTAAAATCAACATTTCTAGCCAACAATTCTCTGGCTCCAAGAATATCCTGAGCCTCAAAAGGAGAATATTCAAAACTTAGCTCATCATCAACCCTCCCAGAAATCTTCTTTTCTTTTGATGATATCTATCTTAAACTATAGCCTCATTCTTCCATATTTTAAATGCTCTCTTTTCATTCAACTCAACTCCAAGAAGAGTAATTCTTCTTTAAAAATGTCTCTTTTATTTGCTCTGCTCTTTTCCCAACTTCACTAATTGAAGCATTATAACTTCACAACCTAACTAATGCGATAGCTCACTTAGTCAATAAAATATATTTTGTAGCTTATAATGTTTAATCAGAATTTTGAACTCCTCTAGGAATTAAGAGCCATGCCTTACAAGTCTTCAACTAACAACAAAGTTTTAAAAGACATAAATTCTTTTTCTGAGCCAGAAAAATACAAAGTTTTCTTTATTGGTAAAGCATGTGATTTTATAACTAGGTCTGAATAATGCAAACATCTGATAATCTTCAGAGAAATCACATTAACAAAATCTGAATGCAATCTGCACTCTTACAAATACAGCTCACATTTACCTAATTTTTACAGTCTCTATATAAAAACTTATATTCCCATAATTACATTTAGAGCACCCTTCAAAGGTGCCATAAAGATCCAGTCTTGATAGTCTCCAATTAGTATCCTAGCTACATAGCTCTGAAGTTCCAGTTTACTAGTTTAACATGTAAGCTACAGCTTATCTTAACTGAGAACATTTATCTCTAATGACTGGTTCCCATTAAAACCAAGCCTCCAGAAACATAAAACAGCTAAATTTCAGATTTTAGTTTTTTTGTTAAGTTTTTCTCTTGTAATCTCATATAAGCAAGATACCTACCTTCCCAGATGATTCTTTGGAGAATACTCTAATTGACCCCAGTGATCTGGGGCTCAAGGCTTTGGTAATAAACATCTAAAGGCAAATTTACAACTATATTTACTATTGTTGCATTTGTTTGGGAAAATCTTAGTCATAACCTTAATGTCTATTCTCAAATGAATAGAATAGAGGATGAGAATGTAGAAGAAACAAAACTGTCATAAACTGATAATGTTTATATTGTGTGATACCTGAGTTGTACAAATTCTCTTTGCTTTTTTGCAAATGTTTAAAATGTTTTCTCAGCTTTTGGAAATTAACACACTATTGATATATGTAACCAATAGAAACAATTAAGATTGATCAACCTATACTGACAGAAATAAGACAGATAAAGTGAGATGATAAACAATAAGTATAATAAGACTCCATTTCTGGGTTTTTAAAGCTGTTTCTGTCTATGAACTTAGGGATACATGTTTGTAGATCCATAGATGACTGGACAGGCCAACCAAACTAAGTCTAACCCTGGCAACAAGGAGAAACAAGAGTAAACAATCATGCCTTACTCTTCAATATACTGTAATAACCTGAAAAAATATTTTTTAAAAATAATATTAACAACTAAAATATTTACTACTGCATGGACTTGAAGAATTACATTATTGGGAGCATTAAATGCTAAGGAATAGAAAAAGTATATGTCCATATTTCAAAGTATGCTACATATTGAAGGCACAATGCACTCATATAACCTATTCTCTCAAGGCACTGACTTTAACTAAGTGCTTTTCCTACCAGCCTTATCTGGGATTGCCTTCTGTTACTTCCTGGCAAGGTTTTACTTAATTCTTTGATCTTTCCCATTATAGGCAGAACAGATGGAGAAAAAACATAAAAGATTTTCTTGCCCTTTAGTTTATTCCAGATTCATAATTTTCTGTAAAATAGTAATGGAAGTTGATTTGTATTTCTATGGCAACCAAGAACTACATTCTGTTTGGCCCAAAGATGCGCCTACTATTCCCCTAGGTAGAATCTGTAATTATCCTAATTGTCTTCGCTTTTCTAATGCTGATCCTTTCTTTGGGTCCAATGTTCCCTGCATTTTGCTACCTCCCTCCATCATCCCCCCAGCTGCCCATATCTGGATCATTTGTCTTTCCCTATCATAGCACTGTCAAACTATATTGAAGTTCTTTACTTATCGGCCTCCCACATAAGACAGCAAAAGGGTTGGAATCAGGGTAAATGTATGTTTTGTGGATCTTCAAACACATACAACTTAGGAAGCCTAGTTAAAAGAGAATGTAAAATTACAAATACCAAATAACATTAACATGTATATACACTTAGAGTGAGAAAATAAATCATAACAGATCATTGATGATTTAGAGACAAAGATCCCTCTCTTCTGAGGCGTCTGTAGAGAATTTACCAGCAATGTTCACCCTGAAATGTATCTGGTTTGCATCTAGTCTTTCCCTTCCCAATACAAGTATTTATAAAGCCTGTGCAAGTGATGGATCTAGAAGTCTAAATTTCATTAGCTTCATATAAATGTATGTGAGACTTCATTGCTTTATTTTCACCACTCAACCGAGTGCCTTATACATACTGAGTCCTCAAAATATGGCTGTGATGCAGGAAGGCAGGGATAGATGGGTTAATCCTCCTTTTATCAAATGCCTACTATAAGCCCTTTAATGGCTGCCCATTTCTCATTAAATAATGAGTGCTCAAAAGCACTGCCGGTTTGGTGGCACATGCCTGTAATCCCAGCAACCCTGGAGACTGAGGCAGGAGGATCCCAAATTCAAGGTCAGCCTCAGCAACTTAGTGAGGCTATAAGTAACCTAGTGAGAACTTGTCTCAAAGTAAAAAATAAAAAGGACGAGGATATGGCTGAGTAGTTAAGTGCCCTGCTAGCAATCCCTGATACAAAACAAAACAAAGGCACTGCTTAATCCAGCCTTTGCCTTTCTCTCCAAGGACATCTTTTTCTTTTCCTGTACTGCCTTTCTCTTAGTGCTTCAGTACCTATCCCTGGGTCGTTTGTTTTCCTAGATCCTTCTTCCCTCCCAACTTCACCCATACATCTATTTCAAATGTTTTTTTTCAAGGAATACTTATAGCCTAGGTCAAACCTCCTTCTCATCCCATTGATGATATTCCCTACTTCTTCAATATGCTTTTCAACAATGTAATTACAGAGTTTGTAAAAAGTAGTTTAATACCTATTTTGCTAATGGAATGAAAATTCCATGAAGGTAGTTTTCAAAGGTGTTTATTAATTGTTTTCTCAGTCTACCACAATGTTGTGTACATAGTAGGTACCTGATTAATATTTGTAGAATTTTAATGAAGACATAAATGAATGAGGGCTAACACTACATACTCTGGTGTGTTTTCTGGTTACTCACTTCAGTCCAAGGTATGCACATTATACTGTAAGAGTGAAAGGCAAGCATTTGACCTTGCTTAAAACTCCTACAACACTGCTTATAAAAACTCCTTCAACATGACATTGAATTTATGTATATGCATACAGAAATGTCTGGAATCTTTTTTTCCAAATTCATTGGTTATTTACAGATAGGGATTATTCATGATCATTACCAATTTTTTATTTGTTTCTGTGTTGTTTTAATTATTTATACTAGTCATCTATTCATTATAAAAACAATAAGGTTATCACTACAGAACAAACTACAATATGATGCAAGTCTTGAAGTTAAACAATGTAGTTAGAAAACTATATTTGACATTGTTAATTATGTACAGGGAGAAAATTTAAAGTGAAAAAAAAGAAATGAATGAGGACTAATGCCCAAGAAGATAGAATTCTGTGTATTACAGGGAATTAAGATCAAACACATCCACTGGCCAAAGGGAATGATGAAAACTTTCATTATAATAGATAATTTTTATTTTTTGATGAATGCTGGGCTGTAAACTCTTTATGTACAGTTATCTCATTTGATCCTCAGAACAATTCCATAAGCAAGTAAATGTTAAAATAAGTGTGTTGATATCTACAAGAAATCCTATTGAATTTGGGTTAGAATTGTGATTGCTCTACAGATCACTCTAAAGATCAGGATGACATCTTAACAGTGATTACTGAAAACCAAGAACAGAGTAAATATTTCCATTTACTCAAATATTCTTTGATTTATTTTATCAGTATTTTTTAGTTTTCAGCTTACAGATCTTATACATATTGTGTTGTTACATCTATAATCATTTCATGATTTAAGCTGTAATTGTAAATGTTATTTGGTGGACTCCAAGATGGCCGCGAATAGAGTGCATCACACCCCGTGTACTGCGCCACTGCGCAGGTGAATAACGAGTTAGAACAACAAAAAAACTATCTTGTTAGGAACTTACAGCAAAATTGGGGTGCACCAAAACCTACAGGAAGGATTTCCAGCACCAAGGTCCGGTAATTGAGTCTCAAACACGAGCCAACTGTGTGGCCGGAGATCCAGGCTGACTGATCCAAGTGGCCCGCCCCGCGGCTACAGATGGCGGGGCACCACCGAGAAGTGACCAGCAAGCAGAGAGAAACGTTGCTACGGATTCGGTGGGATCCTGCCGGCTGAGCCGTCACTGAGCCCATGGCTGAGTTTGGGATTTCAGACGGGGAAGGAATCGGGACAGTTCTATCCCCCACAATGGAAACTCCACCAAGGAAACCAGTGACACCATCTTGGAGAGCTGACATAACCACCGCCAGTGTCCAACAGATTGCAACAATAAAACAGGTGTGTGTTACTCAGCCCATCTCCCATACAGCGGGGAATTAGCATAAAATCTCTCCTAGGCATTCCTGAGGATGGATTATCAGAACAAGCCTGCATAGAGACTCGGGGAAAGCTAGAGACACCTGGCCTTCAACTCCCCCTCCCATCAGCGGCGAAAATTAAACCTGTCTTGCCAGCACTGGGGGAGGGACAAGCGGAAAAAATCAAAACAATAGAGTGCCAGGGTTCCCAATAGCCACCCTCCACACCCAGCAAACGGCAGGCCCAGAGTACAGCTTGAACTGCCGAGAGGCATCACTCAGAGGAAATCTAGTCTAGCAGGAGAAACCAGGACTAGCAGGAGAAACCAGGAGACTAGAGGCCAGGCCCTTGCAACTGGGTGGCTGGAGAATGCCTGCCCACCAGCGACTGGGAGCTGAAACCAACCAGACAGTCCAGTCCCACTCCCCCATTCGGACACCCGGCAAGGAGCCTGGGGCCCACCATAACAGAGAGGTGACGTCACGGGAGCTCAGCCATCGGAATTCCTTCCCAGCGGAATCCACTTTAGCAGGCATAGTCTACCAACACAAAGGAGAGACAACAGAGATATAAAAAACCAAAACAAATTTATAGAAGAGAGCAGAAACACAGCAATCAAATAGAGCTGGAAAGTAGCGTGAACATCATGAAAAAACAAGGAAAAAAGGAGTACAAACAATGCAGGACAACTTAAATCTACAGGAGGACCTAGAAGCATCAGAAACAGGGATAGGGAAAGAACTCAAGGCACACCTAACTCAGATGGAAAGGAATATTAGAGAAGGCATGAGACAGCAAGTCCAAGCAATGAAAGTATATTTTGAAAACGAATTAAACAAACAAATTCAAATGGAAAAGAACGAGCTTTACCAGGAGATAGACATCTTAAAAATAAATCAAACAGTAATCCTAGAAATGCAGGAAACTATAAACCAAATTAGAAACTCAAATGAGAATATTACAAATAGACTAGATCAAGTAGAAGTCAGAACATCAGATAATGAAGACAAAGTTTATCAACTTGAAAAGAATATAGTCAACACAGAAAAGATGCTTAAATCTCACAAGCAATCTATTCAAGAGATATGGGATGTCATAAAAAAAAAAACAAATTTGAGAGTCATCGGGATAGGAGAAGGCATAGAGATTCAAACTAAAGGAATGGACAACCTATTAAATGAAATAATTCTAGAAAACTTCCCAGAGATGAAAGATGGAATGGATTGCCAAATCCTGGAAGCCTACAGGACCCCAAACATTCAAAACCGTAATAGACCAATTCCAAGACATATAATTATGAAGATAGCCAACATACAGAACAAGGAGAGGATATTAAAAGCTACGAGAGAAAGGAGGCAGATTACATTCAGGGGTAAACCAATTAGATTAACGACTGATTTTTCATCATAGACTTTGAAAGCGAGAAGATCTTGGAACAATGCATTTCAAATGCTGAAAAATAATGGATTCCAACCAAGAACACTGTATCCAGCAAAATTAAGCTTCAGATTTGACAATGAAATTAAAATCTTTCATGATAAACAAAAGCTAAAAGAATTTGCAGCCAGAAAACCAGCACTGCAAAGCATTTTGAGCAAAATACTTCAAGAAGAGAAATTGAAAAATAGTGCCCAAAACTAATAGTGGGAGGTATCTCAGTAAAGGGGGAGGAAAATAACCAAAAAGTAAAAACTAGCCAAACTAAAATAAATAAATGAATAAACATGACTGGAAGTACAAATCATATTTCAATTGTAACCTTAAATGTTAATGGCCTAAACTCACCAATCAAGAGACATAGGCTAGTAACATGGATCAAAAAAACAAATCCAACAATATGCTGCCTTCAGGAGACTCATATGATAGGAAAAGACATACACAGGCTGAAGGTAAAAGGTTGGGAAAAATCATACCACTCATATGGCCCTCTGAAGCAAGCAGGAGTGGCCACACTCTATCGAATAAAATCAACTTCAAACCTAAGTTAATCAAAAGGGATAAAGAAGGACACTATATACTGTTAAAAGGAACCATCCACCAATAAGACATCACAATTATCAATTTGTATGCTCCAAACAATGGTGCTGCAACATTCATAAAACAAACTCTCCTGAATTTCGAGAGTCAAATAGACTACAACACAATAATTATGGGTGACTTCAAAACACCGCTCTCGCCATTAGACAGATACTCTAGACAAAAGCTGAATAAAGAAACTATAGAACTCAATAGCACAATAAATAACCTAGACTTAACCGACATATATAGAATATATCAACCATCACCAAGTGGATACACATTCTTCTCAGCAGCACATGGATCCTACTCAAAGATAGACTATATATTATACCATAGGGCAACTCTTAGTAAATATAAAGGCGTGGAGATAATACCATGCACCATATCTGATCATAATGGAATGAAACTGGAAATCAATGATAAAAGAAGGAAGGAAAAATCCTACATCACATGGAAAATGAACAATATGTTACTGAATGATCAATGGGTTACAGAAGACATAAAGGAGGAGATAAAAAAATTCTTAGAGATAAAAAATAACCCAATCAACAAATGGGCCAAGGACCTGAACAGACACTTCACAGAGGAGGACATACAATCAATCAACAAGTAAATGAAAAAATGCTCACCATCTCTAGCAGTCAGAGAAATGCAAATCAAAACCACCCTAAGATACCATCTCACTCCAGTAAGATTGGCAGCCATTATGAAGTCAAACAACAATAAGTGTTGGCGAGGATGTGGGGAAAAGGGTACACTTGTACACTGTTGCTGGTGGGACTGCAAATTGGTAAGGCCAATTTGGAAAGTAGTATGGAGATACCTGGGAAAGCTGGGAATGGATCCACCATTTGACCCAGCTATCACCCTCCTCGGACTATTCCCTGAGGATCTTAAAAGAGCGTACTATAGGGATACTGCCACATCAATGATCATAGCGGCACAATTCACAATAGCTAGACTGTGGAACCAACCTAGATGCCCTTCAATAGATGAATGGATGAAAAAAAATGTGGCATCTATACAAAATGGAGTACTACGCAGCAATAAAAAATGACAAAATCATAGAATTTGCAGGGAAATGGATGGCATTAGAGCAGATTATGCTAAGCGAAGCTAGCCAATCCTTAAAAAACAAATGCCAAATGTCTTCTTTGATATAAAGAGAGCAACTAAGAACAGAACAGGGAGGAAGAGCATGAGGAAAAGATTAACATTAAACAGAGACGAGTGGAGGAGAGAAAGGGAGAGAGAAGGGAAAGCATATGGAGATGGTAGGAGACCCTCAATGTTACATAAAATTACATATAAGAGGTTGTGAGGGGAAAGGGGGGGAACAAGGGAGAGAATTGAACAACAGCAGATGAGGTAGAGAGGGAAGATGGGAGGGGAGGGGAGGGGGGATAGTAGGGGATAGGAAAGGTAGCAGAATACAACAGTCACTAATATGCCATTATGTAAAAATGTGAGTGTGTAACCTATGTGATTCTGCAATTTGTATTTGGGGTAAAAATGGGAGTTCATAACCCAATTGAGTCAAATATATGAAAGATGATATATCATAAGCTTTGTAATGTTTTGAAAAACCAATAAAAAAAATTAAAAAAATGTTATTTGGTTAACTGTTATTATAATTATTCATAAATATTAATTGTACAAATTAAAGGGTTTCAGTGTGACATTTCCATACTTGCATATATTATGTTTAGTAACAAATAAAGTAACATATAATGTTACTTTATATGGCAAAAGGAATTATGAATATGTGATCAAATTGAGAATCTTGAGATGGGAAGATTATTCTGGAGTATCCATCCAGATGGTCCTGATGTAATCATAGATTCCCATGAAAGGAATGTAAGAAGAGTCAAAGTTAGGAGGCAATGTCACAAAAGCAACAGCAACACAAAAAGAAACAGACTTGAATATTTTATGCTATTGGCTTTATAGCTTAAGAAAACCACAAACCAAAAAATATAGACAGCCTCTAGGAACCTGGACATGTCAAGGAAACAGATTCATTCCTGGATACTCCAGAAATAACACAGCTCTGGGGGATTCACTTTAGACTTATGATATCTAGAAGTGTAAAATAATAAATTTATTTTGTTTAAAGTCACTAAATTTGTGATGATTTGTTAAAATGGATAATTAATGAAGAAAATGGATAATTAATAAAGAAAACTAAAGATTAAAAAGTTAATCTTCTACCAAGAAGATTAAGTAATTCTAAGTGTTCATGTCAATAAAAACATAGACTTAAAATGTATAAATCAAAAGTTAATAAACCTGAAAGGATATAAAATAAAGTCCACAATTGAGAGTGGGCAAAACCTTTAGAAACAGATAAACTACCAATAAAAAACATAGGGTTTAAGGGACAAAATCAATAAAATTCACATTTTTTTGATATTTATAGAACTTCAAACAGAAAAATATACGCTTTTCAATAAATATTTACAAAACAAAGCATATGCTAGATTACAAGACAAGCCTTAACAAATCTGAAAAAACTGAAGAGTATATTATCTACAGTAGAATTAAATGAAAAAGGTAACTATAAATTAAGCTAAATTCTTTTCAATAGTCCACAAGTTAAGGAATATTTCAAAGGGCAAAAGTTAAATTGAATATTAAGACTTGGGAGGTCCAGTTAAACCAGTGTACAGAAGGAAATGAAAAAGTTCTAGTGTTAAATGGAATATTAGAAAATAAGAAAGTTGAGTTAGAGTGGTAGAGCATTTATTTATCATGCATGGGGCCCTGAGTTTGATCACCAGTCAGCAAAAACAAACAACAAATAAACAATACAAAACAAAAACAAAAAAAGAAGAAGGTCTAAAGAAATTTCTAAGCTTCTATTTTAAAAAGTTACAAAAATAAAAGCAAATCAGAACCAAGGAAGTACAATGAAGAAAGTAATAAACACAGTTGCAGAAATCAATGTATAGAAAATAGACATGAAATAAAAAACAAGGCCAAAAGATAGTTCTTTGAGAAGATTAATAACATTGGTGAACTCTTGGCAACACTAAACCAGAGAAAGAGAACACACAAATAACAATATCAGGTATTAAAATTGGCACATCACTGTGGATCCTGTATATATTAATAATATAATGAGAAAAAATTTTAATAATCTCAATTATTTGAAAGTATGAATGAAATGAGTGAGCAAATTCCTATAAAATGAACTTATCAAAATAGACACAAAAAGAAATAAAAATGAGTAGTTATTATCTATTAATTTTAGGGGGAATACTGAGGATTAAACTCAGAGACAATCTACCACTGAGACACATCCCCAATCCTATTTTGTATTTTATTTAGAGACAGGGTCTCACTGAATTGCTTTGTGCCTTGCTTTTGCTGAGGCTGGCTTTGAACTTGATATCTTCCTGTTTCAGCCTCCCGAGCTGCCTGGATTATAGGCATGTGCCATTGCACCCTGCTTCTATTAAATTTTTTGATATTTGCCTTCTAATCCATAAAATTATATTTGGAAACTTAACATGTGTCCTATTTCAAATTTTATGGCAAAAGGGATTGTTTTCTAGCTTATTTTTTCATACTTCTACATTTATATGTTCAATTTGTAATTTAAACCATTATTCACAAAGAATATTTCTATCTAGATTGCTTCCTTGGTAAAATTCTTCTGTTAATTTAAGGAAGAAATAATACCAGTATTACAGACTCTATCAGAGCATAAAATAAAGAAGAAACTATTCCCAATATATTTTATTAAACCCACATAACCTTGATACAAATCCTTATATAGAGGCATGACAAGAAAGAAAAAATAAAGGTCAGGCTCATGAAACTAGATGTAAAAACCCCAAATAAAAGCTTAACACACAAAATCTAGCACTGTATAATGATAATACATCAAAACTAAATTGAAGCTATTCTAGGAATGTAAGCTTTTTAATATTCAAAAATCAATCCATGTAATTCACCATAGAGAATAAAAATTACATGATTGTCTTAAAGCAAAACATAGCTAAAATTCAATACTCATTCATAATAAGATTTCTGAACAAACTAGAACTGAAGAAAAAATATTCAACATGATTAAGAGTGTCTATAGATATCTCAAACTAATGATAAAAAAGTAAAAGATTTCTTCCGAGATTAGAAATAAAATGAAGATGCACATTGGTATTAAATTCTGTCATTATTTACAGGTGACACTGTTGTATACATTTAAAGAAAAAAAACTATAGAACATTTTTTAGAGTATGTGAATTAAGGAAGATTACTGGATATTTAAAAATCAATTGTTATTTCTATAATTCCACCAACCATTAGAAAATGAAATTACAAAAACATGAGACTATTTCCAATAGAATAATGCATATAAACTACCTGAATAAACTTAAAGATATAGAAGACATCTACAAAAATAACATACAAAGTGTTGCTAAATATTATTGCAGAAAAACTATGAAATACTGCAGATAAATGAATGCACAAATCACTTCATGGGCTGTAAAACTCAATATTAATTCTCCCCAACTGATTTATGTTTTGAATGTATGCCAAATCAAATCATGAGCAGGTTTTATGTAGAAATTGATTAGCTAATGCTAAAATTTATATGGCAATATGAAGGACCAAGTATTGCCAAGGCAATCATAAAGGAGAAAAACAAAGTTGGAGAATATATTTTACTGGATATGGAGACTTATAAATCTACAGTAATTAAGAGCATGTGATATTAAGAGCACATAACCAGAATGGCTGCAATGAAAGACCAGGAATACCCAACAATGGTGAAGATGCAGAAAAACCATGAGGTAATGTGTGTAAGCTAGATAGCTACTTTGGGAAACTACTAGGCAATATCTAAAACCTAATACAGTAGTCCACTGCATTAGGTGCAGGTGACATTCATTCAGTGGATGTCTGAAACTGTAGAAATTTCTAAACAATAGATATACTGTTTCAATTTTATAGTAGATCTTTGAAACCTCAGTATATGCTCCCCCCACCTCTTTCCTTATTGAGATCTTCTACCTTTTCATTGAAAGGAAGCAATTTACAGCTTCTCCTTGATATATGCAAATTTCCAGCATGCCTTCACTTGTAATTTAGGCCATTGCTAAGTAAAATAAGGGTTACTTGAACACAAACACTGCAATACTGTGACAGGCAATTTGATAACTGAGAGGGCCACTAAGTGATGAATGAGCAGGTAGCATGTACAGCCTTCATGGGATGCTTACAGAGATGATTCATGTCCTAGGCCAGAGGAAATGGAACAGTATTTGATTTCATTACAATGCTCAGAAAAGCACTCAATTTAAAAGTTATGAAATGGTTTATTTCTGGAATTTTCCATTTCATATTTTTAAATCATGGTTGATTGTGGGTTAGCTAAATCTGCAGGAAGCAAAACCATGGATAAAGTGGTTATATATCTGATTGATAGATGTATCATATTATACCTTGATAATTTCATTCCTAGGGATTTACTCAAGAGAAATGTGAAGATATGTTCACCAAAAACCAGAAATGTCTCTAGACCTCCTTATATAGAAGTACAATTTTAATAGCTCAATTTGGAAACAACCCAAATGTTCATCAATGATAGAATATATTAACTTGATATATTCAAATAACAGAATACAACATAGCAAGCATAAAGAACTATATTTGTATGGTACAATGTGCATGAATCTCACAAAAATAATGTTGTGAAAGAGCCCAACAAGAGAGAACACATACTCAGTGTTTCATGTGCATAATGTTCAAAATTATTGTGTTTCTTTCCCCCCCCCTTCCTTCAGTATTAGGGATGGAATATAGGACTTTACACATGCTAGGCAAGTACTTTACCGCTAAACTACATCCCCAGCCCTAATCTGTGGCTTTTAAAATGGCTGTCTTTGAACAGGAGATTAAGGTCATTGTGAGGGAGTGGTCATGAAGGGAGCTTAGTGCTAGTAATGATCTGTTTCCTCGCCTGGGCTATTGTACACAGGTATGTTTACTTTTCTGCATATTTATTTTATTTTCTTAAAATTTAATTAAAATAACTTCAAAAAACTTCATTTTTGTTTCTCAAGGTACTTGAAGATTGGGGTGTGTGTATTGATGTCTCTTACTATCAGAGAGAGCTGTCTAGGTTAAAAAAGTGTTACTTCATTTATCTTTAAAATGAAGGAGCTAATCTTTAAATGATTCAGAAACCTATCTAATTTCAAATCTTTTTTTTTTTATAATTCCATTAACTGGAGACCGGTTTAGTCACACTCTGCTTCTCCTATAATTATTCTCCTAAAATTATTTTATTCCCCTAAAGTATTACTTTGGGCCATCAGAGGTCATAGTTAAATGATATGAGCTGCCACATCAATTCCACTCAATGAGTCTGCTTGGTTTTCAGGCAGAGTTAATTGTTGCTTCTACTCTTAAAACTCTTAATGACTTACTTCTAGTATAGCACTTAGCAACCCTCATTGCAATTATTTACTCATTTCTCTATCTTCTCAGAAGCCTGTATGTTTGTTAAGGATAGTGATTACCTCTATTCTTCCCTTCCTCCCTTTGTTATTCACTTATCAAACGCTGACTGTGTCAGGCACTGTGCTAGCCATTAGGGACATAATTTGGAGGAAAAAAAATGGATAGGGTAACTGTGTTCTTGCAGCCAGCAGTGTCAGGAGTAGTAGATACAACACAAGTAACCATACCCCTAACCCTGCTACTGTAATAAGTACGATGAAAGAGAGATGCATGGCTCTTTAGAGTTTATAAATCCAAACAAATGTGACCTAATTCTTGGATGGTTGTGAGGTGGGGAGAGGTAAAGATTTTCCCAAAGAAGTGATACTCGAGCTAAGCTTTCTTGGTAGAAAAGATTCTCAGAAGAAGGAAGGGAGAAGAAAGAAGAGTGAATAGCTAAAGGGAATCTCATTGGCAAAATCTGGGATAGATACGTGGATAATGATTTAAGGAAAGGCTGGGGAACTAGGTAAGAAGACAATTATCCGGACCCTGAGTCTTTCTTTCTTTCTTTCCTTCCTTCCTTCCTTCCTTCCTTCCTTCCTTCCTTCCTTCCTTCCTTCCTTCCTTCCTTCCTTTCTTTCTTTCTTTCTTTTTTCTTTTTTTGAGAAAGGCTAGTTGCTTCCTGCCATTCATATTTTAGTTTAAATAAAATCTATTCAGAAAAGGCATTCTCTAATCTCCAACTTAAAGTTTAATCTCTCAAATTGAAGCCAGTTCATCTTCCTTCTTTGCAGACTGGTGTTTAAGAGAAAAACCGGCTCCACCCCCAGGCAATGAATCCTAATTGGTCTAAGTCAGTTATAGGTGGCTCTTTACCATTGCCAGGATGAGTTTAACCCTGGGCATGTAATACAATTGTAATCAATGAAATAAGAGGAAAATCTATTTCTGAAAAAAATTTCACTCAGTCACTTTGTGGTGCTAGACAGCTATAGCCACTGTATGACCATAAGAAGGAAAAGATGAAAGCCCTGGTGTTCTTGATGGTGTCCCTGAACACTAAATTAACCCTACAGAACTATCCACTCCAAATTCCTCATTAATTGTTATGCTTAATTAAATCCACCTGTTCCTGAAAGCCGAATTCATTCATTTTCAGTCTTTTAACACATCATTATAGTTTAATCATTGAAATATTATTATAGTATTTCATGTACTTATCTTCCAACTAAAATCTATGCTCCAAAAAAAATTCAAAGACCTTGTCTATCTTGTTCACTATTATATTCTTTGAAATTATTAAGTTTAGTAGAGTGGTTTGTTATACAGCAAAAGAAACAACCTTCAACAGAAAAGGGCAGAAAGCTGCTGAGAAAACGACAGATTAAATACACTTACAAAGGGAAAACAGTAATGACAGTTATTTAAGTACTGGGAAAATGAAAGGCTAGGTGAATTACAGATTTTTTTTTCATGTGGCAAAAATTAACAGTTATAAGTTGCTTTAAGATTGATGGGCAGTGGTACGACCAAGGAATATATCTGCCATCAGTCCAGAAATTTCTATGAAGGTAATGAGATTAACATATAATCAGCAAATTTAAGTAAAACAGATTACCTCCCATAATGTGGATGGGTCTCACCCAACAAGTTGAAGGCCTCAACAGAATAAAAAGACTGATCTTCCCAAAGAAATAGAAATTTGCTGGCAGACTCCCTTTAGACCTAAATTGTAACTCTTCCCTGCATGTTCTGCCTCCTAGTCTAATCCTAGATTTTGGAGTTAAAAATCACGAGTCAGTTCCTTAACATAAATCTGTCTCTGTCTCTCTCTGATTTTTTTCTGTCTCTGTCATATATTTTTTATATATTCTCTCTCTTTCTCTCTCTCTCTCTCTCTCTCTCTCTCTCTCTCTCTCTCACACACACACACACACACACACAAACACACACACACACACACACACACACACACACACACACACCCTCATAGAAAAAACAAAACCGATTCAACTTTAATAATTTTGGTAAAAGGATTGGATTGCATTTTCAAAGTGATTTTTGTAATGTGATCTTTGCTTGTGAAATTTTTACCTCTCATTTTTCTCTGATAACTACCAGGAATTTAAAAATTACTTTTTTCTTTTCTGACTATTCTCATTCATTCATTAATTTATTAGGCTTTCAGGAAGTTTATTAATAAATATTATTGCCTACTATGTGCCAGGACCTGAGGAAATAGCAATCAATGAGGTAGACTTAGTCCCTGTCATAAAGGAGATTATATCTCCAGTGGGGAATACAGAAAACAATAATAAATGCAATTGAGGGATTGGGAAGGGGTGAAAGAGCAGGGGAAAATGAAGAAAAAGAAGAAACCAGAATAAAGAATAGGACCTAAGGGGAACTAGTTTAGACCATTATAACTATTGAGAAAAGGACATCTATGATTTAGAAATAAAAAGCTTTAGCCTGAAAATAGTGGGTTCAATAACAGAACACTGGGCCTCAGCGGTTACATCCTCCTGGAAGAGGGCAAGAAATTTACAAGAATTATGTTTGACACCTACTAAATTGAATCCTATAGGAAAAGTCATTGTGTAGACTCATGCAAGGTTTACTAATAAAACTCCTAACATTATGAGAATTATAACTGTGCTTTAATCAAGAGATATTTTTTAAAAAACAGCCATATTGTGTGTGGGAAAAAGACTATAATTTAAAGTATTCTTGAACCTAACCTCCCTTGGTCAAAAGCAAACACACACATTTTGGCCCTGGAGAATATGATTCTCTCCTCAGAATCAATGGGAAAGCAGGCCATGCATTTTCAATAGTGGACATGAAATTCAATTTGATTCACAATAGTTCATGCAAATTTTTTCCCAAGTTATTTTTATATTAAGGCATGCCTGAAAAATTTCAACCCAGATTTAGGTTTAAGTTTCCCAGACCTAGTAAGTAATTGCCACAGTAATGAGTTCTTATGTCTTAATTTGGTCTGCTCCAGATGTTAACATCTCGATTGTTTGTTTTTCATTCTCTACTCCTCTGCATTTCCTTATAAAATAGTACATTTATAAATGTTCTGATTTTTTATATTGGGGGAGGGGTAGAACAAGAGAACAGGAAGAAAAAGGATGGGCAAGAAGTTTAAGGTCCCACCTGCTATGCCAATTTGACCAACTTGTCTACTGGAGGGAAGCTGAGGGAGAAATAGTTTTCAATTTTACAGCAGCCCTACTAGCCTTTTTTAATTTGTGGAAGGGGATATTCCTGAGGGACACACATTCTGGCCTGCTGGTTTGCTTCTCTCAAAGCAAAGTGCAGTACTGGTGGTCCTCTATGAGCAGGACAGAACCCTGTGGTAGAGTTGGTGTACTGTACCAAAGTCAACATATTTCCCTCCCTCCATATTTATGAAACCAGGGGAATGAGCCCCATCCTATAAACTAGCGAAACTGAGTAACCATTGGGAAAAACTTGGCTTTGAATGAAAAACATTCAAGCTAATAAAGTAATGCACTGATAGAGTATATTAATAAGAACCTGCATTTTAGACCCAGCTGGTGAGCAGCTGGATGGCAGCTGAGAGATCTGGGATTGTTCTTCAACAGATATGGGAGATCTTGCTAAAGGCCAGTGGTTCTCAAATTTTACTATGCATGGGAATCAAATAGAGTGCTAAAAATGCAGATTCCATGGCCACAGGCCTGATGATTCTGAGCCAGAAGATCTGGAATAGGACCCAGAAATCTGCTTTTTAATAAGCAGCCTCAGGTGATTCTGATGCAGGTGGTGGAAAACCACATTTTGAGAAGTACTGCTCCTCAGAACTACTAATATCATCATTCAGGATCTTTAGCAGCTGAAAAAGATAAATAGGCTTTCAACCAATCTTTCCGCTTGGTTTTTGACAGCCGAGTCCAATCCACAGCTGGTAAAGAGGTTGGATAATGACCACAGATACGTTTGATCCCTTGGGATAGAATACTTAAAATCGTTTGGGGACCTTTATTTCTCCCCCATCAATAAGGAGGTTGGAAGGCAGCCACAGACTGGGCTGGAAATCCAGCTGGCACAAAAATTGGAAGACAATCCTCAGTGAGGTCTGGGTTCAATATCTAACTGCTAAAGAGCTGGCTGTCTGCCTTGTGGTGTGTAGTCAATATCCAATTGATACAATGCTTTGATAACATATGAGCATCATGGGTTAAATCCAGAAACTGTGAAGAACTTAAATAAAAGTTCTAAGACCTAAAGTTTGGTCCCCAAATGGCATGGAGCTTGGACAATATTTGGGAATGAGTTTAATTCTCAAATGGTAAGAGTTTTGGATGTCAGGAATGAGGTCTGGGTTCAATCTCTTGTCATTAAAAAGCTTGGAAGACCAGCCTGGGGTCTGGTTTCAATCGTCAGATGGTAAAGAGTTCAAATGACAACAATGGTTTCTAGGTTCAAGTGAAAGCTGACAAACAGCTTGAAATAAACTGCAAGATCTGTGTTCAATCTTGAAATGTTAAGGGTTTAGATAATTGTCATGAGGAATGAGTTCAGCTTGGAGGATTCTAAAAGTCTAGGTGAGGTAGCTAAGAATCTGTACCAGATGATTAGAGACAACTTGTGGTCATGATCCATGTGGGAAAGGATTTAGAAGGTGGCTACTCTTTTTTAGAGTAGGAGAGAGGGTGCTCAGATACCATTGATCTGGTGCTACATATTTAGCTAATGTAGAAAGAAGCTTGAATTTCAGCTATGGGGTAAGAAAATGTGCATACAAGTACTAGGTCATGAGCTAATTTTGCAAGAGAATATTATGTGACTTCTCCATATCCACAACTATGGAGAGGAATACAGGCACCAGGCCTGGGAATGTGATTTCTGAAATAATGGAGCTCTTTTGCCAGGACTTTTGCTGACAGAACGACTGTTTTATATGGCTAAGAGAGCAGATGTCTGAAAAGCATTGAAATCTATGATGTGTGTTCCTAAGTGGGATGACAGCTGGCACCACTGCATAAAGTCTTGTTCTTACTTTTACAGTTTCACTAATACTCTTCTTTCTGATTATTCTGATTTATCAACAAACAGCAGTTTCTGGAAAACTTTAAAAGCATTCTCAAATAGTCAAGAAGCAGACAGCTCTCCAAGCACCTAAAAATTCATGAGGCTCTTAGAGAAAAATGGAACTTCATTCCTTGGGGAAAAAGCAAACCCTAGATGACTACCAACTAGTTTTCTTCCTAGATATCTTTATTATTTGACCTGACAATGCAAGGTAAATTCAAAAGAGACGTCCTCATTACGGACATCATTTAGAGTACGGGATATATCTGCCAAAACCTTCTGTGCTTCTTGAATCTGAGCATGTTCTGAGAAATACCTTTTAAGGAATAACCATGCTTCACACTTCTGGAACATATTAGGAATTCATTTTAAGACACTGCTTATGGAAATGATATTGTTACTAATAGGTACCATTTATTGAACAATTATAATATGTCAGGTACTGTATGAAACATTTCACGTATACTAGTTTATTTAATACTTAACATGACCCTATAAAGTAGGTCTTGTTATTATCCTTATTTTATAGATGAGGAAACTGAGACACAGATGTTAAGGCACTGCTGTATTCATCCCAGCACCTTTTTGTAGGATCAATGGAAGATTGCTTTTTTCCAGCATTTTTTGCACTTTCGTTGTAATCTTGTAATTCAATTCATCTAATGGGAAATGTAAATAGAAGTGATAGAAACCACTTTTGAACCAAGACCTTTAAAACATCTGGAACAATCCTCAGATTTTTTTTATAGCCCTGGCAAAAGTAAGCTTAGAGACCAGTGTTTTAGATGATCTAACAGGATAAAGTGGGATTCCCAACATGCTTTAAGAAAACTTAAACAATAAATAAATCTTATTTGTGTAACATGTGTTAGTCAGCTTAGCCTCACTGTTAACAAAATACTTGACAAGAACAATTTAGAAGAGGAAAAGTTTGTTTTGACTCATGGTTTCAGAGGTTCAGTCCATGATGGACTGACTCCATTGCTCTGGGCCTGAGGTGAAGCAGAACATCATGGCAGAAGGGCTTGGTAGAGGAAACTGCTCTGTTCATGGGCCAGGAAGGGCGGGGAGAGAGACAGAGACAGAGATAGAGACACAGAATATGAATTAATGCATTTGGGCACTGAGCATAAATAGTTGTTCTCACCATAAACAAGAGAGACAACCAGACATCATATCTCCTTTGATGAAAAAACTGTAATCCACCTACAGACTTTCTCAGAGGTTCTCAAGATAAAGTCTAAGGACTCTGAAACCCTTTTAAGAAATCTCTAGGGTCTTTATATTTCCAGTACACATCTCTGTGAGGCCAGGTTTTCTTCATATACTTCAAATAAGATACTATAACAAATTTAATATAAAAGTAGATAGGATAATCCAGCTGTCTTCCATTAGAACAGACATTAAAGAAATTTACAAAAAATGCAAAATAATGTCAATCTTTTTGCCACTTTTTCCCATTTTGCAACATTACTTATGATTTTATAATTATGATTTGTTAGTATGTAATGGTTTATTATGGTTACTTTTAATGAATTATTACATAAATATTTTTAAATCTCTGTTTTAAATTTCTAATTTGGCAAATATTGATAAATATAATCACATAAACAAAAGCTTTGGGGAGTCTTCAAAGAGAGAATACTGAAACTATGTTTGAGAATTGTTGATATGGACAAATAGATCAATTCTGTCTGATCAATCTTCCAAATCAAGCTATCAATTTTCAGGAAATACCAAGAACAGAAATCATGGTGAACTACAATATAAATATGTAGTCAGCAGAATCAGACTATGGGAAGCTCATTCTGCCCTGGATTCTTCCATAGACATACTGTAAGGAACAGAAAAGAATGAAGAGAAACCTTAAAAGACATCAAAAACATGAAATTTATTTTTAAATAAGCAAGACAAACTATAGTGTGTGAGTATGGACACTTGGGTAATAAAAATAAAATGAAATAAAAGAAAGTGGTTAGAGGTAAGGAGAAGGTTAATTGGGGCAGAAAACACTGAGGGGGGTTCAGGATGACTTAAATTGTTCTCCTACTTGACCTAAAGGTGTTTACCTTATAATTACACATTAAGCCAAAAGAGTCCTTCTTAGAATGAATAAAATAAGTTAAGTTACCATGTCATTCAGCCATTTGGAAATAGAGGAATGTGTCCCAGAGCCTGTATGGCTAGCCACTATGCTATAATGATAGATGTATTACAACTTGAAGAGACTACTCTTTAATCACATATTTAAAAGAATATTAGGTAACAGTTATGTAGCTCTTGGTTTCCTATATCTGTGACTTTTTTTTTTAAAGCTGTTGGCTTTTTAAAAAAAATCTTTATTTTTATGTGGTGCTGAGGATTAAACCCAGTGCCTCATGTGTGCGAGGCGAGCGCTCTCACTCTGAGCCACAATCCTAGCCCCTATCTGTGACTTTCTAATCATCGGTTCTCACACCTTTTCTTTGGATTTGTTAAATAAAATTTATGGAGGTCATTGTTTTAGACCTCGTGTCTACACTAGCCCCCAACAGACCAGATCAAACAGTTGCTCATGATAGGTGGCATATAATCAAACAGAACTAAAAACAGGCCAGTTTAAAAAAAAAAAAAGATTCACAGAAAACCTTCAAAAAGAGTCCAGTCAACCTGAGCTGGTATCATAAAGAAGTCCCTCTGCTCTAACTCATATAAGGACAGTAACTTTGAAATGACCAATCTGCTCTGTTCCTTGTTTCTGCTTTTCTGCTTTCTTCAGCCTTTTTCTGCCTCTAAAGTCCATGCCCTCTGCTAAGTTCAGTGAAGTACTTTTCTGTTTCACAGATGGAATGCAGTACAGTTCATGAATCACTAATAAAAGCCAATTAAGACTTTAAAACACATTTTTGAAATTTTGTTCTTTAACATAATCTGAAACCCACCTTTGAAAAGACCTGAGTTATAAAGTGATCTCCTCCCTTCTTCAGATTGTTGAAGTCTGCTATCCAAATTTCTAGCACCAAACCTTGTATTTATCTGTATATCTGCCTCTTTGCAGCAGATTGGCACACACGGCGGGTTTTTGGGAAACCTCATGAATCTGAAAAACTTTTAAAGACCTTCTGATAAGAATTCGCAGATTTTTGGGCCAGATATAAAGAAGCTAATGCACTTAACTCTTTCCCTTCAAACCTCATTTAAGAGTATCTATTCTTATATTTCATGCTATTTTCTTACAAACTCTTTGGTTCTTGCTTATAAGCTTCTAGTATTTTAGAACTAACACATTAGAAATGGCTCTTGACAATCAATTCAGCAAATGTTTGTGTACTTATTACGTGTAATACACTATTCAATATTAGAAGATAAGAAAGTGAAAGAGAAGACAAATAACTCAAAATAATAATTTTTGAATTATTAACAAATAAAAATGGCATAACTATCATTAAAGATGAAAGGAAGAAAACAGATACCCTACCAGAATTTTCAGTACAGTATATATATATCGATCAGAATTATCATAAAAACAGAGCCAGTAGGAGATGAATATTAAGAGGTTTATTTCAAGATTCATATAATTAAGGGATCTGGCTAGCTGTCTGAAATATGAGATAGACCATTAGAAAAGGTAGGCTGGACCTCATAGGAGCAGACTGAAGCTGCTGACCATGAACAAAATTTCATCTCTGAGGACACCAACCCAGATTATGTAGGTATGTAGCTTATGAACTTTAATCATAACTACAAAATATCCTTATAGAAATATATAGATTAGTATGTGACTAAATAGCTGGAAAATTTAGCCTAACTAAATTGACCCATTAAATACTGTCACAGTGTAAGACAGCAGTCTTTAATACTCATAGTATGGAAACAGCAACATAAAAAAATGGATGCATTATTTTCAGTCAGTGATTACAAGAATTTTTGTATGGGAGAGCCTTAGAAGCAGAAGCTGGTTAGAATGGGAGCTTGAATAGCATTTGCGCTAAACTTCACATAAGGTTAAAAAAATAGCAATCGCCTGTTTTAAAGAATAGGGCAGATACTGAAAAATTATGGAAGGCAATAAAACTGCCATCCAATGCCATTCCTTGGCAATACTATTGCTTTCTATTTTCTATCCATAGGAATAAAAATATCAAATTCAGAATAAATACCAAAATCAGGACAGTAGATACCCCAAGGGAGAGATAAAAGCATGGATCAAAGAGGAACACAAAGAAACCTAATTGAAGCTAATTTGGTAAAATACTAATATATGACAAAGCTGTGTGGCAGATACATGAATATTTATTATATTATTCTTTGCTATTCTGTATGCTTGAAATATTTAATAACTTTTAAAAGATGCTAAGAAAGTATATGGCATTTTTCCTTTAGAAAATGTTTCTAAAAATACAAGTTGGGAGTATTTCCTGAAGTAGTTGGTACTACTCACCTGCAGCTCAAATCCTGCTATATATAATTCACTTTCAAATCAGATATAACTAGGTTTAAAAATTACAGATCCAAAGATTACTGGTTGTGTAACCATAGACAAATGATTTCTCTGAATGTCAGCTTTCCATTCTGTAAAATGGAGATAATAGTGTGCCTTTCATCTTCTTATTGTAAATATTGACTACACTAAAATATAATAATAATGTGCATAGGGAACATAAAAGCTGAATGCACTGTATTATTTCTCCTCTGTAGCATCATTACCTTTTTTACAGTTTTGTTCTCTTTTTTTTAAAGAAGAATCCAGGCATGATTCATTTTCCTATTCCTCACAGCATCTAAAACCGTGCTAAGAATTCCAATGATTGTAAAGAAATATGACAAGATGGGGCTGGGGTTGTGGCTCAGTGGTAGAGCGCTCGCCTAGCACGTGTGAGTACCTGGGTTTGATCCTCAGCACCACATAAAAATAAATAAACAAAATAAAGGTATTATGTACAACTAAAAAATAAATATTAAAAAAAGAAATATGACAAGATGCCCATTTCCTCCTCTTATCCATACTACTGTCCTTAAGCTTTCAGCTGACCTCTATGAGGCAGAGCTCTCCCCACAATACACATATGGGTCCACCTGTGGATCCCATATAGTCTTCATGAAGTTAGAGGACATTGAAAACTTATGAAAAAGTTTATATTTAAAATTTGTAAACCATCTAGAAAAGTTAATATAAAACTGTAATATATCAACCCTAGAACTAGGCCAGTGAAAAATATGGGATCCACATTTTGCTACAATATGTCTTTACTAATGTAGGAAATGAGCCATATAAAGAACATTCACTTATTCATCTAGACATAATTAAAATATGGAAACTTTATAAACTAAAGCTGTAACCTATATCCATGCAACATTAAGGCTGAAAATTTAAATGCAGAATTTAGGAGAGATAATTTTCTCATAATATTGATGACTGGCAGTCCAACTCACCTAGGACTGCTATTGTATTTGATATAGATTATGAATCTTATAAGATTCAAACCCTTTCTACAATCTTTGAAAGACAAGATGCAGATTAGACAAAGAAATGGAACATAAAAAAGCGAATAGTACTTTTGTAATTATGAGTTTGACTTCATTATTCATTTATTAAGTATAAAAGCACACTCACAATGTTCAGGATTCCATACTAAATTGAAGAAGGGGGAAACAAAGGTGAAATTACCAGGGACCCAGTCTTTCAAATCCTTACAATTTATTAGGAAAACAACATACACATAAATAGTAAAATAAGAAATATATAGGTTAAGTGATCAGACCTGATTCATTTTTGCATTCCTCACAGAAATAAGAGTTCAAACAATTGTAAGGGGATCTGGGAAGGTGTCCTTTCCTCATCTTATCCACTACTGGCCTCCTGAACCCTTACTGACCTCTATGAGGCAGAGATTTGACAATGCCCAATATGGGTCCATCTGTGAAGCTCATATATACTAAAGCATAGTGAAAGTGCTACTAGAATTCACAAAGAAGATCTACATTCAGATGGAGGAAGAAGTGGTGATGGTTAAACAAAATTTCCAGGAATAGCAGTTAAGATGATCTAAGAAAAGCAGAAATGGGAGAAACTAATTAGATGTAAAAATATTTTAAAGCATTTTAAAAATATGTACATTCTTATTAAAACCTTATGACAATTTTTTAGTTGGATTTCCTTTTTTTTAAGATAAGGTCATTGGGAGTTGTAGTTGTGACTAATCCAAAATCCTACAGCTGGTGATCTTAAACTCAAGTTGTATTTTATGTCTATTAATAATTCCAATAAATAAACTATCTTTTAATTGAGAAAATCTCCTAACTATCAGGATGGAGCAGCAATTCACAGGATATTTACAAAGGAAAGTGAATTATACTCCAGCTGGGCTGGAGTATAGGATGGATAAATAAGAGTAGAAAATATAGTTAGAAATAGGTGGAGAGGCAGATGGCAAAAGATCTAAAGAACAAGCAATTGAGTTTAAACTTTTTAATATCTATGGATTCCCGTAGATATTATGGGTATATTATTGAGCAGAGGAATGCCTTAAAATATTAAAACACAAAGGGAGAATTAATCTGACAACACAGGACAAAACGGATGGCAGAGATAATGACCTAGAAATAAAAATAGCATTTGGGGACTATTTTAATAGGAAAAAGATAATAAGGGCCCAAGTAGGGTTTATTCTGGTAGGAACAGAGGAGATGGCTAGATGGGTTAGATGGACAGAAATAGACTCCACAGGACTTTTTAAATAAAAATATATATCCTGGCTTTTTTTTAAATACTAGGGATTGACTAGGGGTTGCTTATCCACTGAGCCACATCCTCACCCAATTTTTTATTCTGAGACAAGGTCTTGCTAAGTTGCTTAGGGCCTTGCTAAATTGCTGAGGCTGGCTTTGAGTTTGTAAACCTCTTGCCTCAGCCTCCCGAGCCACTGGGATTACAGGTGTGTACCACCACACCCAGCTTATATCCAGACTTTTTATAGTCATACTATAAGTAATCTTCTGGAACTTACCGTTTGCCCTTGATAGTATTGGTAAGGTTTATCCTAATTTCTATGCACCCTGGGTGCACATTTAGAGTCATTGCCTCCAGAAATGTAGCAGTGAGTGAAATAGGACTAACAATCACTTCCTCTAAGCATATTCTCAATAAGGATGTCTTTGCAATAATTTTAATGTAATATGCTATCATGAGAGTTGTTTACGATATAGCAAAAATTACATTGTCTTCCCCTATTAGAATGTACATTCCATGATTGTTGGCAGAATTTAATTTTCCTTGTTCACTACTATATCTCCTTGTCTGACTCTAATTACAGATTTCTCAAAATATTTGCATATATTAAAGCAATGGAAACTAGTATACAGAAACAGTGTGGTCTAAAGGCAGACATGGAGCAGGTAATCAGGAGATATTACCTTTTCCTGTGCATGCTTACCTAGAAGAAGCAACACAGTACAGCCACCAAGCTTGTTATGGCTATGGTTTCTATATTCATAAGGCTACTCTTACAAGGAACGATGTCCAGTTGGATGAAATGTTTTTGATAGACTTGTCAAATACTCTGCCTCACTATTTTATAGTCATGTCAATAAGACATGTTGTATGTTAAAATACTATATTGGGGGATATAGTAAATGGATGGTACCAAAAAAGACACTCCAAGATAGAACACAACACATTCTCAATTATTTTACAAAGTTGGAGTGAAACAATGATATAGCTAATTCAAAAGGCATTTGTATTTGGCTTTGGGATTTGGGCACTTATTTTTGAAAATGGAGACGTTTGGGAACTATATAAAATTGCAATAATTAAATTAAACCATAACATAAAAAATAACAGGAAAAGAAATGGAAAGTTCTTCAAATTCCCTAAACTACTTCCTGCTAAAAGCTATTTCCATCCCAATATTCACTGTTGAAAGTAGACATAACAACATTTCTCATGAAAAACTAGCATTCTACAACAAAACTACAAACAAATCTCCCCTTCTCTAAGTGGCTGTATTTGTGCATTACTCCTTTCCCAGGTTGGGAAGAGTGTGTTGGAATGTTTCGATTCCAAAACTTCCAAGTGCAGAGCTTATTGCTTGGTGAGGAAAAGCAAATAAAACCCCGAGTCTCCTGACTTAATTTTAGATGCATATATATCTTCCAGTTTTAGAAAGTGTTATTACTTCAAGTCTAATTCTGGTTAAAGACAGTTTCTCTTTCATTCCTAGGATTGTAGTTTCATCAGAAAATTGGAACTCCTTTGTGCTTCTAAAGACTGCAGTGGCAGGGGCTCATTTAAATCACTCATTAATTGATCTGGTTCCACCTGTAAACTATGTGGCTTTAGGTAAGTCATTGCCCACTCTGGGCCTAAGTTTCCTCACTTGTGAACTAAGGAAATGGAATAGATATTTCTGAGGTCTCTTCCAGCTTTGATATTCTCTGGATTGAGTAGAATAAAAGATGGGGAGAGAGTTGCCTCAGACATGATCTGCCTCCTCAGAAGGCACATGCAAGATTAAAGCTTCCAGAAGAACAAGAAGATGTATGTGAAGTGGCTAGTCTCGCTACTATAGGAATCTTCATTTAGAGCTTCTTGCATTTTATTGTGGGCTATGCTTGAGTTTATGATGGTATTCATTTTTGTATATGATTTTGGTTATTATTTAAATGATACTGGTATTCCAACAATAATATACTTAGAACTAGACAACAGATTAGACAATCTAGACTTCTGTCAGTATTTGACTTGTTCATAGGCAAATTAATGAAATGAAAAAGTCAGCACCTGGATTAGTAATTATCATACAAATTTAATGCACTTGAATCCATGTCTATAGTAGAATATCAATCAGTCATATAAACTAAGAAAATCACTTAGCCTCTCTGAAGAACTTGTTTTTAATTTAGCTAATTAAATGTACAATATTTTCCAGGCATTATATTGGTTTATGTTAAAAACATATTTTTATTCTTTCTTTATTCATTTATATTATACATGATGGCAGAATGCAATTCATTTCATATTACACATATAGAGCACAATTTTTCAAGTCACTAATTGTACACAAAGCATTTTCACACCATTTGTGTCTTATACATGTACTTAGGATAATGACATCTGACTCATATTTTTAATATTTAATCCTTACGTTTGGAGACATTTGGGAACTACATAAAATTTATATGGTTCTTAAGAAGTGGGCATTACTATTCCCATTTTACAGGTGAGAATTCTGAAGCTGAGAGTAGTGACATTAACTGAGAATAGTAACATTCTCACCCTGGTGTTCTGACTGAGAATCCCAACCTCTTTCAAGCACATTTCTCCATCAGTAAACTATATCAAATCAAAAATATTTATTTCAATTATATGCAAGATAAGTCAGCTGCTAAATGCTATTAAGACTAATTTCTTGGCTGAAAGCATTGTCAAATGTGACACAAGTAAAGTGAAGGTAACTTTCAGGGTCATAACTAAGTAGGGAAAGGTTAGGGGATAGCTAGGAACAAGACAGGGAGGATAATTCTGGGCAATTGTCTCTGCCTTGGACCTGAATAGGGATGAGAAAGACTTAGAGAAAGGGAAGTAAAAAGCAACTTGACAACTGAGTTAAGAGCATGGGCTCTGGGAAGGAGAGCTCATTCCTTTACTCCTTTTTCTTCACTCAAATCAAGACTAGAGCTGAAGAGTGGATAAGTATCCCCAAAGTGTCCTTCATCATCAGTTTCTCAACTACTTTTACTGTTTATTACAGGTAGTTGGTGGCAGTGATGACGTCTTTAGTGGTATCTCCTGTCTACCTCTGTTCTAAGCACCAGATCTGCAGAATAAATCGCAATGTTTTTTATTCATTGGTATTTGAGTATAAAATTGAGCAAACTTTCATGAGAAGACCATAATCTCTAAAGGCCATTCTCAAGGAGACATTCAAAAAGTATTATGAGCAATGGCATTATTTTTATGTTTTCCATGGTGATCACTTTGAGGAACAATCCTCAATTGGATGAATAAATCCCATTTTAGGTTTGATCATCTTGTTTTGCTTATAAGTTAGCCTCATTATTTTCCAGTCACACCTGGTGTCTGTCTCTGATGTGACTGGGAGCAGGCTGGACAGGGGACTTCCCGTCTACTCTCCAGTGTGTCCTGGCTAGTGCACAGGTGTGTTATGGACTAAAATAAAGTTGGGAACTGGGTCGTTTGCAGGCTGAAAGCAGCTGGAGTCTTTGGAGCACAAGCTCCTACTGATTGTCTTGGGACTGCTCAGTAGAGGAATGAAAGCTTTTAATTATCAATAGTTGTGTTTCCCAACCAATAGAAATTCTTTTCCATTCAGAGTATTTTCCCCTTGAACAGATGCAGAATAAGAGGCCTTGGGCCTGGCATGTGGTATGGGATTTCTGTTTCCTATCAAGCACGATAACTTTACAGATTCTTTGTACAGCTAGAGTTTATTTACCATCAGATGGGTTTTTTGTCATGGCTGATTCTGTAGGAGAATATGATATTATTTTAAACTAAGTGACTTGCCTTTCTACAACTTAACAAGAAAATAAGCTGGGTCAAAAGCTTATATCAACTTGCTAATTTTTAAAGGGAAGGAAGTCAAACTTTAAATTTTCAATAACTATGTCATGCCTTGCCTGCCAACTTCCTGGGATCACTACACAGATCTATTTATCTAAAAGCATTTTGAATCCCAAGTGACTTAGGAGGCTGAGACAGGAGGATTGAGAGTTCAAAGCCAACCTCCACAATATCGAGTCACTAAGCAACTTAGTGAGACCCTGACTCTAAATAAAATACAAAATAGGACTGATGGTGTGGCTCAGTGGTTGAGTGCCCCTGAATTCAATCCCTGGTATCAAAAAAATAAAAATAAAAATAAAAATGCAAAATGTTCCATGTAGATCCAACACACAATTACTTGACTATGAAGAAAATTAAAATTGAGTTTGAAGTTTGTGATTAGATTAAAAGGAACATGGGGGAAAATAAAGCAAAAGGCTTTAGGTGAATATGCCACCCATGAAGATATGCTTTGCTTCGTATCTCCTGCACACAGCCATTTCTTGTTATCCAGGAAGTCCAGGAGTCAGGTAGCATCTGCTAGAACTCTCTCTGGAATAACGAATGCACAATTTGAATAGCTTCAACCCTAATAAAAAAAAAAAAACTTTCGGCAAGACCTGCAAAGTCAAAAAGTTACTGAAACTTGAGCCAACAAAGAGGCATATTAAAGTAAACAAATGCTTCTTTTAAGTGAGTTTCGTTAAGGCAGTTGCCAATTATTACAGTGGCACATTGTTTTCTCAATGACATAGTTCACACTGATGAGTCCAGGAGATGAATTCCATAACACTGATCTATGCAAGTCAGAGAGTGTAAATCTACAGAGGCAGAAAACCTCAAAATCTTCAAGAAATTTCAAGCAAATATAAATTATAGAAGAAGAGAACTGATGGGTCAAGTTAGCCAAGCCCATTCTTGCATAGTCTAGCAAAGTCATCCCTTCAGTTCACCATTCACCTTCAGATTCAATAACAGCATATGATGACGCTGAGAATTATTAAGCGGTTTACCCAGGGATAGATAAGTTAAACTAAGAATATATTCTTGTAGCTAAGCAACTGAGCCCCAGAGAACCACAGCAATTGACCACTCAGCCAATCCCAGGCTGAAGCCTGCCAAATTATGTCCAAATAAAGCGAATGCTAAACTGCACCAATCAGATGATGCTTTTTCCTTAAATTGCCTTACAAGAGAGCAGGGAGAAATAGATGTTGTAATTTAAAAGGTAATCAAAGGGGAGCAACAAAAAATGACTCTGACAGTTAGGATTTATTTTGAATCCATATCAGACTGAGTTTGAAAACAATACTGATACCCAGCTACAGCATCCCTCACTTAAATTTACATTCAAAGAACGAATCATCTTTAATGGCAGTTTTGTAAACCTTATGACACTGCTTTTTTCCCCCTTAGTAACTTACAAACTGAAGGAAGAAACTGAAAAAATAAATTGGTAAAAAGTAAGATGAACTCTTATACCATCTGCAAGTAGAGGCTTGTTGATTTCCTTAAAAAAGAGCCGAGAAATCACTCGAATGCATATTACATTCACTGCCTCATTTATTTGCCTATCATTTATTTATTTGTTTGTCTATTTCAGGCCCTCTGTCAGGCTATATGTATATCTGGCTGAGCTCCAAAACAAATGCTTTAAAATATAAATTAAGCACAAATGGTAAAAGTCACATATCTGAATAGTTAGAAATGTAATCCATAGAGAAAATTTCAAAAATATCCATGTTATTAATCTTTTTTGAAAATTATTATGCAAAAGGCAAATGATGAAAGGCCAAGCCATTTTATTCTCACTGTTAAACAAGAAGGAATAGCCAAGTTTCCTCTCAAAGTGCTAGGCACTTGTGTAGGACTTCTGAAGAAAGCTCAAAGGGGAAAAGTTTCCTGTCTTAAGTTTGCCATAAAGCAAAATAAAGCATTGAGTCCATTTGTTCCATTCCTCTCTGAGAAGTAAGGTGCATCTGCAAACAAAGCTCTCTAATACTTCAGTTCTGATTCCAGGTCTCCAGGCAACATACTGCTTTTTTTTAAAAAAATTATTTATTCTAATTTGTTATACATAACAAAAGAATGCATTTCAATTCATAGTACACATATACAGCACAATTTTTTCATGTCTCTGGTTGTTCACAAAGTATAGTCACACCATTTGTGTTTTCATACATGTACTTAGGGTAATGATGTCTATCTTATTCCACCATCTTTCCTACTCCCATGCCTCTTCCCTTCCCCTCCCATATTACTTTTAATATTGACAGTGAACAGAAATAAAGCTTCCCATCTTTATCTTATTCTCATTTTCTTTTTTCTCTTCATTTCCTCTCATTTTCTTATTACTACCCCTTTACTCTCACCTCCTCCCTTTTCCACATATATCATTAGGAAAAATGTTTTGGTATAATGAAATGCATAGTCTTGATTAAAATGGCAAATAAAAAGTAAGTTTATGTTAAGTCAGTTTTTGCACTGCTGTGACCAATATACCTGACAAGAATAATGTAGAGGAAGGAAAGTTTATTTGAGGCTTATGTTTGTTTTGGGAGGTTCAGTCTATGGTCAGCCAACTTCATAGCTCTGGTCCAGAGGTAAAGCTGAACAGCATGGCAGAAAGGCGAAGTGGAGGAAAGCTGCTCATGACATGGTGACCAGGAAGCAGAGAGAACAATCTGCTCACCAGGGACAAAATATATTCCCCAAAGGGACACACACCCTCCGTAACCTGCCTCCTCTAGCCATACCCTACCTACCTACAATTACCACCCAGTTAATCCATATCAATGAATTAATCCACTGATTAGATTACAACACTCATTATCTAATTGTTTCACCTATGAATGTTCTTGTATTATCTCACACATGAACTTGTAGGGGATACCACATGTCTAAACCATAACAAAGTTCTATTTTCCTCATGAACCCATCTATCTGCCCATAATAATCTCTTCCTCAGCATCAACTATTTTAATACATTTGAAACATTAATATATATGAGTCCCAACAAAAAACAGAGCAACTAGAAAAGGGAATTTATGATGCTAAGCCAGAAGAGATGGTCCAAATCATACTTCTTACCAATGTATGAGTGGCTTAATCATGTATTACTCCATGTTCTGGTATGTGAAATTCTTAAACTGCAAAGGGCTAGACAAGTGAAAGGGATTATTATCTTCCCTCTGTTCTTTTATTGAGGTAAGCTAATCAATATTACCAAGATACTAGGCAAGACTTATGTATCTCAATAATTCAAAAAACTATTTAAAAATTATATTAAGAAAAGTGCTCTGGAATGATATAACTAGAAAAAAATGCCTGTCTTCCTTTACTCTGAGAATTAAAGGTTTTAAAGACAAGAATGAGAATCTAAAAGTGAAGGTTTCTGGAATGCCTCTGCTCTTCCTCTTATTTCCTCAAGGCTGCATGTTTCATGCATACTTTGTATCACAAAGACTGTTTTATGAATTGGTGATGTTTTATGAGAAATGGTTTACTGCATAATCAAGCAGGGAGAGAACTGTCTCAAGGTTCACTTACAAGAAATTCAATTATGAATTGCTAAATGTGCTGCTCACACAGAGAGGACTAATATACATTTTTTTCTGTTACTTTTTGAAATATATCATTAGCCATAGCAGGTCAGCATTTCTTTGCCTGTCAAGGCCAACTCATGACTTTTCAGCATTCCATTAAGAAAATAAAATGACACTCTAAAAGACCCAGTGGTGCAGTGACCTATAATTGAGGACAAATTTCTTTGATTGAAATTCAGCAAACATGTATGAACCTTTACTACACATAAGACACTATGTTAGGGGGAATGAGGAAGAACAAATATGAATAATAGATACACAACTGTTGCCCTTAAAGAGCTGAAATTTCACTAGAGAGAAGAAAAGAGAGCCTCTGATTGTAAGAAACATACTGAGGAATATATTCATTCCTTAGTGTTGGTGTCCACAGACACTAAGAGGGAGGGACACTCACTATAAGCTGAGGGGCAAATAAAGCCAGACTTTTTTTACTTGTGGTTTAGTTTTATAGGAAATAATTCTAAATCATTTTTATATATCATATTTACATATAGGAACAAATAAAGCTAACAGGGAGAGAATTTAAGTTATTAAACATCTTTTTTAAAAGTTTAGTAATCCACTCATTATACTTCTAATGTCAGCTTAGATACAAGAAGCTGGACAAGAGCTTTGCTCCCATTCTGATGATAAGCAAATCCATATGATAGACAAAATTGTTTCTTGAACCTATCAGAGAAAATTCAAGACTCTCCGGGCAATCTGCAAGCATGAATTCTACAGAAACACAGGCATTTCCAAGGAGAGATGAATTGCCTACACTTACTGACCTGGGGCAGGGCATGGGAATAGGAAATGTGAAGCTTATCAGAGCTCAATTAAAAACTAAAGTTCAACAAATTGCAAAAGGTGGAGAGTATTAACCTCCTGGGAGACTCAGACACAAAGGAAGTTTTGCATTCATTTGTGGGCTCTTCTTCAATGTATCTCACTGGGAATGTATCAAAATGATTGGGTGCATGGGGGTTAACTGCTGGGAGGAAGGAGATGGGGCAGGAGATAAAGGAGACTTACTTGGTGGTTCAGGCCTGGAAGGTGAAGGGAGAATAACAGATATTCTGAAAAAGCTCTGCTCATATTCTTCTGCCTTATCTTCTCAAAGGTACAAATGTCCTCAGCTACAAGGAGATGGGGAGTATACTCTATTACTCTCAGGGCATAGCTGAAAACTCATTGCAACTGAGGAAAGAGTATAGAAAATACCCACTCCCACATCACTGAAGCAGGAAAACAATCCTGGATCTAGACCATTAGATTTCCTATCACCTGGAATGAAACAAGATGATCAGTGAGAAAATCCTGCCTCTGACACCCAGAAACAGAGTGCCTACCCAAAACTAAGGTTGAACCAGGGAAACAGGCTGAACTTCCTACACATTGCCTTCCCAGCTAAGCTAGTAAACACTGACTACTAAATATCAACAGTCTACTTTTGAGGAGGCAAGAATGGGCAGAAAGATCTTTTCTGAGGTGTCAGCTCACAAGAAAAGACTGAAGCTGAAGGTAGGAGAAGAACATTAAGAAACTCCCTCAGGTAAGCCAGGCATCACTTAAGAGCTGGTGATCTTTACAGGAATTTGACCTTAGTGTTATAATAAGGTAGCCTCATCAATGATAAAATCCAAACCTAGCTAAACTCCTCATGAAAGTGACTAAAACACTCCCTACTCATATTAAAGGCCTAGCTGAAAGAGAAGTGTACCCATTTTTAAGCATGAACACTACTTTGCTCAGCCTCCACTGTCCTTCATATGACTGTCTGGCTTTCAATTAAAAAAATGAGACAAAGAAGCAAGAAAAGCAATCCTCTATCAAGAAACAAATCAACACAATCAGTCTCAGAGATGATTCGGATATTGGGATTATCAGATAGGAAATTTTAAACAACTACAATTAGCATATAAAAGGCTTCAGTGACAGTGGTGGACAAAAGCAGGAACAAATTGATTAAAAAATCATTAAATTGGATTAAAAAAAACAAACATAAAACCTCTAGAGACATTTATTCAAACTCACATCATAGTCAAAATTCTGAAAACCAAAGAGAGAAGAAATCTTAAAGGCACCAGATGGAGTGGGGAGATTGTATTACATAACAATAAAGGTAATGTTAGATTTATCAGAAACCCTGAAAACCAGAAGACAAGGTATGAAAAGGGAATTGTTAGCCTCAAATTCTACATGCAAAGCATCTTTCAAAATATATGGTTGCACAACAAAGTGCCTGTACTTAAGGCCACTAAACAGTACTCTTAAAAATTATTAAAATTGAAATTTAGGTTATGACTATTTTACTATAATAAAAATTATCTTTAAAATTATGAAGGAGAGCACCTACATTGGTTCCATAGTTTAGCTCTTGTGAATTGAGCTGCTATAAACATTGGTGTGGCTGAATCATTGTAATATGATGATTTTAAGTCCTTTGGGTATAAACCAAGAAGTGGGATAGCTAGGTCAAATGGTGGTTTCATTCCAACTCTTCTAAGGAATCTCCATACTGCTTTACATAATGGTTGTACCAATTTGCATTCCCACCAGCAATGTATGAGTGTACCTTTTCCTGCACATCCTCACCAACACTTATTGTTGTTTGTGTTCTTCTTGATAATTGCCATTCTAACTGGGAGTAGATGAAATCATAGAGTAGTTTTGATTTGCATTTCTCTAATTGCTAAAGATGGTGAACATTTTTTCATATATTTGTTCATCAATTGTATTTCTTCTTCTGGCATTCACCAGTAAATGGATGGAACTGCAGAATATCATGCTAAGTGAAATAATCCAATCCCAAAAAACCAAAAGCCAAATGTTCTCTCTGATATGTAGATGCTATTTCACAGTGGGCCAGGGGCTAGGGAATAATAGAGTAACTTTAGATTAGGTAGAGGGGAGTGAAGGGAGTGGGGTATAAGGGTAAGAAGGATAGTAGAATGAATCAGACATTATTATCCTATGTACATATATAATTATAAGACAAGTATGATTCTACATGATGTACAACCAGAAGAATGAGAAATTATACTCCATTTTATATGATGTATCAAAGTGCATTCTACTGTCATGTAAAACTAATTAAAACAAACAAATTTTTTTTAAAAAAATATGAAAGCAAAAGAAAGACTTTTTTCAGCTATTTTTTCAAGTATTGAGACCTCAAAACTTTAAATTCTGCTGCTTTGGGGCCCAATAGTCTGGAATAGAGTAATAAGTGCTGGCAATTAGCAGCTAGAAAAAACAAACAAAAAACCTGAGGCATAATTATTAAGCTTTGGTTCCTTGGCAACTTTATAGATCTGTGTTATGTTTGGCAACTAGCTGCATTCTTATATTTGGTGCTTGGCTTCCATAGACTTAAAGCCACATATTTCATTAATAAATCAATAAGAAGTTAAAGTATATTTAGAGAAGAAACAGTGGTCCATATTAATAACTGAAAGCTGGAGATTCAAAGCTGCTGAAAAATCCTCATTGCAATTCTACAGAAGGATCCCTAACTCAGTGTTACTAGTAAATTTGAGTTGGTATTGCAGATTATTTCTGAGTGGAATGATTCCCAAGAAATCTATGTTCATAATAAAGTGCCTATATATAAAAATCAACTAGCAGAGGGGACTTTGCAGGAAGAAGTCAGTGTAGAGGCCACACAGATCCCAACTTACCAACAGGTTGTTTTTTGAAATTCTGTTTCAAAGTCAATTATTCACTATGCATAATTCATTTCACCATGGGAAGCATGCTACAAAACAGAGATCAGCAGTATGATTTACAAGCCTACCACCTGTTTGGGTTTTATTTGTTTGTTTGTTTAATCCACAAGCTAAGAATGGTTTGTACATTTTTAAGTAGCTGAAAATTGTATAAATGATTAATATTTCATGTTACATGAAAATAACTTGGAATTTAATTTTTAGTGCCCACTGATAAAATCACATTGAATTACATCCGTGCTTATTTGTGTATTGTCTATGGTTGCTTTCACATATAACAACAGAAGTGAGGAGCTTCAACAGAGACCATAGGGCTCACAAAGCCTAAACACATATATTTACATTCTATCTGACCCTTTACTTTAAAAGTTTGTTGATCTTGATGGTTAATTTTATGTGTCAATTTGACTGGGCTAAGGGATGCTCAGATAGCTGGTAAAACATTATTTCTGGGTGTGTCTATGAGGGTATTTCTGGAACAGATTAGCATATGAATCAGTAGACTAAATAAAGATCTGTTCTCACCAATGTCAGAGGATATCATATAGTCTTTTGAGGACCCAGATAGAACAAAAAGCAAAGGCAGAGTAAATTTTCTCTTTTCTTGAAGTGGGACAACTTTATATTCATGCCCTTGGACTCTGGAGCTCCTGGCTCCCCAGCTTTAGAGCTCCAGAACTTATACCATCTGTCCTCACCCATTCCAGGTTCTCAGGCTTTCAGAATCAGACTAGGGGTTAACTATGGGCTTCCATAGTTCTCAGCCTTTGGAGTCAAACTGAATTGTACCATTAGTTTTCCCAGGTTTCCAACTTACAGACAGTGTATCATGGGACTTCTCAGTCTCTATAACCATGCGAGACAATTCCCATAAGAAATTTTTCTCCCTCTATAGTAGAGAACTCTAAAATACTCGTTCTCATAATAAAGGATTATTACATTCCCTGGTTAATGGACAAAAGCCTATAACATTTAAAATGTAACTGTGCTGTGGTGTTAATAGAATCCCAAGTTTGTGCTCTGAGTTCTTTGGAGAACTTTGGCAGCACTTCTAGTTGAGGAAGCTCTGAATATCAGACCAAATCCTTCCAAGGATTCACTTATGCTATTCAATCAATTTGAAATACCCTCCCTCTACATTAAAATAATAAAAAAACTAACATTTATAATCTTAAAAAATTTGAAGACTGAGATCCATAAAAGTAAAATAACTTATTATAGTTACACTTCTAAGAAGTGCTAGCATTAGGATATAAATACTGGCAACCTAGCCCATTTCAGACATTTTGCTTTTAGACACTAAGCACAAGGACATACAGATGGTTTCCAACTTACTATGGTTTGACTTTTTTGAATGAATACACATACAGTAGAAAACATTGTTTATATTTTGAATTTTTATCTTTTCCTAGGTAGCAACTTGTGGTACAATACTCTTTTATGGTGCTGGGTGAGTGCAGCTCTATCAGCTATACAATCATGAAGTTAAACATTGATATGTTACAGCGTACTATGTTGTGGTATGTTTTGGATATGGGGAGTCAATAAATTACATAAGATATTCACTACTGTATTTTAAAACAGGCTTTTCATTAAATGATTCTGTCCAACTGAAAATAATGGAAGCATTCTGTTTATGGTAGGCTAGACTAAGCTATGATGTTCAATAGGCTAGGTGAATTAGATGCATTTTCAAAGTAGGATACATTGAGCTTACAGTGAGCTTATTGGGATATAAATGAAGAAGCATCTGCAACCCCTTTTCAACTTATGAAAGTAATTTCAACTTTTAAGACTCAATTCAAATGCCTACATTCTGATGAAAGTCTTTCCCCAGATTTCTTAGACCCACAAATTCAAAATAACTGCATTAATTATGTTACCAGCCCTCTGTGTACCTACAAAAGCACTCTGCTCATTTTACTCTGTATTCTAATTTGCTTGTCTGATCACCCCACCCCAGGCAGATACACAAATAAAATGTAGATTTCAAGCTCTTTGAGGGCAGGAAGCATATGGTTCACTCTTCATACATAATACGTTCTTGATAAATGTATTCTGATGAGTGGATAAATTAGAGGCAGCTGGCTCCTGATACTAAATGAAACATTGTAAGGGAAACAATTCCTCAGCTGACAACGACACTAACACGTTCTTATTGTGAAAGATAGCTGGATTTTATTTGCTGTACAGAGTTAAACATAATCAAGGTAATCTTTCCTGACCCTCTCAACCAAATGAAACAAGCCTTACTTATAGCCAAATAGGGAGCTTGAAAAGTTCTTTTATTCACACAAGATCTAGCCAGGGAAACAGAAGCTTCAGCTTTCATATTTCTTTGAGAATAAGCCAGCATTTATTTTATTCACTGAATATTTTATTTTATGAAATCCTACATGGAAATCCAACTTACAAAATAGATGAAACCATCCCTTTTGAAGGGGACTATAGAATTCTTTCATCTTTAAGAGACCCCTAGTTCTATCATAGGACTTCTAGGACACAGAGCACAGCAAAGCCTTGAAAACAATATTGAAATAAATGATAACTCATCCATTATTATTACTTACTATGTCATCAGTTATCTCTGTAGTAAGATAGGGCCTTAGCAGCATTCAACCCCTGCCTGTTGACATAACATAAAAGATAAAATTTGATAGCTATGAGGTCAAGAAAGGATCTAGTGGAATCTGGGATAAAACAGACATAATAGGGCAGCCACCCCAGAGTGTCACTGGACAGTCAAAAGATAATGATCATAGGCACTGTCAAGAAGAGATACAGAATGAAGGATTCAGAGGGCAGCAGGCTGACCTTATATCACCACTGGAAAGGAATGTGGTAATTTTTAGTTATTACTGCAAGATGTTTTATGATTCAAATAACACCTGGAGGGAGTAGATCTTTGAAACATAGGCTTTCCAGTGTTTGCAGGAATAGAGAATTGTCCATTATAATATGAAGGTGGAAAATACATGTTCAAACTGAAAAAAAAATGTGTTCTTAATTTTATATTGGTTCAAGAAATACTCCATAACAGGAATATTAGCTGGGTTTAAGCCAAGACTTAGACAGACCACCATTGTGTGTAACTTGGTGACTTCTTCAGTACCCTGGCTCTTACATGCATACCATAAGCCCAGGCCCACAGTATAAGTCCAAGAATAGAGGAAGAGGGAGAAAATAGGAGAGAATTAAATGGTTTTATGTATGATCTTCACATTGGTAGCAACTGGAGGTCTCACACATTTCATTTCAAATTTCAATTACCAGAAAATTTTAAAAAAAATTCTACTTTTGATTCAAAAAGTCTGATTTGAAGTCCTGGCACTTAATTGTACTTACTAGGTCTATGTCCAGTTATTTAACTTTTATGCTATGTACAGTAGAATTAGGACACAGAGCACAGCAAATAATAACTTGTTATAAAAGTTTTAATAATAACTTCTTTAATAATAACTTGTTATTAAAATAGTATGATAAATTCTAAATATTTAGCTCTTTAAAGTTACTATCAATCATCAGTTATTCTCTTCTCTGCCTAAGGGAGAGTGATTGTGGAAGGTTATACTAGAGTTCAGCAAACAGAGAAGAATCCCTATGGAAAATTTTTAAATAAAACATTGGAATTATTCAATGAAGTCCCTAAAGAATAGAGTAAGGAAGAGACCACTGTCAAGAAGATCTGACTAGGATTCTTGGGACCAGCATAAAAACAATGCTATTTGTAAGTGAAAAGGAAATTCTTGATTCCTTTAGAAACACAACATGTGACATTAGTTTAAAAGAGACAGTAAAGAAGAAATTTTGGTTGACCAGAGTTACCCAAATACCACAGACAATGAGACTCAAGCCTTGGAAGAAATATGAAAAAGAAAATTGCAAAGCAGTTAATAGGATATAGGAAATTCCAATACACCAAATCATTGATATTACTTCTGATAGATCTTGTCAGTAATTCTGTGGCAGAGAATAGAAGTAGACCTGGCAAAAAACAAAATCAACAAAACACACGTGCATGTGTGTGTGCATGTCCTAATTTAGGAACATTTGCCCTGTAACTATTAACATACATATAGCTGCTGCTTTGCTGTTTCTTGGCTCTTCTACTCACCCTATTCAACACCAGAGAATAGAGGAAACCTACAGCCAGCCTCCATTTCTTCTGTAGCCTCCTGTTTCAAGTTTAGAAGGGGCTTAGCTCAGAAGTGCTCAAGCCTACAATTAGTAGGATAGTTTAGCCACCCTGTGGGTTAAGTAATCCTTGAATGGCTGGCCTAAAAACTCTCGCGCTTACCAAACTTACACCAGGTATAAGGAGACCTTTCTAATGGAAAAGCATATTATATTTAAGCTCTCAAATGATGATAACTAGATTTTTAAAAAAATCTCTTAAGAAAATGCACAAGAAGAAAGCTGCTATAAACTCAAAAGTTTTGAATGAATTTTATTTTTAGTCATTATAATAGAAATAAATACACTTGAAATTTGACATATTACAAAATATGTGCATATATTAATATATATTATACATACTATATAAAAAAATAAAATTTGCCCAGTCTATAGGTAAGAATTTTTATGTAAGGGGATTCAAAGACCTCCTCTAGTTCTGAGGGCTCCAGAAACCTGTAGTCCACATTGAAACTATTGATTTATAACATTAATCTCACATAAAAAATGTACTGGGTTCTAACTGATCAACCAAATAATAAATTAATAATGATAATAGCTAAACATTGGACTAAAGTAGTGCTTCTCAACATTTTAAAAATTATTTCCACCCCCACCACTGACCCAAGAAGCCCTTTGGACATTTATTTTTCTTAATCATCCTCCCTTATCCATAAATTTTAATACCATATATATACTACAAATATCTTTTATACTGTTTATACCATAGCCCTTTGGAGGGCTACAGATCACTGTAATAACTAAGCCTTTTCACATACACACTCCCACAATTTCTAAACAACTTGAGGGCTATATTGCTTTCATTGGAATTTTATATTCATTATTTTATTTAACATTTACACTATAATGACTTTTGTTTTGCCCATTTAATAGATAAACACACCTAGTTGAGAAAGTCTGCTATAATTTCTTTAGATGAGTGTCCCCTAATGGTCCATGTTTAAAGGTTTGGTCCCCAGGGTGGCACTACTGGAAGATGCTGTAGACCTTTAGGAGGCAGGGTCTCATGAGAGGCTTTCAGTATGTGGGGGCATGCCCTTGAAGAGGATTTTGAGATCCCAGTCTCTTCTTCTTTTTTCTACTTCTTGGCTCATAAGGTAAGCAGTATCCTCTGACATGCACTCCTCATTATTGCTATCAGGCACTCTTACCAAAGACCTAAAGCAATGGGGCCACCAGATCTTGGACTGAAACATGCAGAACCATGATAATAAACCTTTTCTCTTTATACCTAATTGCCTCAGGTATTTTGGTGTAGTAATATGAAGGTGACTAATATAAAAAGGCTAAACAAATTTTTTCAGTATGTCAGATCCACCAATACTACACAAGGACTATAGAAACACTACACATGTTAAATTCTCCCATGCCAGCCAATAGGATATGCACAAATACAAGTTGCCCTTAAAGAATGACAGTATGAAAGCCATGAGTTCTGATTTAGGAGAATCTGCTATATGTAGTGCTGGGTTTTCTCTCTGATACTCATTATTTGATTAGGCCTGGAAAGTCTTTGTGGGCTTATCAGTAAAAGAGTTTTTCAACATTTGTGAATAAATGTGAATTATTTAACTTCACATTTTAAAATGTTTTAAAGTCTTCAGCCTGAGGTAGTAGCATACATCTGTAATCCCAGTAGCTCAGGAGATTTAGGCAGGAGGATCCCGAGTTCAAAGCCGGCCTCAGCAAAAATAAGGCACTAAGCAACTCAGTGAGACCCTGTCTCTAAATAAAATACAAAACAGGGCTGGGGATATAGCTCAGAGGTCGAGTGCCCCTGAGTTCAATCCCAGGTAGTGCCCCTCCCCACTCCCCACAAAAAATCTTTTAAAGTTTTTATTTCTTAGTAGTCCAAATAATTTAAAGATATATGTGATCCTCAGACCATGTACTTCTTTAACTCCTTAGAGGCTGTATAAGAACAGGTTTTACTCTTGGGTAATTTTAGCAGGTAGCAATGATATTTAATTGTTAAATAATTTAAATTTTTGTACAGTGTTTTTATCAATGTCACAAGAGATAGATGCATGAAACATTAACACTAAAAAACTGTTCAAGAAATAATCTCAACTAAAACACAATAATCATATCCCTAATTAGAGAACTAAGAATTGAATTACAATTGTGAATCTTTTCTTTTCAACCAGAAATAATTAAAGTGATGATAAAAATAAAATAAAATTATAGATTTTAAAAATAGGAGGTAAATGGAAATGATTCGTAAAATATTTCCAAATTTCCAAGTCTCTAAGTGTACTTTAAAAGAAAATGTGAGGGCTGGGTATGTGGCTCAAGTGGTAGAGTGCTCGCCTGGCATGTGCAGGGAGCTGGGTTCGATCCTCAGCACCATATAAAAATAAAATAAAGATGTTGTGACAACCGAAAACTAAAAAATAAATATTAAAAAACAATTCTCTCTCTCTCTCTCTCTCTCTCTCTCTCTAGAAAAAAAAAAGAAAAAGAAAATGTGAGTCTTTTGAATCCAGCCAGTATGGAATAATAAGGACCAGATTCAAAATATGAAATAATTATTTTCAAAACAGTGTACATTAGGCAAGAAAAGAACAGTGACCTCTGAAAAATGAGAGCCAAATAAGGCAAGTACTATAATTTCTCAGTATTCTGCCTTAAAACAGTTCATGGGTCATGGTACAAGGCAGGAGCAAGAGGGATTCTGATAGACTTCTTGACTTGAGAATATGGAGATGAGAGTCTGGGGAGAACAAGGGACCCACTTCAGAGTACTAGGAAAGGAAGAGCTACACAGAAAAGAACACTGTATATCTGCAGAAGGTCCTCAAATATTCAGAATACAGATCAACATATGGGTATTAAAAAAAACTACCTGAGAGCAGGGAAAGAACCATCCAAAAGTGCTAAGGGGAACAGTGCCTGATGCTCGTCAACACTGAAGATAAAGCTTATTCACACCAGCTATAACAGGGAAATTCACACCTCACAAGGCATTAGATAGAATACTCAGAAAGTCTTGCCTCCATTATAGAGAACATCAGGATTAGACTTAACATTCTAGAACTGCCTAACAAATCATGAAAGCAAAGCATGAAAGGATCACATCAACTCTAAATAACTCAATTATCCCTAAACAAAACTCAAAATGAGGTATGAGAATGCAAAAATACACCTCTTGACAGATAAAATTCATAATGTTTGGCATTCAATCAAAATTAGTCAGTATGTAAAGAGACAGAAAAACATGACCCAAAATAAAGAAAAATAGTTCAAAACAATCCAGAATTAACAGATGTTAGAATTAGCAAAGAAGAACATCAAAGCAATTACTGTAATTGTATTCTATGTATTCAAAAATTAAGTAGAAACATGAAGGATTTTTTAAAAGACAAATTGAATTTCTAGAGATAAAATCTACAATGTGGGAGATGAAAAACACAGTGGGTGGGATTAACAACTGGTTAGACAATGCACAGAATGATTTTAAACTCTAACAGCAGTATGGTCTTGTTACAAAGACAACTACATCAATGGGACAGCATTGAATCCGGAAATATATGCACATATATGGAAAAATGACTTTGACAAAGGTGGCATGATCATCTAGTATTCAGAAGGATGAAAAAGAGGCCAGAGAAACCTTTTGGGGGCGATAGACATATTCCCTATTTTTATTATAGTGATAGTTTTATGAATGTATGCACATATCCAAAGTTATCAATTGGACACATTAGATATTTATGTTTATCTTATGTTAATTAATGTAACTCAATAAGATTGTTTTCAAAAAAGACAAATGTGAATAAATAGCACTTAAGGTGGGTAAAAAGAATACATAAACAATTTTAGCAGAAAACTTTGTTGATGGGTAAGATACTATAAATGCACTATTTCTTTCCTTAGAGGCACTTTGAGAATAGTATTAGAAATTTGTTAAGTAACAAGGGTTCGTTTTGTATGTGTTTTTCTAATAAAGGCAATCAAAATAAATTTGAAAAATCAGATTAATAATGTTCATAAGTGATATTGCCTTATTTTAAAAAGTATGACTATGCAAAAAAAGGATAATAAATAAGAATAATTTCTTTTCTTTAGCTTTATTGAGGGATACTAAGCTTTCAGGATGATATTTGTTTTTACTTTCTGTAAAAAAATAGATTCCATATTTTAAATTGTCATTACTGCTTTTTTAAAAAATTTCTAATTGGCTTCTATTCTAGAAAATGAGCCAAAAGGAGTTATTTCTAAGAGATATTTCAGAAAACTAAAGGATCAGCAGACCTCACCCTGTTTTAATTGGATTTATGCATAAATTGAATTAAAACTTAACTAGAATTTTAATTTGAAATGCACAAAGGGAATAAATTTGGAACATATCATCCATTATATCTGTTATTTATGCCACATTTTAATTTATTGTTAGTAGAAGGTCAAAGTTTTATAAAAATAATTACATAAAAGAGAAGTATCATATTTCTCGTGACTAAAGTGATATTATAGATCATTCTTAGTAAACAACCACGCAATAAGTACAAAGGCACATGACTTCTAATCAGAAATCAGTATTATATGTTGAATGTCAACAAAAAGAGCTCTGAATACTAGTGGGTGTTTACTGAGTACTAACTAGTTATTAGCAATAACTGATATGTTTGAAAACTTACTATAGTATGGGTCCCATCATCAACATTTTGTACCTATTTTATCATTTAATCCCTTAACAAAGCAAAGAGATAGGTATTACTAATCTCCTTATTTTACAAATGAGTTATATGAAGCTTGAAGAACCTTACAACTAGTAAAACGCCAAGGTAAGACATAAACTCAGACAGGCTTTATTAATGTTAAGTATAGATGAGGGTGTGTGTGTGTGTGTGTGTGTGTGTGTGTATGTGTGTGTGTGTGTGTGTGTGTCAATCACACTTTAAGGTCTGTTGATTAAGAAACATATAAAATAAAAAGATTCTCAGAATTCAGTATGTTCACAGTAAATGTATATATGTTTAAAATTTAATAGTAAATCTATGTAAGAAGAATATTGTTTGTTTGTGCATAGCCAATATCAACCATATATATTTGAGGACATCTTATAATAGGGGGACTGAGGTCTCAAATGAATGTAAAAACATCTTTATAAAATTACTTTTCTCATGTTAATATTTATTATTATGCACATATATTTTCCATTTACCATCTGATGTTGGGAGGAAATAACTAGTCTAAAAATCAGGAGGTTTAATAAAGGAGTCTATAAAGGGGTGTAATAGACTGGAATTGTGATAAGGTATATCAGGCACCCAATTTAAAGCATGGTGTTTGGAACAAAAATATCTACTATTCCTTGCTAACCATTCTTCAGGTTAGGACTAGTTCTAATTTTCTAATATTCTGCTTTTCTTTATCAGTTATATTGGTTTCCTATAGTTGCTGTAACAAATTATCACAAACCTAGAGGCTTAAAATAACAAAGATAGTCTCTAATGGTTCCACAGTTTGGAAGCCTGAAATCAATTTCTCTGGGCTAACATCAAGGTATTGGCAGAGCTGGTTCTTCCTGGAGGCTGTGACTTTCTTTCCTTATCTTTTCTAGCTTCTGGAGGTCACTTGCATTCCTTGGTTCATGATCCCTTCCTGAAAACATTCCAACACTTTGCTCCTATTGTCACATCTCCTACCTCCTAATCTGTGTCAAACCTCCTTCTACTACCCTCTTATAAAGAAGTATGGGTCCCATCATGACATTTAGGTTTTACCCAAATAATTCAGGATAATATTCTCAAAATCCTTCACTTAATTACATCTGCAAACTCCCTTTGGCCATACAAGTTAGAAGTCATAGAATCTGGTGATGAGGACATGTATGTATTTGGGGATCAATATTTACCTTCCACATCAATGGATAGTGCCCATGATTATTACATAAATTCCTTTGTGTCTTAGAGTAATTTGTCTTTACATTTCTTTTAGTTCACTATTTCCCAAAATATATTCTGTAGTATGCTTATTTCACAGAATGTTAAAGATAATGTGTGGAGATAAAAAAAAAAGTAAGTTCAAACATCAAAACTTGTTGGGAAAAACAGTAAATAAAAAGTTAAAATTTCTTATTAATGGACTTCTCAGACCCCGTAATACGTGAACAAGAATTAAAAATTTCCAAGGGGAGAATATAATTTGTAGCAAGTCTCAAGTCTGAACCTCTTTCTGTGGAGATTTCTGTGGAGTTAGAGTTCCCTTGCACACATTTTTGGAGATTCTGATTTAGTAGATATGTAGGACTTTTGCAGTTTTGCTATATTTCTGACTTACATATATGGCATCCTTAATGCCAAGGAACTGCCATATGTGAACATGGCTATCTTCAGTTCCCAAACATGGATGTATCACAAGTTCCCAAGACCTCACAAGAAGATTAACTATGTAGACCCTACAAAAGCAAATATTTCCAAACTGATAGGGTAGATCTTAAGAGCAAGCTTGCTCTTCCCATTACTCCAATAACAGGGTTGCCACCACTCATGGGATGTGAGTTGGAGACAAGGTAGAAAATGGCTAATCTTAGGGATGATTATTAAATGCTACAAAGGGATAATTTTCATTCATACAATTTTAAAATTTATATAAGCATTTGTCAAAACAGCTCTTTTATTATAACCTCAAGTTATCACCTTCATTACTCTTGATGTACGACAAGAATGTTTCTAAGATTCTGTAAAGCATCCTGGTCTCTGTCTTTACTGCATTATCTAAAGCCTCTAAGAGTCTATAGTTACTAACAAGAAGGATTTCATAGTAGAAACACGGTATTTTAGTCTCAATTTCATTTTGTAGATGTACTAATCAGTACATTCCTTTGGGCAAGTCACTTTTCTGGGCCCAAGTTTATACATTTACAAAATGAAAAAAGTCAGTAAGGTCACTTACAGCTATAATTTTATGGCATCCCACTATCCCAAGAGGAAGCCTGCCATAATCTATCCACCTGCCTCTAGTAACTGGAGCCACTGGTTCACAAGAAGTTGTAGCAAAGAAGATGAGGCTCTTCTTTCAGAGGTGTAAATTTTACATATGTGCTTGTTAGTCAGCTTTGTAGTACTATAAAGAAATACCTGAAGAAATTATAATGAGAGAAAGTTTATTTTGGCTCATGGTTCTGGAGGTTCCATCCAAAATCAGGTGGTCCCACTGCTTTGAGCTCATACACTATGGCAGAAGCACATATTGGAACAAACCACTTACATCTTGAATCAGGAGGCAGAGAGGGATGATAGGCCAAGGTCCCACAATTTCCTTCAAAGCCTTGCCCTTAATGACTTAAGAACCTCCTAGTAGGCTCCAACTCTCAGAGATTCACAGCACCTCCTAATAGCTCCATCCTGGGATCCAAGGACCTTACCATAAGGTCCTTTGGAGGATGGTACCCATATTCAAACCAAAGCAGTGAAGTTTCCAAAATCTCACTTCTGCAAAAATAGATTCATTCTTAACTCTGTGTTTAAAAGTTATACTCAGAAATGGGGAAGTTGACTGAATTAATTTGTATGTTAAAAATTGTGACTAAAATGGAAATTAAAGATGTTTATTACAACAATGGAAACAAGAGAACACAACATGATATACAAATCAGGAAACCCAATCATTCATTAGATACCCTACTTTTATTTTTTTTTATTTTATATATATAATATTTCATTTTTTATTGGTTGTTCAAAACATTACAAAGCTCTTGACATATCATATTTCATACATTAGATTCAAGTGGGTTATGAACTCCCATTTTTACCCCAAATACAGATTGCAGAATCACATCAGTTACACATCCACATTTTTACATAATGCCATATTAGTAACGGTTGTATTCTGCTACCTTTCCTATCCTCTACTATCCCCCATCTCCTCCCCTCCCATCTTCTCTCTCTACCCCATCTACTGTAATTCATTCTCTCCATGTTTATTTTCCTATCCCCTCACAACCTCTTATATGTAATTTTGTATAACAATGAGGGTCTCCTTCCATTTCCATGCAATTTCCCTTTTCTCTCCCTTTCCCTCCCACCTCATGTCTCTGTTTAATGTTAATCTTTTCCTCTTGCTCTTCCTCCCTGCTCTGTTCTTAGTTGCTCTCATTATATCAAAGAAGACATTTGGCATTTGTTTTTTAGGGATTGGCTAGCTTCACTTAGCATAATCTGCTCTAGTGCCATCCATTTCCCTGCAAACCCTACTTTTAATTTTGAATTTGATCTTTTCTCCCAGGCTAGCAACATGCAGTAACTCTTCCAACATGTGAGGTGGTAGTAGCAAGTAGCAGGTCCCAGTCAGACATGTCATCAAAAAGATGAACAACTGATACTCTGCAATGTGCTGTGCTGAATGAATGAGTTACGTGTAGAAGATACTAAGGGCATAGTTTTTCCTCTTTGGATCTCAGATTTCTCATCTATGAAATGATAGGACATATTAGTGTCTGGCACATAATATACTTTCAGTAAATGGAATTATTGTTATTATTATTATTAGGTACTGGGGATTAAACCCAGGAGCACTTAACCACTGAGCTACATCCCCAACCTTTCTTATATTTTATTTAGAGATAAGGTCTTTGTAAGTTGCTCAGGCTCTCACTAAGTTGCTGAGGCTGGCTTTGAATTCTCGATCCTCCGGAGCCTGGTACACCACTGTGCCTGGCTAGCCCTTTCATATTTGTTGTAACAAATAAGTTTTTTATATTAAGGATGCTACTTAAACCTTACAACACATCTGCTCAAAAAAATTAATACTTCTATTCCAATAAACACATTCAGTAGCAACAAAAGGTTGAAATGTCATTGCACTGGCGATCTCAAGATCTCTCTCCCGAAAAATATAAAAAGTAGTGCTTTTTTTGCTACCAAACATTTCTTTGTCTTGTGACATCCTCTGGCTTTCAGCTGACTGCTTCTGTTATATGTAAATGAAAAAGACTGTAACAGGGAAAGGTCATGTATAGCAACTCTGGGGGTTATTAGCATGTGACCCTGTCAACAAAAGAAAAGATCACATAACAGATTATTCTGCTGGGCTAGAATTTCATGAAAATATGGAATCTGCTTCAGACACATAGTTTAGCATATTTTCTTGTTAAAATTTCTTTAATTTGAAATATTTAGTAGAATCTTTAAATGCTTTTTTATTGTAGTTTTGTTCCAATTATCAACTTTAAAATGAAAAGTTTCTCCAAATTCAGTGGAGAGAAGGAATAAGCAGAGAAAGTGATAAAGAAAAGGAAAAAAGACTCCTGTGTATTATCTAGAAGATATAAAATCATATTTTGTTTTGCACATTTGATATTCTACCAGATGGTTGTGAATGGATGAGGCTATTTTATTTTTTTAAAGAACAACAGTGTATATTTTGGATGCATTAAGTTACTTTTATTTTTTAAGTGATCAAAAAAATCCTTAAGCTCTTTATATTTAGTATGCAGACTCACAGACAAGTTGGAAGTCCTTGGAGAGTATCTTGTCTAATACTCCCATTGCACTAAGAGGAAACTGGTGTCCATAGTGAGACAAGAAGGTAAGTTAGTGGCTTCCAGTTCAAAGAACTGCCTTTGTACTTTAGTATCATAAATAATCTATGTCTAAGTCTGTTCCATACATCTGGAATACTATGAAATGGGGCGTGGCTGACTCAGAGCACAAGATAAGATTCTTAATTATTAGCTAGCTCTAAAATATTTCTTACCATTTTTGAATACTAGAAAACTCTGCTTATTGCTACTGTAACAAAAGCTTTTATTAACTGAGGGAGAATGTCTACTTTAAGAATAATTTAAATTTTCACATAATTAAAAAGTTTGTTGACTGAAAGGATCCTTAAAGCATTAACCCTTTCATAAGCTAACCTGATTCTCCATACAATATTGAAATCTCTGTAATACTCAGGTTTAGTGGTCACCTATGTGTTTGCTTGGGAACAATGTTTTTTTTTTATTTTTGACTATTATACTTTTTAAAAATTGTGCTCAGATTTATATCCCTTTGATCCCACTCTCTACTACTCCTACCAAGGGTACTTGTATTTTTAGCAAACATAAAACAAACCTTATCTCTCTCTGCCATATGATAGCCTTTCAGAAGTAGGAGGATGGTCAACACATGGCTTCTCCTTTCCAAGCAAAACAGTTGAATGCTTTAGATGTTGTTCAAAGAACATATTTGGGAAGAGGTGAATCATAGTGAGAAAGCATTCGGTGTTTGGCATCATACTCTGAAGGTTTAAATCCTATAGTCAGCCTGCTGACTGTATGATATTTGGATACTTATTATCTTCCCTGTATTTGTTTCTTCCATCTCTAAAAAGGAATAGTAATGGTATTGATTCTAAGGTTCTGTTTTAAAGATTCAGATTATCTGTGTATAGTAGTAGGCTAGATTGAATGATCATTGATGCAAACTTCTCATTCCCTGTCTGGGTTAGAATTATGCATGTGTGCTCTTTGTCATCTTTCCAGGGCCTACCAATGTGGGAGAAATATTCCTTTCTGTCTTAACAATGTTGGGTTTAGTCAAATGACTTGCTTTAACTCAGTGAAATGTTAGCAGAAGTGATATTATCAGAGACTTAAAAGTACTTGCACAGTTTGCTTAATCTTGATCTTCTATAAAAATAATCCCCAGAAGATAGCAAATTAGAAGAATATTACATTTCCAGTTGCTCTGTAGTACAAAATTCAGCTCTCCATGGTAAAAATGCTTCTCAGCAAGATGAGCTTTCTGAAAGAGGGAATTTACTGATATTCAATTTCAGAGAGTGTCAGACTCTCTTAAAGACTCACAAATTCAGGTACACTGAACACAGAACAAGAATGACTACATTGGAGCCAAGCAGATTTTGGCAGCAGAGATTAAATAATACAGTTTTGAATGGTGAATGGGTGATAAAATAAATCAGATGATAAATTTATAAATTCTTAAAATCAAATAAAAATGTTGACACAACATAGCAGAACCTCTGGGACACTGTGAAGGCAGTTTTAAGATGAAAGTTTCAAGGTATGAATGCCTACATAAGAAAATCGGAAAGATCCCAAATAAACAGCCTAATGATGTATCTCAAGACCCTTGAAAACCAACAACAAACCAATTCCAAAACCAGTAAAAGGAAGGAAATAATTAACATCAGAGATAAAATCAATGAAATAAAAAAATAGCATTGAAACAAAGAGCTGGTTCCTTGAAAAGATAAATGATTGATAAACTCTTTACCAAACTAACTAAAAGCAAAATAGAGAAGACCCAAATTAATAAAATAAGAGATGAGAAGGGAGAAATTACCACCGATATCCCAGAAATCCAGAGGATCATTAGGGACTATTTTGAACATTTTATACTCCAATAAACTGAAAAACATAGTAGAAATGGTTACATTTCTAGACACATATGACCTGCCAAAATGGAATCTAGAGGACATAGAAAACCTAAACAGACCAATAACTACCAATGAAATAGAAGCAGTAATAAAAACCTTCCAAGAAAAAAGCCCATTGCCAGATAGATTCTCAGATGAATTCTACTAGACCTTTAAACAAGAACTATTGCCCATTTTCCTCAAATTATTCCATGAAACAGAAATGTTAAGAGCCAAGGCAAGTAATATGATGCATGGCATTTTGGGTTGAAAGGTGACACCAGCTAGCCATTGAGATGATACGATTATGTCAAGATTTGCATTCATATGGATATTGGACTCCTGCTGTTCACCTCGGCCTGCTACGGGACTCCTGGAGAGTTCCCATTGGTTGGGGAAGTACAGTAGGAGGGAATTCTGGGGGAGGAACTTCCTCTGGGGTTCCAGAGAAGCCGCGTGGGTCGATCAGGATTCTTCCCGGGGGCGTATGGGGCATTGGCGGCAGTTTCAAAAAATAAAGTTTGTTCCTGCTTGAGTGGCTCGTGATTTTGTGCCTAGCCAGACTGCAGCACAGAAAAAAGTGAAACACTTCCAAATTCATTCTATGAAGCCAGTGTCACCCTTATACCCAAACCACATAAGGACACATCCAAAATAAACAAAAACAAAAAAACAAATAAAAACAAACTACAGACCAATATCCCTGATCTTAGATTAAAAAATTCTTAACAAAATATTAGTAAATTTCATTCAATATCCTATTATTAAGAAGAATGTAAATCATGACTGAGTTGGGTTTATCCCAGTGTTGCAAGAATTGTTTAGCATACACAAATCACCAAATGTAGTTCAGCATATAAATAGAATTACAGCCAAAAAGTCATATAGTCTTCTCTATAGATACAGAGAAAGTCTGATAAAATTCAGTACCCATTCATGATAAAGATACTGAAGAAAGTAGGGATAGAAAGAACTTATCTCTACATCATAAAGATTATTGTGACAAACCCTAAGCCAAAACCATAGTAAAATGATTTTAAAAAGTGAAATCATATGCTTTAAAATCTGGAATAAGACAATAATGTCCACTCTCACCATTCTTACTCAATATAGTACTCGAATTTCTAGCCAGAGCAATTAGACAAGAGAAGGAAGTAAAAGGGATAAAAATAGGAAATAAAGAAGTTAAATTCTCACTATTTGCAATATGATTCTATACTTAGAAGATCTAAAGGCTCCACCAGAAAACTGGTAGAAGTAATAAGCAAATTCAACAAAGTAACAGGTATACAAAATCAATGAAAATCCATAACTTGCCTATACACCAATAATGGATCTTCTAAGAAAGAAATCAGGAAAACAATACCACTCAAAGTAGCCTCAAAAAATATAACCCATGAATAAATCTAAAAAGAAGGTGAATGACCTCTACAATAAAAACTATAGAACACTGAAGAAAAAAAAATAGAAGACCTCAGAAGATAGAAAGACCTCCTATGTTCATGGATAGGTAGAATTAATGTTGTTAAAATGGCCATACTGTTAAAAGTAATATACAAAATCAAGGTTTTCCCCATTACAGTATCAATAATATTTTTACAGAACTAGAAAAAAAGTCCTAAAGTTTATTTGGAAGAATAAAAGGCCCAGAATAACCAAAGAAATTCTAAGCCCAAACTGGGATATTGGAGGCATCATAGTACCTGACTTCAAATTATACTACAAAACTATGGTAACAAATGCTGCATAGTACTGACATAAAAACAGACACATAGACCAATAGTATAGAATAGAAGAAAGAGAGATAAACCCACATAGATACAGTCATCTGATTCTTAACAAAGGTGCATATGCATGGAGAAAAGACAGACTTTTAAACAAATGGTGCTGGGGAAAATGGTTATCTACATGCAAAAGAATGAGCCTAGATCCTTATATCTCACCCTGAAAATAAACCCCTCAAAATGGATAAAAGACTTAAGATTTAGACCATAAACTATACAACTCCTGGAAGAAAACATTCTAACATATAGGTCAACGTTCTAACATATAGGTACAAACAGTGACTTTCTGAATAGAACTCCCAAAGCTCAGGAAATAATATCAAGAATGAATAAATAGGATGGTATTAAATTAAAAAGATTCTACACAGCAAAGAAAATAAGAATATGAAGAGAGAACCTACAGAATAGGATAAAATCTTTGCTAACTACTATTCTGACAGAGGATTAATATCCAGAATATATAAAGAACTAAAAAACTCAACAGAAAAAATATAACCCAATTAACAAATGGGCAAATTACCTAAATGGGATACTTCTCAAAAGAAGAAATACAAAGGTCATCAAATATATGAAAAAAAAATGTTCAACATTGTTAGCAATTAGGAAAATGCAAATTAAAACTACACTGAGATTTCATCTTCACCAGTTAGAAGGGCAGCCATCAAGAATACAAATAATAATAAATGCTAGAGAGCATATGGAGAAGAAGAAACATTTTTATGCTGGTGGGAGTATAAATTAATACAAAACATTATGGGTATCAGTATGCAGGTTCCTCAAAAGACTAGCAATGAAATCAGTTATACCACTCCTCTGTATTTATCTTAAAGAATTTAAGCTAGCATAATATATATAGTGGCATATATACACATTAAAGATTTATTCAGTCACAAAGAAAAATAAAATTATGTCATTTTCAAGGAAATAGATAAACTTGACAGCCTTATATTAAGTGAAATAATCCAAATGCAGAAAGTCAAGGGTCATACGTTTTTCTCTCATATATATAAGCTAGAGAGGAAAAATAAAAAGAAAGATGTTGGTGGAGATCTCATGGAAATCAAAGGGAGATCAGTAGAGTAGAGAAAAAGGAGCAGGTGGAAGGAATTGAGGCAAGAAAGGGGAAGTACTGAGGAATGATACTGGACTATATCTCAGATGGTCATTAAAACAAGGAAAATAATAAAATATACAAAGCTGATTTGAAACCAGTCTTCAGTCTGAAGCCAAAGCTAGCAAAGCTACAACTGAAGCTCAGACTTTTGAGAAAAAAAATAAACAATTCAGTGTGTGCTATAAGCCATTGAGACATTGAAGTTGTTGCCATACTGATCAATTAATTATTGCCACAATAGTGCTGCATAATAAAGCATCTAAAAAACTCAATGTAACAATAAGCATTTACTCCTAGCACTCGTCTATAGTTTGGCTGTAGTTTGACTGATGTAGGGTGCTCTAGGCTGGAAAATATTCCAAAAGCTGCAGATTGGGTCTGAGGTCGGAGTCTGGTCCAGGAATGATATTTCATCACTCAAATTAGAATAGCAGCCATCAAGAATACAAATAAAAATAAATGCTGGAGAGTATGTGGAGGAAAAGGAACATCTTTCTCAAGCCAGCAACTTCCCAAGGCATATGCATCTCTAGGTGAAAGGCAGAAGTGTAAGAAAGTAAACATAACTAGAAAACACAAAAAAGGTGGAGTTTTTTTTCTGTCACATTTGCTAGCTTAACAAAAAGTTAAGTCAAAAAGCTGTGTGCCTAAGATCAAAATCAAGAGGAGGGGAAGTAAACTCTGTACTCCAAAAAAGTCACATGGCCACTTAGCTACATTCAATATCAATGGTTGGAGAAACAGAATCTTCCAATGGATGTAGGGGATGAGAGAAGTGAATATTTGCTAAACAATAATTTATCACCTTTAAGTAACAAAAGTTAATCCATGTGCCCAATAGAATATTTGGTATATAAAAACTGATAAATACCAACTATCATAATTAAACATCATCATAATGATTCAAGTTCTTCTCAACTTTTACTACCCTACTATTAATGTAGTTTATTAGTATTACCCTCAAAAATAATAGGTCAATAGAGAAATCAACAGTTCACATAGGGTATGGTTGGTTGGGATTATCATAGTCCCATTCTATGTATTCTTACTTCAAACCAGCCTAAACATTAATATTCTAAGTCTCATCACCCCACCTAAAACCCTCATTTTCTTCCACATAGACCATACTCAAATCATCTATTCCATCAAGTAATGAGTCATTTGGTTATATGTATATTTAAGTCCATCTTAGTATACTGAATTTAGTTGCAATGTGAACTATTGTTACAATATTGGAATATTGATTTTTAAAATCAGTATAGCCCTCCTACCTTTCTGTTACATACACATTATCTACCTTCATCCAAGTCATTGACAGAAATGTTATACTCCCAGTACAAAAGGTAATGAATTGACTGGACTATATCCACTAAGGGAAGCTATAGAACCCCTATCCATAAACACAGAGCTGACTGCTTCCAGGAAGAGTAGACCTGCTGAAAACCCAGGCAATTCTATGAATTCATCATTCTTTATGTGTTCTTACTGAGCAGCTGCTTGCAGCCTGTGCTGAGGTCATGAGACTACAGAGAGAGGGAAGTGGAGGCCCAAACCCATAATCAGAGGAAGCTATGCTCCTGGGGAAAAAAAAAATCACTGGGTCAAAAGAGCTTTTCTCAAGGGAGCAGCACTATGGAATAGAGAGAGCAGAAACAGCAGCGGGTACAAATCTTTTTCCAGCATTAATTTCTGATACTGAATTCTTTTTATTCTCATTGATGCAGAGAATTGACCACTTAGGGCTGAAAAAGCAATGTCAGGAATATCCAAAAAGACAAACTCCAAGGAGAGAAACTATTTCTCGTAATTCATCAGCTAAATGCTTATATTCATATTGATTTTGTTTTAAACAACAACTTTGTTGTTTTTTAAATTAAACATAAGGGGAAATCTAATGGTATAAAAGGCAATATACTGAAAAACAAGTCTCCTTACCTCCAGTCAACTTCCAGAAGAGTTCTGTGAAAACTCTGCAGTAAATTCAAAGTAGAAAATAAGCACATTTATTTATATGTTTAATAATCAAAAGGAAGCAAAGCAAATGGAGTCATTTAATACTTAACATTCATTTTTTTCACCTGGTAAGAGTAGGGCATCTTATTTACATATATGAAGCTCCTGAGCTTCTCAGAGTCTGTAAGATGAAAAGACAGTATCTGATCTAAAAACTAGGATAGTAAGACCTATTCCTAACAGGCATGAGGTTACATAAAGGAAAAACACCCATCATACAATTTAGGAAAGGTTTTCCAAATCTGCAAATAGGCTGTAGTTATTGAAAAGGGGCAAGGGATCCAACATCGTGGGCCAGAGGGAGGCGGCATTCTGTGTTGCTCTGTGAGCAGGGTATCAACTAGTGGGAACACTGCTTCTCTGAGAGTGATAAAGGACTCCTAAACAGCTGCTGTCATGCAGAAATCACCAGCACTGTGCTAGTGCATAGGGCTCCATGCCTCAGTGTTAGAGCAGGACTTCCAACTCCCAACTTATGCAGAGCTAGCAGGTGCATTAGCAGGATCACTACATCAGCATCAGCGCAGAACCTCCAGACACCGCTCTGCACCAATGCAGCACAATCAGCTGCTACCCACCCACAGGAACTCCAGCTGCCACTCATATGTAGATCCTCATCTACCAATGTGGGGCTCCCCTGGTTGCCTCCATCTTACAACTCTGCAGCTACTGCCAAGTCCCCTGTGAGTGGTAGTCTGCCTACACCTGGGGACATCCCACAGGCTCTGAAGATGACCAAAAGCCCCAATTCTGCATGCCACAGAAGTCATCTCTGAACACATGGCACACCATTGCCTGGCTCCCCCAACCTGACCCAACGCCCCAGCACTGGAATCAATCCACCTCTATCTTGGATCACCTTCCTTGCTATCTTTGGTGAAAGCAGCTCCCAGATCGGAACTCCAGCTGGCCAGGTACCCAGTTTCCAACTCCCCCCTATTCCCAGTGGCTGGTAACCTGGCACAGTAACTACCCAATACAAAACAGGTCTCAGCGAGATAGGTGCACAGTGCAACCTGGGTGCTGCATATGGTAGCCCCAGAGAGAGAGGTCCCTAGAAGAAGAAGGTGCAACATCTTGGAAACTAACAGAGAGACCACCATCTGGGAAATCTTCAGGCAAGATAGGAAAATAGGATCTGGCACTCAAGTCATATGAGCAGACCCAAAAAGAGACCATTGAGGTGCAGTCTCCTTTCAGGGACTGGAGAGTGCCATACTTCACTTCCAGGTGCTCTGCACCAGGACCAGCCTTCCCACCCTGGTTATCTGCACCATCCTGAGGGTAGAGATACCTGATAACAACAGAAAACCCCACCTATTGGAGGAGAAGGGAAATAGGAAAGAGACTGATCTATAACCGAAGCAATTAACAATCCTGATTTCTGATTTCTTCCTTTGAGATTTTATTTATTTATTTATTTATTTATTTATTTATTTATTCATTCATTCATTCTCTTTTTTTCTCCCCCTCTATTCTCTCACCCTCATATCCCCAATATATATGAAACAAAATATTTGCATGAACTAGGATTTTGAGGACTGGGACATCTTTGAATATTATATTATACTGGTGCTGTATATGCCCCTTTTTTCCTCTAATTTTTACTATTTTAACATCCTTTATTTTTCTAAATACATATGTGTGTTTATTTTATGTATTGTATTGTCTTCCCATGTACTTGTCTAACCAAAATTACTTCCTGTCTATTCTCCTGTTACTAACCATCTTCATTAGATTTCCCTATCACACTTCCTAAGATATACTAACTCTATATCCTCACATCCTACCTCCTCAGCATATCATGCTATACCTCACTACCAGTTTATTATTCACTGTCAGAAACTGTAAACCTTTTTACAAACCTATTGATTTTATTATAGATAATAATCAAATTCAACATTTATGTACATTGTGACCAAACTGTAAATGTCTTAATAGCAATGGATTTTTAATAGGTGGTACATTGTTCATATTGGGATCTGTTAACATTGTCCTTTCCCATAAAGGAGAAGTATTGGATCCCTACAAGGGGACTATAAACCTATAGGTAAAAACAATAATGCTTTGGACCCACAGCACTAGAAGGGAAGACACACAAGCAACATGAAAAGACAAGGGAAGAAAGTGCCCTAAATAAATCAAGATATCACATTATTAGAATCCATGGCTAGCACAGCAAAAGAAATGACAGAGAAGAAGGAGATGTAGATGATTAAAATGTTCTGTGAATTAAAGGATGATATAAGATAGCAAATACAGGCAGAAAAAGATAATTTCAACAAAGCTACATAAACAAATACAGGAAGCAAAAGATTACTTCAATAAGGAGATAGAGGTTCTTAAAAAAAAAACAGAAATCCTTGAAATGAAAGAAACAATAAACCAAATTAAAAGTTCAATTGAAAGTATCACCAACAGAGTAGACCACTTGGAAGATAGAACATTAGACAATGAAGACAAAATATATAATCTTGAAAAGAATGTAGATTACATAGTGAAAATGGTAAGAAACAATGAGCATAAAGTTCAAGAAATATGGGAGAGCATAAAAAGACTAAATTTAAGAGTAATTGGGATAAAGGAAGGCATAGAGTTCCAAACGAAAGGAATGAACAATCTATGCAAATAAATAATATCAGAAATCCTCACAATCATGAAGAATGAATTGGAAAACCAAATTCAAGAAGCTTATAGGACACCAAATGTACAAAAATCACTACAGATCCACACCCAAGGCAAATTTTTAATGAAAATGCCCAACATGCAAAATAAGAAGAGGAATATTAAGAGCTATGAGAGAAAGGAATCAAATTACATATAGAGGGAAACCAATTAGGATAACTGTAGATTTTTCAACCCAGACTCAGAAAGCTAGAAGATCCTGGAACAACATATATCAAGCTCTGAAAGAAAATGAATGCCAACCAAGAATTTTGTATCCAGAGAAATTAAGCTTTAGATTTGATGATGAAATAAAAACCTTCCATGATAAACAAAAAAGATTTTACAGCTAGAAAACTAGCACTACAAAACATTTTTGCTGAAATATTCCATGAAGAGGAAACAAAAAACAATAATGAAAATCAGCTGAGAGAGGTATTATGCTAAAGAAAAGATCAATCAAAGGAGAAACCAAGTCAAGTTAAATAACAAAAATGGCTGGGAATACAAATCATGTCTCAATAATAACCCTGAATGTTAATGGCCTAAACTCACCAATCAAAAGACATAGGCTAGCAGATTGTATTTAAAAAAAAATAAAAGAAAGACTCAACAATGTGCTGCCTCCAAGAGACTCATCTGATAGGAAAACACATACACAGGCTAAATGTAAAAGGTTGGAAAAATCATGCCACTCACATGGACCGCAGAAGCAAGCAGGGGTTTCCATTCTCATATCAAATAAAGTAGACTTCAAGCTAAAGTTAAGCAAAAAGGGTAAAGAAGGACACTACATATTGCTCATGGGAATCATACACCAACAAGACATAACAATTATGAATATATATGCCCCAAACAATGGAGCTGCTATGTTCATCAAACAAATTCTTCTCAAATTCAAGAGTCAAACAGACCACAACACAATAATCTTCGGTGACTTTAACATACCTCTCTCACCACTGGAAAGATCTTCTAAACAAAAGCTGAACAAAGAAATTATAGAATTCATTAATATAATCAAAAACTTAGACTTAACTGACATACATAGATTATTTCATCCTTCAACAAGTGAATGCACTTTCTTCTCAGCAGCACATGGAACCTTCTCTAAAATAGACCATATAATATGCCACAAAGCAACTCTTAGCAAATATAAAAAGTAGAGATACTATCCTGCATTTTATCAGATTATAATGGAATGAAATTAGAAATCAATGTCAAAATAAAAAATAAAAATTATCCCAACACCTGGAGACTAAATAATATGCACCAGATTGAACAATGGGTTGCAAAAGACATCAAGGAGGAAATTTTAAAGACTCTTAAGAGGTAAATGAGAATAATGACACAACATATCAAAATCTCTGGGACACTAAGAAGGCGGTACTAAGAGGAAAGTTCATTACATGGAGTCCATTCCTTAAAAGAAGAAAAAGTCAACAAATAAATGACCTAACATTACATCTCAAAGCCCTAGAAAAAGAAGAACAAATCAACACCAAAAGCAGCAGAAGACAGGAAATAATTAAAATTAGAGCTGAAATCAATGAAATTGAAACAAAAGAAACAATTGAAAAAATTGACAAAAAAATCTGCTATTTAAAAGATAAATAAAATTGACAGACCCTTATCGCGCTACTGAAGAGGAGAGAGAAATCTCAAGTTACTAACATATGTGATGAGAAAGGTAATATCACAACAGACACTACAGAGATACAGAAGATAATTAGAAATTATTTTGAAAACTTGTACTCCAATAAAATATAAAATATCAAAGGCATTGACAAATTTCTTAAGTCATATGATATGCCCAAATTGAATAAAGATGATTTATACAATTTAAACAGATCAATATCAGGCAATGAAATAGAAGATGCCATCAGAAGCCTATCAACCAAGAAAAGCCCAGGACTAAATGGATATACAGCCAAGTTCTACAAGACTTTTAAAAAAATTAATACAAATATTTTCAATTTATTTCAAGGAACTGAAAAAGAGGGAGCTCTTCCAAACTCATTCTGTGAAACCAATATCACCCTGATTCTAAAACCAGGCAAAGACACATCAAAGAAAGAAAACCTCAGACCAATATCTCTAAAGAACATAGATGCAAAAATTCTCAATAAAATTCTGGCAAATAAAATACAAAAGCATATCAAAAAGATAGTACACCATGATCAAGTATGATTCATTGCAGGGATTCAAGTTTGATTCAACATACGGAAATCAATAAATTGTAATTCATCACATCAATAGACTTAAAGGTAAGAATTATATGATCATTTCAATAGATGCAGAAAAAGCATTTGACAAATTATAGCACCCCTTCATGTTCAAAACACTAGGAAAATTAGGGATAACAGGAACGTATCTCAACATCATAAAGGTTATCTATGCTAAGCCCCAGCCCAACATCATTCTAAATGGAGAAAACTTAAAGGCATTCCCTCTAAAAACTGGAACAAGACAGGGATGCCCTCTTTCACTACTTCTATTTAACATAGTTCTTGAAACACTATGGCTAGAGCAATTAGATAGAAAATAGAAATTAAAATGAAACAGATAGGAAAAAAAGAACTCAAATTAGCACTATTAGCTGATGATATGATTCTATGTCTAGAAGGCCCAAAAAGTGCCACCAGAAAACTAGTAAATGAATTCAGCAAAGTAACAGGATATAAAATGAACACCCATAAATCAAAGGCAGTTCTGTATATCAAGTGAGAAATCCTCTGAAAAGGAAACAAGGAAAACTACCCATTTACAATAGCCTAAAAATAAAATAAAATAAAATACTTGGGAATAAATTCAACAAAAGAGGTGAAAGATCTATATAATGAAAATTACAGAACCCTAAAGAAAGAAATCAAAGAAGACCTTAGAAGATGGAAAGATCTACTTCGCTCTTGGATAGGCAGAATTAATATTATCAAAATGACCATACTCTTAAAAGCACTACAGATTTAATGCAATTCCAGTCAAAATCTCAATGGCATTCCTCATAGAAATAGACAAAGCAGTCATGAAATTCATCTGGAAAAACGAGAGACCCTGAACAGCTAAAGCAATCTTTAGCAAGAAGAGTGAAGCAGGTGACATCACTATACCAGACCAGCCCTTAAACTACACTACAGAGCAATTGTAACATATACAGCATGGTATTGGCACCAAAAGAGACTTGTAGACCAGTGGTACAGAATAGAGGACACAGAGACTGACCCACAAAATTACAATTATCTTACATTAGACAAAGGTGCCCAAAACTTACATTGGAGAAAGGATAGCCTCTTCAACAAATAATGCTGGGAAAACTGGAAATACATATGTAGCAAAATGAAATCAAACCTTATCTCTCACCATGCACAAAATTCAACCCAAATTGGATTAAGGGGGCTGGGGATGTGGCTCAAGTGGTAGCTTGCTTGCCTGGCATGCGTGTGGCCCGGGTTTGATCCTCAGCACCACATACCAACAAAGATGTTGTGTCCGCCAAGAACTAAAAAATAAATATTAAAAAAAATTCTCTCTCTCTCTCTCTCTCTCTCTCTCTCTCTCTCTCTCTCTCTCTCTCTCTCCTCTCTCTCACTCTCTCTTTAAAAAAAATTGGATTAAGGACCTAGGAATTAGACCAGAGACCCCATGTCTAATAGAAGGAAAAGTAGACCCTAATCCTTGATCATGTGGGATTAGGCCCCAACTTCCTCAATAAGACTCTGTAATGAAAGAATTAAAATCAAGAATCAATAAATAGAAAGGATTCAAACTAAAAAGTTTCTTCTCACCAAAAGAAACAATCAGTTGTTGAGAGCCACAGCAGAAGGGGCCCCAGCAAACTTCCAGCTGCCAGCTGATTGGCTCCTCTGTGGTGATGCTCACTGGGCTGTTTCCCCGCCCTTTCAGACCACGGAGCTGCTCACTGGGGGACTTTTTTTTGGCTCCGTCCATACTACCCAACCAATCGCCCTCAAGAGCAGGAGGAGTGTGTGTGTGTGTGTGGGGGGCGTTGAGAGGCTTGTGGGAAGCCGGTGGTGGCAGTTGGGCTCTGAGGGAATTTCTGAAGAGCTCGTGTGGTGCTGCATGTGTGTTCTAAAAATAAAGTTTGTTTCTGCTTGATAAGTGGCTCGTGAATTGTGCCCAGCCAGACTGCGGCAATTAGTGAGGTGAACAGAGAGACTACATGTTGAGAGCAAATTTTTACCCCTCACTCATCAGATAGAGCACTAATCTCTAAGGTATATAGAGAACTCAAAAAGCTAAACACACACACACACACACAAAAAAAAAAACCCCAAATTACCCAATCAATAAATGGGCCAAGAACCTGAACAGATACTTCTCAGAAGATGATATACAATCAATTAACAAATATATGAAAAAAGTTCATCATCTCTAACAATTAGAGAAATGCAAATCAAAACTCGTCTAAGATTTCATCTTACTCGAGTCAGAATTGCAGCTATTAAGAATACAAACAACAATAAATGTTGGTGAGGATGTGGGGGGAAAGGCACACTCATACATTGCTGGTGGGAATGCAACTTGGTGCAGCCAATATGGAAAGCAGTATGGCGATTCCTTGGAAAATTGGGAATGGAACCACCATTTGACCCAGCTATCCCAGTCCTAGGTCTATACCCAAAGGACTTAAAAACAGCATACTACAGGGACATAGCCACATCAATGTTTACATCAGCATAATTAACAACAGCTAAACTGTGGAAGCAACCTAGATGCCCTTCCATAGATGAATGGATAAATAAAATGTGGTATATATACACAATGGAATATTACTTAGCAATAAAAGAGAATAAAATCATGGCATTTGCAGGTTAATGGATGGAGTTGCAGAAGATAATACTAAGCGAAGTTAGCCAATCCCAAAAAACCAAATGCCAAATGTTTTCTCTGATATAAGGAGACTAGTTTCTATTGGGGTTGGGAGGGTGAGCAAAGGAAGATTAGATGAACTCTATATAGGGCAAAGGGATGGGAGGGGAAGGTAGGGGGTATGGGGGTAGATATGAGGGTGGAATGAGATGGATATCATTACCCTAAGAACATGTATGAAGACATGAATGGTGTGAATAAACTTAGTATATTAGTATATATCATATATCTCAACCAGAGATATGAAAAATTGTTTTTATATGTGTAATATGAATTGTAATGTATTCTGCTGTCATATATAACAAACTAGAATAAATTTTTTTTAAAAAAAGGGGAAAAATTAATTACAGAATACTTAATTGTAACTATGATCTAAATCCATGCCCTACGACCTTAGCCACACTATGGCAGCTTAAAGAGTGACTGATAATATACATATATGTATATTTTTGCACTTTTTGAGCCAGGGATCTGGTATTTCTCAAAATCCTAAAATATTCTAACTGAAAACTGTCCTAAGAAAAAGGAAATGTTTCAATTTGAAATCCTTAATTAAAACCACATTCATAATTCTAAGTATTTAAGGAGAAAGTTACAGAAGAAATTTACTTTTGCACATCACAGAGATTATAATAAACACAGAACCTTGCCAAAAGACATGCCTCCAGCTGCACTGAAGAAACATCAGAGTAGACCAGCACTGCAGCTTTAGCAAGAGCAAGACTGAAGGCAAAGTTATGTACAGAAAGGCAAACAACCATAATGTAAAACTCATGTTCTCTGTTGGAGTCAAATTCTGTAGAAATGCATCTTACACACACACACACACACACACACACACACACACACACACACGGGAGGGGGGTTGGCTACAGTTGTTTTCCAGTATTAACTCAAAAACTGTTAGCTATAAGTCCGTTTTCATGAGGTTCACCAAGGTCATAGATGTTTGCTCCATAAACATTGCCAATCCAGGCATAAGCTCAATCAACTTGTGCCTAAAAATGATTCACATGGGTCTTTACACTGCGGAGCTCATTACTTCAGGGATTTCCCAGATCTCTACATTCTTGGCTGCCTTCTCCAATAAGAGAATGCATATTTATTTTGCCAGGATACACATCATAGCAGGAAAAAAAACTTCAACAGTCCTACAGAATTCCTGCTAATTACTAAGAAATCCATTGCCTCAAATGTGGAATGATATACCTGTTAGAGAAACCAGTCATCAGCTTGAACAGGAATAATGCTTCCTGGTTACTCTATTAAAAATATTGATGATATAAGCACTCTGTATAGAAATGTATAAAAAAAAGTTAAAAAGTAGAAGTACTCCGAAGGAAATAAAAGAGTTGGAGCATCTCTTACAGTATACAGACATGTGTGAAACACCTTAAAAGAACTACTGAGCATACAGAGAAGCCAACAACAATAACAAAATGAGTATACTTAGACATACCATGAGTGACAGGGCTAATTTTATCTACATCCATGACATCTATTATCATCTATATGGTGAAGCCTCCCATATGTTGATGGATGAGCACTAGACCTATGTATTCCCCACCATGACAACTCTACTTGGATATTTCAGAGGTATCTCAAGTGTAGTATGTTCAAAGTTACACTTATTTTTCCTCCTTCCAAATATGCTTTTCTTCAGACTTATCTCTTTTGATAAAGAACATCATTTTCCTAGTTGAAGAGACATTCCTGACTTTTCTGCCTCCTCTTCATCTCTCCCTAGATATTTAATGTATCACCCGATTGTCTATGTCTTTACATCCCACTGGCAACTGTAATCCAGTCTCTGTAATCTCTCACTGGGGTATATGTATTAGTTTCCTAAACTCCCTTCCTCTAGCCCATTCCAGTTCATTCTAGACTTGGATGACTCCAAGTGATCTTTTAATAATATAAAATAGACCCAATCTATTTTTGTCCTAGAAAGCATTGGTAGATTCCCATTGCTACTAGGATATGGCCTATAAGCTGTGGCATGCTCTGATCGTTGCATCATTCTTCAGGTTCACTGCAGCTCTTTAACCACCAATTCCTTCTAGTTCCATTCTAATCAAACTAAATATTTAATCACCAGCATATACTAGAATCTCAATAGCTTCTGGTTCACTGAACTTCTTTCTTCAGACTAGAACATTCTTTTACTCTTCACCACGTTGTCCTGTTTATCTTATTCATCTACCATAAAATAAATTCCCTCAGAGTAAGAACCTAATTTTCTGTTCTATTTGGCCACCCTAGCACCTAGAACAGTGCATGCACATGACAGACTCTCAATAAATATATACTGAATGAATTAATGAATCTTTTGAGTCTCAGCAAAAACATGGCTTCCTTTAGGAGGCTTTCAATGACTACAAGAAAAAATTAGATCTTTTCATTATGTATTACCATAGCATGCTATATGTAGGCTGCAACCTAAAAACTACTTCTAGGCAACAAGTGGAAGAAGTTTGTTTCCCTTTTCTTAGTGATCACAGTCTTATGCTCCCTGTTGTCCAAGATCTGAAACCTATCTTTTATCCTGTGTCCAGCTTTTTAGTTGTTTAAATGAGGAAAGCAATTCTGGTTCCTATTATTCCATCTTGGCTGGAAGTGAAAGTTCCAGGTCAATTTTAAAGACTAGAACTCACATACTTTCCCTTGGAATTATTACATATTAGCATTCTCTGTGGTTTGGATTCTACTTCTCCCTAAAGTTAGTCTTCTTCCCTTTAACTCCCTTAAATTTAGAAGGTAATTTCAATTGGCTAGGACTTTGTTTTGTTTAATTCTGTATATGCAGTGCCCAGAGCAACATGTGGAGAATACAGTAGACACTGTATAAATTAGAAGTTGAATGAAACCTGCCCCCACAATATCCCCAATCATTGCATATTTGCTAATTAACCTACAGTAGGACATAAGCCTTTGAAAAATCCTAAAAAATTGATAACATTGATTTTGGAAGTATATAAAATAGTGCATTTTCAATCCTTTGCACTGCAAAAAATTGCACATTTAATTTTTGGTTATTTTAGTTCTTTATCAGTTTACTCTTCATAATAATTAAATCTCATTTTTCACTTTCCTTATTTTTAAGAATAGTTAAAATTTATAACAGTGATTTTATCTTGTGCTGATTACCAGAAATGGGCCTAATAATTGTAAGAAGAAAAAGAGGAATTTCATTCTATTTTATCCAGATATTAGGAGACAGTGGAACAGGATGATCTTATGTTCCAGTCCTTTTAGAGGTATTTGATTATATTACATTTATTAGTTTTGGAAAAGGCCTCAACAGAAAACAGTCCTACTTCTTATCTACCTACATACTTCTTTTCTAACTAGTCTTTAATCCTAGTCCACAGAAAAGATTTAACAAAATGCCCAAATAGTTGAGAACAGTGATGGAAGGGGAAGATGATTCATTGTAGATTTGATTTTTTCTCTCCTGAATAGAGAGGTAAGACAAAAAGAGAAAGAAGACCATTGGTAGAACTGTATTGTTTAGACAACAGTTTACCCTTTCGCTTTTACTATTTTGCATCTTCAGTGAGTTTCTGTTTATTATTGATGTCTTAACAATAGAAAGTCTCCAATTTTATTAATAAGGCACAGTGGATTCCTGATCACAGAATTGTCAACTCTATTAAAAATAGCCAACATTTTACCTGCTTGCCTATAGTGCAGAGTTTTCCAGAATCCTTTGCTTAGGCTGTTTTCTGCTTGGAATGGCATGTCCTACTAAATCTGATATCTAAATCCTTCTTCAAGGCTCTGATTAAATGCCACAATATTTTGTTTTCAAAGTGAATAAATATTTTTTAATCAAGGGGAAAATTATTTTAAACAAAAATAAAATACATAACATAATTATCTTAACTTAAAATGTTTACTATTAAATGCCATTAAATTATAAATAAATTAAGTGCTATTAAACTATTACCAACTGTTAAGTGTAGCTCTGAGGTTTCTTTTCATGCAGGAATATTCAGAGGTGAAATGATTGACTTGTGAGAGCTGTAACCTAATCAGTCCATCCTAGTTTGAATGGACTAATGGACTGTAGGCAGGTGGGGCATGGCTAGGGGAGGTGGGTCACTGGGGGCACTGTCTCTGCTTCCTTGCTGCCTTGAGTGGTTCTCTGTTGGGTCCTTCCTCCATGATATTCTGCCTCACCTCAGGCCCAAAGCTATGGAATTGGCCATCTCTATACTGAGACCTCTGAAACCATGAGCACCAAATAAACTTTCCCAGTTCTAAATTGTTATTATTAGTCAGTGTTGTTGAAGCCGACCAACATGGCAACATGCCTACGAATCTAAGTTATTTTACTTAAAAAGTACACAGAATTTTTTTTTTTACAGACCAGAACCCAGTAATATTAACATTTTCATGGAGGTCAGGGAAAGAAAGCACCTGATTTTTTTTCCTCATTTAGATCCATCATTTTAATTTTATGTGTACATACTTATTTATGACCCAATTTGGTACCATGTGGACACAAAATATGATTTAGACATGTACACAAAGATAAAATATAGGCAGAAAACAAAAGATTTTATAGTTTTTATCTAGATTAACCATTTGCTAGTTTTTTTTTTCAGAGTCATTAATGAGCCAGATGTCCTTTTTAGCAAAGAAGCAAAAGGAACTGCCTCTTGAGACGGGCAGAAGAGATAAACTAGGGCCTCTTTTCCTAGAGTTTGCTATAGGCAAGGTGTTGAGCAACCATGTGAAGAGTATAGGAAAATTAGTACTGCTCATTAAACAGAGTGAATTAGTTTGCATTAAGAAAACTCCCATAATATTAATTCTTCCTCATTCTAACTATGAGATTTCCTTCCAAATATTTGAGCTTGTTAATCTGGACATTTCATATTTATGTAATAACTAGCACTGCAATAATGATGTGGCTAAATATTCATAAATATACTTTATATTAAAAATCTTGGAACATCACTAACAAAGAAGAGATCGTTTTAATTTAAACTAAATTTTGCTTTTTTAATTTGTTCTTTCTAGATATACATGACAATAGAGTGTATTTTGACATACTATACATACATAGAATAAGTATAACTTGTTCTAATTAGGATCCCATTATTGTGGTTGTATATGATGTGGAGATAAATTGGTCATGTATTTATACATAAGAATCAGAAAGATATGTTCAATTCATTCTACTGTATTTTCTATTCCCATCTCCCCTCACTTCCCTTCATTCCCATTTGTCTAGTCCAGTGAACTACTAGTCTTCCCCTCCTTTGTTGTAGGTTAGCATCTATATATCAGAGAGAATATTCTGCCTTTGGTTTTTTAGGACTGGCTTATTTCACTTAGCATGATAGTCTCCAGTTCCATCCATTAACTGGAAAATGCCATAATTTCATTCTTCTTTATGGCTAAGTAATATTCCATTGGGTATATATACCACATTTTCTTTATCCATTCATCTGTTGTAGGGCACCTAGGTTGGTTCCATATCTTAAGAAAGCACCTGATTCTATCTTGGTACCATGTGAAATTCAGTGATTTTCCTATCACTTATACTGGGATGTAGACAAAAGGGTGGTGGTTTATTTTTCCATATGTGGGATGGAGATATATATCTATATATCTATATCTATCTATATATCTATAGATTTCATTTTCATAAGCCTAAAGTATTAACTAGGCACATAATCAAAATAGTAGAGGAGAGACTAAAAATGATGTGCTTTGGTATGGATAAGAGAATTGGAAAACATCTACTCAGTTTTGCAGAGCATGTGAAATGAAGGCTACCTGCAGTTTTTTTTGGTTTGGGTTTTGTTTGTCCATTCAAACTATCAAATTACTTTGACCTCTATAATCATGGTGAAATTGGAGACAAGAGTACAAACCCTGAAAGATGATAAAAGTTTTAAATGAAGGGCCTGCAATAGAAAAATAAACATTCTTAGTAGCCATAATTTTTACAAAAGAGTAAACTAACTATGTGCATCTTGTTAAAACTTCAGGATGCAAAGACACTCAAAAGTATCACGCGATGTATGGACATAAAGATACATAAAATAATTCTAGAAAGGTGTTTATGGATAAAATATTATTTCCAATATGACTACTTTTGCAATGAATTCTCATATTTCTTAATCATAAATCTCCTGCCACATGGTGTTTCATTCATTGGAGGAAACAGAATAGATATTCACATATTATATATGTATTATATACATGCATTATATACAAGACATATCCCAAACACACAAGTTAAACCAGTTTTACCTTATTTGCTTAATAAAAGGCATGTCAATCTAACCTAATAAAAAATTTTAAAAGATAATTTCATTAACATAACATTTACCTATCATCACATAAATTATACTCTATCTGTTATGTATAGATTCTTAACACTATAACACATATGATGTCTAGCCATGAGTTAAAGGTTTACTAAGGGACAAAGAGAGACATATTAATGACTCACATACAAAGCCTACCAAGGCTTTTGAGAAAGCTCATGCAAAGAGAAAAGTTTAAAGGAGAAAAACAAAGGACTCATTAAGAGGGATATCAAGATTCATCCATTCAACAAAGTTATGAAGTCCTATCACATTACAGGTTTAGTGATAGGTAAAAGAATAAACTGAGGAGTAAGCTAATCAGAATTAGTGATAAGGAACTCGGCTGGGTGGTACACACTTGTAATACCCAGGAGGCTGAGGCAGGAAGATCCTAAGTTCAAGACAAGCCTCTGCTACTTAGGGAGACCCTGTCTCAAAATTTTAAAATAATAATTTAAAAAGGGGTGGGTTATAGCCCTGTGGTAGAGAGGCCCTGGGTTCCATCCTCAGTACTTAAAGCAGGAGGAAGAGGAAATGAGTGGAGATAGGAGAGAAGATAAAGTTTGAGAAGCTCAAAGAAGTCCATGTCATGAACAGAATGGATGTGCATGTATTTTAATGCAGAGTTCACCAGGTGCTGTTCTATGAGTGCTTCCTTCAATCAGCAGGGAATGAGAAGCCAGAACATTTTTTGAACAGGGCAGTGATAGAATAAATCAAGTATCTGGTACATTTAATAGTATAATTAACTGTTCAAAAGTAATATCCACTTCAATGTTTTTTATTTGCAATTAGCAAGAAATATGATTAGATCTTTCTCAATCTACTGAATTTTGAAGACAGCAGCAATTAATTGAGTGTAAACAGTTTATAACAAAGATACCAAAGTACTGAGCTCAATAGTGTCAAAATACCACAAATTTCAAATAATTAACATACCAAATAATGAGTTTTCTTATACCACAAAATCTGCATTATCACCTCTGATTAAATACTCTTCAGAACAAAAACATACAGTATGTTAATTTTTTCAGGGCAAGACTAAGGATCATAATGTCAGTTTTGATGCCAAGTGAATTCTAGAGTTGAATCTCAGTTTACCTCCATTTCCTTAAATCATTAGGCCCCTTTTTTCTACAGTGGGGAAAAATTTATATTACCTACTAGCTCAATTGTTATATGAAAGCACTAAATCACACTGGTTAAGGGGTCTAAGACATAAAAAGTGCTAAATTTAATTAGCCATTATTAGCATCTCCTCCCCCATGCAGATGTTTCTGGTTTGAAAAATGTGAACCATGCGGACAACACAGGATCAGTAAGTCTAGTAAATGAGGAAGTGAGAAGGGTAATAGACAGACATTATGAAAGTCATGGATCAGGAAAGAAGGAACACTGAGGTGTGTGTGGGGGGGTGAGAGGTGTCAAAATTAAAATTAATTGAGTAGACAAAAATAAAGAAAGGAAAGGAAATGAAAAGAAAGGACAACACAAAACTTTCTAGGTAAAGGATATTTAATAACTGAAAGTTCTGACTCCTGTTGGGGTTACAAAAGCAACCAAATCTAATACCTAGTCAGAACCTTATACATCCCTTCACTGGATGCACACAGTGTTTATAGGAGATGCTTTTGATATGGCTATTTTAGTGACAGGGCTAGATTTTAAACTTTTCTGGACAATCCACCAAAGTACTTACTCCAAATGTCAACTGAACTCAGAAAGAAATAAAAATTAGTAACTTTCTTGATGTAATTTGACTGCAATAAACACACACGTGCATATTCAATGCATATAATATTTCCTTAATTTTACTGTCACTCTACTTTCTCATATAGATACATTAATAAAATTTATGAATATCAGAAAAACCTTACCCTGTTTCATAAAATCTTATTACTTCAAAAATTCCAGACAAAGCTCTTATGATCTGAGTTCTAGAGTGCATCCAAATGTTTTATTTCTCAGAGCTTTCCATACAATATCAAGAACTATATCCAAATCAGTACCAATAACTAACAAAAAATCATTTGAATAGCAAATCATCAAAATCTCAAAATGATCCCATAAGCATGAAATAATTAAGAATAAAATGAATAAATAATGCAAATCATATAGAATAGATTCAGTTTAAAGATGACAGATATGGATCATTCATTTCTAACTGATTCACAGAATGTAAAGAAATTATATTAGCAGTTGTTAAGTAGTTTTTTTAAAAAATTTAAATTTGTTTTAATTAGTGATACATGACAGTATAGTGCATTTATATGCTTTGATATATCATACATAGATGAGATATAATTTGTCATTTTACTGCGTGTACATGTTGTAGAATCAAATTGGTCATGCAGTCACATATATACATAAAGTAATAATGTCTATTTCATTCTACTATCCTTCCTATCTCCACATCACCTTCCTTCCCCTCCCTTCACTTCCCTCTACCTAATCTAAGGTAACTCTATTCTCTTGTGTCCCCCCTTATTGTGAATTAGCATCTGCATATTAGAGAAAACATTAGACCTTTGGTTTGGGGGGATTAGCTTCTTTCACTTAGCATGATATTCTCCAACTCCATCCATGTACAGGTAAATGCTGTAATTTCATTTTCTTCTTTAAAGCTGAGTAATATTCCATTGAATACCACATTTTCTTTATCCATTCATCTATTGAGGGACACCTGGGTTGCTTCCATAGTCTAGCTATTGTGAATTGAGCTGCTATAAACATTGACAAGGTTGCATTACTGTACTATGCTGATTTTAAGTCCTTTGGGTATAAATTGAGGAGTGGAATAGCTAGGTCAAATGGTGATTCCATTCCAAGTTTTCTGAGGAATCTCCATACTGCTTTCCATAGTGGTTATAACAATTGGCAGTCCCACCAGAAATGTATGAGTGTATCTTCTTCCTCACATCCTCGCCAACATTTATTGTTGCCTATATTCTTATGATTGTCATTCTGACTGGAGTGAGATGAAGTATTGGTGTAGTTTTGATTTGCATTTCTCTAATTGCGAGAGATGTTGAACACTTTTTCATATATTTGTTGATTGGTTGTATTTCTTCTTCAGTGAAGCGTCTGTTCATTCCCTTAGCCCATTTATTGATTGGGTTATTTGTTTTTTGGTGTTAAGTTTTTTGAGTTCTTCATATATCCTAGACATTATTACTTTATCAGAGGTGCATGTAGTAAAGTTTTCTCCTCATTGTAGGCTCTCTCTTCCCATTATTTATTGTTTCCCTTGCTGAAGAGAAGCTTTTTAATTTAAATCCACCCCATTTATTGATTCTTGATGTTACCTATTGTACTTTAGGGGTCTTGTTAAGGAATTCAGATCCTAGGCTGACAAAAGATTTGGGCCTACTTTTTCTTCTATTAAACACAGAGTCTCTGTTCTAGGGCCTAAGTCTTTGGTCCAATTTGAGTTGATTTTCGTGCAGGTGAGAGATAGAGGTTTAATTTCATTTTGCTACATATGGATTTCTAGTTTTGCCAACACCATTTGTTGAATAGGCTATCTTTTCTCCAGTGAATGAATGTTTTTAGCAGTCTTGTCTAGTATGAGATAACCGTATTTATGTGGGTTTGTCTCTGTGACCTCTCTTCTGTACCATTGGTTTACAAGTCTATTTTGATGCCAATACCATGCTGTTTTTGTTACTATTGCTCTGTAGAACAGTTTAAGATCTGGTATTATGGTTCCTCCTGCTTCACTTTTCTTGCTAAGGATTGCTTTGGCTATTATTTTTCCAAATAAATTTCATGATTGCTTTTTCTATTTCTCTGAAGAATGTCATTGGAAATTTAATAGGAATTGCATTAAATCTGTATAACGCTTTTGGCAGTATGAGTATTTTTTTGAATATTTATTTTTTATTTGTAGTTGAACACAATACTTTATTTACTTATTTATTTGTATTTGGTGCTGAGGATTGAACCCAGAGCATGGGAGATCTTCTGAGTTTTTCTTCTATTTCTTTCATTAGTGTTCTGTATCTTTTATTGTAGAGGTCTTTCTCCTCTATTGTTAGATTGATTCCCAGATAGATATATATATATATATATATATATATATATATATATATTTATTTATTTATTTATTTTTGAGGCTTTTGTAAATGGAGTGGATTATTGCTGATGTATAGGAATGTATTTGATTTATGGGTGTTGATTTTATATCCTGCTATTTTGCTGAATATATTTATTAGTTGTGTAAGTTTTCTGGTGGAACTTTTTTGATATTCTAGATATAGAATCATGTCACCAGAAAATAGTGATAGTTTGAGTTCTTCTTTACCTATTTGCATCTGTTTAATTTCTTCTAATTGTCTAGCTATAATTTCAAGGATGATTTTGAATTGAAGCAGTAAAAAAGAACATCCTTATCTTGTTCCAGTTTTTTTTATTTTTTTATTTTTTAGTGTATATGGACTCAATGGCTTTATTTGTTTTCATTTGGTGCTAGGATGGAACCCAGTACCTCACACTTGCAAGGCAAATGCTCTACCACTGAGCTAAAACTCCAGCCCCTTGTTCCAGTTTTTAGAGGAAATGGTTTCAATTTTTCTCCATTTAGAAGGATGTTTGCCTTGGGTTTAGCATTGAGAGCTTTTACAATGTTGAGATATGTTCCTACTATCCCTAGTTTTTCTAGTGTTTTGAACATGAATGTGTGCTATATTTTGTCAAATGCCTTTTCTGCATCTATTGAGATGATCATATAATTCTTGCTTTTAAGCCTATTATTATAATGAATTACATTTATTGATTTCCATATGTTGAACCAACCCTGCAATCCTGCATGAACCCCACTTGATTATAGTGCACTATCTTAAAAATATGTTTTTTATGTGATTTTTCAGAATTTTATTGAGAATTTTTGCATTTATGTTCATCAGGAATATTGGTCTGAAGTTTTGTTTCCTTGATGTGTCTTTGTCTGGTATTGGTATCAGGGTGATATTAGCTTCATAGAATGAGTTTGGAAGGGTTCCCTCCTTTTCTATTTCTTAGAATGTTTTGAGGAATATTGGTGTTAATTCTTCTTTGACAGTCTTGTAGAAATCAGTGGAGAATCCATCTGGTCCTGGGATTTCTTTGGTTGGTAGGGTTTTGATGGTGTTTTCTATTTCATTACTTGAAATTGATCTGTTGAAATTATTCAGGTTGGGTAGGTCAGATGTCTCTAGAAATTTGTCAATATCTTTGAGATTTTCTATTTTATTGGAGTTCAAATTTTCAAAATAGTTTCTAATTATCTTCTGTATTTCAGATGAGTCCATTGTGATATTTTCTTCTTCGTTTTTTATTTTAATAATTTGAAATTTCTCACTTTTTCTCTTCATTAGCATGACCAGGGGTTTATCTATTTTATTTATTTTTCTAGGAACCAACTTTTTGTTTTGTCACTTTTTCAATTGTTTTGATTTCATTGATTTCAGCTCTGAACTTAATTATTTCCTGTCTTCTACTGCTTTTGGTATTGATTTGTTCTTCTTTTTCTAGGGCTTTGAGATGTAATGATAGATCATTTATTTGTTGTCTTTTTCATCTTTTAAGGAATGAACTCCATGCAATGAACTTTCCTCTTAGTACTGCCTTCTTAGTGTCCCAGAGATTTTAATACATTGTTTCAGTGTTCTTATTGACCTCTAAGAATTTTTTCATTTCATCCTTGATTTCTTCTACTATCCATTCATCATTCAAAAGTGTATTATTTAGTCTCCATTTGTTAAAGTAGCCTTCTATTTTTTTATTTTATCATTGATTTCTAATATCATTCCATTGTGATTTGATAGAATGCAGGGTATTATCTCTTATTTTTTTGTACTTACTAAGATTTTTTTGTGGCATAAAATATGATCTATTTTAGAGAAGGAGCCATATGCTGTTGAGAAGAAAGTATATTTGCTTATTGATGGATGAAATATTCTGTATATTAAGAAGTCTAAATTTAGATAAGTCTAATTATTGATTGTATTATTTAGATCTATAGTTTTTTAATTTAGTTTTTGTTTGGAAGATTTGTCCAGCAGTGAGAGAGATGTATTAATGTCACTCAGTGTTACTGTGTTGTGTTGTGGTTTATCTGATTCTTAAAATTGAGAAGGGGAACCTGAGGTTGCTGATTCCAACATGGCGGCGGGCGCGGAGAGATCAAGTCTCTGACCTCTTCAGCTGTGCAGGCATAGGGAGTCGTAAACAGCCTAATTCTGTTTGCTCAGGATCACTAGGCAATGCTGAGCTGACATGGATCTGGGACGAGCAGTCTGGGCCTCTCAGAACACACACTGAACCCGGATCGGCTGAATTCAAGCTCCCGTTCGCCTGCTTCCCGCAGACAAACAGCTGTGACTCAGCACTAATCCATCCGGCTGAAACAACTGGTCAGCCCTTCTGATCCTACGGAGGTAAATGCCAACCGAGCCTTCATAGGTAGTGGCCACAGGTTTGAAACGGGGCTTGGGAGAGACAGTAAGGACCCACCCGTTGCATTGGTCACCCGGCAAAGGGAAACGAACTGTCGCCATTTGCAAGAGATACCACCATGGCAGACAACTGACGTCATCAGACTGCGGCGGAGGAGATTACTTCATTGAAACCTGCGGCTACAGGTGTGTAATTCCCTAGCCTTCCCTCTCCACACATCGGGGAAACCTTAAGGGCCAATCTCAGCTCTCCTGTAAGGGCCCCTCCCAGCTCTCCCGTGAGCACGGTAGCCAGACCGAGGGAATTAGAGGTGGCGCGGGACCCACGGCGCGGGACTACTGCTCCAACCAGTGCTGACAGCTGAGGTCTCTTGCACCAGCTACCCGGGGTGTGGCTACCGGAGGGGCAGTAAAATTCGCTGAGGATTCTCAGCCCCAAGCTCTACAAACTTAGGGTCTGAGGGATTGGCAAACTGGAAGAGTGTGCCCAGTCATTCATGACAACAGGGCTCCCGGGAGCAGCAGACCTGGCGTGTACCCAGTATTGTGGTGAGCGGCACCCGTGAGAGAGGCCTGGCTAGAGGAAAAGTGGGGAAGTGACTAGACACAAGAGGACGCCCTAGGCACCCAGGATTGGAGACTCGCCCAGTCTGGGAGGAGGAGCTGCTGCACAGTGATTGGTTTCCGCGTATTGATAGGAGAAACTTGGCCTGGTGGTCACAGCGCCACCTACTGGAAGAGAAGTTAATCAAACTCTAAGACTGCATTTATTAGTTTTTTGGTTTTTTTTCTTTTTTTCTTTTTTTTTTTTAAATTTTGATTTCGGGTTTTTTTTCATTTTCATTTTTCTTTCTTGTTTTATTAAATTTTTTTTTACATATTTTTTCTTCCAATTTTAATTTTAATTTTTTTCTTATTATTTAAAATTTTTTTTATTTCCTATTTTTTTCTTCTTTTGTCTTTTCATTTCTTTTCAATTATCTTACCCCCCCTTCCTTGAATTCTACCTGCTTACTCTCATTCTATTTAGTGACTTTTTCCCTTCCCTTCTAATACTTTTCCTCCCAAGCATCAAATAAATTTATAGGAGTAAACAGTAACTCAGCAGTCAAACAGAAGAAGAAGTAACATGAGCAGCTTCAAAAAGCAAGGAAGAAAAGGAGTACAAACAATGCAGGACAGCCTAAATATTCAGGAGGACCTAGAGTCATCAGAAAAATGGTCATATAAAGAACTCAAGGAACACCTTAGACAGATGGAATGGAACCTTAAAGAGGATACGAGACAGCAAATTCAAGCAGCGAAAGAACACACTGAGAATGTATTACACAAACAGATAAAAGAAGAAGTTAAGCACCTTTATCAGGAGATAGAGATTATAAAAAAGAATCAAACCATAATCTTAGAAATGAAGGAAACCATAAACCAAATTAAAAACTCAATTGAGAGTATCACTAACAGAGTGGAGCAAGTAGAAGCCAGAACGTCAGATAATGAAGACAAAATATTTCATCTTGAAAAGAGTCTAGCCAACTCAGAAAGGCTGGTAAAAAATCATGAGAAAAACATCCAAGAGTTATGGGATAACATAAAAAAACCAAACTTACGAGTCATTGGGATAGAAGAAGGTACAGAGATTCAAACCAAGGGAATGAGTAACCTGCTGAATGAAATAATTACAGAAAACTTTCCAGAAATAAAAGAGGAAACAGATATACAAATTGAAGATGCATACAGGACACCGAGCACACAAAATCACAGTAGACCAACGCCAAGACACATTGTTATGAAGATATCCAATATACAGAACAAAGAGAAAATATTAAAAGCTACAAGAGAAAGGAGACAGATTACATTCAGGGGTAAACCAATAAGGTTAACAACGGATTTTTCATCACAGACACTGAAAGCAAGAAGGTCATGGAACAATGTATTTCAAACACTGAAAGACAATGGATGCCAACCAAGAATTCTGTATCCAGCAAAATTAAGCTTCAGGTATGACAACGAAATAAAAATCTTTCATGATAAACAAAAGTTAAAAGAATTTGCAGCCAGAAAATCAGCATTGCAAAGCATTTTGAGCAAAACACTACATGAGGAAGAAATGAAAAACAATAACCAAAACCATCAGAGGGAAGTGCCTCGGTAAAGACAGAGGGCGAGGGGAAAAATAATCATGGAGAAACAAACTAAATTTTTTTTTTAAAAAAGAGGATAATTAATCAAACATGGATGGAAGTACAAACCATATATCAATAGTAACTCTGAATGTTAATGGCTTAAACTCTCCAATAAAGCGACATAGGCTGATATCATGGATTAAAAAAACAAATCCAACAATATGCTGCATCCAGGAGACACATCTGATTGGAAAAGACATACACAGGCTGAAGGTGAAAGGATGGGAAAAAATATACCACGCACACGGTCCTCGTAAGCAAGCAGGGGTGGCCATCCTCATATCGAATAAAATCGACTTCAAGACTAAGTTAATCAAAAGGGATAAAGAAGGACATTATATACTGTTGAAAGGAACCATTCACCAACAAGACATAACAATTATCAATATTTATGCACCAAATAATGGCGCTGCGACATTCATAAAACAAATTCTCCTCAAGTTCAAGAATCAAATAGACCACAACACAATAATTATGGGTGACTTCAACACACCTCTCTCACCATTGGACAGATCCTCCAAACAAAAGTTGAATAAGGAAACTATAGAACTCAATACCACAATCAATAACCTAGACTTAACTGACATATATAGAATATATCAACCATCATCAAATGGATATACTTTTTTCTCAGCAGCACATGGATCCTTCTCAAAAATAGACCATATATTATGCCACAGGGCAACCCTCAGTAAATATAAAGGGGTGGAGATAATACCATGCATTTTATCTGATCATAATGGAATGAAACTGGAAATCAATGATAAAAGAAGGAAGGAAAAATCCTACATCACATGGAAAATGAACAATATGTTACTGAATGATCAATGAGTTACAGAAGACATAAAGGAGGAAATCAAAAAATTCTTAGAGATAAATGAGAATACAGACACAACATATCGGAATCTATGGGACACAATGAAAGCAGTTTTAAGAGGAAAATTCATCGCCTGGTGGTCATTCCTCAAAAAAAGAAAAAACCAACAAATAAATGAGCTCACACTTCATCTCAAAGCCCTAGAAAAGGAAGAGCAAAACAACAGCAAATGTAGCAGAAGGCAAGAAATAATTAAAATCAGAGCGGAAATTAATGAAATTGAAACAAAAGAAACTATTGAAAAAATTAACAAAACTAAAAGTTGGTTCTTTGAAAAAATAAATAAGATCGACAGACCTTTAGCCATGCTAACAAAGAGAAGAAGAGAGAGAACTCAAATTACTAACATACGGGATGAAAAAGGCAACATCACAACAGATGCTACAGAAATACAGAAGACAATTAGAAATTATTTTGAAAACCTATATTCCAATAAAATAGAAGATAGTGAAGACATCGATAAATTTCTTAAGTCATATGATTTGCCCAGACTGAGTCAGGAGGATACACACAATTTGAACAGACCAATATCAATGGATGAAATTGAAGAAGCCATCAAAAGACTACCAACCAAGAAAAGCCCAGGACCGGATGGGTATACAGCGGAGTTTTACAAAACCTTTAAAGAAGAATTAATACCAATACTTTTCAAGTTATTTCAGGAAATAGAAAAAGAGGGAGCTCTTCCAAATTCATTCTATGAGGCCAACATCACCCTGATTCCGAAACCAGACAAAGACACCTCAAAGAAAGAAAACTACAGACCAATATCTCTAATGAACCTGGATGCAAAAATCCTCAATAAAATTCTGGCGAATCGAATACAAAAACACATCAAAAAAATTGTGCACTATGATCAAGTAGGATTCATCCCTGGTATGCAAGGCTGGTTCAATATACGGAAATCAATAAATGTTATTCACCACATCAATAGACTTAAAGATAAGAACCATATGATCATCTCAATAGACGCAGAGAAAGCATTCGACAAAGTACAGCATCCCTTTATGTTCAAAACACTTGAAAAACTAGGGATAACAGGAACGTACCTTGACATTGTAAAAGCTATCTATGCTAAGCCCCAGGCTAGCATCATTCTGAATGGACAAAAGTTGAAGGCATTCCCTCTAAAATCTGGAACAAGACAGGGATGCCCTCTATCACCACTTCTATTCAATATAGTTCTCGAAACACTGGCCAGAGCAATTAGACAGACGAAAGAAATTAAAGGCATAAAAATAGGAAAAGAAGAACTTAAATTATCACTATTTGCAGATGACATGATTCTATACTTAGAAGACCCAAAAGGGTCTACAAAGAAACTACTAGAACTAATAAATGAATTCAGCAAAGTGGCAGGATATAAAATCAACACGCATAAATCAAAGGCATTTCTGTATATCAGCGACAAAACTTCTGAAACGGAAATGAGGAAAAACACTCCATTCACAATATCCTCCAAAAAAATAAAATACTTGGGAATCAACCTAACAAAAGAGGTGAAAGATTTATACAATGAAAACTACAGAACCCTAAAAAGAGAAGTAGAAGAAGATCTTAGAAGATGGAAAAATATACCCTGTTCATGGATAGGCAGAACTAACATTATCAAAATGGCGATATTACCAAAAGTTCTCTATAGGTTTAATGCAATGCCAATCAAAATCCCAATGGCATTTCTTGTAGAAATAGATAAAGCAATCATGAAATTCATATGGAAAAATAAAAGACCCAGAATAGCAAAAGCAATTTTAAGCAGGAAGTGTGAATCAGGCGGTATAGCGATACCAGATTTCAAACTATATTACAGAGCAATAGTGACAAAAACAGCATGGTACTGGTACCAAAACAGGCGAGTGGACAAATGGTATAGAATAGAGGACACAGAGACTAATTCACAAAGTTACAACTATCTTATATTTGATAAAGGGGCTAAAAGCATGCAATGGAGGAAGGATAGCATCTTCAACAAATGGTGTTGGGAAAACTGGAAATCCATATGCAAAAAAATGAAACTGAATCCCTTCCTCTCGCCATGCACAAAAGTTAACTCTAAATGGATCAAGGAGCTTGATATCAAATCAGAGATTCTGCGTCTGATAGAAGAAAAAGTTGGCTCCGATCTACATATTGTGGGATCGGGCTCCAAATTCCTTAATAGGACACCCATAGCACAAGAGTTAATAACAAGAATCAACAAATGGGACTTACTTAAACTAAAAAGTTTTTTCTCAGCAAGAGAAACAATAAGAGAGGTAAATAGGGAGCCTACATCCTGGGAACAAATTTTTACTCCTCACACTTCAGATAGAGCCCTAATATCCAGAGTATACAAAGAACTCAAAAAATTAGACAATAAGATAACAAATAACCCAATCAACAAGTGGGCCAAGGATCTGAACAGACACTTCTCAGAGGAGGCCATACAATCAATCAACAAGTACATGAAAAAATGCTCACCATCTCTAGCAGTCAGAGAAATGCAAATCAAAACCACCCTAAGATACCATCTCACTCCAGTAAGATTGGCAGCCACTATGAAGTCAAACAACAACAAGTGCTGGCGAGGATGTGGAGAAAAGGGTACTCTTGTACATTGCTGGTGGGACTGCAAATTGGTGCAGCCAATTTGGAAAGCAGTTTGGAGATTCCTGGGAAAGCTGGGAATGGAACCACCATTTGACCCTGCTATTGCCCTTCTCGGGCTATTCCCTGAAGACCTTAAAAGAGCATGCTACAGGGATGCTGCCACATCCATGTTCATAGCAGCACAATTCACAATAGCTAGACTGTGGAACCAACCCAGATGCCCTTCAATAGATGAATGGATAAAAAAAATGTGGCATCTATACACAATGGAGTACTATGCAGCAATAAAAAATGACAAAATCATAGAATTTGCAGGGAAATGGATGGCACTAGAGCAGATTATGCTTAGTGAAGCTAGTCAATCCCTAAAAAACAAATACCAAATGTCTTCTTTGATATAATGAGAACAACTATGAACAGAGCAAGGAGGAAGAGCAGGAAGAAGAGACTAACATTAAACAGAGTCATGAGATGGGAGGGAAAGGAAGAGTAAGGGAAATTGCATGGTAATGAAGGGAGACCCCCATTGCTATACAAAATTACATATAAGAGGTTGTGAGGGGAATGGGAAAATAAACAAGGAGAGAAATGAATTACAGTAGATGGGGTAGAGAGAGAAGATGGGAGGGGAGGGGAGGGGGGATAGTAGGGGATAGGAAAGGTAGCAGAATACAACAATTACTAATTGGGCATTATGTAAAATTGTGGATGTGTAACCGACGTGATTCTGCAATCTGCATTTGGGGTAAAATTGGGAGTTCATAACCCACTTCAATCTAATGTATGAAATATGATATGTCAAGAGCTTTGTAATGTTGTGAACAACCAATAAAAAAATAAAAAATTAAATAAAAAAAAAGAGAAAAAAAAAATTGAGAAGGGACTGTTTGATGTACATAGATGCTCTATTGTTTGGGGCATAAATATAATTGTTATAATTGTTATGTCCTGTTAATATATACTTCCCTTAAGAAGTATGAACTGTCCTTTTGTGTCTCTTCTGGTTAACTTTGGCTTGAAGTCTACTTTATCTGAGATAAGGATGGAAACACCTGATTGTTTATGCAATCCATATTAGTAATATGTTTTTTTCCCATCCTTTCATCTTCAGCCTGTGGATGTTTTTGCGTATGAGGTAAGTCTCTTAAAGACAGCATATTGTTGGTTCTTGCTTTTTAATCCAATCGGCCAGTCTATGTCTTTTGAATGATGAGTTTAGGCCATTAACATTCAAAGTTATTATGGATATGATTTGTATTCTCTGTCATTTTTATTTCTGTTTTTTTCTCCTTTGGTTGAATATTTCTTTAGTGTAGATCATCTCTTTGCTGGTTTTCACTTTTTTTTCACTACATCCTCATGAAATATTTTGTTGAGAATGTTCTGTAGTATAGGCTTTCTAGTTGTGAATTCTTTTAATTTCTGTTTATCATGGAAGGTTTTAATTGCATCTTCAAATCTGAAACAATTTTGTTGGATATAAAATTCTTGGTTGGCATCCCATTTTCTTTCAGAGCTTTTCCTCCTAGCTTTGAGAGTGTAGGTTGAGAAATTAGTTGAGATTTGAATTGGTTTCCCTTTGTATGTAATTTGATTTTTTCCCCTCTAATAGCCTTTAAGATTTTATCTTTATTCTCTGTGTTAGTCATTCTCATTATAATGTGTCTTGGTGTGGATCTGCTATAATTTTGTACATTTGGGGTCCTGTGAGCCTCTTGTATTTGATTTTCATTCTACTCTTTAGGTTTGGGAAATTTTCTGTTATTATATCATTGAAAAGATTGTGCATTGCTTTGGTTGGTATCTCTGCTCCTTCATCTATTCTGATAACTCTTAAATTTTGTCTTTTCATGTTATCCCATAATTCTTGGATGTTCTGTTCATGGTTTCTTATCACCTTCTCTGCATGGCCAACTCTAGTTTCAAGATTATATATTTTGTCTTCATTGTTTGAGGTTCTGTATTTCAAGTGGTCTAGTCTTTTGGTGATTCTTTCCATTGAATTTATAATTTGGTTTTTTGATTCCTCATTTTGAGGATTTCTGGGTTTTTTTTTCACAATCTCTAACTCTTTATTGAAGTGATCTTTCTTTCACTTCCTGTATTTTTCTTTGATTTCACTCCTTATACTATCCTTTAATTCACAGACCAATTTAACTATGTACATTCTTAACTCTCCTTGAACATTTCTTCTACTGTGTTATTAGTGGATTCTGTTGTTGGAGCATCTTGGTTTGTTTGAAGTGGTTTATTCCCTTGTTCTTTCATGTTGTTCATGTGTTCTCCCATCTAGCAGTATGGCTCTAAGACAGCACAAATTCTACCCTGTAGACCTATAGTGTCCCTGAAGGTTTCCAGCACCTGACCTTTAATGGTGAGACCAATAACAACAGCACCCAGTATAAACAATATATAGCCTTAAACCTAATTGCTTCCACTAAGGTATCTGCTGCTTTCTCACATTAAACCAAAATTATAAGTTCAATAACTATCTATGGTATAAATAGAAATTTGCTAAAACAGTTTACAATTTCAAATGGTGAATGAGAGAATAGAAGAAGCAAAGTACTCGATGTTCGCAAGGGTAGAAGAGAGAAACTAAAAGCAAAAATTCACAGGAAGAGTGGAAGATGAGCTGACAGAGACTGGCTGTTGGTTGGAGAAAAGTTGGGAAGAAAATAAAAAAAAACAGACAAGAAAAAAAATTAAGACATAAGAATATAACAAAAATGCAAAACTCTATTCATATATCATTATCCTCCACACACTGATGCATAAAAAACACCTTGTTCCAATTATGGTAGAGATATAAATGAATCAAAAAATAAAATAAATCTCCATGGAAAATCAAACTGTCTCCATTAGCATTCAGAAGTTTCTTATCCTGTCTCTGACGTCTCATGGGTCTGTCATCAGCCCTCACAGACCCAGTCACTATCCCACTGATCTGGGCTTCAGGTACCTCAGGCTTGGCCACCCTGCAGTCCCAAGATCTCGGTGATGCTCCTAGTTTCAGAGAGACCAAGGATACGCTCATGTAAAGGAGCAACCCTGAGATGCAGCAGCAAGACAGGGGCCACCAGCACTCCCTGCAGGAAGACCTCAGGCACCTCCAAATCCGCAGGCACCCCCACACTGAACCTGCAGGTCGGTCCCAGCCATAGTCCACAGACAGAGGCTCTTGTAGTGGTCAACTTACTGGCATTCTGGCCTCAGGACCTGGCCAGTGTCCCAAGATGGGTGCGGCCACACGCAACCAGACCTGGAGTCTCCCCTACAGCATTCCTCTAGGCAGTGGTAGCAGAAGTCGTGGTGTTTGGTGGCAGCAGACTGAGCATCAGCAGTAGCTGCAGCAGTGGCTGCAACTGCAGCTGTGGGGGCAGGGTCACTCAGGTGTTCTGCGGTGGGGGGTGGTGGCAGCAGTGTCTGTGGTGGCAGGGCAGCTGCAGCCCAGAAAGAAAACCTCTAGGCAACTTCCAGGAGGGAGCAGCAATATCAGAGACAGTGATGCTGGTGGTGGCAGTGTAGGTGGCAACGGATTGGAGAAGAGACCTCTGGGCGTCAGCAGCAGAGACCTCACAGGTAACATCAGAGTTAGCAGCGGCCATGCACAGGGAAAAGACCTCCGGGCACAGCAGGGGTGTCTTAGGTCAGCAGTTGTTAATCCTTAACAGTTACATTCTTAAATTGAGAGTTTAAAAAATATTATTTACATTTCCAGCATTATGTCACAGATATTTCAGACACAAAACTGGGGATGTTGAATAGAAAAAGATAAGAAAAAACTGAAAAATCTTCTCAAAATTAAATGAAAGGAAGAGGAAAAAAGAAAAAATTACAGAAATGAATGTTATCAAAAAGATGAGTGTCCTCAGGATTACTTGCACTATATCTCTGTTGTATTATCCAAATCCTTAACTGCCAACACTTAGCATGACAACCAAGGCCTCCATGCAATCCTAATTATCCTAAATGAGCTTCAGAATAAATTTAGAATAAAAACTCTTCAGTGTATCCTGACCACACCAAGTCCATCTTCTACTTAATTCAACAACTATTTACTGGGTGTTTACCAAATGCAAGGGATGGGAATAGCTAAAAGAAAACAATTTAAAAATGAGCAAACATGAACCTTTCTCTCTGGACATCCCAGTCTACGAACTTCAGAAGAGCTCTTCATTATCCTTTAGAGATATCTTGTGGAACAAACAAGACATAACTGGGACAATTCCCTTCTGCTGAGTTGTGTTTCAGTTCCAACTTCCTAAAACCACAAATTAATTCATCAACTGGTTAACTGACAACTAAAATAAATTGCCTTGTGACAAGTCTCTCATTCCCCTGAATGATTTTAATTATCCCTGAAGCCAAAAATTGTGACTAACTTCTGTGACAGAAGTGAATAGTACACTGTTGTAAAAGCCATTAACACTCTTTTATTTTTAGCATTAAACCTTTGTAAAATTGTGTTCTCTACAGCACAGGGTGGGATGGGGGAAGCTTGTGTGTGTGTGTGTGTGTGTGTGTGTGTGTGTGTGTGTAAGAGAGTATATGTATAAAATCTCATTTAACTCTTCTAAATAATGCAATGAAGTAAGTATCATTATCACCTTCAGTTTTAGAATGCAGTTAAAAAGGTTAAGTAATTCAAACACAGTCACAAAAAGGGCAGAAATTGGGGGATCCAATATGACAAGCAAGCACTAATGCCATAAACCCTGGAAACATCCACCAACGTCTGAGACCTTGAGCCCTGATATGATATGGCTGAGTAGAGCACAAAGGACATGACTAGAGCCTCAAAGGAGAGAATCAGAAGATTCCTCCATAAAACTGGGGTGTTCAAGGGTTATACCATTGTAAATTGTTAATGAGAAAAAAATTAAAACAGAAAATAATACTTCCCCTCAAATCGACAGCAAAACAAAGTAACCTTGACAAGAAATGAATAGATGGAGGAAAACATATCTTTTCTGAAAACACATGCCACAGACTTGCTTTCACATGAGCATGTAAACTAAATTCACACTAGTGGTATAGATGAAAAAAAAATTCCTCAATCTTTAGAAATTATTTTAAGTAGTCATGAACTACTAATGCTCAAAGACATCTGGCAAAAATAATACTTGCTCTCTGGAGGAAAAAAAATTCAAGACTGAAAGAATCTCCCCAAATAAGTATCAAGATAATATGGGGCAGCATGAGCAACAAGCAATGAGCAAAACAACAGATATCAGAATCAGACCCAACCAGATGTCAGATATTGAAATTATCAGGAAGAAAATACGATAAATATGTTTTCTATGTTGAGAACATAGTGGTTAGACTGAAAAGGTTTGGCAGAACCAAAAGGTGGAATACACAGAAATTTCAAGTAGATTGTCATCTGGCTTTCTCAGGTGCAGAAAACAACAACAATAAAAAAAACCCCACCAAAATAGTGAAATAATACCTTAAAGTGACAATAACTACTGACCTGGCATTATACTCAAAATAAAACAATTTTTTTCAAAACTGAGGATGAAATAAATTTGATGGCAAAAAAAGAGAAAGAAAGAAACTAGGAGAGTTTACCATCTATAGACCATCACAATTTCTTACAGTAAAACACTAAAATTATGAATAACAAAAAGTTAATTATTAAAACTCCATATATTAAAAGTACACTGCTTTGCCTGGGGGTGGTTGCACATACCTGAAATCCCAGTAATTCAGGAAGCTGAGGCAGGAAGATTGCAAGTTTGAGGCCAGCCTCAGCAACTTAGCAGGGTCCTAAGCAACTTGGCAAGACTCTGTCTCAAATTTTTAAAAAAGATGGGGAGAGGTTGAGGATGTGGCTCAGGGTTAAGCACCCCTGAGTTCACCCAGTACAAAAAAAATACAAGGCTTTTAGTAAAGTCATTTTTCAAGTAAGAAATCAATACATGTAGATAATAGAGAGAGCTGAACAAAATTTTAAAATGTTGGTTATCAACACAGGCTCAATGTTTTAAACTTATACAGTTGTTAACTGGGGTTTCAAAGATTACACTAGAGCCACAAGGTCTATGTAGTTGAAATCTGAGTTCAATTCTTTGTCATTTAATTCATTTTACCGGGATCTCTCTTAAACCTATTCTGCCTATGCTCTTAACTAGAGGAGCTTTACCCCAATGTTGAGTATCACCCCAAACTGCTTAAACACTCATCCAAAGTATCTCTTCTAAAGGAATTTACTTGAAAGGAGATATTAGTTTTTCTTGTGCCTCATCTAAATATCTCTCATTCCCCACAACACAACACATCTGAGTTTATTTCCAGGTGGTCAATTAATTACAAAGTCAAACCCAAAAGGAAAAGGTTTGTGCACCAAAAGCCTTGTTAACTATGCCTTTTGGGGAACTATATAGGGGGAAAGATCCTTAGCGTGTTTGATGAGAGAGAGAGAAACTTTTAAAATCAGCTGATTTTTTGACTATAGGGAATGCTACCAGAGATGCTGTACTTAATGAAGTAGCCAATGCAACAGGGAGTAGTTCTAATCATGTTCAAATGGTTGTCTGAAATCTGGAAAAAAAAATGGTGATTTAGAAAATGTGCTACTACTTTAAGGGAAATTTAAATATATTAGAAAAGAGAAAAATATCTAAAATCAGTAATCAAGTTTCAATTTTATAAAACTAGAGGAAAAAAGAGCAATTTTAGTCTAAAGAAAACAAAAGAAAAAATAAAAATTGAAGCAGAAATTAATTAAATTGAAATCAAGAAAGCAATAAGAAAAATTAATGAAACCAAAAGTTGGTTCTTGGAGATTATCAGTAACTGATAAACCTCTAGCCAGGCTAACTAAGAAATAAAGAAAGAAGCCAAAAATTACCAATAAAATGAAAAGGGAGTATATCTACTAAACCAATAAGTAATAAAAAGATAATAATGGAAAGTTAGGTGAAACTTTATGTCCAAAATTTGATAATTGACATGAAATTAACTAATTTCTTGGAAGACTCAAATTACCAAAATCCATACAAGGAAGGTGTTATGGTTTGGATCTGAGGTCTCCCCATAAAGCTCCAGTGGTAATGCAGGAATATGAGAGCTGTAAACTAATCAGTTCATCCTAGTTTGAATGACTCAAACTAGGTGGTAGCTTCAGGCAGGTAGTACATGGCTGGGGGAGGTGGGTCACTGGAGCCATGCTCTAGAAGGGTTCATCTTCCTTACAACCTCTTTATCTTTCTCTCTCTCTCTCTCTCTCTCTCTCTCTCTCTCTCTCTCTCTCTCTCTCTCTCTCTCTTCTCTAACACAATAAGGTCAGTCCTATATTTTACCACATAATTGTAGCAGATTTTATGCTGTATTTACTTGCAAAAATGTGAGATGTGACCATTATGTAAAGTTATTTTTAAAAAAAACTGTGCTGGCATTACTTAAAAATCATTTATTACTAAACTGTCTTTGGTGAAAGATTAGAATGCATGGAATACTCATGAGTATGTATTAATGCAGTAGCAATGATTTGTAATGAAATACAGGTAGCTTTCCTCTGCCAGGGGCTTCTAGCTTCCATCATGATGCTCTGCCTTACTGAGGGCCCAGAGCAATGGAACTAGCCCACTATGATCTGAATCTCTGAAATGATGAGCCAAAATAAATGCTTCTTCTTTTACGTTGTTTTTGTTGGGTATTTTGGCTAAAGTGAGAAAAAAGTGACCAACACAGATAGAGAAATAGATTTCCCAATATTTATTAAAGAAACTGAATTGATAATTAATGTCCTTCAAAAAACTAAAGCACCATATAGACATGATTTCCTTGGTGAAGCCTATCAAACATGTAAGGAAGAAATTATACCAATTTGCTGTAATCAGTAGAAGGAGACACACTTCCTAACTCATTCTATGTGGTCACCATTACCTTAACATCAGTCATATAAAGACAAAATAAGGGGGGAAAACTAAAGGTCAAGCTCTTTTATGAACATAAATGCAAAACTTCCGAACAAAATATTAGCAAATTGATACAAAAGTGCATAAAATGAAATATACATCACAACAAAGTAGAATTCACCCTCAGTGTACAGGGCTAGCTCAATATTCAGAAAACACTGTAATCTACCACATCAACAGGCTGAAAAGGAAAAAAGCATCATATGATCATATTAATTTATACAGAAGTATTTAGAAAAAAATAAATATTGACTTGTGATTCTTTATAAAACCTGAGCAAAGTATGAATAGAAGAAAACTTTCTCAACTTGATCTACTAAAAAATTCCTGTAGCTAAAATTAGAAACAAGGCAAGAATGTTCCTTCTTAGCTTTCCTATTTAGCATTATAGTAGAAGTCCAAGCCATTATAATAAAATGAGAAGGGGAAATAAAAGCCATGCATATGGGGAAGGAAGAAATAAAACTATGTAAGCTTCCAGATGAGATGACTGTCTAAGTATATAATCCTAAAAGTTGTCAACAACAACAAAAATCCTGTAAATAACAAGTGAGGATACCAAGGACACAGGATTCAAAAGTGAATTATAAAAATTCAATTGCTTTATGCCAGCAATGAATTGTCAGGATTTGAAATTTTAAAAAAATACCACTTATAAAAGCATCAATAATTCAATACTTAGGAAAAATTTCAACAAAATATGTAAAGGATCTATATGCTGAAAATTACAAAAATCTGAAGAAAAATCATAGAAGATTTAATAAATAAAAGGATATTCCATATTCATGGATTGAAGATTCAACATTGTTAAGATTCCCAATTTAATTTATAGATTCAATGCAATCCCAATAAAATTTCTACCAAGGAATTTTGTAGATCCCAACAAACTGATTCTAAAATGTACATGCAAAGGCAAAAGACTTATATTGGCCACCACAATACTGAAGAACAATGTCAAAAAAACTCACACTATGCATTTTAAAGACTGCAGTATGTCTGCATAAGCCTACAATATTCAAGACCAGTAAAGCTACCATAATCAAGACAAGCATGGTACTGGAAAAGAATAGACACATAAAATAGTGGAACAGAATATAGAGTCCAGAAGTATACTCATACAAATAGTCAACTAATCTTTAATGAAGAAGCAAAGGCAGATCTATGAAGAAAGGATAGTCTTTCCAATGAATAATGCTTGAACAACTAGGCATCTATATGCAATAAAACTGAAGTCAGATACAGTTCTTATTCCTTACTCAAAAGTTAACCCAACATGGATCATAAATTTAAATGTAAAATGCAAAAATACACAACTTCTAGGAGAAACAGGAAAAAAATGAAGACTTCTAGGAGAAAATAGGAAAATCACATTCATAGATATTAAAGCAACTAATTTGAACATTTCGGTCCACAAAACACCTTCATGTAAATGTCATAATAGTTTCTTGCATATTTGACCCAAACTAGAAGCAGCCAAGTTGTCTTTCAATAGGTGAATGTATAAATAGTCATAGTACATCCATATGGTAGAATATTGTTCAGTGATTAAAATATGTTAGTAATATACAAGAGGCATAAATGAATTCTAAATGCATAATGCTATGAAAAAGGCAAGGCTATAAAGATAACAAAAAGATCAGTGATTTCTAAAATTATAGGCAATATAGTGGATACAAGAAGGTATATACAAAGTAATCACTTCTTTGCTTAATATTCCATATATTTATATAAATAGATTAAAATGAAACATATTAACAGGAGTTACTTCCAGTAAACAAAATTGAGTGACATGTTAAAAACCAATGCCATATATACTCCAAGTCAGTATCACTTCTAAGCCTCATTACACGTGTGATCTTCAACATTTTCCTACTATCAGTTGTGACAGCAAGATTATTTTAAGGCCACAAAATGGTGGAGCCACAAAGAGAAGTATCCTGGTCCCCGTGCAGAAGTATCTTGTGTCCCTGGATCATAAGGCTTGATCCTCATTTCTCCAAGAGAAAAATAAACCTTTTTTGTGTGTCAAGCCACTGATATTTCAGGATTTATTTGTTACTTCAGAAATTGATAAGGTAACTTTTGTAATTTTCTTTATTATTTTCCAGAATGTCAATAAGGAACATTTAATACTTCTACAATTGGTTAAAAAAATTGAAACTTTTACATTTTAAATCAATAATTTCAGTTTGGGTAATGTACCTAAGCCAAAAAACTGAAATGTAAGAAAAACTTAAGCACAAAGATATTTACTTCGAGGCTACAAATGTCATTTATAAAGAAATGAACACAAATGTCACAAATGTCATTTATAAAGAAATGTTTAGTAAACTATATCCATGTGACAGGATATTAAGCAACTATTAAAATAATTTCAGTAAAGAATTTAAATGGCATAAGCAAAGGCTTATAATATATGTGAAAAAAGCAAGATTAAAATATGTTCAAATACGGAAAGCACAGAAATATAAACTATTTCACTATAATCACTTCACACTCATTTATACTTCTTATTGTTTTTTAAGTTTTCAAAAAAAAGAGACTCTAATGCTATTGTGAGAAGCAAGAAGTGCTCATAAAAATGGTATCTAATTATGCTGAAAGAAAGGCACCACAATAGTATTGATGCCACGGGGCTAATAGGAAGGCAGTGAGCCACGGTCTGCTTACCTTCCCCAGCACAAGGAAAAAAGATGATAGTTGTAAAAGGAAGGAGGAGTAGCCCCTGAACCCCAGGAGGAGGAGAGGGAATGAGATAGAGCTACTTTGTTAGACAAAACTTTCCCTGGCCAAATACCTTCACTGACCTCAATGCATCATCGGGCTCAAAAAGAATTCTGAGTCATCAGGAAAGAGAAGTTATGACTGAAAGGAATAGAAAAAGGCCAGTGCTAAAAGTTTGAAAGATCAGCAAAAGTATATGTGGAGGCCTTCGGGGAGTGCCAGCAGTGTTCTACTTCTTGATAGTTATATGGTTTCATTTACTAAATCTTATGTACATGTTTTTATGCACTTTTCAGCTTGTATGCTAAACAAAATGTAAACTTAAAAAAAATCTCTGCAGCAGCATCTTCCTAGATGAGACAGAAGAAGTCAGGGTAGAAAGAGAGAATTCTCAATGCAACTGAGAACAGGCCCAGAGAAACAGTAATCATTCCATGTTCTTGTATCTTACAAAGTACTTTTTATATTACATACCTCATTTAAAGCTCTGGATGACTCAGAACAAGATCTAGAACTGAAGTCAGCCAGTCATATCCAGTCACCCTTCCACTAGACCAAATTCAACACAAAACACATTGTGAACTGGGGGGAAAAAATCTTTACAGATATGAAGGTGTATTATTCATAGTCTTCCTTTAAGACTTTGCCTAATTGAAGGCATTAAGTTTTTGCCTGCTCAGCTTCACCTTGCTACTGTATCACTGAAGAACTTTCTACCTCTGCTGGAAAAATATTCTTTGAGGTTTTATGATGAGGAATATAAAACATTAGAATAGGAAGACAGAATTAAGGCCAAAGAAAAGCAAGACAAGTTTAAAGAGAAGGAGGGAAAAGAAGGAGGAGAAAAAATCAGATGGCAATGAGAAACAAGTTATTGGGCATAAAAGTAGTTTGGAGGGGAACGAAGACCTTGACAAACATTGTTCTCATCTTTGAATTGTATTTCTTTGACCAAGACATGATGTGGTTCCAAGTTTTCTAGGGATGGTACATTAATCAGTGCCCATTGCAGAATATGTTTGAAGCTGCAAGAAGTACAAAAATAAGTTAACTCCTGCCCTTAAGGTGCTCACAGTCTAGTGAGGGAGAACAGACACATAGATAACTAAAGTTCTTTGCATGTGTAATGGAAGTGCAGAGATCAGAGTTACTAATTCTGCTAGGAAAGCTGGAACTTTTAGTTTTATAAAGGAAGTGACATAGGGGCTTGGTCTAAGGAGATGAATAGGAGTTACCACATCATAATGGGCATGTGGAATGTGTTTTAGGCAACATAAACAGCAGATAAAATTAACCATTCAGATAATGCCAACAAGTTTGGTGCAGCTAAAGCATAAGGACCTGGGAGGTAGTAAGATAGTGAATGGGAAAGGAAAGTAGTCAAAGATGCAGTAGGGGTCCAGCTAGAATCAGGCTGAAATGAACAAGAGGTCTGAAGTTCATTGTAAAAGCAATAATAGGCTCACTGATGTTTTAATATACAATAGCACTGCAAAATAAGACTAGAAAGAGAAATGGGAATGAGGTGGTTACAGGAAAATTAGAAGGCTATGGAAATTAGAAGGCAATATTGAAGTAGTTGTGGAGCCAAGTGGATATGCATTTAAAACCTGCTTTGTCACTTAAATGTGTTTAATTTATTTAATTTAAATAATTGGTGTGTGGGGGGGTATTCAACTTAAATAATTCCCAGACCTCTGTTTCTTCTTCTGTAAAATAAAGATAATAATATACTTTTTGCAGAATTGTTATGAGGATTGAATATGATAATGTGGGTTCTGTTTTATTTTTGCTTGACTGTCTTATTTTTGCTTGACTGTTTTTACTTCTAAGTGGATTATCAGTACACCAAATAATAATGTTTAGCAAGTTCTTATATTCTATCTCCTAGTTATTTTGATTAAAAGAATACCTAAAAGCAGGCAAAACAAGTATACTAGTATGCATTTTTCAAATCAGTCAGAATGGATAACTAAAAGCTGCTACTGCTTCACACAAGTTATAAACAACTATTTAACACTTAATTCTAGATAAATCCCCTAACTTTCAAGAAAGCATAAGGGAAAAATAATTAGTTAATCCCTTTTTTTCTTAAAATAATTTTTCTCCTCAATCTAAGAAAGAAAAACTCAACTTAATACACGTTATTTGTGCTGAATGTCATAGGAAACCAGACAGCCTCTATTAAAAAAACTCTAAGAAATATATTAAAAGATGATATATTGGAGTATTAAGTCTGTATAAGAAAGCTAGATTTGCTACTCTCCAAAAAGTGATGAGACCAACTATATTGCATACATAAATAATTTAATGTCTTTTGATCAGAAAAGAACATGAGCTTTGCTAAAGATTCATATTACATGAGGACCCATACAATACCAATCTATGAAGTAGGTACTTCTTTCTTCCATCCATATATGTGATAGAGTTCATGGATTTCTGACCTTTGCAGGCAAAGGTCAAGAGGTCATCTAAGACTTCAACTTGTTCTGCGGGAAACTTGTCTGGAGGATGATCATCTTCTCAAGGGTCTCCTTCTCCACCTCAGTATTACAACTGCCATGGATTCCAGTGAAGTGTCTTCCTTGGCCTTCAATTCTTTCTCCCTCCACAGGTGGTACTGTTCAATTTCAGCCTGAGCTTTCTGGTTGGCTGCAGCCACCTGTTGTTTCACTTGGTGATCTTTGGACACCTCTTCCATGATCCCACTTCTCCAACTGCTAAAGCTCCTAGATTCCCTGCAACTGACTGACCATAGTGGCGATGACTCAGAGCCGATAATATGTTTTGTAGTATCGGACTAGATATTATTTAATAAATTTTAGTAACAAATGTATTGGTAGTGCAGTGGCACTGAGGCTAACGAAACAGATTCAAGGGGTGATCATGAGATAATTACCATCAACAAGATTTGGAGATGAATTGAATGGGTATTTTAAGGAAGATGCAGAGGAAGGGAAAATCCTATAAATACAACAAGTACTTTGTTCTCTACAAAAAAACACCTCTAATGTCAACCCACTGAACTGTGAACATCTAATGTCAACCCATTGAACTGTGAACATCTATCTCTGAAGCATCATGACAAACAGAATAGAATCCTCTAGCAATGTGATTTGAGGTGAGTTTAGATCATTCTCCCTTTTTATATCTCCTTCTACAGTTAAGATTCTCCATTCAAAGATTTGAGATCCTCAAAAGAAAAATATTAAAGAACTATATTAAGTAACTCAGATTTAATGTAGAGTTGTAATATAAATAGCAACAACATCAGTTGCAAAAATGATAAAATAACCCTATCTCTTTATAAGGAAACTTTGAATAGCCCACAGAGAAGTGCTCAAACCGAAATCAGATGACTAAAGCCTCTGTCCCCAAAATTTAAACAAAATTATATTTTGTTCATCTTTTTATTTTTTTTAAAGAGAGAGAGAGAGAGAGAGAGAGAGAGAGAGAGAGTTTTTGTAATTTTTTTTATTTTTTAGTTTTCGGCGGACACAACATCTTTGTATGTGGTGTTGAGGATCGAACCCGGGCAGCACGCATGCCAGGCGAGCGCGCTACCGCTTGAGCCACATCCCCAGCCCCAAGTTCATCTTTTTAATGGAAGAAATTTTGAGATAAGTTTTTAAGACAGAAATCACTCATAAACTATTCTTCATGTAGTGAAGTAAATTATGTATAAATCTTATGAGTGCACAGCAGAGATGAAGCAGAGCCCAACAATACTTGGAAACAGAACTGGCCTCAAAGAAGACTGACATATTCCTATCCATTTTAGTCAGTTTTTATGTTGTTGTGATTGGCAAGAAAAATTAGAGGAGGACAAGTTTATTTGGGGGCTCACAGTATCAGAGGTCTCAGTCCTTAGAAGACTGGCTTTATTCCTCAGGGCTCAAAGTGAGGCAGAATATCATTGTGGAAGAGTGAGGTGGAAGAGCTGGGAACATGACACCATGAAGCAGAGAGAGAGACTCCACTCTCCAGAGACAAAATATATTCCCCTAAGCGATATCCCCAAGACCTACCTCCTCAAATCACACTCTACCTGCCTTCAGTTAACCCCTATCAAAGATTAATTCACTGAGAGGGTCAAGGTTCTCACAACCCAATAATTTCACCTCTAAATCTTCTTGCATTGTCTCACACATGAGGTTTTGGGGAACACCTTATATCTAAATCATAACACTAGCTTTGGGGTTCTTCCTGAAAACCCAGAAAATACCAACCTAAAAACTCTCCATTTTTGAGGAAAAATAGTCTAAAATCTACCCAAATGAGCAGTTCAAACGCCACTCAAAATGCCCAGGAATGTAGAATACTGATTGAGCGCCATGGTTTGAAGACACATGAATCAGAGCAAAAGAAATAAAATTAAAGCTGTCACTAGGGGCATCTTAGATGGGTCTTTTTAAAAATTTTAAACAGATCTTTTGAAAGGGAAGTATCTAAGGACTAAAATGTAAGAGGAAGATTCTTCAATAAAAATAAACAATCAACTGAATGATTGGTAGAGCTCAAATCCATAAATAATTGAGGGGAATAAAGTCAATTTATTTTTTTTTCATTTTTCCATAGGATCTTTGAGGGAAATTAAATTTTAGAAAGTGAAAACTAAAGATTTAATCATTGTGAAAACTAGTAATATTTCTTCAATAAAAATAAGAGGCAAAACAAAACAAAAACCACTATGAATTCTCCAACCAACACAATTTAGAATCAATTGGGGCATTTATGTTGCTGGAAGGAACCATAAAATAAAAACTAAGATTGCTCCAACATGTTGCCCAGAGGCCAAATAGCAAGCACTTCTTAATCCAGGACAGCCGCACTTAGTAACTTGCTGTAACATCAGATGTATGTCTGATCCAGTATCTTCTTACATAAGGAATGAATGCTTAATAAGAAAAGTTACCCAATCCTATGAAAAATCACCCTAGTTGAAGCCAAGAAATCTGAACCATAGGAACATAAAGATACCTTCCCTCTATACGCAAAGGCAAAAGGAAAATAGAAGATGGACATCCATTTGCTGTCAAACTTGATTGAATTTTAGCACATTCCATAATGCCCGCTAACTAAGCATTCAGAGAATCAAGGCAGGGAGGTAATGTGACAGGCTTCATACTTTGACCCTATGTCAAAGATCAACTTTAAAAAAATTAATAGAATTTATAAAGCAATATCCAAAAGTGTATACACAGTATAATCTCAACAATTTACAAAGTAATATGTTCTGAAAAGAACAGAAAGCACTGAAGGAAATGTGCCAGATCACTAATAGCTTCTGTTTTTGATGGCAAGATTATTTTGCCTTCTAAATACTTCTTTGTACCTCAACAAATTTACATGCAATTTTTATATTATTCTATATCCTTTTCTAAAGTTTTCATGTTATACAATGAACAAGCAGTAAGAAAATAAATTTTAAAATAAAAAATGGAAAAAAGGAAAAATTCAGTTTTAAGGGAATGATTCTAGAATTTTCTTCAGAATGTCATGATCTACTGACTGTTAATATCATCAAAAGTATGCTACTATGCTTTACCAACATAACAGACTAACATGCCCCAGTCTCTGGTCTTTTCTGTCATTGCATTTCCTCTCTGCAAATTTGCTAAAACGTTCACAATAATCTCATTCCATAGAAACTGTATGAATGAGAAGAGAAAGGGAAAAATTTGCAGTTGTGGAAAGAATAAATATTTGGAAAGGGGGACCAAAAAGAGTGAGAGGAACTTCCACAGAAATTTGTATGTGCAGAAATGCATATAAAACTCCAAAGGAAAGTTATATGATTCATTCTACTATCTTTCCTATTTCCATGCCCCCTCACATCGGGGCATGGAAATAGGAAAGATAGATAGTAGAATCGAATACATATACTTTCCTATGGAGTTCATATATGCATTCTGCAACATACAAATTTCTGTGGAAGTTCCTCTCACTCTTTTTGGTCCCCTTTCCAAATATTTATTCTTTCCACAACTGCAAATTTTTCCCTTTCTCTTCTCATTCATACAGTTTCTATGGAATGAGATTATTGTGAACGTTTAGCAAATTTGCAGAGAGGAAATGCCAATGACAGAAAAGACCAGAGACTGGGGCATGTTAGTCTTTATGTTGGTAAAGATAGTAGCATACTTTTGATGATCTTAACATCATAGATCATGACATTCTGAAGAAAATTCAATTTAGTTGCCCTGTTCTAGCTTGCTAACCAGAACCAATTTAATTTTAAATCTACACACAGAGCCAAGGGGGATGAAATATTTTGCAATTACTTTTAGCTCCCTGTTGGAAGGAAGAATAAGATTTAACCAGTTCTGCTCCGGCTGCGATAACTATCCAGGTTTGTCGGAGGCCTAAGTGGTGTCCTTGGGCTGAAGATTAAAGAATGGAAAACTCTGTACTGAAATTACTTGCTTTGTTTAACAACTTAATGGGAGTGAATTTTGAGAATGTGACAAATTGCTTTTGATTTATCTGCACAGAGCATGAAATACTGGTGCAAGAAAGCAATTTGTTACACAGACAATGTCTACTTTTTGCTATAAATCTGTCCACTGTCACATTCTATTTGACATCTAGTTAGGTGATTTTCAAAGAACTAGTTTATTACTGCACTTAACAAAGAGCAGGAAACTGATATATGATTCTCTTGTTGCTTCTCAGCTACCAGAAACACATTTCTCAGGTATCAATCTATGCGAGTGTCTTTTGGTTTTATCCTCTATTGTGACAGATAGGTAAACAAGCTGATAAAATCAAGTACTTTCTAAAAGGAAAAGTTATCATATTTATGTATGCTCTGGGCTTGTCACAAAACTTCAAACAGTGTCTGGCTCTGCTTACCATCTGCACAAATTTATTCCAAATAACATAACAAAGTTTGTTTCTTGATTTCTTTCAACATAAATAGAACCATTAAGTTTGGGGATGTTTATATTCTAGGAGATAGTCAGATCAATTGTTCTGATTAACCTTAGCACAAGACTTGGCCCCTGCCACCATACATACCTCAGCCCCAGCTATTCTTGTCCAAATTTCTCTTCAGTCATCTCTAGAGCTTATATCTTCAGAACCATTTGTTCCTCACCATGCCTAATACTGGGAGGAAATGAGGTTGCTATAGGTCTGGCTGAAGTCCCCCTTGGGCAGTGTTGTGGTCTGTCTTTATTAAAAGCAAAATAAAGGCCTCATATGGGGACTTGGCAACTACTCCAGATTATGCCAGGCTTTTTGATTCTTGCTTTTTTCGGAAAGAGAAGTAGAAAAGGAGGAAGCCATTTATAAATGTTATCCAAATAGACAGATCTACCCAAGACTATTTTATCACTGTCAATTTAAATGTAGACATTCTGCTCACACCAGTTCACTATTAGTTTGTTGAAAATTGGAGGAATTTGAGAGAGAAATACTAGCATGTATAGTAATAATCCTCATGAGCAAAATGCGAAGAACTACAACTGCTCTATATAAGTCTAACTATATGTATTAGGTTTTCAGTAAATATGATGTTGATTCCAGAGTTTTATTTTGTATGGCATTATCTAATTTAGTAGTTTTTATCATCATATTCCTAGACTAGTAGAAAAACTCAACAAATATAAATTATATCAGTAATATTCAGATGAGTGGGGTGGGAATTATTCTAAAAGAAATGATTCTAGACTCAATTGTGGAAAAGTCTATCTTCAAATCCTAGCACCACCACTTAACTTCCCTGAGTATCAAATCTTCATCTTTAAAAGAAAATAATATTTTTTCCTCATAGAGTTGTTATGAGATTAAGTCAACTAATTTGGTGTCTTCATAAACCCACAATAATAGGCACCTACTCTTATGATTACTATTTATTATTTTTTCATGGACTATTTACTTACTACTATAAGCTAAACAATTAATGAATAAATAAACATCTAGCAACATTTGTATAAGAGAGAATGATAAGCACGGAACCAGGAAGTTTGATTTCTTTAAGTCTTTCTTTCTTTTTCTTTTTTTAAAGAGAGAGAGAGAGAGAGAGAGAGAGAGAGAGAGAGAGAGAGAGAGAGAGAGAGAATTTTTTAATATTTATTTTTCAGTTTTCGATGGACACACCATCGTTATTCTATTTTTATGTGGTGCTGAGGATCGGACCCAGCGCCCCTCGCATGCCAGGCCAGCGTGTTACCGCTTGAGCCTCATCCCCAGCCCTCTTTAAGTCTTTCCAATAGCAAAACCCATAAGGTATTTTAATGAAGAACAGTCAAACGTCACCAGGAACATTTTTCTGCAGATACACCCCAGTATAACTGTTCAAGTATAGATTACATAGAAAAAGAATGATAGCCATTCTTGCAAAATTGCTCAGGCCCTCAATTATATAATATTATGTAATATTATATATATAATATAACATATATGATATATATATATATATATAACAAAAATAAATGGTGTAGACACAGCAGTAAAGCAAATAAGGCAAATGCTCTCAAGTAATGAAAATGGTAAGCCATAGTAACAAAATAGCATGGTACTAACATAAGAACAGGCACTTAGATCAATGAATAAAAGAGACAAACCCAGGCAAATATACCCATATTATTATTGAAAAAAAATCGCTAAAAACATACATTGAAGAAGACATAGCCTCTTTAACAAATAGTGCTGGGCAAACTGGATAATCATATTTAGAAGATTGAAACGATATCCTTATTTCTCATCCTGTACCCAAATCAACTCAAAATGGATCAAAGATGTAAATATAATCTAGAAATTTTGAAACTATTACAAGAAAACAGGGTGAATACTTCAAGACATAGGCACAGGCAACGACTTCTCGAATAGGATTCCAACAGCTCAGGAAATAATAGCAAGAATTGACAAATGGGACTGCATCAAATTTAAAAGCTTCTGCCCACAAAGAAAACATTTAAAGAGTGAAGAGACAGCCTACAGAATGAAAGAATATCTTGTCCAGCTATTCTTCCTACAGAGAATTACTATCCAGAATACATAAAGAACTCAAAACTTAACACCAACAGAAAAAAATTCAATCAATAAACCAAGTGAACCGAATAGATATTTTTCAAAAGAAGATGGAAAACCATCAATCATCATATAAATAAATGTTCAACATTTTTAGTCATCAGGGAAATTCAAATCAAAACTATGTTGATATTCTATCTCATTCCAGTCAGAATGGCTATCAATAAGAATATAAAAAATACTAAATTCTGACCAAGATGTAGGAAAAAGAAACACTTAGACACTATTAGTAAAATTGTAAATTAGTACGGCCACAATGGAAATCATTATGGAGTTTCCTCAAAACACTAAAAATAGAATCACCATATAACCCAGTTGTTCCACTGTTTCATATAGACCCAAAAGAATTAAAGTCAGCATAGAGATACCGGCATGCCCATGTTTATCGAAACACAATTCAAAGTAACCAAGTTATGAAATTAGCCTAGATGCCTGACAATAGATGAATGGATCAAGAAAATGTGGTACATAGACAGCAGAACGTTTTGTAATCCTAATGACTTGGAAGGCTGAAGAGGAAGGATCCCAAGTTCAAAGCCAGCCTCATCAGCTTAACAAGGCCCTATGCAACTTAGTGAGACACTTGTCTCAAAACAAAAGAAGAGGGGGCTGAGGATGTGGCTTAGTGATTAAGTGTCCCCGGGTTCAATTGAAAGAAAGGAAGAAAGAAGGAAAGAAGGAAAGAAGGAAGGAAGGAAGGAAGGGAGGAAGGAAGGAAGGAAGGAAGGAAGAAAGAAAGAAAGAAAGAAAGAAAGAAAGAAAGAAAGAAAGAAAGAAAGAAAGAAAGAAAGAAAGAGGAAAACAGAAAAGGAAAAGAAGAAGAACATTTGCAGGAAAATGGAGATTATTATTTAGGTAAAATAAGACAAATACATAAAGACAAGTATCACATATGGAATCTAGAGAGAAATAGAAAAAAAACCAAAAAAGACATGATGGTAGCAGAGATTATTAGAGAGAAACTATTAGAGGGGAAGGGTTGGGATCAGGAGAAGGGAAAAAAGATGATGGAAAGGGTGATATTGGGTGGATATCAAAGTGTGATATTATAAATATGCCACAATGAAACCTAGTCTATATAACTAAAATGCACCAATAAAAAAAGATGTAAACCTCAATGTCAACAAATTCATTTACTGAATAATGAAACTGAGTTTCTTATGATTCCTTAGGTATATTTTCATTTTATTCATTACACAAATATCTGTTCAATAAGAAGACTCTGTGGTGGACACTGTGGGCAATACAAATACTGCAATTAAATTTTGGTTCTGTTAGACCAATATTTATTGAATACCCCTTATGGGCTAAGCAGTGCACTATTTGCAAGGGTGATAAATAAAACTAAATTCAGCCTGGGCCTTTGAGAGAAGAAGATAACTAGCTATAATACAAAATATGGAGCTTCTAATTACAGACTGCAGAGGAGTGGATGACCAGAAATCAGGAAAAACTTCAAAAAGAATATGGTATCTGAGCAGATTTTTGGTAGTAGTGTGTTAAATGGACAAAGATAAGTATATTCTGTGAAAGAAATTTATATAGGTAGGCAGTGTGCAGATTGATTCCATACCACTGAAGAGAAAGTGGAGCAGGAATAGAAGATAAAAGTTAGTAAGGGGGTGCAGAAATAAGTTTGTGAATGGCCTCTAATGCTGGGGAGCTTGGATGTTTTTTTTTTTTTTTTTCCTTCTAAATGCTAGTAAGTCATTGAAATTCTCTAAAAAGGTTAGATCTGTGTTTGGTAATTGTTTGGAAGGTGAACTAAACAACAACAAAACTAGAGGCAAGGAGGATAGATAGAAAGCTGCTAAAATAATGTAAGAAAGTGAGGATGAGGAAACAGCTAATGTAACAGCATAAGGAACAGAGAAAAGATAAATTTTAAATATATTAAAGAGACAAAATTAACAATCATTTTAGATTAGTCAATGTTTATAGAAAAATAAAATTGAGAAGTATGTATAAGAGTGTTCTTTCTGCTCACATAAGGATAGAAATTTGAAATACTTAGAAAAATTATTAGATACAAACATGGCAAAGTTTTAACAGATTAAAAAAATGTCTAGAAAGTTGGATCTGGTGTCTAGAAAGGAAGAGATAAAGGGATTTTTATAGATAATGACTTAGATTTTAGGGCATTTACTTTTAGAAGAAAATTCCACTGAAATGAAAAGACTGCTTCTTGATTCACTTAACACGGATAGTAAATTTTAAGACAATGTTCGTTTGGCAAGGCAATGTGTAACTGGGCAGACATTGAGATGCCCTGCTCAGATCCCTTCAAGAGAACCTGCTGCTAGAAGCATAGCTTTCTGATGGGCTCCAGCTGCTGTACCTTTAGATTCATGGCAGCATTCACACTGAAGCCAGGCTCTCCATCCCAACCCCTCCCCCCTGACCCAGACAATGACTAAGCACAGAAGGTGCAGTAGAGCTAGGCCAGTCCCCTACATTATGGGGTTTCACTAATGGAGAATTTTTGCTTAAAGCTCCCTACCACCTGGCCAGGACTCAGAACTTCACTGTGGCTTGAGGCTCCTTCTGCTCAGTTCTTTTTCTTCCTCCTTCTCCTTCCGTAAGTGTCAGACGTGCATCACCAGTTGAAGGTTCTTGCTGTCTATTCCTACACCTTTCAAACTTAACTCTGCCAGGATGTTTCTCAAAATAAAATTCCAAGAGAGACACCCTTTTTGGTGTCTGCTTCTCAAAAGACCTGAACTGACAGTTTAAGTAAGTTTACTAAGAATAAGAATCACAAGGAAATGTGAGTTCCTCCTCAGAGAATCTCACACCTAAACCACCCCTGGAAAACAGAAATCTAACTGATCCTTAGGGTTTTCCAAGAAGATACAACCTAGCCCAGTGTTACAACAGCCCTCACAATTAGACATTTTATTATTGACTTACCCACCTCCCTTGGGTCATATGTTCTATTCTAACTTCCAGAACATCTTTTACTAACATTTCATATAATTAAATTAAATTAGATTAAACTTCCCATAAAAGCTGGATTGAACTAAAAATAGTGAAAACTCTATCCATAAGAATTTTATTTTGAACTGAGTGAATTCTCAACTTAAATAATCATAGTCTCCTCTTTGAGCCCCAGGGGCACAGGCAATACAGGCAGACAACATAGTCTCCTCCGGAGTACACATTCATCTACCCTCTCAGGAGAATTTGCCTTTCCTGCTGCAAGCAGCTTCGTCCAGCTGCCAGTAGAATATTTGGATGACATTGCCTCAAGTCAACACATAAGAATTCTAGTCAAGGGAGGCAGTCTGGCATAGTAGTTAAGTATACTTCTCCTACACACTTGGTTTAAATCCTGGCTCCATTAGGTGCTCAAACTGGGTGACTTCAGAAACGTTTTCCCTTCTTCTCTCTGATCATCAGTTTACTTGTGTGTAAATTGAGTATAGTAATAGTACCTTCCTTGCATGTTTGTTGTGAGGATTGTTGCTATCTGCCAAGGCAGATAAAGCATTTAGTACAGTTCCTGGCATGGACTTAGTACTCAGTAACTGGAAATTATTTATTTATGTCATCATTGTTAGCAGAAGCATCTGCTCTGGATGTGGACAGAGTTGCTTATCCACACTTGGAGAAGCCAGTGGTCATATAAAATGGTTTGGCCTCTTTTTTGACGAGAAAGCTGAGAAGCTATGTAAGTGGCCACACATTAAGGTTCAGCCTTCACTCACGACAGCAAAGGGGAAGCTGGCCTCTCTCTGAATAAGGGACAGACAGCTGGAGAGGGCCAAAAGAGGGATTACCAGAAGATTATGATGGTCAGGGGAAAGCTGAAATAACTATTTTAACAGACGATTTGTGCTCCAATTACCAACTAAATGTTCATGGTAAATAAGGATCCATAAAAACACATCTGTAAACCCCAAACTTTAGTGACTGGAGCTTTGCATGGTTCATTAGCACATATTCCTTTGCCCAACTGTGACGTCACTTATCAGCGCAGACATTTTTTTTTCAAAGTCTATTCTTCAGGAGTTGGGACCAGTGCCCTGTGATGAAATTTTATGAAATCAGTGCAGTCACAGTCCTTCTCCATTGAGTGAAGGGAAATTTATTAAGTGAATATCTTCCATGATGTTCTATTATCTACCTTTTTATTCCTCTTTTAAGGTAAAAGTTGGTAATTATAAACTAGAAAGTGAAAATTTACTACATGCGAGTGTTTAGCTATAAGGAAGCACTAAATTCAAGATCTGTACTCCAGACTTTCTCTGTCCAACAGAATTATAATGGTGAGTCACAAATGCAACTTAGGTTTGTAATTTTAAAATTTCTATTAAACACAAGAAGTAAAAATAAGAATTATTACATTAAATAACATTATAAATTAATTACCAACATAACTAAAACTTGTTTCAACATGTAATTAATATAAAACTTTTAGTGAAATTTTAATTTTTTATACCAAGTTTCAAAATCCTATGTGTATTTTACTCTTATAGCATATCTCAATACACACTAGCCAAGTGCTTATTAAGTTTTATTCTCAAAATAAATATTTTCAAGTGCTTATTAAGTTCATGTTGCTAGTAGCTACTAAATTGGATAGTACACTTCGGGGGACTGGACTGGGCAAGAGTAGGGTTATATAAAACACCAGGTTACCGTTATGGTTGTTTGTCATTTTGGGCTGCCTAGCATCTTTTGAAAATTCTTCCTATGTTAAGAGAAATCTCATATCATAAATCTCATTTCAAGAAAATAGATTTTCTCAGATTCTCCTTCAAATAATGGCCAATCAGAAACAACCACATGAGATTTGAATTATATAGAGAAAAGCATGAAGAGAGTGGCACTGTGTATGTGGAACTGGTGTTCTGGTAGAAGTGATGGTGAAGGCATGTAGTTTTAATGGGCACCAGCAGGAGTGATCTGAAGTCTAATACTCAGAACCCATGGATACAGGTATGTTCTGCTTTAACTATGGCCAGTAGAAGTGAAAGTGGGGCCTTATGGAACTACTTCAATTTGGATAATGTTTCAATTAGAATCCAAACCTGGCTCTCTGAGCTACCTGTTATCCTTTATTTCTTTCTATACTCTAGTTCTATGGTCTAGATATGGAAGGTTCCCCAAAGGCCCATGTATTGAAAGCTTCATCTCTAGTCTGTGGCACAATCGGGAAGGGTGAAACCTTTAGGAAGTGGGACCTAGTGGAAGGAACTTATGCCACTGAGGATGTGCTCTTAAAAGAGAATAATAGGATACTGGACTGCTTCCCAGTTGTCAGGAAGTGAGCAGTTTTGTTCCACTACACATTTCCCACCATGATGTTCTGTCTTGCCACAGGCCCAAAATCAACAGAACCAACCAACCATGGACTGAAACCTTTCAAACTGTGAGCCAAAATAAACCTTTTCTTCAGAAACCTTGATCATCTCAAGTATTTTGTCATAGTAATGGAAAGCTGATAAAGAAAACTAGTTAGTGTGGCCCCTCAAATTTAGCCCCTCAGAACTATGAGCCAAAATAAACCTCTTTTCTTTAAGTTTTGCTAGTCTGTAACATTGTGTTACTAGCAACAGAAAATGAACTATGGTGGTCCTAGCTCATATGTCACTGTTTGAATTAGACATTCTTTGAACATTCTAAAATCATACCCTCTTTCTTCAAATAAGTCCAGAATCCCCAGTCCCCTTTACCTTGAACTACTTTGTTTGTTTAACTAAATTATAAATTCATTTTAACTAAACTTGTAAATGAAATAATTGATGCATAGGGATACCATGTGCCTTTTACCCAATTTTCCTAATGATGATATATTTTACAACTATAGTACTTCATCATAACTAGAACACTGACAATGGATACAAATAAAACAGAACATTTCCATCATCTCAAGGATCCCTCAAGTTCTCCTTTTATAGCCACATCCATTTTTCTTCTTTGCTCTCCATCAAAAATTTCACCCTTGGCAACCACTAACCTGTTCTCCATTTCTATAATATTTAGCTTCAAGAAGATTATGTAAATGCAATCTCATAATATGTTAACCTCTCAGGATTAGTTGTATTTTTTCATTTGGTATAATTTTCCAAAAAGTCATCCAAGATGTTTGTGTCAATAGTCCATTAATTTCCAGGGCTGAACAGTATTCCATGGTTTGAATGCACCACAGTAGTTCAAAGATTAACCTACTGAATAACATCTAGGTTGTTTAAAGTTTTGAACTATTACAAATAAGCTACTACAATTTTGCATAGGTTTTTGAGTGAATATATTTCCATTTCTCCAGGATAATGTCCAGGAATATAATTATTGGATCAAATTTCTTATATTTTTCTTTTTTAACAAACTGCCAAATTAAAAATCATGCTTAATTTTCTTTTCTTTTCTTTTTTTTAAAGAGAGAGCGAGAGAGGAGAGAGAGAGAGAATTTTCAATATTTATTGTTTAGTTCTCGGCGGACACAACATCTTTGTTGGTATGTGGTGCTGAGGATTGAACCCGGGTCGCACACATGGCAGGTGAGCGCGCTACCGCCTGAGCCACATCCCCAGCCCTTAATTTTCTTTTAACAAACTGCCAAACTATTTTCCAGAGTGACTGTGTATTTTACATTCCCATCAGCAATTAGTATTTCTTTGCATCTTCACAAACATTTGTTGTTATCATTATTTTAAATTTTAGCCAGTCTGACGGGTCCAGATATCTCATTAATATACCATTGTGGCTTTAATTGGCATTTTCTCCTGACTAATAATATCAGATATCACATGCTTATTTGACATCTGTATCTCCTCTTTGTTGAAATATCTGTCTTTTGATAGTTTTCTAACTTAGTTTGGTGAGTTTTGAGAGTTCTTTCTGTATTCTAGAATCTAGTCTTTTGTCAAATATGTGGTTTACAAATACTTTCTCCCACCTACAGTTTTTCTTTAGACTGGGAGATGTAGCTCAGTGGTAGAGCACTTATCTAGCATGTGGGAGCCTAGGTTCAAACTTCAGTACTGTGAAAGGAAGAAAGGGAGGGAGAAGGGGAAGAAGAAAGAAAGAAAAAACAAAAAGACATCTCCCTATAGTTTGTCTCTTTATCCTCTTAAGTAGATCTTTCACAGAACAAATTTTAATTTTAACAAACTCCAACTACAATTTATCAATTTTTCTAGGTGTGGTTTCTGGTGTTGAATCTAAGAACTTCCAGCCTAGCCCTAGATTCTGGATTTTGTCAATATTAGATCCTGAAGATTTTTTGTTTGTTTTGGAAGGTATATGGTTCTAAGTTTTGCACTTTAATTCTGTAATCAATTTTGAGTTAATTCTTATATAAGGTATGAGATGAAGTTTGAGGTCCTTTTTTTTTTTTTCCCTAAGATGCTCAAGAGCTCCAACACCATTTTCTGAAAAACCTATCCTCTATTGAATTGTTTTACACCTTTGTCAAAAATCAATTGGGCATATTTGTGTGGGGCTATTTCTAGGTTCTGTTTTTGTTCACTGGTTTATTGTCCTTCCCTCTGCCAATACTGCTCATTTTTTATTAATGTAGTTGTCTAAGAATCTTGAAGTTAGTCAGTCTTTCTACTTTATTTCTTTTTCAAAATTCATTTATTTATTCTACTTTATTTACATTTTTATGTAACTTTTAGAATAATTCTTTTGTATCTACAATTTTTTTCTGAAATTTTGATAGAAATTGTGTTAAACTTGTACACCAAATTGTAGGAAATTGACATGTTTATTATATCTAGTTTTCCAATCAATGAACATGGTATCTGTCTCTGTTACTTAGATTTTCTTTTATTTCTTTCATTTGTATTTTATAATTTTCAATATACAAAGCTTATACATATTTGTTAGGTTTATACCTAAGCATTTCACTTTTTTAAACAATTATAAATGATACTCTATTTTTTTCATTTTAATGTATACATGTTCATTGCTGGTGTATATAAATAAATACAATAAAGTTTTATACATTGACTATGTATCCTACAACCTTGATAAGCCCATTTTTCAGGTCTTATTTTGATTTTGGTTTGTAAATTCCTTCAGATTTTCTACATAGACAAGTATGTCATTTGTAAATAGGAACAGTATTTATTTATGTTCTATATGGATTTTATTTCCTCCTCTTGCCTAATTGCAGAGTTTTAATTTTCCAGCATTATGTTGAATAAGAGTGGTAAAAACAGGCATCTTTGACTTGCTCCTAATCTCAGGGTAAAAGCATATAGTCTTTCATTACTAAATGCATATTAAGTATAGGTTTTGTTAAGTATGGGTTTAAGTATATTAAATATAGGTTAGGTAGATATCTTTTATCAAGTTAATAAAGTTCCACTCTATTCCTGTTTTTCTGAGTTTTATCATAGGCAATATTGGAATTTTTCAGATGCTATTTTGTATCACTTGATAAATCAAATCTCTTCTTTGATCTGTTAATAGAGTGGGTTACATTGATTGCTTTTCAAGTGTTGAAAGAGCCTTGCATCCCTGGAATAAACCCCATTTGACTTTGAAGTATATTTTTAAAATATATTGCTGGATTTTATTTGTTAATATTTTATTAAGGAGTTCTTTTCATCTATATTAATTTTAGACTTTGTTCTGTAAATTATTTGTACTTTTTGGTTTTAATAAAAATATTCATAAAATAAAATACGAAATGCTTTCATTTTCTGGAAAAATTATGTAAGATTGATGCTAATTCAATTTAATTCTCCAAATAAATCATCAGATAATAGAAATGTTTGTCTTGGAGTTTTAAAATTATAAAATCAATTCTCTCCATTGCTATGCAGATACTCAAATTAGCTATTTTGTTTTGGTTGAGTTGTGGTAATTTATGTTTCTTGAGGAATTGGTCCACTTAGTCTAACTTGTCAAATTTATGTATATAAAGTTGTTTGTGTTTTCTCTCTCTTTTTTTTCTGTTAGTCTGTCAATTTTATTGTTCTTTTCAAAGAACTGGCTTTTTATTTCACTGATTTGTCTTTATTGTTTTTGTTTTTCAGATTTACTTATTTTATTATTTTCTTCCTTAAACTTTTAGCTTATATTGCTCTCCCTCTAGTTTTTTTTTAAATTATTATTATTGACTGGAGACTCTTCTGATGTATGCATTTTAGCGCTGTAAGTCTTCCTCTAGGTACTGCTTCAGCTGCATCTAACACACGTTGATTTATTTTCTTTTTTATACAGTTTAATAATGCACTATCTTAAACTTCATGGAACTTATCATTTTGACTCATGAATTGTTAAAAGTGTGTTGTTTATTGATTTTTTTCCAAAATTTCGGGAAATTGCCTGCCATCCCTCTGCTATTGATATCTAGTTTCTTTCCATTACAGCTGAATACCACAATCTGTATAATTTCAATTCTTTTAAATTTGTTTAGTTTGTTTCATGGCCAAAGATATGGTCTACCTTGATATTTGAGTATCTAGACTGTGGGTTGTGGAAACGGATGTGTGTTCTACTATTGTTGGGTGAAATGCTCTATAAAAGTCTATTAAAAATCTATTAAATTCTCTTGGTTAGGTACTACTGAGGTGTATATATATATTTTTTGATGGAAATATATATATATATATATATATATATATATATATATATATATATATATATATATAGTGTTGATTCTGCGTCTAGTTGTTCCATCAATTTTTGAGAGGAGGGTGTTGAAGTATCCAAATATAATTATGGATTAATTTATTTCTCCTTTCAGTGCTATAAGGTTTTGCTTCATATCTTTGCAGCTCCATTATTTGGTTCATATACATTTAGAATTGTTATGTTTTCTTGGTGTATTGAACCTTTATCACTCTGTATTCTCTGTTTCTGGTAATTTTTCTTTTTTTTTTTTTTTTTTTTTTTGCTTCAGTCTATTTTGTCTGATATTATTGATACTGCCGGTTAACAGTAACAAGTTCTGATCCTCACATGTTGAAGTGTAACATTAGAGGAGTACACAGAGGCAAGCATATAAAGCAAGTTTTATTTTAAAAGGGGTAACATAGACTTCTTCCGGAAGAGAAGGGGGACATAACTGGTATCCTGGTATTCCAAGAAGTGAGAGCATTTTTCCTTTTTTATATATCCTAGGCTTACTTTGTTCTCCTGCTCTCTTCCTCTTATCTCTCTCCTTCCTGCATATGTAACTAGGCCCAGGAGATGGCCCAGATGAGTTGGCCAAAACGTGAGAAGCAGATGGGCTAGAGGGGCCAAGGTGGAGTGATCCTGGCAGGAAGGGGACCCAGGACACATTAATTAACAACTTTCACAATAACTTTCACAACTCCCTGTAGGGAGAGACAATCCCTGGAATAGGTTATCTTGGCAACAGGTTGGAGCAGGGGCAGGTTATCCTGATAAGGGTAGAGGAAGGCCTCTGAAGGCATTGACATTTCAATTCCTCAGACCCCATCTCCTGGACCCAAACTGGCCTCCATTCTGTGGATGGAACCTTTGCCTATCTGCACTGACTGCCTGTCTTCAATTCTGGTTTTATTATTATAACTAGTTCTGATTTCCTTTGATTAAATATTTCATGGTATCCTTTGTTTTTTTTTTTATTCTGTTACTTTCAACCAGCCTATATTGTTGCATTTGAATGAGTTTCCTGGAGATAACACGTTGTTAGATCATGTTTTAGAATCTATTGCTCCAGTTTCTGTCTTTTAATTAGTGTATATCTTAGGGCTTAAAAGCCTTCCATTTCATTTCTTACTTCCTGTTATATTTTTGGTTTCTCTGTTTTCTTCTTACCTTCTTTTAGTTACTTAAACTTTTTGTTTTAATTTATCAACATTTTTGTTTTAAAACATTTTAAACATTTTTAAACATTTAGTTGTAGGTGGACACAATGCCTCCATTTAATTTTTATGGGATGCTAAAGATTGAACCCAGTGCCTCATGCTTGCTAGGTGAGTGCTTTTCCTCTGAGTCACAACCCCAGCCCCTACTTAAACATTTTTAAAAAGAATTCTATTTTATTTATAGTGATTTTTCTGTAAAACTACTGTATGTACAAAAATGGCACAAAAGTGAATTCAACAGTCGATGCACATGCATACTTTATTCACATCTTCAACAATAAAAGGTTTTAACACTACAGAACTAAATAAGAATACCAGCTTTAAGGGCAGCTGTTAAGTACTGAAGTCACATAAATCACACCAGAATGGACAAATATTGCCCAAGCAAAATTCTATTATTAAAACTCAAACAGGCTTAAGGGCATTCAAGTTCAAGCACAATTATACAAATCTTTTGGAGTCCCTTCTATTTATGTTTGAATTATGTGAATTTTCTTCCAACTTATGGTCTTAAAATTTTGCTTTACAAAATCCAAAAGGAAAATACAGAAGAAATCAATACAGTCAGGCATGGTGGCACAAGCCTGTAATCCCAATGGTTTAGGAGGCTGTGGTGGGAGGATCCTGAGTTCAGGGTCAACCTCAACAATTTAGCAAGACCCTAAGCAACTCAGAGAGGCCCTGTCTCTAAATAAAATATTTTAAAAGGTTGGGGGTGTGGCTCAGTGGTTAAGCACCCCTGGGTTCAATCCCCAGTACCAAAAAAAAAAAAAATCAAAATCAATACAGAGGTTACATGGTTACATTAAATAAAAGAAGCATACATAGCTATAATTAAGATGAAGTGAGGAAGACCCAAACATTAAAATTGTAAAATTTGCTTGTTACTTGTTGGAACCAGTCCTACACTAGGACTTAGGTAATATATACAATTTTTTGTTGTTGTTCTTGTTCTAACATTTATTTTCCTCCAAATTGATTGTGTTTTTCTCTAATGATATGAAAAGTCTTTGTTTCCCTTTTCCAAGTGTTGAGATTCAAAAAGCCAGGTCTTAATCATACAGTAATCTTCACCTCTTCAATGTCTTGTATGTTGATTTAGTTTCATGTATAGGTATTTATGTTAGTTTTCCTCAGGGATTTATACATTGACATATATTTTCAAGTAGATTACTTATGTTGCTCTAATGCATCCTTTTCATCAGTGTACTGTTAAAACTAATCAAAACCTCTTCGCATGTATTTTCCCTTACAATCACAGCATATACTCTCACTACCTGCAAAGCCAATAGTCTCAAATGATTTAGTGAATGAAAGGAAATAAAAAGTGAATAAATAATATATGAAGGAGAAATAATGGGAATTAGAAAATTCATGCAGGTCAGCTCTTTTAATCAGCCAGTCACTTGCTAGCAACAAGGGATGGTTTCCATTGAGGAAGCTGCTGTGGAGAGGGAATGTGGTCACCAGTGACCTCTGTATTATCTGGGGCTACAGTGGGAAGTTGCTTGTTTTTCATCGCTGCTTTTGCTATGTTGCAATTCCCAGAGTCAAAATAATTTTTGCCCTTTCTACAATAATTTCCTTAAAAAAACTGAACTTCCAGACTTTTGTCCCAGATGAGGATATCTTGTCTTCAATTTTGCTTCTTCAGTTTTCTCCAGACTAGTCATTTTATTTTTCATTTCCTACTTCTCCTCTGCTGAGGCTGCCTCAGGGACTTCCACAGGCATAGCACTCCCTCTGCCTAGCCCATATCAACAGTGATTTTGAATGTATCTCTTCATTATAGCTTTTTATTGGTTGTTGTAGGAATTAAAATACATACATGTGGCTTATCCTAGTCTACTGGTGTTATCATCTTACCAGTTCATGTGAAATAAAGAAATCTTACTCGCTTTACATTTCTTTACCCCCCTCTGTTTTGTTTCAAATATTTTCTCTGCTTACATTAGAATCACATCAGAGTTGTTATAAGTTTTGCTTTATATGCAAAAAAATTAAATTCAAGAGGAGAAAAGCCTATTGTATTTACTCATATTTTTGCTTTCTACGTTCTCCCTATCTAATGTTCCAAGTTTCTTGTTTTGTCATTTCACTTCCATTTAGAGAATTTTCTTTAGCCATTTGTTTAGATTAGGTCTGCTCACCACAAATTCTCTGTAATCATGATGTATCTTGGTGTGGATTCTTTAGACTAGTTTGAAGTTCACTCAGGTTTTTGAATCTTCAGGTTTAAATCTTAGCAATTTTCAACCATTATATCTTCAAGTACTTTATCATCCTCATCCTGTTCTCTCCAAAACTCTAAGGACGATGTTCTCTTCTTCTCTTCCACCCTTTTGAAGTTATGCTTTATTGATATTTTGCAGTTCATTAAGTTCTTTTCTCTTTTCTCTCCATTCTGCTCTTAATCTTATCAACTAAGCTTTTTGTTTCAGTTGTTGCATTTTTCAGTGTTTAAATTTTCCATTTGGTTCCTCTTTATGCCTTTCATTACTTTGTAGGGATTTTATATTTTTTTTCATTTGTTTCAAAATTCAGTGAGAAATGCTTCTCACTGAAGCATTTCTTTCATGACTATTATAATATTTTTCTTAATTAAATCTAATTTTTTATCTATAGATTGTCTATTTTGTTGTTGTTCATTTTGAGATCTTGATTTCTTTTCAATTTTCTATTGAAACCTAGAAATTTTCATGTTATAAAACTCTAGGTCTTATTTAAACATTCTGGTTTTGTTATTGTTGCTTCTCTTGGTTTTATTTAATTTTGTTTTGGAGATGGGGGTCTCACTATGTTGTGTAGGCTGGACTCAAACTCCTAGGCTCAAAGGATCCTCCTGTCACAACCTCCTGAATAGCTGGAACTACAGATGCATGCCATTGCACCCAGTTTAAACCTGTTTTTACTTTACTGGCTTTTTAAACGCATTGCTTTGGCATGGGAAGTGAGGGCACTACTGCATTATTGCCAAGTGTAGTTAAAAGTCCAAGTTGACCACTAAGCCTACATTGATGCCTAAGGAAGGCTCTTCATTAATTCTGGGTAGGGGTATTAGTTATTGTTGCTCAAAGGCTCCGGTGACACTGCAGCAAAAGGGGAAAAAGTCACATCAATACCAGGCAATGGGAATGAAAGTCCAGTTTCCCTACTTAGACACCATCCTGGCAAGAGTGGTGGGGAACCACATTAAATGCTTATGAAGGTGGAAATCTAGGCTTTCCACCTGGCCTTTGTTATTATGAACAGTAGGGCAAATTTTTGTGGTGGTGGCTAAGACAAAGTAGTTATTCTGTAAGTTTTTTGTCTAGCTACATTGTTCTATTAGTCCTTTGGCTAGAGAGAAGTGAATTTTGAGGGGAGCTTCTTTGGTCTACAGTCATTGGTACTTCCAGGTTATTGGATGCTTCAGTTTCAAGTCTGGGATATATAAGGGGAAAACAAACTCCAGAGAACTCACCATCATGTCATTCCTTGAGGTCTGTCTGACAACTTCTCTTCACTTTTCCATTATATTTGTATTATATATGTAATATCCAGGGATTTTTAGTTAGAGTTGTCAAGAGGAATAAGGAAAATAAATTTTATACTATCTTCTTGGAAGTAAGAGATGAGACACTATTTTTCAAAATACGATATTTATTTAGTGATAATATCTATTTTTTATGTTATATCTTTCCTTGCTAGAAAGTGAGCCTCAAAATGTATGTTTTAGCTGGGATAGTGGCATATGCCTGTAATTCCAGTGACTCAGGAGGCTGAGGCAGGAGAATTGCAAGTTTGAGGTCAGCCACAACAACTCTGTCTTAAAATAAAAAAAGTAAAAAGATCTGGAGATGTAGCTCAGTACCCTCTCCTCAATGTCATGCTTTTAGTCTGGACATAATAGCTTGTTGAGTGAATTTATGAAGCCAAAAAACGAGTGCTACCAAAAAACAAATAATAAAAGAAGTTTGATTTTTAAATTGGCACTAAGCCAGTAGGAAGAATAGGTGGAGGGAAGAAAATCACTATATAAGAATTAAAGATAGCCAAGCATGGTTGTGCATGCCTGTAATTCCAGTGGCTTGGGAAGCTGAGATAAAAGAATTACGAGTTCAAAGCCAGTCTCAGCAACTGTGCAGTGCTAAGCAACACAGTGAGACCCTTTCTCTGAGCAAAATACAAAAGAGGGGATGGGGATGTGGCTTAGTTGTCGAGTGCCCCTGAGTTCAATCCCTGGTACCCCCCCCCCCTCAAAAACATAGAATTAAAGTTAGGAAGCAAAGTTTAAATAAAATATTACTAGAGAATAGTAAAATATATAGAGTACACAGCTCAAGCGAAGGAAGAAAATGGTGTAATACAGCCAGGATTATCCACTCTTGGAGACAGATCTGATATAGTCTACTCCCCATCCCCAACTCCACAATCAGCAATCACTACATGAAGCAAGAGAAAAAGGAGGCATATTTCATATTAGCTTTGGGAACAGTACAAAAAGTTTGGTCTCCTCAAATTGTCACCAACATACTTGCCATATTAGCTTCTTATTGCTTTCCCTTTTAATCATCCTCTTCCTAGCACTGACAACAACAGTTGTTAACAACAAAACAGCAACATGTCTTCAAGGTACTATTAAATACAAGACATGCTTTTTCTACCAAGCCCACAAGATGGAAAAAAAGACGGTTATTAGGACACATTAAATGAAAAGTTATAATACATGTTGTCCCTTACTCATCCTTTTTCTTTCCATATCACTAAAACCCTGCCCCAAACCATGAATTTAAGAGAAAAGAAAAGGAAGAACCAGACACAGAAACTTATGCTTTATTTATGCAGTAGCCATCAAATCCCCCTTTCTAGCACAAACCCATCACTCCTGGGTCCTCTCTGACTTCTGATGTCCCCTAGAAGCCATCAACTTCCTATTAGCCACATTTCTATTAATAGTCATGTTACATCCAATATGGTCTTTTAAACAAAAATTGCAGACCCAAGCTTCTAGAAACATGCCACTGTCAATTACCAGGCGAAGAAATAGAAATTGGAAGCTTCAATGACAATGGACATTGCAATTCTCTAATTTTTCATTTTCCCATTATTTATGACCTATACCAACATAAGACTTCTTGACTGAGTTGTGGTAATACCTCTCCCCTTAGTAAAATAAAAATTTTCCTTAAACTCTATACTTCAGATTCATTGTCTAAAATAGAGAAAGGAATAGGGAGGTGGACAAGATAACGCCTGATAGAGTCTACAAGATATGCTCCAAATATGATTTGGCCCTATTGATTCAGGATATTATATACTAAGCATTTCCTCATCCTGAAAAAGGGGAAGAGGAGAGGCCCAGTCTTATAAAGAGGTATGCATTTTGAATGGCTGATGAACACCTATGGCAAATAACAGAATTTCCAGCAACAAAAAATTCAGAGACTATAGATAACAAGCTTACTCTAGAGAGATCCAGAATCATTTAATGACCCTAATGGAGAAAAACTAAGACTATATATTATATATTCTTGTGTCCATATATTCTTGTAAGACTATATATTCATATATTCTTGGCTATATATTCATATATTCTTTGCATAAAGAAAGTCTAGAATAAATGTAAGCAAACTATTGCCAATGGGCAATATCAGCCTATCTTAATATAGCCTCCAAGCTAATGATTTTCACAATTTTTAAATGTCAGTTAAAAATTAAAAGAATAATATTTTACAACACAGGAAATTAGAAAGTTACTTTTAATAATTCAAATGTCAGTGTTGATACATAAAGTTTTATTGTCATATTTTATTTGTCATGTTTTATTTGTTCTCTTGTTTACTATTGCAAATGAATGAATGCCTTCATGCTACAAGAATAGAGCTGAGTAGTTATAGGAGAGATTGTATGGTCTATACAGCCTAAAATACCTGACTCTTTATTTAAAAAAATTTCCAGCATCTATTCTAAATCAATATACAAGAAACTTTATTAAATGATTACCAGGGAAACGGGAAGGGATGAGGGCCAGATTGGAAATTGTATTAAATATTTTTATATTATTTTGCTTTTTTAATTTCATAAATGTATTACCTTTTAAAATAAATTTTTAATTTTTCTACAAAGAGCATTCCTATACCCTTGTGGGAGCCAGACTTCAAGATCACTAACTTCAATTATCACTAACTTTTTAGCCAGACTTCAATTATCACTAACTTTTTTTTTTAATTTATTTTTTAGTTGTAGTTGGACACAATACCTTTATTTCACTCATTTATTTTTTATGTGGTGCTAAGGATCGAACCCTGGGTCTCACGCATGTGAGACGAGCACTCTACTGCTGAGCCACAACCCCAGCCCCATCACTAACTCTTGATATTCACATTCTCTCACACTGTACCAAGAAGGTATATGTGACAAATAATGTACTGCAAATGGTTTGTAAATTCCAAGACTGGGTAATAAAAGACAATGACTTCCATCTCACTCAGCAACCTACAGAAAGGTACATGTGGTGAGGAACTGAATCCTTTGGCCAATGGTCACTTAGGAACTGAGGTCTGCCAACAACTGTGTTAATGAGTTTGTAATAGATGTTTCATGTTGAGCCTTCAGATGAGACTGCAGCCATCCAATATCTTAATTGAAACATCATGAGAGAGCTTAAACCAGATGTATTCAGCTAAGTAGCTCTCAGATTCTTTCTCCATAGAAACTGAGATTATAAATGTTTGTAGTTAAAACATCTTAGTTTTAAAGTAGTCTCTTATACAATAAGAGATAACTAATGAAACCATTATCTTTGGCTTTTTAAGAGAAAAAAAAACTAGAAATATGGTTGAGGACCAAAATTTCAGATAAATGAAGGGTTCAGGGAGAATGTTGGTGACTAAATAGGTATAACAATAAGAATGCAGATTAATTTGGAAGGCAAAGTGTAATGACAGGGATTACATGAGTCCATTTACATCAAGTGATCAGATGGAAAATGTATTAAGGAATGGTCTCTAAAGCAGCTGATATATGGAGTAAGAGAGCAGGAAGGAGGCAAGGAAAGAGCTCTGCTGCTGCTGGTCTAAGATACCAGCATTTCCTAACCAATTATGTTTCTAATTAGCTATGGGATCCTTAACAAACATATTGGTTTCTCTAGGGTTTCAGTTTCTTATCAAAAAAAGGAAGAGTTTGATAGGGTGATTATAAACTCTCCGCTATTGGAACATTCTCTTTGCACAATGCTAGAGGTAGTAGCATTCATTTACACTAATTCAGAGGAATTATACAGAGGAATTTCATAGAGCATCTTCTCAGTTGGGAAGGCAATCCAATTTGTGATATACATTTTACCTTTACCCTTAATTCCTTGATTGTTTACTGAGTATTTTCTCTGTTCTAGGCTTTAGGGATGAGAAGAAATTTAAAAAGTCAATGAGATACAATACCATTCCTCAGAGAAACCATAATATTCTAATTATATCTAGTCTGATACTCTTACCAATGTCAATTGGCTTAAAATCCACTCTTCATCCATACCTGAAATCCTTAGTTAGCTTCAAGTTGCTTCACCTTGACCTCTTAAGTTTGTTCATCTGTTCTTTTATTTTCCCCATAGTTCTGACTTTGAACAGAAAAAAGGTACCTGACAGCCAGGAACCTTACCAAGCACTATTAATTTTAACAACCAAGGGACCATTATGCCCTTTTTTATGGACATTACACATCTATTAATGGGGCCTAAGATTGCTTTAGATTGTTTTGCTGTCATACTACAATGGTTGCTCAATCAACTGCAAACTCACTTAGGTGCAAATTCATCATTTTAGCCACAAGATGTATGACATGGAAGCCTTTTAAAATTGCTTTGCTGAAATCAATATATCCTTTGGTTATGGAATTTCCAGATAAATCAAGGCACTAACCCCACCCCAAAAAGAAGCAAACTTAGTTTGATAGGGTTTCTCCTTAGTGAACAAAATTGGTTCTTATTGATCCCCATTTTTTTGTTCTAAATGATCAAAAAGCACAAGCTTTATAATTCTTCAAATTGTTTTTACAGATATGGAAACATTAAAACCACTCTGTTGTTTCCAGAATCCATTCTTTTTGCCTTAAAAATGAACTCTTACTCACATTTGATTGACTGATAGTTTTCCTTACTTATCACATTTAGAAATTGATGCAGAAAGATTCTCCATTGCTTTCTTCCTTTACCCTCAATCCAACAAATACAGTATAAATTATAAACTATTAACATTATGGAATAAATAAATAGTCATTATATGATCATTCTAATTGCCATCTAAAAAGTCAGAAAATATTTTTTGCATCCTAATAAAAGCACAATAAAAAGTGATAGGCAAATATGTTTATAACTTTATACATATTTTGGGGTTGTGAAATAGACTCAGAACGGAATGTGCAAAAACACATTAAGTAAATGGGATTTGGGGTAATAACTTTCTCTTTTCAAAGTTTTTCTTAAATCTTTTTTTTCTTGTTAGTGGAAACTTAAAGATACTGAAAGAGAAACAATTAAGCAATACTGTCTTACTTTGCTTTTATCATTTACATTGCAATATTTCATTACTGTCCAATCCTCAAAATTGGCCAATGATAAAGACAGAAGATGGATTATAGTTTCTATTTTAGATATATATAGGTGAGACTTCCTTTTAAAGCCATAGAAAGAAATAACAACATAATATAGCCAAGTTCTTCAGATGAATTTTTTCTAACTTTAATAATTCTTCTTAAAAAAGAGTGCAATACCCCCCACTCCCCACCACAGAACACTCTTACTAACCAGGGAGTTTTACTTGAGAGTTGCCAAATGTGGACCCCTGACCCTTCCTGAATCCAGTGTAACTCAATGTCTTTCCCTGGCATTTATTAAATAGGAGCCAGGAAACAAATTCAGTCCTACTCTGGTGGCAGAGCTGTGACAGACATAAGAAATAGGAGCTGCTGTAACCAAGTTTCCAGCCATGTAAAAGCCAGTCTTAATAAATTAAGCAGATCAGAGAATAGCAGAGTTTATACATGAAAAGTGACAATTTTATGACACTATAGTCCTTGGTGTTAGTAATCCTTTAGCCATAATTTCACCCCTTTCTGAAGACAAGTTTCTACTTTGTTTGTCTAAGTTGATCTGAGCTGTATTTCTGTCACTTGAAATAAAAAGGTCATTTCGGTTTTTTTCTCACATTTTTTAAATTTGTGCATTATAGTTGAACATAATGATGGCATTTGTTGTTATATGTTAATACATGCACACAATATAACAATATAATTTGGCCAGTATCACTCCCCAGCAATTATCAAGTAGAAAAATAATAACAAGAAAGCCAAAGTGCAGCAAATGGAGGAAAAAATTATAAAAATACTTGATAGGTTGTAACCATATTTTATCTATTGAAACCAAAGAAATATCAGGTTTTCTATACTATTTTAGAAAACAAAACTCTTGAGACTCTTCAGTAATAACTGATTCCATCTTAGTGTTAACTGGGCCTTCTGCTTCTGGGTCCCTCATATGGGCCTTTCCTGCCTGAAAGCAAGACACAACATGGTAGCTTGCTTTAACAGAACAAAAATGCAAGAAGAAAAAGAAGAGTGCAAGAGATGGAGGGAGGAGGGGAGAGAGTGACAGAGAGTGAGAGAAGCCCACAGAAAGAAGCAGAGGAGAATTTGTAGTGGTTTGGATATGAAGTGTCCCCCAAAGATCCTATTAATGCAAGAATATTCAGAGGTAAAATGATTAGATTATGAGAGCTGTGAACTAATCAGTCCATAATAATTTGAATTGACTAACTGGATGGTAATTTTAAGCAGGTTGGATATGGCTGGAGGAGGTGAGTCACTAGGGGTATGCCTTGGAAGGGTACATCTTCCCTATGGCCCCTTCACTGCCTCAACCCCTCTCTGCTTCCTTGCTACTTTGAGAGAAGCAGTTTTCCTCCACTGGATATTTCTACCATGATGTGCTGCCAACTAAAACTTCTGAAACCATAATCCCCAAATGAATTTTTCCTCCTCTAAGTTGGTCTTTATGGGTGTTTTGGTCATACCAGTGAAAAAATTTGAAACACCTAGCAAGATTAACGTCATAGTCTTTTGTAATCTACATGAAGTTACTTCCCATATTTTGTTCTGCCACATTTTCCCATATTTTGTTTTGCCACATTTTTTTCTTTGGAAGAAAATCACTAGGGCTGAACCTACACTTTAGGGGTACCAAAAGGCACGAATACTAGGATGCAGGAATCAGTGGGAGCCATATAATATGTTGCCTGAGACATTAGTTGTACTCAAAGTAATGATGCAGCCACAACTGAAATCTTAGATTCACCTAAATACAGTAGGAGGTGCTCAGTAAATGTTCATCAAATGATCAAAATTAAAAAGGTAAAATGTTCCTATCCTTTCTGAAACAATCACATATATAATTTTCCTGCTATGTTATCAATGTTTCTAAATGTTTCTGACCATATCTGATGGTACCAACTTCACTCACATTGATTTTCAAAAAGGATGCAATCACAGAGACAATATAATTAACCTGACATTTCACTATGTTATTATGTGATGCGAGAAAATATAGCACCTTTCTATTTTCAGTGCAATTTTGCCATAAGTATCCTCAACAAACAAGTCAACATTCCCATCTCAAATAATCCATTCAAAGAGATGAGCAGTTCAAATGTTAAATCATTACATGATAACATGAAATCTCTTCCAAAAACTACAAAGTTCTAGTGAGCCCATTAAGAAGTAGAAATAATTCCAACCCCCTTGACTTGTTCTAATTATTGGCATTACTGTTTAAACATGTTGACCTCTTTCTACCTTTCTGTGCCACCTTAGGTCAGAGACTGTAATGAAGAAAAGTCCATGTGATGGCTATCCAAGTCAGGCCTGAAAGTATAAGTGAAAAGAAGTTGTGGTTAGCCCCTTTCTCATACTGAAAGTTTAATTAGAGAAGGAACAGGGGTGCAAGATGGGGTAGAAGATGAAAGTACCATTTTATCAGTTTAAGAAAACAAACTCTGGCCCTTTTTCTTTCTTAAAACCAAAAATCATACTGCAATAATCCTGTTTATCCAAAGGATGAAAGCAGTTTGACTTCAGAAATATTATAGAGTCAATTCTAATGGAGAATAATAGAAAAAGCATTTTTATTGGTACCATTATGATACTCTCTGATCATTCTTACAGAACTATTTCATTTTGCTTTTATAAAAAAATACTATCTTTATGAAGAAATTACAAAGTTGGCATGTGTGATACATGAATCCTCTGGACTGGATGTTCTTCCAAAGAAGTCTCCCCACTTTGTATGCAAGAAAAGGGTCTATTTTGGAGAAACACCAGGGAAGTGACAAAAAAAATAATACATGAAGTATAATATTTGGCCACATTTTATATAGGTCCAAGAGGAAAGATGCAAAAAAGCCTAGTGTAGCTGACTTCAAAAGGTTTAAGAAGACAGATAAACTGTGTGTGCAGGAAAACATGACAGCAACTTTACTGGAAAACAGGAATTTTGAGAATGTCTTTAAAGATTTGGTTTCTGAGTGCCTCTTGACTTCACAGGAATTCTGCATGCTGTTTTTCATACATGTAAGCTCCCTGAGGACAGGAAAAAAATATTATTTCTCTTTTTATTTCCAAGTATACTGTCCTCTACAGGAGATGATTAGTTTAAAAATAATAATAAAGCTACCATTTATTCATACTTAAGTGAAATTTTTCTGCTACAAACTTAACACACATTATACAACTAAATCCCTACTACCCTTTGAAGAGGTATTATTAGAAGCCCCATCTTATAGATGAGGAAATAAAGCCTTGGAGAGGTAAAATGGTTTGCCCAAGTTCATACAGACATACTATGACACCAAAATTCAAGCCAGGTAGCCGATTCCAACATTATAAGCACTACACCAAATGTTTTGCCCTACACTAAATGTTGCTTATTTGATTGATAAAGGTTGAGAGGGGGGTGATGAGTGACTTCCTTCTGATTCTGTTTTATAGAAATTTGTTTTTCACTTTTTGTGATCAGAAAAGAATAATCTATTATTCAGAGGTAGGCACTCTTTGATATGAGGTGCTACGCAGATCACCTCTTTTTCCTTTGTTCCACCACTCCCCTGTGTGTAAAAGAAAGTGCTCAAGAAAGCCAAGAGCTATTGAGGAAATATTTCTTAATCAAAAGGATTTGCAACTGTATGTGTGTTTATACACATCTGTAGTGTGTGGGGGGTGGGGATGGGTCAGTATTGGGAGGGTGAAAAACAGTGGGAGATAGATTGCAACAAAACTCATTTTAAAATAACAAATCCTTCATTCTCTTGGTTAAAGTTATCAGCCATTTACAAATCAATGTGAATTACTTTGATATGTTTGCTTTCCTTTTAGAGATAGAAAGAATTCCCACTGCTCTGGCCAAAGAATATTATCAGTCACAGAGAACAAAGGCTCTGATGATAAAGTGGTCACAGATTGGGCTTCCATAACAAAATACCATAAACTGGGTGATTTCAAGAACAGAAATTAATTTTCTCACAATTCTGGAGAAAGAAAGATCAGGGTACCAGTGTGATGGGGTCCTGGTGAGGGCTCTGTTCATGGCTTATAGATATCCACCTCCTTCCTATACCTTCCTATGGCCTTTCCTTGGTGCATGTTCATGGATCTCTCCAGCATGTTCTCTCTCTCTCTCTCTCTCTCTCTCTCTCTCTCTCTCTCTCTCTCTCTCTCTCCCCCCCCCCCCTCTCTCCCTCCCTCCTTCTCTATCTATGGATCTATCAATCTATCTCTCTCTACCTTCCCCTTTGTTCTTTTAAGGCCACCAATATTAATGGATTAGGACTCTACCCTCATAACCGCATTGAGCCTTAATTACTTCTTAAAATTCCTATCATCAATACAGTCACATTGGAGTTAGGGCTTCAGCATATGAATCTGGGGAGACAGGAAGGACACAATTCAGTCCACAGCAGTAGTGGTAATAAACTCTAACAAAGAAAAATGATTCATGACACTGCACTCATACCTTCTCCTCCCCACATTCTACCAGAGCTTCAGATAAGTGTAAGAAACTGTTGCTTAATGGGGTGGGGGTGAGGGATGCCAAAGTCTTCTCCTGATGGACAAGAGGGATATTTTTTAAGCAATCAGAATTGGGCTTCTTTTTGGTAGAAGGCTGACCTAGCAATTCTGAGAGGCCCCTAAAAGGCTTCAGTTCTAAGATTTCGGTGAAATCTATAATTCAATTAGTAATGTCCTTGGCATAGGAGACTCTTCACTTTGTTGATTGGCCTTATCTACATCAGACATGTCTAATCCAGTTCTTTCAATGACCCTTCAGCCTTATCAATGCAGGCTTACCTTGCCATGCTTCTGTCCACCATGGCAGGTACCTAGGAAGAATATTATCAGCCACTTTACTCTACATTTCATTCTGCCTAGGTCTGGCCCTCCCTACCATTAGCCTAGGTCTTTGTATTGTTGTACCCTGTATCATTCACTTAGCCTAACTGAAGGTTTTTGAGCCTGCTTGATTGAAAGCAAAAGGACAAAACTTCATAATGAGCATGTAGATGAGATGGACTATTTGGGGGCTTGAGGAATTAGGGGAGATGGTATGTAGCACTAAACTCTAAGACTATAAAGACCTATTTTTATTAAAAAAGAAGATGTGATTCACTGGTCAACTTAAAAACAATCACAGAGACAAATGCTTGTAGAGACATGAATAGAAGGAATTTTAGCCTACAGTATTCATTCACTCAGAAAAAAATGTTATTAAGTACTTATTATGCATTTTTTCTCCTTAAGGACACCACAATAAACAAGGAAGATGAGGTCTCTCCTTAAAGAACTCACATTCAAGGTAGAAGAGACAAATGAAAGGAAGAAAGGAAGAATTTCAAGTTATTGAAAGTGCCGTGTAGAATCCAAATCAAAGAATAATGCTATGTCAGGTGAAGGACACCTTAAATTGGTTTGCAGTAAATTTGTCTGAATATATAAAAGACTGCAAAATAACAATGGCTTAAGTAAACAAAGTTTATTTCTCTATCATTTAAAGAATTCTGGAGGTAGTCAGTCCAGGGCTACTTTAGGGACTTAAAAATTCATTGGGACTCAGGCTTACTATATATAGTCAATGACATTTCTCCCATGTTCCAACATGGCAGCTAGAGCAGAGTCATCACAACAGATGTTACAAGTAACAGGACAGAAAAAAGGAAAAGAATGAACCCTTTCCTTTCAAGGATGCTTTTCAAAAGCCCATTACACTTTGATTCACATTTCATTGACCAGAACTTAATCACAGGGCAACACCAACTCCACAGGTGGCTGGAGAATATAGTGTTCAATGTGTGACAATACCAAACAATAGAAGAAAAGGAGAAGGACATTGGAAGCAACTATAATTCATGCTGAGGGAGGTCAGGAAAGACCTCTTTGAGACTTCAATTAGGAAGGAGGGAGCCATGAAAGATCTGGAGGTGAAAGATTTCAGTAAAAGCAAATAACAAATATAAAATCCCTGTACTGGGAAAGAACTCGTGTATCTTTGGAATCAAAAGAAAGAAGGGCACTGGCAAAAACTGAATGAAGAAAAGAATGGCACAGAATGTTGTCAGTAAGTTGTCTTGTTAGATTTTATAAAAGGTCATGGTAAGAGATTAGAGTTCTTCCAATCCCTTTGAAAGAGTCATCCATACTGGGATAAGGACATTTTAGGCTGAGACCATCAAACATTCAATTTACCTAAGTCTCTTCATTGTGAATGCATGCCCACATAGTTGTCTACTGATTCCACACACTTCATCAATAAAACAGCTCTGGTTCTTGAGTCTCATTCCCCCTCCCCCAACTTCCTTATCATCTTTTCCCAATTGTTGCATTGAAGCACTTTGGGCTCTAAGAAGATCATATAGCCTGTAGTAAATAGAAATACAATTCAAGGTAGTTACATTTTAAATTCCCTCGAAATAAACATATCAGTCAGATAATGTAAGATTACATTTGTGGCTTCCAAGAAAAATATTCAGAAAAGACTATATTAACCTTTGTTTGCAATAAAATAAGCACCTCAACAGTTTCCCTCCTGTTTCCTCTAGATTCCATACAGGGGTTTATGGGGAGTACTCACATTGGCAAAGAAAAGAAAGAAAACAACTGGAAGGGTTATCTCTCCATCCAGCATTTGTTCTCTGTAAGCTTTAACAATCGGATTCACTGATCTTCCAGTGACTGAACTTCTAAAAAGTTCATTGGTTTAAAGATGGATCTTTATTCCCAAGAGATCAGCAGGTTTGTAACAAAAATAGTGCCCTATAAGGATGGTAGAGTCTCAGAGGGCTTTCATTGTCTCTATACATCACTCACTTGCACAAACACCACACACACATTGCACATACACCTATTTATATGCATATACAAAAGGTAAACCAGATCAAGTAATTTGCATGTGAAAACATTTTGAATATATATGTAGAACCTGGGAGGGAATTGTAAAAAGATTACTTGAACAGATAATGAGACATTTTTTTAAACACAAGAGTCCACACTGAGACCTGTGGAGGATAAAAAAAAAAAATCTAATGGAAAAGAAAAGTTGGACATGGATTATGGATTAAATAAATTAATGATGACAATAATTATTTATGCTATTTATTATTGAGTACTTACTATATGCTGGGTAATGTACTAAGCACTTTACTTAACCTTATCTCATTTAATAACAACCATAAAAGACAGGCATTATTTGTACTTGACTTATAGCTAAAGAAATTGAGTACTAGAGATATAATTTCTTGCCAATGCCTGAGAACTAATAAGTGATGAAGCTGGACTCAAATCAAATCTACTGAACTCAACCCTGTACTCTAACAGCTTTTTTATATTTGTGTGATGCTTATATGCCACAGTGAGTAGAAAGAAGGATAAAGGAAGATGTAAACTTAAGCTACATTGATATTACATTTTTATAATGTTTCTATTGTACTATATTCTTGCCATACTTAACCTGAAACATCATATCAAATTAGTAAATAAATTTAAAGACACAGACTTAGAAAATAGTGACTCCCACTACTTCTAGCTCTAACTAGTTCTGCAAGATCCTCAATTTCCTCACCAGAGAGTGAGGAAAATACCTACTTTACAGAGTTGTTGAGAAGATTACAGATATTGTATATAAAGTGAAAAACAGGTTCTAACATAGCAAGCATGGAAGGTAATATTTATTATTACTCCAAGAAGAAGACAACTAGGATATTGATCATGTTTCATGAACAGTAGTGTGAGATGTGAATTTATACTTTCTAAAAGAGCGCTTTCAATATTACTTTGCTCTAAAGTATAACAAGTTTAAAGTTGGGTCCTTCTGAGATAAACAAAATGGATCTTATAAATATAATAATTTCACATTCTTCATAAAATAAGAGAGATTCTCTCTAGTCTCTTGTCAAAATTATTTCTGGTGGGTGAAATGTCCTGTGGGAAAGGAATTCCAGTGGCTGCTGATGTCCTGCCAAATCCAAACACCCATATCTCTTCAAAGGTCTATCCCATAAAAAGTAAATAACACTTTCTGTATTGACTGACAGCTTTATCTGGGTTACAAAGCATCAAAGCACTGTTTGTGCCCAAGATATTTTGTGAAATGATACCAACGTGTTTGATGATCTGCATTTGAGAGGTTGCATTTCTGAACTGATAAACTCCAACAAACCTCACTAATAAAGTCCATTTTCAGTATACAAACTTTATCTGCATTCAAAAAGGCACCATTAGTCATCTTCAGAGGCATTTATAGTCTAAAGCGGATACACAGAGGAGTGGAGGTAGAGGGCTTCTTCTAGATTGAGGCAACTAGGGAGAAGGCATTAGTGATGCAGAAAAGCTGACACAATTCATTCTTCTTAAATAAAAGGAATTACAAGAGCAGGAAAATAAGAACACAAAATACAAGTCTTCCTCCTCTTTTCTTTTCTCCTCTTTCTCTGTCATCATACAAGCCAGTATGTTTCTGCACAATTTTTCCACAGGGATATCCTTGCCTCAGATTATGCTAAACAAAAAGCCTCTGATGTCACTTCTTTTGTGAACTCTGCCTCTTTTCTTCTGAGATCATATCCATCAAACCTAAAATATGGTGTGTGGATCCACCAAAGTATTTCCAAAACAGTGAGATTGGTACCACAGCAGTAGGGCAAGGCATTAAATAACATTGAATCACACAGGAAGAAAGTCATTCCATTTTCAGATCTTTTGAATTTCTCTTTTGTTAAGAAGCATTTCTCAGTGCCATGCTAATATGTCATTAGCACCTCTCTAACACTTGCTAAGCTTTCTTTTTATAAGGACTCAGTCTCAGAGCCAAGGAACAGGCAACATTACCTAGATAGAATTTAACAACACCATTTTATTTATACTGTCTTTATTTTTAGTTACTGTCTATTTATGGTGAGCAAACTGTTTTTCCATTTATAGAAGTAAAATAAAGTTAACTTTCTAAATTCATTTATTTGAACTATTAAAGAAGATGTATCAAGTATAAAATGGTATGAAAATAAGTAAAAACATGAAAGTGAGTTAAGAATGATTAAATTTGGGAAATACTAATTATTATATAATCTGAAAACAGAAAATTTTAAAATGTATCTCTATATTACCCCAATGCAGAACTAATCTCTCCCTCCTCTGCAATTCCAAAGCTATCTTTGAACCTCTAATACAGCATGAATTCATCTTCTCTGAATTATAGTTATCTACCTATATTTCTCATTTTCCCTAAATAGAGTGTAAGCTCCTGGAAGACAGAGACCTTGCTTTGTCTTGTTTTGAAGATGTCTTTTAGGTTATACAGAATGCATTCTCTGGGAATGTTTGATATGGGAACAATTAGAAGCATAATTCAATTCCATTTGTGGAATACTAGTAATAACTTTAAACACCTCCACAACAAGCAAAGCAATGAGATTTCTTTATAGTCCAATTTTCATTGCTCAGTGTTTAGGATCAGATAATAGAGAATCAAGATGTGCTTTCCTAACATTCTATCATATTCAAGCACTTTAGGGAATGTGGAATAAAATAAACAAGGCTCTTTTTAAACTTTTCTTCTGATCTTAAAAGTTAAATCATGATAGTTGCAGAGAATTTAGACAATACAAAAAGTGAAGGAAAAACGGTATAAAAATAAAATTATAAAATTCCACAGTCCCCACATTTTCAGATAATTGCCATTAATATTTTTAAGAGAGAGAGAGAGAGAGAGAGAGAGAGAGAGAGAGAGAGAGAGAGAGAGAGAGAGAGTTTCAATATTTATTTTTTAGTTTTCGGCGGACACAACATCTTTGTTTGTATGTGGTGCTGAGGATCGAACCCAGGCTGCACGCATGCCAGGCGAGCACGCTACCACTTGAGCCACATCCCTAGCCCCAAATTGCCACTAATATTGTAGAATATTTTTTTCCAGTCTCTTCTGTTTATTTTCAGCACTGAAGATGTTTGTATATTGAATAGTGTCCCTGGCTTTCATCTTCTCACTCATCCTATCATTCTTCTGCCATCTTGTTTTGTACTGGGTTTCTATGTATCAGCCACATGAATTACTAGTAATGGAGAAACATTGAGAAATATAGAACTATGTGTATCAACATCCCCTTACAGACTCTGTCCAGGTAGAAGCATTCCATAACTTAAAAGTAAACAAAGAGTTTCATAAAAGATGTGTCCAAATGTTTCTTTAAGTGAAGAACATCAATGGTGACTACTGCCACTACAAAATTAGTCACAGAACCATAAACTGTATAGACTGTAAAAGGCTTAAGAGATACCTTTATAAGCTAGGGACTGAAAGTCAAGATACAGTTATTAACCTAGGGAAGAACTCTCATTAGGATTTATTTCAGACAATGTCAAGTAGAGATAAAATATTTCATGTCGTAATGTAAGTCAATGGGAAACACAGGTGAATGTACACACAACTTAAGGAATAAAAACCAAGGGATACCCGCATAGCTCAATGAATCCACACAGAAGGTTTTCCCCTCTAAAGTGACCATTCAAGGACTTGTGACAGTCACCTTCCTGAATTTTGATTTTGCTCTTCTCTCAACTGGCTATACTTTCCTAATGTAGATTTTATTTTATTTCAAGTTACTTTCTGTTTTCTTTCTCATGAATGTATAATACAAGCAATTCCTATTTCAAGTTTTTTTTTTGTATACAGATCTAAGTTCCTTGAAGGAAAACAACAATTACACATTATAAATAAAGGATTTTTTTGGAAATGAAATTGATTTGAGTTACTTGGTATTCATTGGCATTACTTTCATTTTAGCTCTTTTCCTAGCTAATAGATTATTGTTTTAAAATAATTTAGAAGCCATTTTATCTGCAAATATCAAGCATCTGATCTGTTACCCTACTGATTACATTTGATTTCTTAAAGCTTTCCTTCTTTTCCATAATATTCCTCTAGTCTGGCTTTTAGACCTTCTAATCTTTCAATTTATGTTTTAAGTATCTCATCCTCTCCTTCTCTGTAGATGATAGTATTCCCTAAGTATCTATCCTCAGTCTTCTGCTCTTTTCTATATCAAAACCCTGTATTCCTCAGTGATTTCAATTGTGTGTAAGACATGTGCTATCTCTTTTATTAATCAATTATTAAATGAATCTCTCAAGCACTGACTTCTCTTCCAAGCTTCAATAGTATCCTAACACCCTTGAAGAACATCTATAATTACATGTCTTGCTATCATCATAAGAATGACTCAATTTTATTTTATTTTCCTCCAGATCAATGCCACTCCCTGGTTTATCTTTGTTTCCCTTAGCTCACTCAAAACCTCAATATCATCTTTAGCTTCTCTCTCCTGCACATTATATTTATTCCTTATAAATTAACTCTACTTTGATCTTCCTAATATTTCTCTGTGTGTGTGTGTATATGTGTGTGTGTGTGTATGTGTGTGTGTGTGTATTGTTGGGACTGAACCCAGGGCCTCATGCATCCTAGGCAAGCACTCTACCACTGAGCTACACCTTATCTCTTCTTCCTAAGATTCATAACTGCTTCCCATGTTTCCATTTTCCAGATAGGATCATTTATTGCCTCATGCAGAGACCACTGAAAAACCTTTCTTACTAGTATCTCTGTCAACAAACTCTGCCTCTAATTTATGGTATGCACGCCTACCATAAATTATTTTCCTGATCAATAAGAAATATTTTAACATGTAATTCCCCTGATCATAAGTAAGATTTTTAATAGATAATGTCATCCCAAGGAGAAGCTCCAATTTTCACCTCAAGTTCTCCATAATCTATTTCCAATCCAAGATTCTTACTTGGGGACTATCTGCAAGAAATAGTATGGTAAAATATAAAGAGAAATAGACTTTTAGTAAGAAGGAAAAGGGTTCAAATATTAGTTTATACTATTTGCTAGTTGTATGAATCTCAGTAAAGTTACTTAACCTCTATGAATCTCAATTTGTTTTCATAGACTATAAAGATAAATAAGAATGTTTTTATATATTTGAAATAAATATATGCTAAATTTAAAAATTAACCTCTGCAACAGATGGTTAATCTTTCAATCATGGCCATTGAAATCTGAACATAAGGTATCTTCCATCTCTAAAGTTTAGTCACTCTCTCCAGCCTCTCCAACTCGTCCAACTCCCACATTCACTCCTTTGAAATAGCATTCTTCCATTTGTATATACCCTTCTTCTATGCCTATTCAAAGACTATCAACAAGTTTGCTTCAAAACTCATCTACTTTGTGAAGCCTATATATAAAACAAACAAACAACAATAACAACAAAAAAAACCCTTCAGCTAAAAGTGGTCACTGTCTCCTCTTAAGCACGCAAGTCTCTTAACATATTAGCTGTCTTACATTATGAACTTTTTACATATTCAGAATATATCTTGAAGGCTGCTATTCTGCATTGTCATTTTTTTCTATTCCCCATTCATTCATTATTCATTCAATATCCTCCTTGATGAGGACTGAGTTACACTGAGTTTCAAAGGATAAGGAGAAGTTGGCAAGGCAAAGAGAAGAAGGGAGGAAATTTCAAACAGAAAGAATAACTTATGTGAAGGTCCTAAGGACAGAAATAACAGCAAATTAAAGTAACTTTAAAAAGGTGATGAGGTAGACAGAAAGAAAGGGACTAGACAAAAATTGAAAGAAGAAGCGCAGGAGACAAATCACTGGAGAAAGTTCTGCTTTACTGCAAAAGGTTGTGGGCTTATATAGATCTAAGGAGAGATGGCAGGGCTTAGATAAATGACAGGTCATCCTTTATTGGCAAGTTCTTCCAGATATCAGTTCTGGAGCCCACGAAATTAGTTCTTATTGGGGCTAAGGTTCCCCGCCAGCAAGATTTGAAATATTGGTGTGCGAGGGAGAGTTCGTGCCAGTGGGGAAAGGGAAAAGCAGGAAGAGAAGCTATTGGTGCCATGTTGGGTTTTTTTTTCTGGGGTGCGGCTGCCTTTATACTTTTTCCAAACAAAAACTAGGTCCAATGGCAGAGAAAGGGAAGAAGAAGTTCCTTCTCCTGAGTACATTCTACCAAATGGCAAACTTCTTTTTAAAGGTACCAATAACAGCATTGAACGTGAGCTGTTGCTACTATAATGAAAGACTTCATAGTAGCACAGAAACTACTGGGGTGGGCTGGGGTTGTGGCTCAGCTGTAGAGTGCTTGCCTAGCACATTTGAGGCCCTGAGTTCGATCCTCAGCACCACATAAAAATAAACAAAATAAAGATGTGGTGTCCAACTACAACTAAAAAATAAAGAAAGAAAAAAGAAAGAAAAAAAAAACTACCAGGGTGACAAAAGGGGAAGAGAGTTAAATGGTGGTGCAATATTTTGATCACTGCTTTCTACCAACCAATGGAGATGCTCCCTGCTCCTTCTCTGGCCATCCCCCTCAACTCAGCTGACATTACAATCCTTCCAGGCCAGAGTTCAGATCAAGAAAAGTTCTTCCAGGGTATGGTGAACAGTTAGGATTTCATGATAGGAAGCTTATATCTGCTTTACATTCTAAGATTACCCTTTGCATTAGAAGCACCATTTAGAGGAAAGAGCTAGAAGATAGTAGAATCCAATCATTTTTCTTCTAAGCATTTAGCTGGCAGTTTCCACAGAGGTTTAGCTAAAAACTGATATGGATGCTGGAGCATAGAGTAAGCTCAGATGGAACAGAATATCTCAGAAATAGCTTAGCATATACAACCATATTAGTCCAACCTCAGTCATAACCCAAATGTGGTCAGTTCTCTGGAGTTCGATACTGTAGATGCTATAACACAGACACCAATTAGTCATATTTTTTTCTCGGCATTTAACCAAGGAAAGTCTTCCTTCCACAGGTTTGCTCTTATTTAACCCTTCAACTATAAAATGTGAAATGCCTCCAAACCATCTGAGGTTGTAAATTCCCTGTCATTTATCTCAGCACAAATATAAACTCCTTCTGGGAAAGTCTGAGAAAAGTTCATGAGATATTTGTATGCTTTATTTAATTTTTCAAGTGGAAAAAACAATAGACATTTCCCCATTTAAAAAGAAAAACTAAAACTGTTGACTCTTACATACAAATAACTCAAACCAGCTGACCTTTAAAATGTCAAACTTCACATGTGGTCAAGCCTTGCATGGATGCTAAGCTAAGTTTAGGAAAAAGAATAATTTAAATAATGAACTGGTAAAGCAAATAAAGTAAAATACTTGGATGATGATTCAGTTGAGCAACAACTAGTGACCCCAAACTACCACTTGTTATGAGTAGATGCCTCATAAGATTTTAACTTGGAAGAGTTCAGAAACAACCCAATTATGGTGGGTGTCTTTCCAAATTGACCAGGGGCTAGAAGCAAGAGGGGAAGGAATATCTGATCCAGTCAAGATTAACATTCTTAGTTCCTGGGGAATACTGGAAAAAAGTGCATCACACATGACTCACTTACTCCTGGCTTGAATCATGAATTTTTCAGATTAAGGACTAAGACCTTTTTAGCACTGAAAAATATGAACTTTTCTCTCCTTACATATCCCCCACCATGTAATTAAATAAAAACAATACTAAGCTATAAAGGAAAAATAAGGAAGCCTAACAAATTTCTGATTTTTCCATGGTTGCCATTTTTATGCCTTTTAAAACAAAAAACTTCTTTTTAAAAAAATCTGGTGACCCTATTTTTGCTGGCACTCTAAGTATATACTTAGTTTACTTTGGGGGCAATTAGCACTGTCTGGATCCCTGTAGCAACATTGTTCAGATTTCTTACCATTACTATTTCCTGAATTCCTTAAACTTACTATTGTGGAAACTCTGGGATAAGTTGTTTTTGTTTTTGTTTTCTGTTTTTACATACATCAAAGTCATTTTACATTACTGGATAATTAAATGGTTATCTGTAAATTTTAAAAATGAGAGAGCACAAATTCCAATGAGACTCCTGTCTGATCTTTTCATTCCTCATACAACAAACTACTCAAGAATAAGCATGTCATATATGTTTATGCACCAAGAAAAATTTACCTTGGCTTAGAGAAAACTATGCAAAGCCATTTTATTTAAGTCAAGTCTTAGTAACCCAAGGATTTTATATTGTTACATTTTCTTTTTTCCACCTGCTCTTCAGCATCACAAAGAAAATGTCCATATTTCATTTCTAGACCAGATAAGCCAATTGCTTTTTTCTGATGCCCAATGCCAACTACTTTTGTTCAGACTTCCCCTATTCAGTAGGAAAAGAAATATTCTGCAAAGTAGCAAATGGTTAAGTTTGCTCTTTAACCTTTTTTCTTCATGTTTCTTTTTAAAATTTTTCCTAGGTACGTGTTTGTGTTGGGTCCTCACTTCAGGTTAATTAAGAAGCAGTGGGATATAGTTCCTGGAAAGTACCTTTAATTGAAGACAGAAGACACTGTGACATTAAGCCAGTTACTTCCCCTCTTGCCTTCAGTCCCTAACTAGTGTCCTAGCAATTTACACCAAAAGTGACCTCAAAGGTCACCTTTGACATTTTATAATTATTGAAGCCTCTCTACGTAGTGAAATCAAGGTAAGAGTTAATTAGGGACAGTGAAAATGAAGGACATGGTGATACTTAAAGAGCCCATTGACTTAAGTATTTACCCTTTTCTATTATCACTGTATCCCATGAATAATGACTGCTCATCACAAATAAGTCACCTAAAATAGATTCTGTTTATTGTACCAAGTACCTGCAATCATCCCATAATTTTGAGAGCGAAAAAGCATTATTGCAAGATCAAATGTGGAGAGGCAAGAAGTCATCCAACAAAAAGTTATATATTGCAAAATGAAAGAAGTTCTCTTTGGCAGGGAGAACAGGGTGCTTCAGGAAAGTGATGAGGGAAAAAAAAAGTGTCGAAGCCAATCAAGTGCATGTTAAGTTTTAAAAAGCCATCTGCTACTTAATAAAGGTCTCAAAAACATACTTTGGGAAAAGATAGTCTCTAACAAATGGTGCTGGAAAAACTAGATATTCATAAATAGATGAAATTTGATCCCTATTTTTCACCCTGCACAAAGAGTCAATTCAAAATGGATCAAAGAACTATTAGACTATTAGATCAAGGAACTGAAGACAGAAGACAACTGTCTTCTAAAAACTAAAACTAAAAACTCTGCAACTATTGGAAGAAAACCTAAGGTCAACACTCCAACATATTGGCACATGCATCAAATTTCTTAACAAGATTCCTAAAGCACAAAAAATAAAAGCAAGAATCAATAAGTGGGACAACAGCAAATTAAAAAGTTTCTGCACAGCAAAGGAAACAAGAGCATGAAGAGAGAGCCTACAGAATAGAAGAAGATCTTTGCCACTTGCTTCTGAGATAGGACATTAATATCCAGAATATATAAAGAACTCAAAAAACTTAACACACACACACACAAAAAAAATCAATAAATGGGTAAAAAAAAACCTAAACAGATAATTCTCAAAATAAAAAAGGCAAATGGACAATAAAAAACATGAAAAAATGATCAACATCTTTAATAGTCAGGAAAATGTACATCAAATCTACATTAAGATTTCATCTCACTCCAGTAATAATGGCAATTACCAAGATTACAAATAATAATAAATGTTGTTGAGGATGTGAATAAGAAAAAGATACACTCATACATTGTTGGTGGTACTGCAAATCTGTGCAACCACTCTGAAAAGCAGTTTGGAGATTCCTCAAAAATCTAGAAATGAAACCACCATATGACCCAGCAATCTCACTCCTTAATATTTATCCAAAACCCTAAAATCAGCATACTGTAAGGATGCAGCCACATTTACAACAGCACAATTCATAATAGCCAAGTTATGGAACCAACCTAGGTGCCCATCAACAAATGGATAAAGAAAATGTGCTTTGTTTACACAATGGAGTATTATTCAGTCATAAAGAAGAATGCAGTTATAGCATTTGCTAGTATATGGATGGAACTGGAGGTCCTCATGCTGAGTGAAATAAGCCAGACCAGGAAAATCAAAGGTTGATTGTTTGTTCTGATATGCAGAAGGTAGACCAATATTAGGGAAGAAAGAAAGGGAGAGGGGCATGAAAATAAAAGAGTAGAGGAAGAGGGTTTAGGAGAAGGGAAGAGGAACTGGAAAAGAGAAGAATGGTGGTATGAATCTGACCAAACTTTCCTATGTACATATATGAATCTATCACAGTGAATTTCATCTTTAGGTATGTCCACAGACACAAATTTTTAAACAACTTAAAACAAATAGAAGAAAGATCAGTACAGTGGAGGAAAGGAAAGAGGGGGAAGGAGGAAAAAAAGAAAGGGGAAGTATTGGGGACTGAATTAGAGCAAATTATACTCCACATTTGTATAATTATGTCAAAATAAACCCTAATATTATATAGAACTAAAATGAACTAATAAAAAAGGAAATATTGAAAAATAAAAAATAAGTGTAGTCAGAAGTCAATCATGCTCTTGTTAAGTTTTAAAAAGCCATTTTCCCACTAAAAGTTTAGATGGAACCAATAAAGCATTTAGTCATGGTGTAATCAAATCTGTATTTCAGAAAGAAGCCTCTGATCCCATTTGCACAGTTTGTGATACAGTGCACAAAGCCACCAAAACTAAGAGGCTTTCCTGATTCAGAGTAGTTTAAAACTTGATAATAATAACCATAAGAAATGCAGAATTCATGAAAAATAATTAGTCATGTTCATTTGTCCATTTTTTTACTAATTAAATTGACAAAAATCTTAACATTACTATTATGAGCCAGGCACAAGAATTACAAAGACTAACAAGAAAAACAAAATCTATTCTTTCAAACAATTCAGAATTTGTAGAGTATTTACATATTTTAATTTTTTTCTGTAATTGTTATAACATTGCTTTTGTTGTTTTATTTCATTCATGATTTAAAATGCAGAAGATTTTATTAATTATACTCTGTTTATGGCACATTATCTTCACTGATCATTGCAAAGACCAGTTCTTCTTTCATTTATTTTTTTCCTTTTATATCCATATCACATTCAATCCCCCATCCTGAACAAAGAACACCATTTAAATGTTTTAATATATTTTCCTTTTATGTGTTTTTATAAATGTGTACTACTGTGAAACATGTATTTTGAATTTATGTAAATGATATTATATACCACTGTCTCTTTCACAATGCTTTTATGATTCATTCACCATTGCTACATATAACAACAAATAGGTTGCCTGCAACTGCTGCATAATACTCTTATTTATGCAATTACATTTTATCTATGTATTCGCCTGGTAATGAACATGCAGATTGCTCCAACTCCCTGCATGAAGAAAACTCCAACAAATATCCTTGTATGTGTCTCCTTAAACACTTACATGAGAATTTCCATACAGGAATAAACTCATAGTGGAATTTCAAAGTCAACACACTCCATTTGTTTTCCAAAATGGTTATATTGGTGTAGAGTCCCACTAGCAGTGCATGAATACCCCTATATCCTCTCACTGATACTTCATTGCCTCCAAACATTTTATGGTTTTGCTATCACTGTTTAGTCATGTTCATTTGTCCATTCATTTTACTAATTCATAGTTTATAGATTTATCAAATGTGAACAACTTATAAGAACAAGAATATAGCATTTTTTCAGGGGGAAAAAATAAGCAGCCTATGCTTTATGTTGAAATTTTCCAAAAGTATATTTGGGTGATGTTTTCTATTTTTTCTACTTTTCAAATTACCTATAATGTATGAAGTGGAAAACATGAAATAATTTTTAAAAAACACATCCAATCACTTTATCTTCCTTACTGCTACTACTAACACCACCATGCCCATGAAAATATAACAAAATCCCTGACAAAAGAGGGATTCAAAACTTAAGGGGAATTGAACCAGTAAATAGGATGATTTTGTAATACCAAATAGTTTTATCTTTATCTTTAATGTGGGATTTTAAAAGAATGATGCATCTTTTTAGAGAAAAGTATTATCTGGTAATCATATAAATAGATTATATTTTAAAATTGTAGAAAATTTTGAGTTGTATGTTAGGCATAGTAATTCAACTTTAAGCACAAATATATTTATCATGAATATCCATTATGTTGATGAACAGCACAATCTATTAATTACACAAATTATATTCCCTTGTTCTCTTTGGCTGTTAATAAAGATCTACTTAAAATTGCTAACTGAAGACTGATTGCATAGATACTAATATTCTGGAAGCAAGAACTAATGTTGACTAAGGACAAACAAAATCTGTATTAGTAGGGAAACTTAATGCTATTCGTGTTGTCATTCTGATCCTCACCATATCAGTTTTAGCATTTTAGTGTTCAATATAGGAGATGAAATTTCAGATTTCTCTTCTTTGAATGAACAACAACTAAATGAAGTCTGAACTTCGAAAATAAGAGTGTTCTTCAAATTTAGTTTCAATTTTATCTTCTTCAACATTATTTCCTAAGTGGACTCCAGTTTCACTTGTGTTTGAGTGACGGCTTTTCACAAAATTTTCATAGCTTTGATGGAAAAACTGAAACAGTTGCTTAGATTATAATGCTAATATATTTAGCTGATCAGTGTGCACTCTGTTGCATACATGAAAAGGAGAAAAACTACTGTGAGATCACACTATCTATTCAAAGAAACAACAGCCACCTTTTCATAAGGCTTTGCTCTTCTTTCTTGGCTTTTTCTTGTATTTTCATAATATGGAGGAATGAGAAGGAGAAAAAATATTTATAGAAAACTATCATTAAATGTAATTTATTCAAGAAATTCCCCTTTCATATCAGAGGTTTTTGAGACCTCATTCATGTATTTCAAGAGATTGAAGAGCAGAAGAGTACCTGTAAGGGCAAATTATTTACCTGAGAAGACAACAACAGAGACTGAAATTAGAATAGGCTTCTGGTATCTATGCAGAAGTTATTAGTATCTATGCAATCAGTCTTCAGTTAGCAATTATAAGTAGAAAAAACTCTTGAACTTGGGATACTTTTTCAAAAATTAGAAGATTCAGATTCAGAAAACCTGAGACTTGGAACAAATCTTATAATTCATTCACCTTAAAGATAAAGTTTAACTGGTGCAGGTTTTAGAAATAGAGTGAAGCTAAGAAAAAGATGGTTTCCTCTGCCCCATCATAACAAGGTAGAATAAAGTTGCCACATTTTGTCCATTTTTTTCTTTAAAACTCTTCAATTGCCTAACCCTTCTAGTTTATTCCCCTACCAAGTTCAGGATTCCTTATTTGATTAAAGATTTATGACAACAACCTCTGGGACAGAATTTTGTTCTATTATCTTACAACCAAGACTCAACTATATTAGTCCCTTTTTCTTAGAAGATATTACAGACCTCATGGAAAGGGAAAATGTCTTATATTTCTCTGTATCCCCAAGAAAGGAAGTACAACAATAGCTAATATTAGTTATTGCATGTTAAGTACTTGCTGTGTGTCAGCTCTGTTCTAATGCTTTACATGTTTCAGCTCATTTAATCCTTACAACAACCTAATGAGGTAAGTACTGTTATGATTTCCATTTTATAGATAAACTTACCTAAGATCATATGGCTAGTAAACAATGGGGTACCGAGCCTGCATTCCACTAAGCAATCTGGTTCCAGAGCCTGCCTTCTATCTTTCTAGGATAGGGGTGAGAGTTGAATATTAAATTCTTTCAATAAGAAAAATTGGGTGACTGGGAAGATATTCAGAATGTAATATACTCTAAAATGACAACTTCTTAAGTTTAGCTGAGCTGTTTTTGTACACACTGCCATTTCTCTGTTGAAAGTTGGCAACATAACCATTCCTCACACCTGAAGTAAGGAACTGTTCATACTATCATAAAAATGGACTTGACAGCTGTTGCTCTCTGTGCTTGGTTAAAAATGGCTGCTCAAAATATCCATCTCAAATCTCTGAAAATTTTGAATCTTACTTTATTTGGAAAAGTGGGTCCTTGTAGATTTGAGATGAAATCATCCTGGATTATAAGTGGTCCCTCAGTCCAATGTCATGTGTGCTCATAAGAGAAACACACAGGAAAATACATAGAATAGAGGAGGCAATATGACCCCAGAGGTGGAGACTGGAGTAACAGTCACGAACCAAGGAATGCCTAAAGTCACCAGAAGCTATAAGAGGTAAAGAGTAGAATTTACCCTAGAGCCTTCTAATAAAGTCTAGCTCTGATGACACCTTAATTTGGCCTTCAGAACTGTCAAAAAAGGATTCACTGTAAACTCATAAGAGGGATGCCTAAACCAGACTTATGGGCAGTATAATTTGAGAAGCAAGCAACTTCTCTGTGACTTTACTCTAAAACAAATAATAATAATAATAATAATAATAAACAGGGATTAATCACTTTTCCTTCCATAGAGAATTGTTGCATTCTCATTTAAAATAGGCTATTTATAAAAATATATACCTTACCAGGTGCAGTGGTGCATGCCTGAAATCCCAGAGGCTTGGGATTGCGGGTCCAAAGCCAGCTTCAGCAATAGTGAGGTACTAAGCAACTCAGTGAGACTCTGTCTCTAATAAAATATAAAATAGAGCTCGGAGATGTGGCTCTGTGGTTGACAGCCCCTGAGTTTGATCCCTGGTACCAAAATATAAAAACAAAAATATATATACTTTTTCTGAAATGTTGATATTTAGTTGATATTATGTTAAGCATTTTTACAAATTAATCTATATTACCTAAAATTATTTAAGAATATGAATTATATGTCAAGTATTATAGTATATATGAAACATAGACTCCATACATTTTGTAAATTTTATGCATATAATTACATATTTTATATATATTTATAATATATATAAAACAATATACCATTATTTCACCACTTTTACAAAGGAGAAATAGACTCAAGAACAGTAAATAGGCCCAAATCCACAGAGCTAATAAAAGGTGGATTTTTAATCAGACTTAATTCCACAACCTGAGGTTTAGCCACTACACCAAATTTGTTATGCAAATGTTAAACTTTTCAAATATTAAGTATATTTTTTATATAATTTTTTTAAATAAACAAGTGCCTTTGTGTGAACATAAGGAAAAAGAGCTATAGTCTCAAATGAATCATCTTATTTCAGCAGGCCTTCAAAAAAAATGACATACAGGGTAGTAGCAAGATAACTGGTGAAATTAACCTGGCAACTTGGTGCTGTTTTGCCACAGTTAAATTTTAACAAACCAGTAGCTTCTTGCATTATTTGCACTTCTCATTAATATATTTTGCTAACTTCAGCAAAATATTTGGAAAAGTGGGTCACTTAATAGTAACCTGATCATAAATTTCCAAGTTTTATTTACAGGCTATTATGTGAAATACATAGTAAAAAAGCATGTAGCACTTTAAGACTTTTTTTAATTCTTCCTGAGTCATTCAAAGATTCATAAAAGGCCTGAGAATTACAAAACATAAAAAAACTGTGGTTTGCAATAAATCCTATTATAGCTGATCTTTGTTTTCCCTGAACCAGTACTTGCAAATTTGTCTACTTGCTTAAAATTTATTTGTAACCTCAATGTGAATACTAGTTAAGCTTTCTTGGTCATTTTCAGACATTTGTAGAATGGCAAAAAATTGGAGACATGCATGTTCCCAACTGATGTCAAACAAGGGGAAGCTGTACCTTCTTATTTCAACTCTCAAAATATAAGTAAGTGTCCTTTTCTTGGCCTATTTAGTGCCACATTTTTCATATTTTTGTGCTTCATTTCATGATTTTTCACTTTTTATGGATCCAAATCATAGTGCTTAAGTGCTGTATAGTGTTCCTAAGTTCAAGAAAGCTATGATGAACCTTATGGAAAAAAATGTGTGTGCAAGAGAAGTTTCCTTCAGTCACGAGCTGGAGTGCTGTTGGCCATGAATGCAATGGTAAGGAATTAACAATATACAACCAGAAAAAGGAAAAAACAATTTGCTGATTTATACCTGAGAAAGAAAATTTAACCATATTTCTGGATTCATGAGATGATGACCTACCATCTAAAAGCTTATTGGACAGCATTGTTGTGAGGCTGAAAACTAAAGGAATTTACAATCATATTATCCAAATCTCTCAGTCAAGAAAATAGGACACCTCTCTCAGCTAATATTATATGGAAATAATGTATATAATTACTTATACTACTGTATATTAGATGTCTTTAAACACACATATATAAAACAAGATATGCATCAACTGGTTGTTAAAGATGTGATCGGAAGTTCATAGAAACCTAATCCTGTTTTCCCAGTGGTAATGGTTCAGTATCCATTCATTCAGTGTTTGTGCAGTTTTATTGGTAATAACTACTATAGGAAATCACTAAAAAAGGAATAGCAAATAGAAAACCAAGAAATCCTTTATTACTGACAATGTGTTGCAAACATTCTCCCTATTTCCCACCCCTAACCTCAAAATATTTGAATAGCATCAATGTCCAGAAAAGAAGTCTGCAAGTAGAAAGAGGGAAAGCTAAAATGGATTAGCCTCAGAAAAGATGAAGATGGTTGTTCTAAACCAGTAAGTCACCTGCAACTAGGGAGGCAAAATACCCCTTTTTGCTTGGCTTAATTCAAATGAAAATAATGCATTCCATGTGAGATGAACACCACAGACAGGTAATTATCACTACAAGCACTTTCTTTTTGTAGTTCTCCATAACTATAATCCTCATCTTCTGAAAGGCAGATTTTTTTGAGTCAGAAAGATCCCAGCTCAGACTTAAACTCTGCTGTTGTGCAGCCTAAGCACCATTGGACAACTCAACATTTCTTAGCTTCATCTTTAAAAGGATAAGGTTCTTTCAGTTTTGCTTTAACACTTAAATGGGAAAATTATGTTAATAGAAACACACCATAAAGATTTACTGTCACTAAATTATTGTTTTGTTGTTTCAACTTTTAACAGTGCTAGAATATTGGCACTTTGATATGATCAAACCTAGTATTACTTCACTGTTCAACTTTTAATGTTAAATAAAAAGAATAACATTTATTTATGTCTAGTAACTGTACATTCTGGTTGATATGTCAAATGTTTTTCCTTTATGCTTTGATTCCTTCTGTGGTTTAGCTACTAATCTGGAAAAAAGTTTATGTATTAGAACCATTCCAAATCCCAACTATTTCAGTAGCTATCCCTCATAGCCAATGATGGGAATATGTTTATGCTATGTAGCAATTTACCAATATTGAGAATATGAAATATTTAGAGAAAAACTCAAGTACACCAGCCACAAGTCAAAACAAAAACAAAAAACTCAAGAAGAATCAACTCCACACTTATATAACCTGGTTTTGAATAAAATATAACTGGTCAAACAGATTCTAAGACTGCCCAAGCTCCTCCTTTTTCTTTTTAGATATCTTTATTCTTTTATGCTCTCTGTTTGCCCTGTACCTCTGTATTTTTAAATTTCTATCAACAAAATTCCTGTCCAAAGTTCCCTTTTCTAGGTGTCAGAATCAGTGTGATATAAATGAGGAAAACGTGAGCTTCAGATGCAGGCATGTTTAACCCTGGCCCTACCCATGTATTAATATAAGATCTGGAACAAGATCCTTAACATCCTAATCTGGAAAGTGGGGCTCACAGTCTCACAAGTTTAGTGTAAGAGTTATTGGAATGACATTTATGAAAAACTAGCATAGTGTCTAATTTAATGACAGGTTTAAGAAATGTTAATTTCTTCTATTTACTCTTTTCTGGCCTTACTAATAGATCCAAATTGGCTTTTAGGTAAAAGAACACTAGACTACTGAAAGTTAAAAACTCTGTTTCCAATACTGATATCTTTTGTTAACATCTCATCTAATTCATGACCTGTCTAGTGGCTATTTATCTCTCTATGACCTTCCCCAACCCTCAATTGCCAATATATCTAAAACTAATTGCCCTTCTGGGTGATGTATTTCTATAGCAATTTTTGTGTGCTCATCACTACTCTTTTTAAAAAGTCAATGCTATTGTTCCTAAGTTTTTTGAGTTCTTTATATATCCTGGAAATTAACACTCTGAGTTGGAGGTGGCAAAGATTTTCTCCCATTCCATAGGCTCTCTTTTCATGATCCTGATTGTTTCCTTTGCTGTGAAGAAATTTTTTAGTTTGATGCCATCCCATTTATTGATTATTGATTTTATTTCTTGCATTTTAGAAGTCTTGTTAAGGAAGGGGCAAAGGAACTGAAAAGACACTTCTCAGAAGAAACACAAATGGTCAATAAATATATGAAAAAAATGTTCAATATCTATACCAATTAGAGAAATGCAAATTAAACTACACTGAGATTTCACCATACTCCAGTCATAATGGCAATTATCAAGAATACAAGTAACAATAAATGATGATGAGAATGTGGGGGAAAAGGTACACTCATGCATTGCTGCTTGGAATGCAAATTGGTGCAACCATTATAGAAAGCAGTATGGAGATTCCTCAAAAAACTAGGGATGAAACCACCATTTGACCAACTATCCCACTCCTCAGTTTATATCCAAATGATTTAAAATCAGCATACTCTAGTGACACAGCTGCATCAATGTTTATAGCAGCACAATTCATAATAGCTAAGCTATGGGAACCAATCTAGATGCTCTTCAACAGAAGAATGGATAAAGAAACTGTGATTGTGTGTGTGTGTGTGTGTGTGTGTGTATACATACATGCAATGGAATACTACTCAGCCATAAAGAAGAATGACTTTATGACATTTGCAGGTAAATGGATGGACCTGGAGACTATCATGCTAAGTGAAATAATCCAATCCCAAAAAAACAAATGTTGAATGTTTTTGCCAATATGTGGATGTTAACCCACAATAAGCAGGAAGAAGAGAAGAAGAGATATTCAGTAGACTAGACAAATGGAAATAGAGGGAACAGGAAAAGGAATGACAGTAGAATGAACCCCAAATAATTTTCCTATGTATTTATATGAATACATCATAGAGAATCCCACCATCAGGCACAACCATAAGAATGGGATCCTAACTAGAATAAGATATATCCCATGCTTGTCCAATGTATCAAAATGGATTCTACTGTCTTGCATAATTAAAAAGAACAATTAAAAAAAGAAAAAAAGTTAATTTTATCCTTGCATTCATATATTCTTTTCAACTTCATGAAATTAAAGTGAGACCACTTAGCAAGGTTGTATATTTTTCTTCAACATCCTTAAACTGCTTGGGAACAGTTCGGAAGCAGACTACCCCCAAGTGACTCCACTGTATCTGAAACACTCCCTGACTATTCCAGGCTTCAACCATCTCTTTAGTTTGATCAGTTCCTCATATATTTCTCTAAAGTGATACAGTACTGATGTCTTTATACCCATGTAAAACTGACTCATTTTCATCTTTATCTTCATTCCCAATCACATTTTACTGTCTTAAAAGATACAGTATTTTACCACATCTTCCTAAATACAAAATAAACTCATATATTAGTCAAGTTTACTTTTCAAAAAGAAATGTTATTTTATTGTTCCCTTGGGCTTTGGGGAAGTAGTATATCTTTCCCTTTTAACTTTCTTCTTTTTCTTTAGTACTGATTTTATAATTTAAATAGTCATTTTTTATACTAACTAGCTTGGTTCTTTATTTTTTATAAAACTTCTTAGGAATAATCCTCTAAACAGGCCAAAAATAAGACATTTTAAAATAGAAAATGTTAATGTATTCCAGAAGACAAGCATGAAATCATGTTACTGCCAATCATTTACTGGGAGAATTTATAAGGAAGCTGAGGCAATGAGGATTGTATTTCCAAGCCATAGCCCTTCCTGTTTATCAAATCATTAGAACACAAAATGGGATTTAATTCAACTGAATAATTTATCATTGAGCACCTACTGTGTACAATTCATTCTGCTAGATTCAAGGAGAAAATAAAGAGAAACAAGAAAAAGAAAACCCTTCCAGTCAAAAGCTTATGATGTAAGAAACAAACATAGATGGTCCATGACTCACAATTGTTCAAATTATGATTTTTCAACTTCATAATGATGCAAAAACAATACACATCCAGTAGAAACTGTATTTGGAATTTTGGTCTTCTCCTGGGCTAACAATATGCAATACAATACTTTCTCACAATGCTGGGCAGCAACAGTAGACTGCAGTTCTTGGCCACATGACAGCCAATACTCTACAGTATACTGTGCTGTGAAGATATGATGTTTGATAGGTTAGGTGTCTTAAGCACATTTTCAACTGATAACATTTTCTATTCATGATGGTTTTGGGGGGACATAATACTATTTTAATTAGTATCTATATTAGGAGAGTAGTATGATGTCTATAGAGGAGGCACAAAGCAGTTGAGGGGAAAAAAAGTAGTATCCCTCTTTCCTGCAGGTATTCTTAATAGTAATCAAGTGTGGAATAAATTGAAATGTGATATGAGAATCAAAATGTCTGTGTATTTTACTGGTTGGAAACACAGGGTTTAAAATAAAATGGCATTGGTTTCCAATCCTGGATATATTTCTTTATAGCAGTTTGTCCTTGAACAAACTCTAATTTCTCCAAGCCTCCAATCACAATAGCTTTCTCTGATCTTTTCAATCCCTCTAAAGATTTGAGTTAGAACCATATTGAGTTAGAATGATGGTTCCTCCATTCAGTCATTTACCAGTGAAAATTCAGGCATTTAAGATTACCTAAATTTTATGATTAGTGCTAAAACAGAAAATTGCAAGGAGGTTAGAATAGGGAATAACTAGCTGCTAGAAATGTTGGGTAAGGCTTACACTAAAAGAGGTATCAAGCTAGGTTTTAATGAATGAAGAGGGCTAGGACATCTGAGGCAGAGAGAGCTGCATATAAAAAACCACAAATATAAATGTACAATTTCTTTGTATTCCAGGAAAGACTAGTTGCTTAGATATATAAACTTCCCTAAATTTTCATAATAAAATTGTTAAAATTGCATATAGTTGTCCTGATGAATATCAATTTCAAAGTTTAGGAATTTCTCCTTCCTCTCTTCTCCTAGATTCCCTAAATAACTCATGGAACTGCCATTCATTAAACTTTTCAATCTTTCCTTTGAAGATGACATTTTTACCCTTCACTACCTATTCAATTAAGAAGTTCCAGAATTTGTGTTAAAAAAATTCTTATTTCCTTTTACTTGAGCTCCCATCTAAGAAAGAAGCTTCAAGGATGGTCCTTTCATCCCTCTCAGCATCACATATCACTTCCAATCTGTAGACGTGGAAGTGTGGAATATCTTCACCACCATCATGCCTCCTCATGCTATATTATTTATCTGACCTTTCTGATTCCATTATTTTGAAGTATAGTGACCAAAAAGTTGTATATGGTGTCCTAGATAGAGAGGAACCAGGTCTACCCAAACATGAAAGAGTATATTCTGGAGAATTATCAACATACTCCTTTTTCCACAGAAATGACAGCAGGAACAGCATTCCCTATCTCCTGGTTTCCATATTTGTAGCCACACTGAAGCTCACTGACTACTACTTTTTTTTTTTTTGCCAGAATAGCACAGAAATTAAGCATACAGGCTGTGGAATCTGACTGCCTGTATTTAAATCCTGAATTCACCATTTTTTAGCAATAATTGAACACATTATTTACCTTCTTTAAGTCTTGGTTTGTCCTCATTAAATGCAAATTAAACAATCCTACCTCATAGGGTTGTTGTGAGAATAAAATGAAATTATGCATATAAGGCAATATACAAAGGATGTGCTACATAATAAGTACTCAACAAACAATCAGAAATTACTATTACCATTATTATTATTATTATTATTTCTCCTGATATATTCTACATTTATATTTCAATGTCCAGACAAACTTAGTTCAAATAAGATCTTTGAGGGAGTCATTGTATGTTCTTCCCTCCAGATTAATTGTAATAATATCAAATCTGAGTCTTCTTTTTGATGTATGAGAACTCTAATATTATACTTTCTTCTTAAGTGTTCACTTTTGCTTATTCAAACACAACATAAAGAAAATAAATAAGTCAAATAAAATGTGAAAAACTAAACAAAGGAGTCATTGACCAGAAATAAAATACACAAAACAATATGTATATTTGACAGTGAACCTACACAAAAAACACAAAAGAAATATTTAAAAATAAGTAATAAAAAGGCAAATAACACTCACAACCATCAAAACAAAATGAAATCATGCAAAACATTTGGACAGACACTTTACCAAAAAACTTTATAAGTGGCCAATGAGCATATGAAAATATGATCATCATTAGTCACCAGGAAAGTACAAATTAAAACCATAATGATGTTAAATGAAATGCAGTACCCTGGATTACATCATGAAACAGCAAGACTGGGTAAATCCAAATAAAATCTATAGGTTGATTAGTAGTATTGAAACAGTGTTAATTTATTTGTTTTGATCAATGTCTCACTGTGTAATTTTGATCAAATGTAAGATGTTAACACTAGCAGAAGCTGTGTGAAAAGTTTATTGGAACTTGTAAGTTTTCTGTAAATCCAAAATTATTTAAAAATAAAAGTTTTTAAAAATGAGATACAGCTATACTCCAATTAGAATTAGCAAAATAAAAAGGAATTAATATGTATTGAAGAGAATGTGGAACAATCATAATACTCAGACATTGTTGGTAAGATTATAAAATGGAACCACTTTAGAAAATGGTTGGGCAGTTTCCTAAAATACTAAACCTATGTCTAACTACCCTATTACTCCACAATTCTAACCTTGGATTTTGTTTTGTTTGTTAACATACTATTTAACCAAAGTATGTAAGTACAATAATCACAACATTGACACAGAATGGGTATAAAAATAGCCAAGCCTTGGCTGGAATGCTGCTCAACTTGAAAGAAGTATATGGACATATTTTAGAATAGCTGACTGGCTGTGAGCATTCTACCTGCTGAGAGCAAAAGCCAGGATGTTTTTCAGAGGCCAAGAGAACATCTAACCCTACAAGTTGGTCAAAGGGAGGTAAGCTAAAAGAATTTTAAAACCTATGCCTAAAAAAGCCTTAAGAGTGGCCACAGAGCCAGGCATGGTGGTGCATACCTGTAATCCCAGCAACTCAGGAAGCTGAGACAGGAGGATGGCAAGTTCCAGGCCAGCCTCAGCAACTTAGCAAGGCCCTATGTAACTCAGAAAGACCCTGTTTCTAAATAAAATATATTTTAAAAGGTTGGGATGTGGCTCAGTGGTTAAGTGCCCCTGGGTTTAACCTCCAGTAACTCCCCCCCAAAAAAAGAGTGGCAGAGAAGATTGATTCAGTGTAGCAAAGATCATAAACAATTCAGATGCTCATAAGAGGATAATGGATAAATAAACTGTGGCATATTCATAAAATGAAATAGTGCTCAGTATCAAAAAACAATGGATGAAGTATTTATATAAAGAGCAATACAGATGAATCTCAAAAACATTGTACCAAAAGAAGCCAGACACACAAAAAAATGTACATGTTACATGACTCTATGTAAAGATCTAGAATTATCAAATTATTTTTAGTCAACTTTTTCACTGCTGTGACTTAAAGACCTAACCATAGCAATGGTATAGGAGGAAAAGTTTATTTTGGGTCTTATAGTTTCAGAGGTCTCAGTCCATAGACAGCTGGCTTCATTCCTCTGGGTGCGAGGTGAGGCAGAACATCATGACAGAAGAGTATGGTGGAAAGAAGCAGCTCACATGATGATCGAACAGCAGAAAAAGACTAGGCTCAACACACCAAATATATACCTCAAAGGCAAGCCCCCAATAACCCACCTCTTCCAGCCATACCATACCCACCTTCAGTTACCATTCAGTTAATACTTATCAGGATATTAATTCACTAATTGGGTTAAGGTTCTTATAACCCAATTATTTTTCCTCTAAATCTTCTTGCATTGTCTCACACATGAACTTTTGGGGAACACCTCACATGCAAACCACAACATTCTGACCCTGGTCCCAAAAGTTCATGACTATCTCACAATGTAAAATACATTTAATCCATTTCTAAGAATCCCCGTAGTGTCCACAGTTCCAAGATTGCCCAAAAGTTTAAGTTCAAATTCTCCTCTAAGACTCGGGGCAAACTTCCCTCATGAGCACCTGTAAAAATCAAAAGCAATTTACAAGAATCCAATATATAAAGATACAGAGTAAATATTTCCATTCAGAAAAATAAAGGCATAGAAAGAAGTGATGGGACCAAAGCAACACAGAAATCCAGCTGGGCAATAAGTCCTGTAGTTCCATGACTGGCATCTGGAACACATGGCATTGTGACATTCTCTCTAAAGGGCTTATGTAGCTCCATCTCTGTGGCTTTGCTGGTTGTAGCCCAAGTGGCTTTTCTGTTGGCTTATCTCTGCTCAATTCCTGCATCTTTCCTGATGATGTCCCACATTTATTATTGACATATCTTAATCTCAGAGGTCTCCACTGACACTTCAGCTTCCTCCTCAAATCTCCACATATTGCATTCTCAGGGGCACTCACAGGGAGTCAGACCCTGCTGCATTGCCTGGCCTCCCAGGCCTTCCTTTAAAATCTCGATGGAAGTCTCCATGACTCCCAAACTCCAACTTCATGCATTCCTGCAGAACCAGCACCTCATGGTTGATGTCAAGGTCTGCTGCCATCTAGAGCAGTAGACAAGCCTCGGGGACCCTGGCTGCAGCAGCCTTTGAGTGTCTGAGTGGCTGAGCACATTGACAAAACTTCCTAGGCCCCCTTGTGCAAGAAGAGTGTCCCACTGTTCTATTCTCAAGAGAATTTTTATTTTTACTCCCTTAAGCCTGAGATTGGTGTTGTCTTGCCAATTCCCAAGATGCCCTCAAGCCATCTTTCTTATAATCTCAAAGCCTTATGCTGAGGGTCATTGCCAAGTAGGAATGATGCATCGAAATTTCCTTGCCAGCGTACCCCATGCTGCTTAGAGGACATTCGATGGGACATTGCATGTATGCTTTAGTAAGGTGACCTTGCTCAAAGACCAGGGTGGATCCGGGTTTAGAGCTGATCAGGTTTGAGGAAGTTTCCCCGCTCCTTGAGTTTAAGGCGTTCCCGGTTTAAGACAATAGGGGTTTTAGGGAAGTTGGAGGTTGAAGATTCTTGCTGCTGGGATTAGGGTGTTCCTGCTGCTTGTTCCCGTTGAGTTCTCGTGAGATTCAAACAGGATTTGGAAAAAAGCCTCGTGGAGTAGGTGAATTGGCGGGAGAACTTGGATTTCCCCAGAACGTGTTTGTAGAGGCCGGTGTGAGTTCGGGAATAAAGAATTGCTGTTTGAATCTACAAAGCTGTGAGTGGCTCCTGATTCAGTGCCAAGCAGAGACATTGGCACCTTAAGCATTTCTTTAATGGCAGTAATGTCTTTAACAACTGCAAATTCCTTAGCCCCAGTTTTACTCCTGCTTTTCTAGTCCCAGTTTTTCAAATCTTTCTGCTCTGCTTTCTGTTCCTGAATATCACAATAAATTAGGCTAAAAGTCACCAGCAATATCCATGCCCCTGCCTGAATGTTATGGGGCCTAGAAATTTCTTCTTCGAGATAACAAAGTCCATCACTTTTAAAATAAGCCTCAGAGAAAGTCTCAGGACATAGGCAAACTGAAAGACAATTTCTCACCCAAAACATAACACGAATGGCCTCTACTCCAATAACCAATAGTGTCCTCCTTTTCCTCTAAAACCTCATGAACAGTCTTTACTGTGCACAGTCTTATTGGCATTCTGGTCTTCTGAGCTCACACCAGAATCGCCCACTAAGCTCTGCTGACAACAATCTAAAGCATTTCCAGCTTCCACTACTAAATATCTAAAAATTGCTCTCACCAATTCCAAAAAGCTCCAAAAACTTATGAACCCCATGGTTAGATTAGTCACAACAACAACTCCACTTCTTGGTATGAATTTCTGTTTTAGTCAGCTTTTTCACTGCTGCAGACAAAAAGACCTGACAAGAACAATTTTAGAGGAGTAAAAGCTACTTTGGGGGCTCACAGTTTCAGGTCTTAATCCATAGGCAGCAGGCTCCATTCCATAGGGCTCCAGGTGAGGCAGAAAGAACCTCATGGCAGAAGGAAGTGGCTCATATGATGATCAGGCAGTAGAGAAAGACTCCACTTTCCAGACACAAAATGTATAACCCAAAGGCACAATTCCTTTAGTGACCTACTTCCTGTAGCCTCACCCTTCCCGCCTTCAGTTTCCACTCAGTTAATCCCATCAGGGGATTAATTCATGGATTGGGTTAAAACTCTCATAGCCCATTCATTTCTTCTCTTAACCTTCTTGCATTGTCTCACACATGAGCTTTGAGGGGATACATCATATCCAAACCATGACACAAATTTAATCCATAGTGGCAAAAATCAGATCAATGGTTGGTTAAAGGTGGGAATGGGTGTGCATTGATTGGAAAGAAGCAAAAGTGAACTTTCTGGTTGTGATGGCAATGTACAGGGTGCCAGTAGGGTTAGGATAACAAAGGTATGCACTTGTGAAAACTGATCAAATTGCTTACTTAACATCTTTGTACTTCATTATGTGTAAATTATACCTTCATAATAACCTAAGTATACATTTATTCCTTCCTTTTGTTTCCTGTCCCTAGATAATGTCCCTACTATAGTCAAAACAAACTTTTCCCACTCTAAACTCAATGCAATTATTACATTTTAGAGGCCTTGAATTAAAACACTTGTTATAGTTTTTTTTAAAAGTCTAGTTAAATTATATCCACTTGTTCCTCTCAAAGAAGCTGCAACTTATAAATAGGAGATTAAAAGGACTACAGTATTTCCACCATTTGTATTTTATACTTTCGTACATTTTTATACACAATTTAAGAATATACAAATAGCCCTCTTACTGAAAGAATCCTACGTGTTTTACAAACCTTCAAAACAGATTTTTTAAAACTATCTAATATTTTATAGGAGGAACACTTCATGCACACTAAAGTACAGCCACATCTGGCCTGCAACATGGCAGCTGTTTAACAGTCATGACACCTCACAAAAGTTTAGGACAGGAAGTGAAGAATTCTACAGCCAACTGAGGCAAAGATGAGGAAGGCTGCAGAAGCAGAAGGCTGCATGGCTGGGACTGGAGCACAGCCAGCATGATGTGGTTAACACCTCTGTAGTAATGAAAAGCACAAGTGTCATTAATGGTCAGAGTCTTGTCTCACAGAAGGCATGCCACACAGCACAGTGATCTTTCCCTTCCATCAGGGGCAGTAGTTTATTTCTAATACAACAGGTAAAATGTATTACCTAGCCACAACCAAGCCATTCCTTCCTGAAGTTTCCATTACAGGTACAACACCACATGCAAAGTTAACTGTGCTTAAATTAGACAAAGTCTTTATTCTAATGTCAGAAGGTCATGCCAACACTTAGTTGGATACATTGTATAATAGGCAAATAGAACAGAGAAATCTGTGATTTGAGGTAGGAGACCACAAATAAACACACTGTCATGCAAACACTCTCCTTATAGGTAATTTTTTTAAAACTTTTTTTCCAAATTAAAAGAGAACAATTGAGTGGGTTTTTATTTAATTTTGCCTTAAATTATCTTCCTAATGGAGGCTCACCTAGTTTTTTGTTGAGCCTAGAGGGAAATTCTAAGTGTTGAAGAGATGAAAGAACACCACAGATTCTTCACAATTTGGGCCAGTATTATCTGCCTGTGAAAACACCTGTAAATAATCATCACACCTTGGCTTTAACTGCTTGAAAACATAGATCCTCCCTCATTTAGCTCCAAACTCTTCTGGATGCTAGACCTCAAATCATTTTTTTCTGAACAAAGTAATTGAACGAGATCACTCAGCCTTCCATTAATTCCCCCATCAGTCTCAGAATTACATAAGAATTTGTGTGTTAAATTTCAATACCTCTCCCTTGATAGTTCTGTACCACAGTAAGAGAAAACCCGAGTGAAAGGTATGCTCTACCCAATCACAAGGCCTTTAATGTTGTAATGATATCTCCTGAATACCAGAGGATACTAGAGTGATTCCAACATTGAAAACCCTTTTGTCATTATCAGTGAACAATTTTTTTGTGTGTGGTGCTGGGGATTGAACCCAGAGCCTTATGCATGTGAGGCAAGCACTACCAGCTGAGCTATATCCCCAGCCTGATGAACAAGTTTTTATTCCCTTTGGTTCTGCCCAAAGGGCAAGACAAGTCGGAGAGATAATTCCAGTTAATGCAAGTTAATAGACTTATCTATTACTACTCAACTCTAAATACATGGGTGTGTATATATGGGGACCTTTGAGGATGATCAAAGTTGAGGAAAAAGGAGAAAAGTGGTTATATTTAAAGCCTATGTCATCACGTAAAAAAGCCTACCAATCACTAATCACTGGCCACATGGTGTAACCAAAGTACTCTTTGTAGTATAGAGATTGGAGTGAGGCAAGCAGAGATCATGAAGAGATCATTCACCATAGTAGGCAGTAAAAATACAAAGGAAAAACATGCAAACAATTTGACTCTTAAAGATTCAGATGCAACAAACATTTGTGGGCAATTACCAGGTGCCAAGATGCGATACCTGGAGAGTTTACATGTTTCTATTTGTTTAATCTTCCCAACATCCATATGATGGTAATTGTATAGTCTTAAGTGATTCATTCAAAGTCACTCATAAGATGACCAGCAGAGATAAGTCCCCTGAGTTCAAATCTCTAAATCTCTTAATTTTTTTCCTATACACTGTGCTGCCTTTTCATGGGCTACTCTCTACTGAAGCAATTTCACTGGAAGTGAGATGTGACCTGGGACTTGAAGGATGTGCAGTGGAATGGAATAGGGAAGGCATTTTAAATAATTCAACTAGACTTTACCATGATTTTCAATCAGAGAATGCCAAACAAAAGGTGAGTTCTATGAACAAAATGGAATTATATAGGAAGGACGAAGTTAACACTAAAGACAGGCTTAAACCAGACCACGGAGTCACTCCACTATTAAGTTTACGAGTTATACTTTATTCTCTCAATAGTGGGGAGCCACTACAGTTCCTTGTATGTCATGAAATTCACTTTTAAGAAATGTCATATGGGGCTGGATGCAGTGGCACAGCCTATAATCCCAGTGGCTCTGGAGGCTGAGGCAGGAGGATTGTGAGTTCAAAGTCAGCTTCAGCATAAGCGAGGCACTAAGCAACTCTGACTCTGTAAGACCCTGTCTCTCTTTTTTTTTTTTTAAGAGAGAGACAGAGAGAGAGAGAGAATTTTTAATATTTAGTTTTTAGTTTTTGGTGGACACAACATCATCTTTATTTTATTTTTATATGGTGCTGAGGGTCGAACCCAGCACCCGGCACATGCCAGGCGAGTGCATTACCGCTTGAGCCACATATGGCTGGGATGTGGCTCAATGGTTGAGTGTCCCTGAGTTCAATCTCTGGTACCACCCTCACCCCATCCCCAAAAAGAAATTTCATTTATCCTGGGTTATGATAAATAGATTAATGGAGAAAGAATAAAGCAGAGAAAAGAGTCTGAGGTGGTTGTCATAGCAGTGCAGATGTGGAACAATAAAGTAGTAGAGAATGGAGAAGAAGAGAAAAATAAAACATCCCTGACACACAATGGACAGCACTTAATACTTACAAAAATGCAGAGCACACAATAAAAAGGCGGTGGAAGAAAAGAATCATTAGAACTTGTTCACTTACTGGCTATCGAAAATAGGAGAAAAGGTGAATCAAATGTTGGACTCTACTAACCCTGATGATAATAGGCTCCTTAATAGAAGTAAGACATTAAGGAGACAAGAATCAAACTTAAGAAATAAAAAATACTTTAAGATGTAAATACAAAACAAAATACACACTCAGAGGTGTGAAACAGTAACAAATGGTGTATACAAATCAAGAAAACTGCAACTAGGAAAAGAAAACTGGATTTGGCAGTTAGGAGCTAGTAGTAACTTCAAAGTTCAGATTTAAGCAAGTAATGACAGGGGAGGCATATTTCAGAGAGCTAATGAGAGTGTAGATCGAAAGGGCAAGTCAAGGGAAAGACTACTCATTTGAAAAGATAAGCAATGCAAGAAAAAAATAAAACTGTATATTATGTGCTAAGCTTAATGTACCTGAGAGAACTTTATAACCTTTTCAGTCCATTATTTTAAAATTTATTTTTATAGTAAAATTCTATTATATAGCACCACTATGCTGTAATATGAATTAGATTATACTGTGAGTCAAATCCAGTCCCCTGTGCACATGGCGTTATATATACCAGAGAAAGTATATGAGTGTCAGCCTTATCCACACCACCTATCTGTGACATTATAGGGGTGAACTACAATTTGAACTTATAAAACTAATGTTGCTTCACTGGGACTTTAATATGTTTATTATTTGAAATAAATCACTCCATTTCTCTAATCACTCTCTATTGACAATTTTACTAATTTGGTAGGATGATCATGTTGGAGTGTGAAAAACATTTTAAAATAATTTGTGCCTAAACCCAGATGTTGAGACATATGAAACCACCATGGAGCCTGATATTTATTTTCTCTCACTGCAGGTCACAGCATACATAGGGCTTAGTAAACACTTAGGAGAAGTGGGTTAAAGTACTCACATTTCACTACTGGAAACTTTGTTTCCAATTTTACTAAATTTACCAAGGAAATAAGCTTGATGGACTTGTGCAGAACTCTATAGTCAACATGTTTAGCTTCATGTTAAACTTTCTACTTAATTCCTTCTATATGGTGGACCTGGTGCTATCAACAAAAAATTTCTCAAGTACATAACTCTTTAAACAACTTAGGCTGTTATTGTATGAATTCTTTTAGTACAAATTAGTAAAAGAAATAAAGACATGATGCATCTGAATTTTAAAATGTTTCCTTTCAATGAAAAAAAAAACTGTGGACAGAAAAGGCGCTTTAAAACTAATCAAGTACTTAGGTGAAGAAACAGCCAACCAAAGGAACATAGTCACCCAAATCCATGATTGTTTAAGAAAGGCTTGTTGAGGTATCATTGGTTATCATAATGCAGGGTTAAGTTCAAGGTCTGAGTGAAAAAGCATAACATGAATTTAAATATGAAAATCTTGGAAAGTTATACTGCATCAAGTTATAGCTACAGTGTTTCCTAAAAAAACATAGAAGAGTCTGGATAAAAAGTTCATAAACTTTTTCTGTAAAGGATCAGATAAGTAAAATATTTGAGACTTTACAGGCCATATCGTCTACAACAAAAACTTCCAATGATGAGGTATTTCTAAGAGACAGAGAAACTAACTGGAAAAGTATCACATAATCAAAGCTGAAACAATTTAGACAATGAAAAATGTAAATTAATAGTGATTAAAAACTCAAAATATGAAATAAATATCCTGTTGGGCACACCTCTACATACTTATAATCCCAGCAACTCTGGAGGCCAAGGTAGAAGAAACTGAAGACCAGCCTCTTAGAGAAACTTTGGAGAGACCCTGTCTCAAAATAAAAAGGACTAGTGATATGGCTCAGTGGTAAAGTACCTCTGGGTTTAATCCCCAATACCCAAAATAAATAAATACTCATAGTCCATACTGATATTAATAAATAATTAAATAAATTTAAAAGTTCATGCAGTTGCAAATGACAGCATATTCTTTTTTAAAGGCTAAAAAGGATTCCATTGTTCATATTAACACAATTTCTTTATCCATTCAACCAGTGATAAACACTTAGGTTAAATCTGTATCCTGGCCATTGTGAATAGTGCTGCAATGGCCGTGAGTGTGAAGTCACCTCCTTAACACACTAATTTTATTTTCTTTGGATATATTCCCAGTAGTGAGATCGATAAATCAATTGGTAGTTCTACTTTTAATTTGTTAATAAACTCCATACTGTTTTCCAAAATGGCTCTACTACACTAATTTATATTCTCACCAACACTATGCAAGAATTCCCCTGTCTCCGCATCCTTGCCAACACTCATTACCTTTCACCTTTTTAAATAATATCCATTCTAACAGGTCTGAGGTGATATCTCAATGTGGTTTTAACGTGCATTTTTCTGATTAGTGATGTTAAACACTGTTTTGTATACCTTATAGACATCTTACATCTTCTTTTAAGAACTATTTATTCAGGTCCTTTTCTCATTTTAAAATCATTAGTTAGTTTAAATAATTAATTTTTTTAATACAGGGGAATGAACCCAGGGATACTTTACCACTGAGCTACATCTCCAGCCCTTTTTATTTTTATTTTTTTTTTTATTTTTGAGACAAGGTATTTCTAAATTGTTGAGGTTGGCTTCCTTTAGATCCTCCTGTCTCGGTCTTCCAATCTCTAGGATCACAAATATGCACCACCATACCCAGCTAAGTCAATTATTTAATCCATTTTGAATTGATTTTTTTGAATATGGTATGAGAAGTGGGTTTCATTTCATCCTTCTGCATGTTGATATCTAGTTTTCCCAACACTATTTATTGAAAAAAAACTGTCCTTTCCTCACTATGTTCTGGACACCTTAGTCAAAAATCAATCAGTCATGATTTATTTTTGAGCTCTTTATTTTATTCCATTGGTCTGCTTTTGTACTAACCCCATGATGTTTTGATTACTGTAGCTTTATAGTCTTTTCAGTCAGATAGTGTGATGCCTGAAGCATTTGTCTTTTTGCTCAAGATTACTTTGGCTATTCAGGGTTTTTTGTGGTTCCATATGAATTTTGGGACTGCTTTTTCCATTTCAGCAAAAAACAAAACAAACAAAAAAAAGGTCTTGAAATTTCAACAGAGATCATATTGAATCTGTGCATCACTGTGAGTAATATGGACATTTCCACAATATTTATTCTATCAATTCTATCTTTCCATTTATTTGTGTCTTCTGTTTCTTTTATCAATGTTTTATAGTTTTCAGTGTATAGGTCTTTTACCTCTAAGGTAAAATTTATTTCTACTTTTTTGGTAACTATTATGAATGGGATTATTTTCTTGATTCTGTTTCATATTTCTTTGTTAAAGTATTGAAGTAGCCCAGATTTTTATATATTGATTTTGTATCCAGCAACTTTACTAAATTCCTTTATTGGTTTTGATAACTTTTTGATAGAATCCTTGGGGGTTTCTATATATAAGATCATGTCATCTGCAAACAGGACAATTTAATTTCTTCCTTTCTAATTTGGATGTCCTTTATTTTTTTTCCTCTTGTTTAACTGATCTGACTAGGCCTTTCAAAATTTTGCTGAATAGAAGAGACAAGAGTAGGCATCTTCATCTACTTAGCTTTCAAAGGAACTTTTCACCATGGGTTATGATGTTAGCTGTGGGTTTATCATATATTTATTATATTGAGGTAAATTTCTTCCATATCTAATATGTTGAGAGTTTTATCATGAAAGATGTTGAAAAATCTTGTCATATGCTCTTTCAGACTCTATTGAAATTATATATTTATATCTTCATTCAAATAATGTGGCATGGTATACTTACAGATTTGTATATATTAAACAAAACCTGCATCCCTGAGATAAATCCTACTTGATTATGGAGAATGATCTTTTTAATGTGCTGTTCAACTTGGTTTTCTATTATTTCATTGAGGATATTTGCATCTATCTTTATAAAGGATATTAGGCTATAATTATCTTTTATTATGGTACCCTTGTTTGCCTTTGATATCAGGGAAATGGTTGGCCTCCTGAAATGAGTTTGGAAGTATTACTTCTTTTTCAATTTTTTGGAAGAGTTTGAAATGTATTGGTATTAGTTGTCCTTTAAATGTGACAGAATTCATTAGTGACATCATCAAGTCCTGGGCATTTTTTTTAATGGGAGTCTATTTTTTATTACTGACCAGATATCCTTACTAGTTATTGGTCTGTTTGGATGTCCTACTTCTTCATAATTAAGTCTTAGTGTGTTGTATTGTCTAGAAATTTATCCATTTCTTCTAAGTGATCCAATATTTTTGGTATATAATTGTTTATAATAGCCTCTTAGAATGCTTAGTATGTCTGAGGTATCAGTTGTAATGTCTCTTTTTCACTAATTTGAGTCTTCTCTCTCTCTTCTTAGTCTAGCTATGGGTTTGTCTATTTATCTTTCCAAAAACCAACTCTTGCTTTTGGTTGATATTTTCTATTGTTTCTCTAGCCTATTATTTCCTTCCTTCTATTAATTTTGGGCATATCTTTTCTTTTCTGTTTTCTTTAAATGTTGTATTAGGTTGAGATATTTTTTTAATTGCTGTAAACTTCCTTCATACAACTAACTTGTTTCATTCTATAAGTTTTGATATTAGTTGTGTCTCTTTTCATTGGACTCAAGATATTTTCTAATTTCTCAATTTTTTTCATTGATCCATTGGTTGTTCAAAAACATGCTATTAATTTTTGTGTTTGTGAATTTCCTGACATTTCTCTTGTTAATTGATTTCTACTTAAATATCATTGTGACTGGAAAAGATATTTGGTATGATTTTAATCTTTTTACTCAATCTCTAGCTTATTTTGTACTCTAACAATGATTTATAATGGACAAGGATACATGTGAACTTGAGAATGTGTTTTCTGTTGTTGGTGAAGAGAATGTTATATATATGTTAGGTATATTTGGTTTATTATGTTGTTCAAGTCCAATGCTTCTTTATTGATGTTCTATCTTAATCTGTTTATTTCAGTAGAGGGATATTAAAGTTCCCTGTTTATACTTGTAGTCTATCTCTCCCTTCAGATTCTTTAATATTGCTTTATATATTTAGCAGCTCCAGTGTTAACTGCATATATTTTACCAGTATAACCTCTTGGTGAACTGACCCCTTCCCCTGTATATAATTACTTTTTCTCTTTTTATAATTTTTGAGTTAAAGTCTATTTTATCTGATGTGACCCTCTGCTTCTTTTGGTTTCCATTTGCACAGAATATCTTTCCATTCCTTCATTTTCAGCCATATACTTTTTGAGGTGAAGTGAGTCTCCTGCAGATATACTTGATATCTGCAGATAGACAGATAGCATATACTTGGATCTTGGGGTTTTTTTTGTTGTTGTTGCTTTGTGCATTCATTTTCATCCATTCATCCATCCTATGTCTTTTGATTTGATAATCTAATCCATTTACATTCAAGGTAATAATTGAGAGATAAAGAATTACTACTTCCATTTTGCTATTTTTTTCTGGCTGTTTTGGAGATTCCTTGTTCCTTTCCTCTCTATCTTGCTTTGTGATTAAGTGATTTTTCTCTAGTGGTGTGCTTTGTTTCCTTACTTTTGGTCATTTGTATATAAACTGTAGGTTTTGCTTTGTGACTAACCTGAGGCTTACATGAGACATTTCATAGTTACAACAGGTAAGGTTAAACTGATAACTTAATTTTTGTAAATATTTATTTTTTAGTTGTAGTTGGACACAAGATCTTTATTTATTTATTTTTATGTGGTGCTGAGGATCGAACCCAGGGTCTCACATGAGCTAGGCGAGTGCTCTACCACTAAGCCACAATCCCAACCCCTGATAACTTAATTTTGATCACTTAAAAACACTCAACACATTTATCTGCCCTATTTAATGTTCTAGATGTCACAAACTTTTGTATTTTGTATCCTTTAAAATTACTCTATTATTGATTAGTTTTGTCATTTAAGCCTTATATTAAAGATATGATTTATACATCCCTTTTATAGTAGCATAGTATCCAGAACTTGTATACTTACTTTTACAAGTGGTCTTTATACCTTCATTTGTTTTTTATATCACTATTTAGAGTGCTTTTCTTTCATATTGAAGAACTTCCTTTAAGCCTTTCTTTTAAGATAGGTCTGGTGGTGATGAGTTTCCTCAGCTTTTGTTTGCTTGGAAGTCTTTATTAGTCCTTCATTTCTGGAGGACAGCTTTAACAGGTACAGTATTCTTGGTTTGCAGTTTTCTCTCCACCCCTCTGGTACTTTGAATACAACATTTCAGTCTCTCCCAGACTATAAGGATTTTGCTGAGAAGTCTGCTGTCCATTATTGAAATTCCCTTATATGTCATCTGCTTCTCTTTTTGCTACTTTCAGGAGCCCCTCTTTGTCACTGAGTTTTAACTGTTTGATTATAATGTCCTTTTTTTTAGTTGTTGATTTTATTTTATTTATTTTTATGTGGTTCTGAGGATTGAACCCAGTGCCTCACACATGCTAGGCAGGAGCTCTACCAATGTGCTACAACCCCAGCCCTAATTATAATGTCTTGATGAATTCTTGTTTGGGTTGAATCTGATTATTTATATCTGTCGCCAAATTTGGAAATATTTCTTTATTTCTTTAAATAATGTTTTTATTCCTTTATGTCTCTCTTCTCCTTCTTAAACTTCCCTAACTCAAAAACAAAATGGCTCTTTTGACGCTGTCCTTTAAATCCCAGCTTTCTTCATTTCTTTTAATTCCCTTTCTCTTTCTTCTTTGACTATTTATCTTTAAACAGCCTTGTTTCACATTCATACTCTCTCTTCTGCTTGATTATGCCTGCTACTGATATTCTATATTGCATTTTTTCATTTTATTCATCATATTGGCAGTTTGGCTTAATTTTTAAATAATTTTAATCTATTAAATTTCTCATTTTAGTTATTGCTTTACTGATTTTATTGAAATACTTCTCTGTATATTCTTAAAGTTTGCTGAGTTTACTTAATTATTTTGAATCCTTTTTAGGCAGTTTGCAACTATTACTTTAGGGTCAGCTATGGGAAGATGATTGTATTCTTCTGGCTGTGTTATACCTCCTTGGTATTTTGTGTTTCTTGTTACCTTATGATGATGTCTGTGCATTTGAAGAACTAGGGACTTGTTCCCTTGTTCTTTGCAGACTGACTTTGTATGGGAAAATCCTTTATCAGTCCAAGGGTGGGCTTACTACTAAAGTCTTTGGACAGGTTGGACTAGTAATTGAGTCATCCTCTAGATAGGCCTGATTTAGAGATCCATGGGATTGGGCCTGGATCCTCAGGGATAGATCTGCAACCTAGGTCCTTAAGAGTAGATCTGAAGCTTTTATTCTTAAGGGATGGCCTGAAAACTGGATCCTGGCATACTGGGATGGGCCTTAAGCCTAAGTCAGCAGGAATCAGCAAGTTACTCTGAAGAGTATAGGTCCACTTGAATAAACCTAGAATAAGAATCTATAGAAGCTGGCCTGGAACTAGGGTGAGGCTGAGGCCTAAATTCATGGGGCATTCCTAGGTTCTGAGTCTATAGGGATGGTCCTTGTGCCTTGTGGCAGATAGACTGCCACCAAGGTTTGCTAGAGCAGTCCTAAACTCTGGATCTGCTGGAATATGGGACCGTAAGGGCTAGCCTGAAGAATGGGGTTACAGGGACTGGTCTGACAATGGACAGACTTGTAGCCTATGTCCACAGGTGATGATCTGATTTGAGTCTGTGAGAACTGGCCTGATATCAGCCCCAGAGTCTGGCCTGTTAATAAATGGTCTTGGAGCCTGTGTCCATAGGTTCCATGGGGCTGGCCCGGTGCTAGTTTAGGCTTGAAGCAGAGCAGATATCCATAAAGCCTCGGTCAACAGGTACAGTTTAGCACTAGGATGGGCCCAGAAGCTCAGTTTGTAAATACTACTATGGAGTCTGGAACTGTGTGGCAAATTTTACTGGGGAGGCCTGATGTTAGAGTCTGAGGCATCATCTAGTACTCACTTTTCTGTCCTTCCCTCAAAGGGAAGATATTTGTCTTTACGTTGTATTGACTGGTTTTGAAGGTGAAGAGACATAGGTAACATAAAACTGTTCTTTCTATCCTCTTCAATACACCTTTTCTTATTCTATGATATATCTAGGTGCTGTAATCTCTTACCTGGTTTCCTTAGTCTTGTGAAGGTATTTTCATGCATGGTTAATTACTCAAATTGATGTTTCTGTAGAAGAATGAACATTGATAAGTCCTATTCTGTCCTGTTGTTGATATCAGCCTGGACTTCAATTCAGTTTTGAAAAAAATATGTATATATATATATATATATATATATGTGTGTGTGTGTGTGTGTGTGTGTGTGTGTGTGTGTACTTATATATAATATGCATACATATATGTGTGTACATGTATGTATCTATTTATATGTGTATATGTATGTGTATGTACACACACACACACACACACACACACACACACACACATCTCAAGATACCCAGGGATCATAGTTTTCTCATTCCAGTCTGGGTAACTGGGTTAACTGCCATATTTACTAGAGACACTAGATGTTTTCCCACAGGCACAAAACAGAAACAGAAATAGATAACAAAATGAGAGCAGAAATTTTCAAGCCTATCTAGTCTAGCCTCTTATTTTACAGCCAAGAAAGCAGAAGCAATGAAGGTAAGTGTCTTGTTCAAGGCCAAATGTTTAAGTGATGAGCCTAAAGTTGAGATTCCAACTTCCTGGCTAATGCTCTTTTTACTACACTATACTGATGCTCCCTCCTTTTCCCTGTTTGCATAATACAAAGTCCTTCATAAACAAAGAAGCACTTTGGCAACTTACATCCTCAAAATACAAAAAATAAAACAATACAACAACAACAACAAAAAACAATCTTAGTATGCCTTCCTGTTTTCTTCCCAGATAATATGTTTTCCCCAAATTCTCTCAATGGAAAGGTAGAACCCAAGAAACAACAGAGCCCAGAAGGACTCCTCACTGCTTTCCGTCTCCTAATCTTGTTTACATGAGTTTGTCTGCAAAAGTTTTAATAGAATAAGAGAAAACGAGTGCTTTAATTTCCCAATAAAATCTGTGCCACAGTATGAGTCATTGTTTTCTTTTTTTACACTAGCAAGGGTAAAGCCTTCTGGATTTAATAACTAATCCTGCTGAGTTCAATAAAAAGCACTTAATTTAATTTAATCCAAACCTTGATCAATACCAGCTTCTCCTGGAATTTTATCTTTGTTTTAATTTGAGTTTCTATGTTCTGAAAAATAAGAGGCCAAGAAGAAAGGAACAGAAGTCAATTAGTTTGTAGGTTTATTTGGACAAAAGACATGAAAATACAAGATTGACAGGGAAACTCCAAAACTCTAGTGTTTCTGCCACACCATACAGTCTTTTCCTGGCAGACTTAATGTTTTCTTTAGTTCTGAATAAAGAAACTGAACAATTCCCAGCCCCATTTGGAAAATGTTTTTTAAATAAAATATTCCAAAGCCCATTAGCATCAGATTTCTAGGTTAGAAGCATATTGCCTTTAATGTGTTAATAATCGAGAGATATGCTACTGTAAAATTAGATACAGAAAGTTCCTTGAAAGCCTCAGGCTGTTTGAATACTAAAGCAATATTGGGAGACTGGAATGAATACAGGGACTGAAATAGAAACTGAATAAAGCAATCTTGAGGAGAGTGTGATAAGCATTTCTTAAATGATCCCTTTATTGTTACAGTAGAATTCAGCCCTGTATCTGAAAACATGCACCATTTTAGAACTGTCATTTACTATTAACACCACTTTCTTAATTTACACCTGAAAATTCCAATTGCCCTGTTAAATATGAGCCAAAAACTATAAGGAATTATGAAAAATCTCCATTATGGTTCAATTATGTAATTTTCCAGTGAATGAGCCTTTATAGCTCTTTTGAACGCTCTTAGAAAACTAAGCATCAGGCCCAGTTTTGAATCTCCCCCAGAGCAGAGTTACTGGCAGCTGCATGATTTTCTGTCACCCAGAAGTACAAATTCATCAGTGGATCAGAGAAATGAGGCAGCCAGTCTGTTAAAGAATTTTCATCTTAAGTTCCTATAGTATCTGGTTCTACATGGGGGTTATGTTAATCTTGGGAGGAGACTTGAAGAACACAGAGGCTAGAAATTCATATACTATGGATTTCATGTACCAGTAATATTTTAAAATACAGATATTTGGGGGAAAACTAAAATAAGGTTGCTATTCCTGTCATTTACTTTTGTAAGGTAAAGCCATTTAAAATGGTAACTACCATAAATTATCACAATGTTATGACATTTTAAAACAACAACATACACAAAGAGCATAAAGTTGAAACTTGAAAATTACATATCTTTAACCTCACTCTTATTTCATCCTAAGTTGCTGAAAATTCCACCACAGACTAGCATTCATTTATAGGCCATTGTTTGAGAACCAGCAACTAGTTCAACTCTTTTACTTTATTGATAAAAACACTGACTTCCTGAGAGATGAAGAGACTAACATAAAGAAATCAAACTGAATTATGGCTGAGCTTACACCAAAACCCAGATCTCTAAATTTTGCGTTGCTTTCCATATAGATTATTTCATTTGATTTAGAAACATTTCTTGATCTCTAACTACATACTTATAGAAAAGATCTCTCCTTTAGAACTATAGTTAGAAGCTGGAGATGTAGCTCAGTGGTAGAGTGTTTGCTTAGCATTTATAAATCCCTGGGTTTGATCCCAAACACTGCAAAGCAAAACAAAAACATATTATTGAGATGAGGGATGTGTAAGGAGGTGGATATAGATTTGTAGAAAAGACAAGTAATAATGAATGCAATATGTAGGGAAATACAAATGTTATGACAGTTTCAGAGGAAGAAAGAGCCACTTACAGCAGAGGACTTCATGACATCTTCTTTAGAAAAGCCCCATTTGAGCTGAGTCTTACAGATAAAAAGGTAGTATTCATAATACAGTGAATCTTGTGAGCAAAATTCAGTAGAAAATTAAGTTTAGCATCTGATGGAGTGTCAAGTATTTGAATTTTGACAAAGCTAAAGAATAATCAAGAAAGAACAAAAATGATTGTTGGGCATTTCAGTGAATGTTGAATGTTGATCTACAAAGTTTACACTAATTCATACCAATGTTTCATGTGCCTAGGAATCCCCTGAAAAATTATTAGAATACAAATTCTTGGGGCTCTCTCCAAATATTCTGATCCAGTAGGTCTAGGGTAGACCCTGGGAATTCATTTCTAACAAGTTCCTAGATGATACTAATGCTACCAATCTATGGGCCACACTCCTAGTAGCATTGTAACTTTACTAACATTTAGACAAGAATTTTAGCCAGTTGTGGTCACCAAAAAGATTTAGGTGGGAATTTGTACTCTATATCACTATTTATTCATTATTTTGAACTGAAAAGTGGAATTACCTACAGACCAATTTTTAGTAACAGACCCTTAGAATCCTTTCTATTGTGACCACAACTGTCATCCAATTAAAAAAAAAAACATTCAAAACTCAAGTGATATTCTTTAGGAAATGAGATTCTTTACTAGAAGAGGACATCAAATGAAAATTGTCCATAATTCAAAGTCACAAACCAAGACATAAAGCAATCATTGTTTTGGAAAGCCAAAAGCCCAGGAAGAAATCCAAATGTATTTATTGGCTACCTCTTTTAAAAATCTTTTAGCATAAAACATTTTAAGAGATAAATAAAACATACTTGGGAAGAAAATTGAACATGGAATAAGCCTGTTCAGAAATCATCTTCCCTTAGAAGCAGTAATTCTGTTAATAATAAACCCTACCAAGCTTGGGGAAAAAATAGGCTCATTAACTTGCAATATTTCAGAATATGGTTCAGACATGACTCCTATGATTTCAGAAATCAAAACTACCAAAAATGGGTAGAAATGTTAAAGGAAGCAGTACATAACTAAAGATAAGAACTCGCTTTTAAAGGCATAACTTTCTAAGTCAGTTCAAAGATGACTGGGCAGCTGTACACTGTGATACATGCCTGTAATTCTAGCTATTTAGGAGGCTGAGGCAGGATTGCAAGTTCAATGGCAAAAAGAGTCACCAACTCTTTATATATATAAAGAGTTGGTGACTTCATCATCTGGGAAGCCACACTAGCCTGGAAATGTTTAAGCAAAGCCAGGCTAACAGTTTGGTAGGTTTACTACAAAAGGAAATCAAGAAAAGGTCAAAGAGTAGATGGGCCTAGACTGCTTCTAAAAAATCCCATCTACATCTAAGAATCTAGAATTCCTTTCCCATTCCATTCCATTCACTGTTAGTCAGGAGTCAGCAAAAGATTAGTCAAATAGTTCAGGATATAAACAAAGCCCTCAGGAGGTTGAATCTTTTTTTCTCTCTCTCAGTTTTATTTTTGGAGACTACGAAAAACATGTTACACAAGGTAATATCTGACCTGGACTGGGAGGATTGTCAACGTTTGACCAGGCTAGGAAAAGATATTCAGAAGAGACAGCAGAAATATGAACTTAATTTGAGAAGATATTGAATTCTATTTTAAATATATAAAATTTGGGGTTCATTTATATTGATCTTATACCACTTTTTTTTCTTTTGGAGGGTACTGGAGTTTGAACTCATGGGCATGCAACACTGAGCCACATCCCTAGCCCTATTTTGTATTTTATTAGATACAGGGTCTTGCTGAGCTGCTTAATGCTTTTCTAAATTGCTGAAGGTGACTTTAAACTCATGATCCTCCTGCCTCAGCCTCCTGAGCTGCTGGGATTACAGTTGTGCACTATGACACCCAGCCCTGATCTTACACCACTTTACATGTGAAATTTGAAAAATCATTGATCTATAGATTTCATAAGATGAAATTAAAAGAATGACTTTACAAAGGACTTTATAGTATTTTCAGTTGATGTTTTTCCTAGATAAATTGGAAGATTTTAATTTTTTATTGGCTTTTATGTTAAATTCACAAAAGTTTAAATTTTTGTAGCATTTTCCCTGTGAAGTATAACTGTGTATATATTTAAAAGTAAAATAGCATTTTATACTTTTAAAATATTACTTTGCTTTATGGCCTGTTCTTTTTTTACTTTCTCAAATGGTTTGCTTATCTGATGATGTTTATTCATTTTTATTGGTTCTTTTTAGGATTTATTTTGACATAGTTATAGAAGTATGGAATGGAATTTTTTTTCTAATTCAGTACCCACTGTTTCCCTTTCCTCTCTTTCCTCCCCCTACCTGTTCCCCTCCTTCTAATTTACTGATCTTTCTACTATTTACTTATAGCTGTTTTTTTTTTTTTACTAGCATCTTGTATGTGTACAAAATGGTGAGATTCATTGTGGTATATTCATATAGGTACAGAGCAGTGTTAGATCAGATTCATTCCACTGCCTTTACCAATCCCATCCCTCCTCCCTTCCCTTCCTCCCCTTTGTCAAATCCACTGATCTTTTTTCTATTCTTTTCTTTTTTATGTCTCCCCACACACATTATTTTGGACTAGCTTCAGCATATCAGAGAAAATATTTGATTTTTGACTTTTGAAGACAAGTTTATTTCACTTGATAGTCTCCAGATCCATCCATTTACTGGCAATGCCATAAAGTCATTCTTCTTTATGGCAAAATAAAAACCCATTGTTTATATATACCACAGTTTCTTTACCCATTCTTCTTCTGGAAGGCACCAAGGTTGGATCCATAGCTTAGCTATTGTGAATTGTGCTGCTATAAACATTGATTTGGCTGCATCATTGCAATATGCTGGTTTTAAATCCTTTGGATATATACTGGGTCAAATGGTGGTTCCATTCCTAGCTTTTTGAGGAATCTCCATACTCCTTTCCAGAGTGGTTGCACCAATTTGCAGTCCTACCAACAATGTATGAATGTACCTTTAACCCCACAGAGGATGAGTATTAGTTGCACAATTACAGAATACTGATAACTAACTTAGCAAGCATCAAGATTGACTGAATCACTATCAGGAGTTGAGAATCTAGACTCCTCAGTATAACCTTCTTCTTTCAATAGAATACTACCTTTCATTGGATGCTTCTTTAAAGCCACTTTGGTGCATATTTCGATACACATTTTGAGCATCTACTTGCCAGACAATGTGCTCAGGTGTTGTTCTGAAGTAAACACACCAGACTTATGTGAAAAGAAATACCTTCAATATTAAGGAATCTAACTACACAATCAGAAGAATACTTAATACTAATAAGAAGGAAAAGTAGAAAAAATAGGTACCTACTTAAGAGCTTCCCTGTCTATGAATAGTTTCTTCCTACTAACAGTTCATGAAACCTCATAAATAGCTATCTTTTCTCTTAGGTCTTCTTTCTATTGGTTCTTAAAGATTGTTGGAAGATTTCTATTAAGAAGCAAATACTGGGCTTGGTGGGGCATGCCTGTAATCCTCGTGGCTCTAGAGGCTAAGACAGTAGGATTACAAGTTCAAAGCCAGTTTTAGCAACTTATAGATGCCCTATCTCAAACTAAAAAACAAAATGGGATAAGGATGCCTCTGGGTTAACTCTCAGAAGGAAGAAGACGAGGAGGAGGAAGAAGAAGAAATATTGAGCTGGGGGTATAGCTCAGTGGTAGATCATTTGCCTAACATGTACAAGGCCTTGGATTTGATCCCTAGCACTATTTTTTTAAAAAAGGAGGAAATAAACCTTTGGGAAGAGAAATAACTTAAAATTCTAGCAGCTTAATCATTTCCTCTCTTTGGATTTCAGTTTCCCCACCTGTAAAATAAGTAGTTTTGATGAGATGATCTCTATGGTCCTCTCTAGCTATGATAATCTAGGACTCATTAGGCCTGTAGGCCAGGGAATGGGAGCAGTTTAAGGCTGGATTTTCAAGGCTGCCTAGAAATAGAGGTTGAAGTCGCAAGCAGCCTAAAGTACTTACAGTGATCAAACTCTTTCCTAACCCTGAAGTTATAAGGAAAGATTTAAACATGCCTCTAAGTCTCATGGGCAAATCATTCCCTTAGAGCTGCAGGACAACCTTTGGCTAATAAAGATTAAACAAATAAATATAAAAAATGGTTCTATCCAACATCCTAAGAGGCCAATTTGCTGTTAATGGTGGTGTTTAGGCCCTAAAAGGGTATTAACTTACAGAATAGTAAAGTCTCCAAACACAGCCCAGAGCTTTAAAAGATGTACAGGTGCCAAAATTAAGGGCCAAATTACCAATCTGTTTTAAATGATGGTCTGGGAATGCTCAATATGACAAGGAAAATGTATGACAAATAATATCTTCAATACAAAGAAAAAGTTGTTTGAATTTATTAGAGGAAATGTGCTGCCTCTTGGGGTTTCTTTTTGCCCGCTCCCCAAAGTGGTAATTTTTCAAAATCAACTTGAAGACACAGCTAATGCAAAATGACCCTTTAAGCATAAAATAAGCTCATTTTTAACTAAAGCAGTTTCCATGTCAACATTTGCTAAAACCTTTGGGAACTTAGAAATCACAAGGAAATGCACATTCCATTAGTATCAAAATAGGTACTTCCATGATACACTAAAATCTGCAATACTCAACATGTGTAAAAAGCTTTAGACCAGAGTAAAGCTGGCTGCCTCTCTACTCACCAGCAAGTTTAAAGAGTTGCATTGGCAGCCTGGCTGGATGACAGCAGAATGACTTCCTGTCAAGTAACCTCCTTCCTCCAAGGTGACAGGAAATGGGTTTAAACACTGGTAATATCACTAATCAATTTGAGGGAGCACATGTTCCTAGTCTGCAATTCTAAAGTTTAGTTGCAATGTGTTAGTTGCTTGCTGAGCCATGTGATTCAGTATAATGACAGATGAAAGGAAGGGTCAGATTTACTAAGTGTTGAAGAGGTGTCATCAAGAGTTGCATATTACTTCAAGATGTACTCTGCATCAGAGGCATCTCACATATAGGAGTTGATTTCTCCTGCAGAATCCTTCAGTTTCCCTATGGTCCTTTACAGAAATCTGCAAATTTATTTCAACACATAAAGAATTGAACGTTTTCTTACTCCTTGTTGAGAACAAATAGTCCAGTTTAATGGCCTTACCTTTCTTTATATGATCCTACTTTAGTCTAAGATAAGTACACGTATGCAGGTACTTTCAACCCTTGCCAAATTCATTCTTGTCAGGTTAAAATAGCCAGATTTCTCAAAAGTTCTTTCTAGTGCCTTATCCTCTCTTTCTCTCCTTCTCTCTCTCTCTATATATACACATATACACATGTGCAAGCACGCGCACGAGCACGCACGCACACACACACACACACACACACACAAACACATATAAGGGTCAGAGGGGGTACCAGGGATTGAACTCAGGGGCACTCAACCACTGAGCCACATCCCCAGCCCTATTTTGTATTTTATTTAGAGACAGGGTGTTGCTGAGTTGCTTAGTACCTCACTATTGATGAAGTTACTTTAAACTCCAGATCCTCCTGCCTCAGCCTTCTAAGCCATTGGGATTACAGGTGTGTACCACTGCACCCGGCTTTGTGCCTTACTATCTTGAGGTGGTTTTCCCCTTTCTCAAATAAAATGTTATTTGTATCCTAATCAGGAAAAAAAAAGATATTATTCAGTTTTACACTAAGGAGGGCATGAGGAGATATAACATTCTCTTTATATAACAAGAAAGGACATTAGTAATCCTCTCCCAGAGCCAAATCATATTACAGATTCATTACTTTACATAATTTTTTTCCATAATTATTTTTAGAGCACTTTTTCTGTTAGGCATTGCACTAAGCAGTAACAATAGTGAATAGAACCAGACACAGTCCCTGATCTCTTGGCAATATGTAATTAAATAATCAAAATATTAACTAAAATAATTATTCAAATGACTATATAATCCATGCATTAAATATTCAAAAATGTTAAATAAATCAAGTAATATATAGTGAATTACTTGAATTCAATGAATGTATAGTCATTAATTAGGAATAAGTAAGTAGTCATAGAAATGTACAGTGACTTTCGAAGGTTCGAGAGTAAGTCAATTACAGAAAACTGGTCACCTGGCTCCCAGCCAAGCTCTTTTACTGTGTTCTTCAGTGCATTTCAGTGTTCTTTGCCTGGACTGAAAAATGATCTGATTTTCTATTTCCAAGGTGGTCTTATAGCAGCTTCCCCACACAGGGCTTTCCAAGTTTTTTTTTACCTCCTATCACAACTATAAATTGTTTGCTCTTTGCTGAAGTATACCTAAGAAAGGGACAGGGTGTGTTTATTTTTGTGTGTTTGTGTGTACTACTGGTTTAAAATGATGAATCAACAGCTTAAGGGCTCCAGGGAATTCAGAGGTCAAGGATATTACTTGGCAAACTAGAATAATCATTTATGGCAGAGAAGGATGATTGATGGCTTCAAGAGCAGAGTCAGGGGCCTCTTAAGCATTATCTCAAAAGTAAAGTTGCAGAACCAGGTATTACCCTTTTTCCTCAACAGATCTTGGAGGAGACAGAAGTAAAGAACTGTCAGTTACCTGATCCCTCCACTAAAAGCTTTATAACTTCCTGTAAAACTTTCTCCCATAAAGACAACTTACAACTCAGATTGCTGTCCCCACAGGAAAAAAGACAAGAAAAGAAAAGAAAACTGTTCTCAATATTCAAACTACAAATTACATACCTAATCAATATTTCCTGAGTGCAAAAATGGCATGGACTATAGCATCAATCTGCATCTTTGAACATTAATAATGATAATTCTAAAGAACTTAGTTTGTGACAGATAATATATTAAGGCTGTGAATACATTTCTGTACTTAATCACTATAACATTGTAAGATATCTATTATTATTATTTCCATTTCTTAGGTGAGAAAAATAAGAGCTTTAAGAGATTTAGTTACTTATCTAAATTTATTCAGCTAACAAAAGACAAGAGCAAAGATTTAAACATAGGTCTGATTCACTTCAAATCTCATACTCCTGAGCACCATATTTATTGCTTCCTTGGAGGTCTAAACAGGGTAACCTGTAGAGCATTTCATTAAAGGGTCCTCTGAAGTAATGTGTGTACTTTTGGCATAAAATAACAGAGAAAAATGATATAACAAATAGCAGTGTCTTATATAAAAAGAGAAGATGAGGTAAGGCACTTTTTAGGATCATTAATTGAGTAGCTCAGTGATATCTTCAATGTTACAAATTTCCAATTTTTGTTGTACTCTCCTTAGAGTGTTGACTTTTGTCCTTAGGCTTGTCCCTTAATAACAGCATAATGCCTACCACAATTGCAGACATCACCTCCTCACACAGTGTGTCTAGATGCAGAATATGAACTATATATCCCCCTGTATTTCTTTTTAAAAGAAAGAACCCATTCTCAGAATCCTCACACTAGCCTTCTTTGTTTTAAAAATTTTTTGTCTGTTTCCAAACCAATCATTGATAAAGATATTAGAACTAATCATGGTTCACTTAAAGTAATCAAGATCTACCTACCTAAGGTTAGAAAGGAATAAGCGTCCTCTGAAACTCATAGCTGCCTGTTCCTGAGCAAAACTGAGGTGATTTTAGAAGAAAAGAAGGGTGGGGCTGGGCATGGTGGCTCACACCCAGCAGCTCAGGAGGCTGAAGCAGGAGGACCTCAAGTTCAAAGCCAGCCTCAGCAACTTAGTGAGGCCCTAAGCAACTCAGCAAGACCCTGTTTCTAAATATAAAAATGGGGCTGGGAATGTGGCTTAGTTGTTAAGCGCCCCTGGGTTCATTCCACAATACCAAAAAATAAAATAAAGAAGGGAAGGAATAACTGTTAGGTAGGAAACTAATAGTAACTGCAACACATCCTAACAAAATCATAAGTAAAACTAGAAACTGTATCAACTGAGGCATTGCCTAGCCACTTCCAAATAGTATTTGACAAATGCTTTCAAATCTAGCTATGTTCAAAGGCAAAGGAATGATCATCTTCAATCTTCTAGACTTTAGAAGTGAGTATATTGTTAAAGCAACCGAAGTAATCAATTTTCTACTCATCTGAAATCAAAGGAAGAAAATCATGGTTTCTCCATGAGTCTAGAGCCCAGAAATACACAGAGGTGATTCTCCATAACTCCCTGCCCATTAGCAGAAGACGAAGAACTGCTTGCTGTAACTAGAGCCCAAGATAGCACTTCTGTTTCAGAGGTGGAAACCATTCCTGCCACTGATCCCTAAAGGTTGTTGACATAGGGTTACCATTTCATGTCTCTGTTCCCAAATTCAGGGAATACTCTACCTCATTACTTTCATGATTATGTAGGAATAGAGAAATTTCCTCTCTCATTCTTCCAAGACCTACCTTTTGGTGCAGATCAGACTGTGCTTCTGGCAGTCCTAATATCATTTTATATAAATTTCCCCGAGTAAATCTTTCTTTTCCCCAAGTCCTTTATATCCACCTAAAGGTACACTTTTTGCCTTCCCATCCCCAACTTCCAAATGTTTTCTAAAAGATTTTCTGCTACCAGTATCCATAATCGCTTTCTTTAATGTATTAATTTTAATAGCTAATATTTATAATTCCTTTACTATATCAGGTCTGATAGTGATCTATATTATCATCTTTTTACATTCTCAGAAAAGCTATTTGAGATAGTTATTACCATTATTCTCTATCTTATTAATGAGGAAACATATGCTGAGAACACCTAAGGTTTCCATAAAGAATGAATATGAGTATCACATCATTCATATAAATGAGTTCATGGTTCCCCAGTAGCTTTTTTATCTCAAAATCTCTATATCTGATATTATGTTCATTATGGTGTACACACAATGGTCTCTCCACTAACTCTATGCCTCAGATCCTGAAAGGCTCATTTCCAAGCCTCAAGTTGTCTGGCTCAATATTATTTTCACTCTTTCAAAAAAATATTTCCTTTACAATTGCTTCTTTATGCTAAAAGGATTGGGGGTGGAGAAACAAGTGTTTGTTTTGAACTTCAAAAGTTCTAAGGGAGGCACTGGCAAGGTGGCTGAATACAGATGCCCAGAACTCACCTTCTCCTCTACAAAAAGAACCAGAACAACAAATGAATAGTTTCATTTTGAGGAAAGGGGCACTGGAATCCAGAAAGGGGAGAACAAGAACTTTTAAGACACAGAGTCCTGGGATAGCAGCATAGAGAGTGTAGTAAAGCACAATGCAAACTGAAACCCCTGCTCCACAGGCAAGGAGGCACCCTATTGCAGGGGAAAGGGTGAAGACAAGACTCTAAATGGACCTCATCATTTTAGACAAGCAGCCTAGTGACAGGAGAGTTTCTGAGTTATCATAGGCTTAGAGCCCAGTTAGACTCTACCCTGTAGCTTTGCTTCAAAAAGGGAATTTATATATTCTGCCACCAACTTCTAAAGCCCAAGATGCTCAATGCTGCAGTGTAGTGGGTGACACTAGGCTGTGTCCCTCAATCAACCCTACTCCCAGCTGGACCTGAGGGCAAAAGGCATTTACTATGAAATCCACATTATGAAACTCATAGAAACAACTAATTGACCAATGTGCAAATCTCAGTGTAGGAACACAATGTAGGAAACAAGAAAATATGTCACCTTCAAAAAAAACACAATTACTCCTTAGCAAGAGATGCCAAGGAAAATGATACCAATGAAATTGCCTGATAAAGAGTTCAGAATAATGGTTATGGAAAAACTCGATGAGATTCAAGAGAATACAGAAAAACAATGTGATGAGATTAGAAAAACAAATCATGATAAAAATAAAAAACTCAGCAGAGAGAGATCATGACAAAATCATCAAAAAGAAATGTTGGAATAAAGAATAATAAATGTTGGAATAAAGTAAGTCAAGTAAAAATATACTTAAAATTCTGAAAAACAAACTAAAACAGAAAAAAAGAATTTCTGAACTTCTTGAAGACAAGTCTTTTGAAATATCCAAACCAGAACAAAAGGAAAAAGAAGAAGCAGTTGGAGGAGAGGAAAAAAATGAATTAAGACAGCCTCTGAAATTTATGGGAAACCATTAAGTGAAAAATATTTAAATTCTGGCGATTTCAGAAGGTGAAGGGGGTGGTTTAAAGATGATGGAATAGAGCAGGTTGCTTTCCTGGCTGCTCCATGGTGTGAAACCAAGAAAGCAGACTGGTAGCTTCTTTGCAAGGTGGGCGAATAAAAATAAAGTTGCGGGCGGGGGCGGGGGGGCTTTTCTGGAATTTAATATTGAACACTCAAGCAGATTAGGGACTCATGAGGCTGTATATAATAAAATAAGGAAGAAATCTCCAGCGACACAGCCACTGTCGCAGCCAGAGGCATCATCCAGAGTAGTCCCTCCACCAGCACAATGGAGGGAAAACAAAATTAAAGGAAGCAGTATTTTGGGTAGTACTAATGCATGTCTGGGTATGAAGAGTTTAGAGATCAAAGATACTGCTTGATTAAAATGAAAGCTGTGCTGCACAATATCCTTATATGGGAAAGAAACTGCATCTCTACCTGTGACATGCTGAAGACAGAGGAAGAAACAATTTTGCAGCCCTTGTGCAGGAGACAATTCTTGGCAAACCCGATCCTGGCTCAAAATACAGGCCTAGCAAACCCACACTGCACAACATAGAGTGTATTTAAGTGACCAGGAGAAAATTAAACATGGAGAGAAAATTAAACAGGGGACAACTGGTCAAGGAAATCCACTCAGCTCACCCCTTCCCTCTCTAATCCAATTGCTTAGCAGTGAGAGAGGCACCAGGCCTGGAATTCCGAAGGGCAGGGGCAGGAAAGACAGCTTGGAGACTGAACCTTGGAGACTAGGAAACTTGGGGTCTGCAGGTGACATAGTGAACTAAGAACTGGCCCCTCTCACATGAGTGGAATCCAGGGGAGATCCTGGAGTGCAGTCTTCCAGCGTAGACTGGCAATTGCTGAACCCTGGAGGTGCGCTGATTTAGAATCTCCAGACCATTACCCCCACAGTAGAGCCTGCCTAAGCATAAACACCCCCTCCAAGTGTTCCACCTATGGATTACCTCCCTAGCAACCCCATCCAGAGGGTGGAGAAAACATCATACTACAGACAACCCCACCTAACTGCTGAGAAGGGAAAATGAGAATATTCTGAACTCCAAAGGAAGCAATTTTTAAACTTTTCATCAAGATCTTTTCTTTTTCTCTGCTTAATTGTGAACTTAATGGCTCATGGAAATTTATACATGTTCATATTTGTTTTTTTCATTTTCTCATTTCTAGCATTTTTGAAACCAGTTATTTTTCATGGATCAGTTTTTTGAGGACTAGGAAGTTTAATTAGTATATTTCAGTTTTGTTTTGTATTCTTTTATTTTTTATTCTTATTTTTTAAACTTTTTACTTTATCTATATTTTGTCTCAATTATCAGTTTCCTTTGAATCTTGTTCTCTCTTTTCTTCTGCTAACAGCCAAATTCTATTGTTCTCTTTTTCACTCTTCTTTAATTTTTTACTTCTATCATTTTTCCACCCCACTCATAATTATGACATCCTACATTACTTCTGTTCTCTTCCAGTCCACCATTCAAAATTGTAAACAATTCACTGTTTTTATTGTTTATAATAACTGAACATATCATTTCTGTTTATTGTGACAATTTTGTAGACATCACAGCAAGAACTATTTGGTATAATCCTGTATAATTGTTTGCATTGGTTTTGTTATTATTTGACTCCTCCTAAACAGTGAGGTACTAGAAAACTTCAGGGACTATAAGTCTACAAGGTAGAAACTCTACTGTTTCAGATCCATACTGTTAGATAGGCAGACTCAAAAATAACATAAAACAAGGTAACAAATTGCCCCAAACAAACCAAGATACTCCAATAACAGAATCCATCACCACTACAGTGGAGACACATCAGAGAGGAGTTTAGAATGTACATAGTTAAAATAATCTGCAAGGTAAGGAACATGTAACGAGTGATATCAGAAAGAAAATACAGGGAGTGAAAAATCACTTCAATATAGAGCTAGAGATTCTGGGAAGAAAAAAGCAGAAATCTTCAAAATGAAAAAACCAATCAACCAAATTAAAAGTTTAATGGAAAGCAACACCACAGACTAGACCACTTGGAAGACAGAACCTCAGGCAATGAAGACAAAATATATAATCTTAAAAATAGAGTTGACCACAGAGAAAATATGTTGAGACTATGAACATAACTTCCAAGAAATATGGAATAACATGAAAAGTCCAAATTTAAGATTTACTGGGATAGATGAAGGCTTAGCAATAGAAACCAAAGGAATGCATAATCTTTTCAATGAAATAATATCAGAAAATTTCCCAAACCTAAAGAATAAAATGGAAAATCAGATATAGGAGACTTACAGAACTCCAAAAATACAAAATTAAAACAAACCCACACCCACCAAGGCACATTATAATGAAAATGCCTAACATACAGAATAAGGATGGGATTTTAAAGGGTGACAGAGGGGAGGAAAAGTCACTTTTAAAGGAAAACCAATCCATATATCATCTAATTTCTCAACCCAGACCCTCAAAGCTAGGTGGTTTGAAAAAATATATATCAAGCAATGAAAGAAAATGCATACCAACCAAGAATATTATACCCAGCAAAATTAAACTTTAGAATGACAATGAAATAAAAACCTTCCATGATATAAACAAAAGTTAAAAGAATATGCATCCAGAAAGCCTGCTGTACAAAACATTCAATTAAATATTTCATGAAGAAGAAGTAAAAAATAAAAGTGAAAACCAGCAAAGGGAGAAACTACACTAGAAGACTAGTCAGTCAAAGGAGAAACTAATTCAAATTAAAAACTAGATAAATCAAAATGACAGGAAATAAAAATTCTATCTCAATAATAACACTGAATGTAAATGGTCAAAACTCATCACTCAAAAAACACATACTGGCAAATTGGATCAAAAAAATAAGACCCAACAATATATTTTCTCTAAGAGACTCACCTCATAGGCAAAGACATCTACAGACTAAAGGGAAAGGATGGGAAAAAACATTTCATTCACATGGATCTTGAAAACAAGCAGGAGTTCCTATCCTCATATCAGATAAAGTAGATTAACTTTCAGATTAACTTTCAAGCCAAAGTTAATCAGAAGGGACAAAGAAGGTCATTTCATACTGCTTAAAGGAATTATACAACAATAAGTCATAATAATAATGAATATTTATGCACCAAACAGTGGAACATCTATGTACATCAAACAAACCCTTCTCAACTTCAAGAATAAAATAGACTACAACATAATACTGGATAACTTAAACATGGTTCTCTCATGATAGGATAAATCCTCCAACCAAAAGCTAAACTAATAATTTAGACCTAAGAGACATATATAGAATATTTCATCCATCAATGAGTGAATATACATTCTCCCAGAAGCACATGGATCTTTCTTTAAAAGAGACCATATCTTTTTTTTTTAATGTGAAACCAAGTAATTTTTTATTTTTGGTATCTGGACATAACACAAATTGTGACCAACTCTATTTTTTTGTTCCTGGCTGTGAAATAAATATACTGATCATCACAGTACAAATCAAAGGATTAAAGACTTGTAGTTCATTATCAGATTATTTCAAAGAATACAGTCTGGTAATGAGCTAGGCCTACCAAAACTATTTCAGAGCATAACAGTTTTGATGAAAGTTTTTTTTTAATGGTGTTAAAATATACATAGCATAAAATGTATCATTTTAACCATATTTTGGCATACAATTTAGTTGTATTAAGTACGCTCACTGTCATACAACCATCGCCACCATCCATCTAAAGGAGACCATATCTTACACCACAAAGCAACTCTTGGCAAATACAAAAAAATAGAGATAATATATTGCATTCTATTGTACCATAATGGATAAAATTTAGAAATAAACAATAAAATACAAAATAGAAGCTACTCTAACATCTGGAGACTAAATAATATGCTATTTAATGACCAATGGATAGCAGAAGAAATCAGCGATGCAATTAAAAAAATACTTAGAGTTAAATGAGAATAACAAGACAACATATCAAAATCTCTGGAACACTTTGAAAGCAGTTCTAAGAGGAAAGTTCACTGAGCTTATTCATTAAAATAACAGAAAATCACCAAAGAAATAACCTAGGGGCTAGGGCTGGGGCTTAGCAGTAGAGCACTCATCTCGCCTGTGTGAAGCCCTGGGTTCAATCCTAAGCACCACATAAATACATAAATAAAAGAAAAAGGTATTGTGTCCACCTACAACTAAAAAAATATTTAAAAAAGAAAGAACCTAATATTACATCTCAAAGCCCTAGAAAAAGAAGAACAAATCAATACCAAAAGTAGTATAAGACAAGAAATAGTTAAAATCAGAATCAAAAATTAAACAAAAAAAATTTAAAAATCAAAACAAAGAAAAAGTTGTTTCTTTGAAAACAAATAAAATTGATAAACTCTTAGTCAAGCTAATGAAGAGAAAGAGAAAGAAAACTCAAATTACTAAAGTTCAAGATGAAAAAGGAAATATCACAATAGACACTACTGAAATGCAGATGATACTCCAAAGCTATTTTGAAAATTTATACTCCAATAAAATAGAAAATCTTGAAAACATCGACAAATTTCTAGAGACATATGACTTACCAGAATTGAATGAGGAGAACATAGAAAATTTAAACAGATCAATTTCAAGCAATGAAATAGAAGACGCCATCAAAAGTCTACGAACAAAGAAAAGCCCAGGACCACACAGATTCTCAGCAGAGTCCTACCAGACCTTCAAAGAAGAACTAACATCAATCCTCCTCAAATTATTCTAAGAAATAAAAAAGGAGAGAACCCATCCAAACTCATTCTATGAAGCTAGTATCACCCTGATACCACAACCACAAAGAAAACATGAAAAAAATTCCAAAGCAATATCCCTATTGAACAAAGGTGCAAAACTCCTTAATAAAATTCTGGAAAATCACATACAAAAATATATTTAAAATATAGTATGCCATGATCAAGTGGTGTTTATCCCAGGGATGCAAGGTAGGTTCAAATGCAGAAATCCACAAACATAATTCATCACATCAACAGACTTAAATACAAGAATCACATGAGTATCTCATAGATACATAAAAAGTATTTGGCAAAATACAGCATCCATTCATTTTAAAACACTATAAAAACTAGAGATGATAAAAACATTCCTCAATATTGTAAAAGCTGTATATACCCAAGGCCAACATCATCCTAAATGGAGAAAAATTGAAAGAATTCCCTCTAAACACTGGAACAAGGCAGGGATGCCCTCTTTTACTACTTCCTATTCAACCCAGTCCTGGAAACTCTAGCCAGAGCAATTAGAAAACAGAAATTAAAGGAATATGAGTAGGGAAAGAGGAACTCAAACTATCACTATATGGTGATGACATGATTCTATATTTTAAGGATCAAAAAAACTTCACTAGAAAACTTCTAGAACTAATAAATGAATTCAGCAAAGTAGCAGGATATAAAATTAACACCCACAAATCAATATCATTCCTATGCATCAGTGATAAATCAATTAAGAGCTTCAAAAAATATAAAATACCTGGAAATCAATCTAACAAAAGAGATGAAAGACCTCTACAATGAAAACTACAGAACTCTAAAGAGAGAAATTGAAGATCTTAGAATATGGAAAGATCTCCCAAGTTCTTGGATAAGCAGGATCAATATTGTCAAAATAGCCATATTACCAAAAGTGCTATACAGATTTAGTGCAATTCCTATTAATGTTCTGATGACATTCTTCATAGAAATAGAAAAAGTAGTTATGAAATTTATTTGAAAAAATAAAAGGCCCATAATAGACAAAAGCAATCCTCAGCAAGAAAAGTAGAGCAGGAGACATTACAATACCAGACTTTAAATTATACAACAAAGCTATGGTAAGAAAAACAGCATAGTATTGTTACCAAAAAAAAGGCATTAAGACCAAAGGAACAAAATAGAAGGCAAAGAAACATACCCACATAAATATAGTTATCTCCTGACAATAAATTATTCATTAGTCTGGGAATATCTTTATTTTATCTTTGTTCTGAAGGATATTTTTACTTGATATAGGATTTTCAGTTGACAGTTCTCTCTCAGTACTTTAAAAATGGTGTTCTACTTCCTTTTGACCACCATGGTTTCAAATGAGAAATCTGCAGTTACTTAAATTGTAGTTCCCCCATAAAAATACATCATGTTCTTCTGACTACTTTCAAGATTTTCTTATTGGTTTAAGCTTCCAACAGATTGATATGATGTATCTGGTGCATATTTCTTTGAGTTTATACTGTTTGGGGTTCTTTGAGCTTTTTGAATCTGCAGGTTTATGATGAGGTTCAGACACTAGTACATTAAATATTTGTTTACACTGCACTTTGGCTCCTCTCCTTCTGGGACTCCAATAACACAAATATTAGATGTTTTTATGTTGACCCCCATATTCCTGAGGCTCTGTCAAATTATTTTTTCAGTCCTTCTACTCTATTGTTTGAATTGAACAGTTTCTCTTGATTTATCTTAACATTTACTGACACTTTTGTCATCTCCACTCTTCTAATAAGCTTCAACAGTATGTTTTTAAATTTTCAATTACTGTATTTTTTATTTCTGAAATTTTTTATTTGCCTCTACTTTATATTTTCCATTTCTTAAACTTTATGACAATCTATATTTCCATTTGTTTTAAGAATGATCACTTTATTTGTTATAGTGTTATTTTAAGAGCTACCTTGGAGTCTTTACCAAATAATTGCAACATCTGTTCACATCTTGTCATTTGCATCTATTGATTGGGTTTTTTTCCAACACAAGATGAGATTGTTTTAGTAATTTTTATGCCATGTAATTTTGGATAATATCCTGGAAATTTTAAATAGTATGAAAATCCTGGATCTTATTTAATCTTATGGAGAATATCGATATTTTTTGATTTAGTAGACAATCTAAAAAAGTGAGTTAAGGCCATAAATTCAAACCAACTCTCCTTTGATAGGGTTTCAATGATAGTTCTGCTTTCAAAACATTTAAGTGCTGTTTTAATAATTCTGTGTTGTACCCCCAACCAATCATATTGGATCAATGGTCTTATCTCTTAGTTGAATTAGAAAGATCTATCCCTTAACTGAATTCTTGAAGTTTTTCATATAGTGTTTAGAATTAGATCGTGCATGCTTAGCTCAGAAATGAGTCCTCAGAGTGTTTAAATAACTCAACAACTTTCATGAGTTCCTTCTTGCTGTAATCAGTTTGATTCTTTCAAAGCTTGAGTTTTAGTTTTAAGAAGCATCAGAACAAACTTTGGTCTAATAATGATTTTCCCCACCAATGAGGGAACACCCTGCTGAGTAATTTATTCCATGTCTCAATAATTATGAGGTTTTTAACTCCAACTGGTGAGAATATAAACTAGTTATTAATATTATTATCTCAAACCCTGCAGATTGTTCCCTCTACGTCTTAGGGAGGAAATTCCCTGCCCTCAGACAGTTTTAGCACACACACATACTGGTCAGTAATTAGATAAAGACACAGTGAGGACTCTCCAAAATCTATGAAACCCTCTCACTCACTTCCCCCCCCATCATATCTCTCTCTCTCTCTCTCTCTCTCTCTCTCTCTCTCTCTCTCTCTCTCTCTCTTCACCTGTGAACTTAGCTACCTTGGTTTCCCTGGACTTCTAGAGTAATTTTCTCACCTTAGGAGAAGCACCGGACTAAACCTTGTTTCTTGCTCCCTGCACTGAAATCTAAACTCTCCAAGCAATAAGCTAGCACAACTATAGGATTTATCTCATTTTTTACCCCTCTCTCATAGGTCATTATTCCATATTACATGATGTGCTGTCTTTGAAACCATTATCCCATGTATTTTGTCTGGTATTGTGGATGCTTCAGGTAGTTTCTGGTATTGTAGATATTACTCCATCTTGGACGGAATCAAAAGTCTCCAAACTCTTGATACCAACTTCCAAATTCTGATGAGAAATGGTAATACGTAGATGGAGACATGAATGAATTGAAAATGTTAGGCATCCAGAAAACATGGGTTCTAAAGTACAATGTACAGGAAAAAAGGAGATAGAGTTACAAAGAAAGGTAGAAGTAAATAAAATATGGTAGCTGAGTTCAGCAAAGATTTGGGAAGAAAAGAAGGCAAGAAAGCATGAACTTTCAATGAGAAAATAATAGATTAATGATCTGGAAAAGTCCCCAACACAGTGGTTGATCAGGGAAGACAAGGATTTTGCATTAGTTACTGATATATGGATAAGACATTATACTGAGTGCTCAACAAACATTTGTTGAATGACTTAATGAATGAATATAGCTGATGCCAATCCCTTAGTCCCCATGAATAAGTGGAAATTTGGGGATGAAAGTTATATGTGAAAGTCCCATCTGGTTTCATTTGAAAGTCAGTTCTTGCTTATGTTGAGCAGCTGAAGGGAGAAATAGAAATGTGTTTAACAAGAAAGAATTTGTCCATTGTATAACAAGAAACATTGGAAGAATCTTCATTTTTTCCTTAGCTTTTCAAGACTTAAAAGAACAATAATTTTTTGAGATGTCCTTCAATTATACAATGAGGTCATAACTGGTACATTTAAATTTTTTCATTGTTTATTCTAAATTGACCAAGGAGACTGATGTATTTATTTTTCCTCTACATAGTCCACTGCATTTACACTTCAATATGAAATACTAAAACTGGTATGGTAAAAATATAAAATGCATTAATAAAAATAAAAGGCATATATATGAAAACTGAAACTAAGATGCCAAAATATTTCAAGTGTAAAAACTTTTCTGTGTGAGGGTCCATGTAAATGGTCCTAGTTTTTCTACTCCAATATTAACCTCATGTAACCCTATGCAATATCTCTTCAGAACCTAAAATTTATATTAAGTCCTAAAAGAATTAAAATAAATAATTTAGAAGTTTCCTCTCAAAGAGTATATATATACTCAAAGTTCCATAATACATGGTACTGTCCTATCCGTTAAACAGACAATTTCCTTCCTATTCAGAGAAAATAAGATGTTTAATGTAAAGAGACAGAATTTGAACTAGGACTTAAAAAATGCTGAGGCCTTCAGTATATTAAGAAGGAGGTAGGATGGGAGAGAATTCTAAGTAGAATCATAGAAACCTATAGAAACAAGAAAATAACTGGTTTTTATAATATCTGGATTATTTACAGGGCAATATTGAGAAACAAACAGATAAGGCCATAAAAGTCCTACAATTCAATGATAAATAGTTTTAAGCTAAGTTGATAGGTCCATCTAAATGTGACACTTTAGCAATGAAAAAAATGGCTCAGAACTTTCTAGGCTTATATAGAAAATGCCAGGAGATCAAATATGGAAAGCTGTTATTGACTTCAGTTCCCAGGATTCCCACTGTTTTGTTAAATAAAAGATCATTGACAACATTCACAAAATATTCACAAATTAATCTATGTTTCTACTTTTTGTTTGAATGAATCACAGCACATATATCTCACTCAAGTATAGGCACAAAAATCTTAATCTCCACTTTCCACATCATAAATATGAAATTTTAGAAGTGTTTTTCATAGACACTGCTAAATGTTTGGAGCACATCTGTAAGAAAGTGAGAAACAGCTGTTGTATCTAGGTTTAGCATACACATATTTGCACATGGTGCAATGTTTAGAAAATGTCTTCAACCTGTGCTCTTAAGACCTGCTGCTTGAAGAAATAGATAGAAAGAGAAAAAACATCATCACATATGAAGGTACTGGTCCGTAAACGTAGAAAATTACACTACTATTCAATCATTTAAAAAATCAATCATTTTCAAAGTGAATTCTATGAAACTCTAAGGATTCCACTGAAGTACCTCAGAATCCTCACATACAATCTCCTTCTCTATTCCCTTTCAAATTCATGTTATCTATTTTAATATTTACTTGTGCTTCTGATTTTGCAATTTTAAAAAATCAATAGTAGATGAAAACTTGATGTAGAAGAATTATCTTGATACTTATATTGATTTTCTTTCTATTACTGTTATAAAAAAATTGCCCCTCTACCCTAAAGAGTGGCTTAAACGAACTTTTTATTACATTAATGGAAACAAAAAGTATGAAGTGAGTTTTGCTGGACTAAAATTAAGATATTATGATGGTTTCAGTCCTTTCTGGAACCCCTAAGAAAGAATCCATTTCCTTGCCTTTTTCAGCATCTAGAAGCTGTTTACATGCCTTGGCCCATGACCTCCTTTCTTCATCTTCAAAGCCAGCAACAAGTCAAGTCCTTTTCATGAGACATATAATCTCTCTAATTTATACTTCTGCTCTGGTCTTCCACTTTTAAGGATCCTTATGATTATACTATGTCTACCTACATGATCCAAAACAATCCCCCTATTTTATGAAAAACTATTAAAAACCTTAATTCATTCACAATCTAAATTCCCCTTTTCATGAAAGGTGACATATTTACGGTTTCTGGGGATTGAGATATGGATATCCTGGGAGGGGGACATTATTATACCTATTTAACACTTAAGTTTCAAAAAGGCATATTAGAAAACAATAGACATATAGACACAGTATGAATTTGATTAAATACATAAAAATTGCATCTACATGAACAGCAAAAGTTACAGAAAAGTCCAAAAATATGATTATTACCAGGTAGTAGAATGGTGCTTTCTATTTACTTTTGGAGGGTTAAATGTATCTGCTAATTTTTATTCAACAAATTTTTATTACTTTTAAATAAAGAAAAATATTATTATTTCCAATTTAAAATCCCAAGTCTTGATAGACACATCTCCAAAAAGAATATATAGATAATAAATAAACACATAATAAGACAGCATCTTTAGTCATTAGAAATATGCAAAATAAAACAATGATATATCACTATAAACCTGTTTTAAAATCTTGAAACAAACGGCAATAGAAAGTGCTAGCAGGGATACAGAGTAAATGGAATTCTCAAAACTGCAGGTATAAAGGCAAATAGTATAATCAGATTAGAAAACAGTTTCCTACATAGGTAAACACACACTTACCATTTGACCCATAAATCCCACTCCACTAACTGAATCAAATGCCAATGAATTTTTTAAATTTTCACCAAAATATCTATATGTGCATGGTTATAACAACTTTATTCATCATTGCCCAAATTGGAAATGACCTGAATATTCTTCACTAAATATACTGAATATACAAACTATGATACTTCTATAAAATACAACATTATTTAGCCATTAAAAGGAACAAACTATGATTAATTCAACAGCCTGGATAAATCATAAATGCATGTTGTTGAGTGAAAGAAACCAGATTCAAAAGGCTATATAATTGCATGATTCTATTTATATGACATTCTGGAAAAAGTCAAACTATAGGAATAAAAAAGCAGATCTGTAATTGCCAGAGGTTAAGAGTAGAAGAGAAATTAACTATAAACAGGCACTATGAGGGAATTCAGTGGGTAATGGAACTATTCTGAATTGTGTTGTGATGGTGGGATACATGACTGTATGCATTCCTCACAAAAGTCCATAAAATTATATTCCATGAAGAGTAAATTGTATTGATTCCAAACATTAAAAAAAAAACAGAATGTCAGAGGAAGATAGAATGTAAACTGTGACAAATACTTCCAAGGGTATTATATGTGTACGTGTGTGCATGTGTGTGTGTACACGAATGTGATACAAAAATAAACATAGATATGAGTGTATGTGTATATGTGTGCACATTTATGCATTAGTGGGCAGACATACATTTCCAAGCTTTGTTCAATGACAGAACTAGAAGCAGTGACATCCCAATAGCAATGAGCACACTTAGCATCCAGTAAGTGGTCTCTAAATACTATTCTTCAATAAAAGAAACCAGGGAAATATTAGAAAAATATACTGTAGTTAATACCAACAAAATAAGAGTAGGGGAAATACAGATGAGCCTTGGGCATCTTATGTTGCTAGAAAGACAATTGGTGCTCAAAAAAAAAATGACATGTCAAAAAGATGCCAGAGTCAACCTGAAGGTGCTCCCAAAGATCAAAGCAGGGGCAATTTGAGAAAAATAATAATAATAATATTGAACGATAATTTAAAGTAAAAGTGAAAGGCAGAAAGTTCAATGGAAACAGTCTCTGAAAGTTATGGAATCAAGCAATATTAGTATTAATTAGTATTAACACTAATTAGTATTAATGCTAAGAGTGATAGGAAAGACAAGAAGTCAGCTCTTTGATCTGACTAGCTCACATTAGACTTGGCCAAACTAAAATAACTTAAGTCAGGACTATATGTTTACTTACCCTTAATTTTTCTTCAAAGATTATTTTTAATCATAAATATCCCTATACATTAAAAGCCATATATTAAATCTAACTGTTGTTGACTTTTTAATACGTATGATTCCATAATTATATGATTATATAAGTAGATTATAGATTATGTACACACATCTATATACACATAGATCTTCATACAAATAGTTTTCCTTTTTCTAAAAATTGGGTCATGACATAAAGATATTTCTCCAAACTTCATTTTTTTTCCTTTTAAAATCAGGCATTTATAAACAAGAAAGCACACACTAATTACATAAAAAATGGTTCTCCAATAGCAGAGTAAGCCATTGTATTGTCATCAGCAGCAGCATAGGACACAGGGGTGAGGGTTACAGGTTATAAAGGTAGAGGTGGGGTCTGCTTCCTTAATAAAAAACAAGAGAACCCTGACAGAGTGAGAGAAGGGGTGCTTCCCCCACCCAGGAGATGAGGGTGGGTGGCAAAAGCCCCAGAGACCTGGGTCCCAGGGAGCGAGGAGGGCTGGCCAGAGGCAGCAGCTAGCAGATGAGCATTTTTTGCCTCAGTTAAAAAACAACCCAGAAAATAAGACAACTAACAAGCAAGAAAATTTTCTGAAAAAGAATCCACCATATACGGGTATAATACAATGGTGTAAAATGAGACAGTATTTACATGTCAGCTGCTCTACACTGGCTATTTCTGTAGCAAAGCCAGGGAGGGACAGGTTAGCTGCTCCATAGATATGAATGAAAATGCTGGTTTTTTTTCCCTTTGTTAAAAATCTTCTTTCATGTAGAAACAATGAGGAATGAAGCTGAGCACAATCACCTGGACAATGGGCTACCACACAAAGTCAACAGCCAAGAGATAATTCTTCTCCCTCTTTATGAAAAGAAACTCACTTGTACCTCACTGACAGGAGAGTGGGCAGGCAAGGCAGGGACCTGGGACACCTTGGGACAAGGACCCAGGGATCCAGGCAGGAGCAGCTCTGGGAAGGCCAGAGCACATGCATGCTGCTGGTGAGGACAGCGGTGGCAGGTATGGGCTTATTTTCAAGTACATCATAGGTCTCTTTCCATATCAGCATATAGAGTTCTACCACATTCCTTTTAACAGTTATATTTATTTCAACTGAATGGATGTACAGATTTATCTAATCATTCCTCTATCAATGCATATATAATTATTTCTAGTATCCATTAACTGCTATAGTATTTCCGTAGAGTACTAGAGTAAGGATTATTAACAGTATGCCTCTTAATTTTTTATGCCAATTCCTATTCCCACCAGAAGTGGCCATTTTACACATACTTATCAATATTTTGTATTCTATATTTGCATGCATTTTCTTCTAATCTTTTATTCATTTTTATAAACATTTTATAAAAAAGTTTTATATAGTCAAATCTGCTACTCATTTCATTCATCATTTCTAAGTTTTATGATGTACATATTTATCAACAAGTTTAAAAATATACTTCCATGTTTCTTTAATTAGAAGAGCAGTTCAATTTAGAGTTGAAACTGTTTGGGATTTTTGTGTAAGATGTGAAGTAGAAAATAAAATATAAGCTTCATAATCAAATATTTAGCACTTACACTTCCTCATGAATCTGAAATGTTATAATCCATTTTTTATAAATTAAATCCCTATATATGCTTCCTTTTCCACATTCTGTACCACCAATCTTAAGTATTCCGGTATGTTAAAGACCTTAGCATTTTATTCTTTAAACATTTTCTAGCTACTCTCATGTATTTATTTTTTAAAATGAACTTTAAAATCAACTTGCCAAATTTCACCCCCTGAAAACTTTCTGGGATTCAAATTAGAATTGTATTATTAGTGGTATAGCAACTAAGTATATTTCTCCTGATATGATAAAAGATGAAATACACAGCATTTGGGAATAAATGATAGTTTTCATCACAAGAAACGTGAAATGTTGCTCTATTTATTCAGATTTAGTTTAAGGAGATTCAGTAAAGTTTTCCTAATCTCTTTGTTTAGATTCATGTCTTTCTGGTTAAATTTATTTCAATTTTAGACAAAATTACTTTGAATCATTCAAGAAACAAAATAATTATATATAAAGGAACAAAGTCATAGTTCTTCTCTATAATACCAAATGAAAAACAATTGCATATTATAGAATTTAAGGGTAAATGACTATTACCACAATGCTTTTTAACAAACCAAGTTGTCATTCTTACACACACAAAAAACAATATGGCTACAAATGTGGCTGCAAAGGTAGAAAAGAGAATTTTTCAGGGTAATAAAATCTTGTATATCTTGATGGTGGATGTAGTTACATGACCATTAACTATGTTATAATTTGTCAAAATCATTTTTGCTGCATGTAAAGTATATCTAAATAAATCTGACTTTATAACATTGATAACATTTAAAAATACATATAACCTTTTAACCAGAAATCCCACTTGAGAAATCTACAAAAATAAATGCATCAGTAAAAAAGGATATACATATATATGTATATGCACACAAATGGTTTGCATGGGCAAATTTAAAAACATAATACAAATAATAATCCTTCATAATTTATATTGAAAAATACTTTGACAATAGTTTTTTTTTTAATTTTTAATTGTAGATGGACACAATACCTTTATTTTGTTTATTTAGTTTGTTTTGTTTTTTGTGGTGCTGGGGATTGAACCCAGTGCCTCACACATGCTAGGCAAGCACTCTACCACTGAGCCACAACCCCAGGATCTTGACAATAGTTTTGACAGCAAAAAGTTTTTTAAATAGTGTTGCTCACAATTGGCTATTACTTTAAAATCTATAAGGCCAAATGCCCTCACAGCAAAATTTAATCTCTTCAAAGTCTAAACTTATTATACTGCTAACATTTTGAGCTAGACAACAGGGAATGGATTTCACTTGCATTATCTAATCTAAATCTAGCAACAACCTTTTGCAGTAGCTACTACTACTATCCTCATTTTGCCCACAAGTAAAACAGTTCTAAGAAAGTTAACTAACTCATCCAAAATCACAAAGCTAAAAAGTGACAAAGCCAGGATTTGAACCTAGTCTAATTCAAGAACCTATGCACTTAGTTATCACAATATTCTCTTCTAAATTGATTCTGTACCATGATTTTCAAACTTTGAAGGAGAAAAAAAAACTTTCTAAAACCATCCAACAGAACAAGCAGGCTCGAGAGATAATAGGATAATATCCTAACTTTTGTCTTTCTTATCCCTTCCAAATACATTTCATGGGACAAGCATTTCCTATGTCCTGGATAGAATCTTGAGATGTTTCATGGCTTTTGACTCTCACTCTCAGGTAATAAAATAATCTATGGTCATTTTAAAGACTCAGTCACAATCTCAAAATTTACAAATATGTCTGATCCCAAGTTATAATGAAACTTTCACATTTCACTCAAAATTATATCTATCTTCTGTCCAAATAATTGCACAAGGGTAAGGAGAAGTAGGGGAAGAAAGAAAATTCTTGTTTAATAATAATAATAATAATAATAATTATCATTGTTATTTGGCTTAAAACTTCCTCTCTCTCCTCCCCTGCAAAATATCCTTGACTTAGAAGAATGCATTCTATTTTGGAAATCCTTTGCTCCCTCCTCAAGCTCTAGGAAAACAGTAGTCCACCTCTGCTATTTGCTCTTATTTGACACTCTGGGACTTTCTGATGAACTGTATGTCTCTACACTAGCTCTTGTTCCTATAACAACACATTAAATCCACAAGAAACACTCTGTATTCTCCCTGACAAATACTCTGGGAATGCAAGCCAATCATAATACATTAACAATTTTCCTTTAACCCACCATGAATAAAGAAAGCCTACCTATTTTTTATTATCTAAATTTCCTACCAAGAAGTGAGTTCACTAAGTCCCTCTCCTCGACACAATGGGAGACAATTCATATCAATGACTTCAAACATCCCTTCTCTCTTGACCTTACATGAAGAGAATAGCATTCTCACCTCACCCCTAGGAAAGAGATGTGGAGAAAGATTCACAATACTCTTTTTTCCAAATAAAACTTCCTTTAAAATTTTCTTCAAATATTTAACTATAATATCCTTCATAAGGGTGAAGAGAGATTCTATGACTAGTTTCCAAGCATATCCTTCTGCATCTTGGACTGGTATTTTGCTTTAATATGCAATATGTATTGTATATTGTTGCCTTAGTAGCAACCCCCAATTTAACATGTTGTTATTCTTCCTTATAGTGGAATATAGAGTTTTCATGAAAAATCTTCATATAATTCTAAGAGTCCACAGGACAGGTCTTCTACTGAATCATCATTAAATGAAGCAGCTTTAAAGAAACCTGGACAAGATGTAAGGGTGATCTGACTATGACATCTGTCACCCCATTGATTGCCAATGTTGATTTTGTTGATCTGGCTGGGTAGGCAGGTGTCCCCTTCCTCCCTCATCTCTCTATGAGTTCCCCTCCTGAAGCTGTGCACTTGGTGGAAGAAGATGACCTTCCCAGATACAGGAGGACTATTCTTCATTCAAGGGTATAGGAGTAGCTACGCTGCCCAGCTAGAAATTCCAGACAAGTTCTCAAGGAAACCTGAACAGTTTGGCTCTTTCTTTCCATATCTTTACCCAGGAGCTGGTTGACTAGAGATCAATGGTCATTATTTGGTAATTTATAGTCATAAATGGCAGAATTCTATAATTGTCATTTGGAGGAAATACTTGCCTCACACTATTTTAGTGGTATTATCTGTTCTCCTATTTCTGATGAGATCTTTCCAAAACACCAACCTCTTTTAGAACTGCTAACATTTATATAACATTTATTATACTGCCCTGGCCTTCCTTCCAATTTCACAGAAAATACTCTTCTGTGCTTAATCTCTGATGATCCAAAACAAAATTTTTGAAACTACACAATCTTTTACCATTAGTCATCTAACCAAGATTTAATAGCAATATTTTTTTCAAATCCTTGAAACAATTGGTTTGAAAACATTTAAAATTAGTTCATAAAGTTTGGAATTTCATGGAAATGATTCTCCTGAAAATGCCAACTGCTTATTTATTTTTAAATGGTAATATTATACATTTCTTATTTGATGACATTCACATTTCTGTGAGGAATTAAACAAACATGTGCAGCAACATGTTAAGTGAAAAATGGGAAGGGCTGATTCCAAACAGGTGAAGCCAATTATCATAATATAGACTCTTCATTTTAAAACAAATAAACAAAAATTTCATTTTCTCTACAAATTTTAAGACCTTAAAAACATCCAGATAATAGGAAGTCCCAAAAGTTTGTGGACTTGCTAAGACAGCTGCCCCTTTGCAGCTATAAAGAGTTGTGAGCTTCCATTGGTAAATTCAAGTGGAAGCTAGCATTTTTAAGAAAGGGAAATAGCAAGCAAGTCCTAGGATTCTCAAATATCTTCACAGGTTAAATATTTGGAAAGGTCAAGGCACCAATCAACATTAGAATGTGGGAAACTTAATTTTTATGTAATTTTTTTATTTATATATGACAGCAGAATGCATTACAATTCTTTTTACATATATAAAGCACAATTTTTCTTATCTCTGGTTGTATACATAGTATATTCACACCAGTTTGTGTCTTCATACATGTACTTTGGATAATAATCATCATCACATTCCACCATTATTAATTACCCCATGCCCCCTCCCTTCCCCTTGAACCCCTCTGCCCTATATAGAGTTTGTCTATTCCTCCCATGCTCCCGCTCCCTATCCTGCTATGAATCAGCCTCGTTATATCAAAGAAAACATTCAGTATTTGGTTTTTTAGGATTGGCTAACTTCACTTAGCATTATATTCTCCAACTCCATCCATTGACCTGCAAATACCATTATTTTATTCTCTTTTATTGCTGAGTAATATTCCATTGTGTATATATGCCACATATTTTTATCCATTCATCAATTGAAGGGCATCTAGGTTGGTTACACAGTTTAGCTATTGTGAATTGTGTTCCTATAAACATTGATGTGGCTGTGCCTTGTAGTATGCTGTTTTTAAGTCCTTTGGTATACACGGAGGGGAGAGATAGCTGGGTCAAATGGTGGTTCCATTCCCAAATTTCCAAGAAATCTCCATACAGCTTTCCATATTGGCTGCACCAATTTGCAGTCCTACCAGCAGTGTATGAATGTACCTTTTCCCCCACATCCTTGCCAACACTTATTGTTGTTTGTATGCATAATAGCTGCCATTCTGACTGGAGTGAGATGAAATCTCAGAGTGGTTTGATTTGCATTTCTCTAATTGCTAGTGATAATGAATATTTTTTCATGTATTTGTTGAATGATTGTACATCATCTTCTGAGAAGTGTCTCTTCAGGTCCTTGACCCATTTATTGATTGGGTTATTTGGTTTTTTGGTGCTTAGCTTTTTGAGTTCTTTATATACCCTAGTGATTAGTGCACTATCTGATGTGTGAGGGATAAAGATTTACTCCAAAGATGTAGGCTCTCTATTCACCTCACAGATTGTTTCTTTTGCTGAGGAGAAGCTTTTTAGTTTGAGTTCATCCCATTTATTGATTCTTGATTTTAATTCTTGTGCCACAGGAGTCTTATTAAGGAAGTTGGGGCCTAATCCCAAATGATAGATTAGGGCCTACTTTTTCTTCTATTACATGAAGGGTCTCTGGTTGTATTCATAGGTCCTTGATCCATTTTGAGTTGAGTTTTGTGCATGATGAGAGATAGGGGTTTAATTTCATTTTGTCGCATATAGACTTCCAGTTTTCCCAGCACCATTTGTTAAAGAGGCTATCTTTTTCTCCAATGCAGGTTTTTTGGTGCCTTTGTCTAATATAAAATAATTGGAGTTTTGTGGGTTGGTCTCTATGTCCCGTGTTCTGTACCATTGGTCTACCAGTCTGTTTTGGTGCCAATACCATGCTGTTTTTGTTACTATTGCTCTGTAATACAGTTTAAGGTCTGGTATAGTGATGCCACCTGCTTCACTCTTCCTGCTAAGGATTGCTTTAGCTATTCTGGGTCTCTTATTTTTCCAGATGTATTTCATGATTGCTTTTTCTATTTCTATGAGGAATGTCATTGGAATTTTGATCGGAATTGCATTAAATCTGTATAGTGCTTTTGGAAATGTGGTCTTTTGGTAAGTTGATTCCCAAGGTGTTGTTTGTTTTTTTGTTTTCTGAGGCTATTGAGAATGGGGTAGTTTTCTTCATTTCCCTTTCTGATGATTTGTCACTGTTATACAAAAATGCCTTTGATTTATGGGTGTTGATTTTATACCCTGCTACTTTATTGAATTCATTTTCTAGTTCTAGGAGTTTTCTGGTGGAAGTTTTAGGGTCTTCCAGGTATAGAATCATATAACCAGCAAATAGAGCCAATTTGAGTTCTTCTTTTTCTATGTGTGTCCCTTTAATTGGGAACTATTAATTTTTTACCAAAAAATATATAAAATAAGCTGTTGCTGATGACTATCTCAGTTTTATCTAATAACTCAGTTGTTGGCAAACATTTCTGAGATCACCCAAGAAGCACATTTTTAAAACTTAAATTAGTAGCATTTTTTTAAGAGTTGAGCTTTGAAATTTCAAAAAGTGTAGTAGCCGATTCTGATTTGAGAAAAGGATGTCAATTGGCCCCAATCCAATACATAAAGTGGGATTCAAAGAAAGACAGAAAGTGATAAGAGCATTTTGTTCTGCTGGGAGACTGACAGGTCATTTCTGAGAGAGGTCTGTGAGTTTTATTCAGAGACGAGTTTTATCAATGGATTTTTTTAGTTTTATCTTACTAGAATCACTAAACCTTGGAAGTCAGGTGTATAGGCTAATAAAGTTGTCTACTATTCCTCTGGTGTTTGCTACAGGTGTTTTCTGAGTAGGCTGTTTCCATGTGTTTACCCGTTCATTTGCTATTAAGGTTTCTTTGGGTTAGAGTGGAGTATATTCCAAAAAGAGGTATTCTATAAGTAAAGTAAATATGGACTATGAATAATTTAAAATAATTAGGGAACGGTACTGTCATAACACTGAAGAACAACAACAACAAAATCAGGCACTCTGAATTGTGTTGCTATCTGTATTGTGTTACTATCTGTTTTCTAGATTACTAATTTTTTAACTGAGACTGAGATCCCTCTGACAGGAGAATCTATATCTTCCTCTTCTATAAATGTTGTTCTACTTAGATAAGGCTGGTCAGAAACAATGTCAGTCAGCATCACTTTACTTAAAATAATTAATAATAAAGGTAAGATTATTATAATTCTTATTTTTATGGCAGATGGAATGGAAGTTTAAAAAAATGAATGCTGATATTTAAGTCAGATATCAAAAGAGTATGTAAGTGCTAAAGATCTTATTTAAGTCTTTTATTAAGGAATATTCATGAATTTTTATTTGTTTGTCAAATTCTTCTCCATAAAATGAGGTTAAATAGTACCCCTATATACATGTATGTGCATGCACACACATGTATCTTTTTATAATCATAAAAGATTGACATATGTAGAATTCCCCAACATAATTCTACTTTATATAGATATAAACATTTGTGGACTAAATTTAATGACAATGAGCCACTCCAGCTTATAAGTAGATTGTTTATATGCACACACACACACACACACACACACACACACACACATATAAATAATATATGTAGTAATTAAATTTCCAGATTTTCCAAAAACTATTCATATTTAACTTACATTATTGTCCCCAAAACCCTATTAGGATAGCTATAACTCAGAGAACACCAGAGACAAAACACCTGAGAATGTAAAAAGAAAAAAAGGAAAATGAAGATGTTAATAAAAGTAACAAACACATCTTAACCAGGTGCCATAATTCTCACTTTAAAATCAGTCTATCTCTGACCAGTCTATAACTGGTGCCCTAATTTTCAAATGTTATTTCAATAACTATAATGTCACTTTCCTAGTGTTCATGAGGTAGAATTGGTACACTTGAAATAAGCATTACTATAAAGTTTCCAGAGAACTTTGAAGTCCTAGGGGTGGTTCTTGAGAAACAGGCACAATGTAAGGAATGAACTTCTTATTCATTCTAAGTGTATACATACACATGCACACATGTGTGCACACATACCTGGATACACACAAATGTATATATTCCAAAGGTCAAAACTGGAGAAGTGTCATGAATAAAATGGGGGAATAGAATGTACCAGGCTTCTCTGTGTCCACAAAAAGTTCAACTAATAACTAACCACAGACAAGAATACCCTGTGAAAACCCTAAAACTTAAGAATAAGACAGATACCTGCATGCCAGTTGCATAATCTGGAATAAAGTCACATGCCATTCCAAAACAATCTTAGGGCTCATGATTTCTACAGTGAGCAAAGACAATTTGAGGCAGAAATCCAGGTTTCCCAGCATTCCAGAATACTTTCCAGGAAGCCAAACCTAATCTAATCTCATAGGAAACACAGGAGGTTATGCATAGATAGAACACCTGAAGTCAGATGGAAACACCAAGGAAGGGGAACTCTCAAGGACCAACATGCGAATCTTGGTGATAACTTTCTGTACCTGGCAACAGTGGCACCTGATTAGAGGAATCAGCCAACAGGACAACCCAACTACAAAGTCAAGGTGGTCACTCCCAGAAGTGTTTGGAAGTTTTAAATGGTTGAATCCCTAGTAGTCATCTTACAGGCCTACCTAGCCTCATACTCTAAGAATCTATCCTAGGTTCTCACCAGGAGAAACAGAGACCAACCACAGTGCAATCTGGCAAAAAAGGAAAAAAGAAAAAAGAAAAGAAAAAAAACAGAAGCTAATTCTGCCACTCCCAGGAGTTAAAATGACATTCTACCCAGAACAACCAACACAACACACTTCATCAAAGAGTATGGGCTAGTTCAGCCTATCCTGGAGTTTAAACAACATTTAATTCAACCTAAAAACCTACAATTCTCCACCTTCACAGGGAGGCAACAATCATGCCTTTCTACCTAGATAGCAGTTGGTCCCATCCCCCCAAACAACAATACTTCCTAAATGTGGGACCCAGCCTGCAACTACTCTACCCAATCAAAGAACTCAAATGACGGTACCACCTGGCCAGAAATACACCCTGTAGTCTGAACCAATCATAAGTGATTGCAGTACCCAAGAAAGCAGCAGTTCTACACAATTACAGAGATAGGCCAGTGGTCTTCCTGAGCAGAATAATTCAGGCATAGGCCCTCTCATATAAGAGGTCATTAACAGCTGGCCCATGCAGAATCACAAGTAAAACTAGTAAATGTCCCTACCTGCTAAAGAACACTTGTAAAAACCAGAAAAAGTGATTGTGTCATCAAATATTCAGACATCAATGAGAAGACACAAGGAATAAAAAGAAGCATGGAAGCATGACATCTCCGAAACAAACTAGTAAAAGATATAACAATGGACAATAAGGAAAAGGCGATCTATGAAATGACAATGTTTTCAGAGGAATCCTATTAAAGAAGTCCAATGAATTACAAGAATATATGAATAAAATTAAATTTAAAAGGCGATATACAAACAAGAGAGAAAAATGACAAAAAAATAAACAATTTTTAAATTCTAGAGATGAAGAACACAATGACTAATATGAAAAATCCAATAGAAAGTTTCCACAGGAGACAGGAGGTTCTGTTAAAAAAAAAAACTCAAGCGAAGCTAGCCAAGCCCTAAAAAACAAATGCCAAATGTCTTCTTTGATATAAGGAGAGTAATTAAGAACAGACTAGGGAAGAAGAGCACAAGAAGAAGACCATCATTAAACAGGGTTGAGAGGTGGGAGGGAAAGGGAGAGAGAAGGGAAATAGCATTGAAATGGAACGAAACCCTCAGGTTTATACAAAATTACATTACATGCTTCTTTTTATTCCTGTGTCTTCTCATTGATGTGAGGGGAAAGGGAAAAATAATACAAGGGGGAGGAATGAATTACAGTAGAGGGGGTAGAGAGAGAAGAGGGGAGGGGAGGGGAGGGGAGGGGGGATAGTAGAGGATAGGAAAGGCAGCAGAATACAACAGACACTAGGATGGCAATATGTAAAGCAATGGAAGTGAAACTGATGTGATTCTGCAAGCTGTATAAGGGGTAATATGGGAGTGCATAACCCACTTGAATCAAAATGTGAAATATGATATATCAAGAACTATGTAATGGAGGGGTAAGACAAGATAATACAAATGGAAGAAATGATTTACAGTAGAAGGGGTAGAGAGAGAAAAGGGGAGGGGAGGGGAGGGGAGGGGGGATAGTAGAGAATAGGACTGACAGCAGAATACATCAGACACTAGAAAGGCAATATGTCAATCAATGGAAGGGTAACTGATGTGATACAGCAATCTGTATACGGGGTAAAGTTGGGAGTTCATAACCCGCTTGAATCAAACTGTGAAATATGATGTATTAAGAATTGTGTAAGGTTTTGAACGACCAACAATAAAAAAAATAAATTAATTAAAAAAAAGAGTAATTACTCATTCATAAGTATTGACTGAGTATATTCTCTGCATGGTACTACCTATAAATTGGTGATGAGCAAAATAAATATGGCCATTACTTTCAAAAAAAAAACTCATATAATCTCAAATATGGGACATTTGAAGTTATCCCCAAGACTAAAAAGGAAAAAAATGAAAAGAAATTAAGAAATCCAACTGAAAATCGTGGATTAGAGAAAATCACTTTCCTGATTGCTCCATGGCACAGAACCAAGAATTCAGACATGCAGCTTCTCAGCAAGATGAGAAAGGGGAACTTTTCTGGAAATTAGTTTTGAAAATTCAAAGCAGATCTCAGACTCAGGTGGTTGTATATAACAAAATAAAGAAGAAATCCTCAGCGCTTCCACCATCTGAAATAGTGTCAGCAGATGTGATCTCCCCTATGATAAATAGTAGAGCAATACGTCAATTAAAGGAACTCAATTTTTTTTTTTTTTGGGTTGGTACCGGGGATTGAACTCAGGGGATACTCAACCACTGAGCCACATCCCCAGCCCTATCTTGTATTTTATTTAGAGACAGGGTCTCACTGAGTTGTTTAGCACCTCGATGTTGCCGGGGCTGGCTTTGAACTTTAAATTCTCCTGTCTCAGCCTCCCAAGCCCCTGGGATTACCGGTGTGCACCACCATGCCTGGCAGGAACCTACATTTTTAGGAGGTCTGAGCTTTGTCTGGATACAAAGAGATCAGAGATAAAAGACACCTGACAAATCCAAAAGTTGTCCTGAACAGCATTATTGTGTGGGAAAGAAGCTGCATTTCTCCCAGCTACCAGAAAAATCAAAGGAACCATTCTGAAGTGCCACCAGAGGGAAATGACAGCTGGGGAACCAAATCCTCACAACTGTGCTTAACCCAAAAAAAACAGGTTTGGCAAACCCACACCACACAGCATAGTGTGTGCCTAAGAGACCAGGAGAAAATCAAATGTGGGAAGGGGTTTATACAAGGGGAATACTGGTCAGGGAAAGAATCTGGGCTTGTCTCATCCCTCTCCAGAATGGCCACTAGAAAGATTGGCTGAGAGAGTTGTGCCTAGCTGGGAGAGATGCAGCTGGCTGAAAATTCAAAAGAGCAGAGGAGAAATTGATTGCATTTGAAGTCTGAACCCAAGAGTCCACAAAACACCAAGTTGATGAGTGACTAAGAGGAAAAAGAATTGGCCCCTCCATTGCATGAGTGAAATCCAGGGGGTTTCCTGCAGGACAGTCTCCTAATGTGGACCAGCAACTGCCCAGCCCAGGAGGTGTGCTGATTTAAAAACATCAGCCCTATCTGCCATTCAAGGAAGATCCTGGAGGACACTTAAGTTTAAATCCCAACCCCAGGAGTCCTGCCTATGGGATTTACCTTCATACACCAGCAAATCCACCTAAAACACTTAAGAAAGGAAGCTGAGAATCTCTTGAACTTCAATAATAGCAATTCTTTAACTTTTCATCAATATCCTTCTTCTTCTTCTTTTTTCTTCCTTTCTTTCTTTTTCTACTCTCTGTTCAATTGTGACCTGAATGGTTCATGGACACTTATAAATATTTATACCTGTTTCTTTTTTCTCATTCCCAGCATTTTTTGAAGGTAGTTATTTCTCAGATATCAGTATTTTAAAACTAAGATGTTTGATTAGAAAATAATCAATTTGGTTCTTGTATTATTTTACTTTTATTTTTTATTATTTAAAAACTTTTTACTTTATACATTTTTATCACACTTATGTGTCTCCCTCGATTCTTTCTCTTTTCCTCTGCTAAAAGCCAATCTTTATTCATTTCCCTATTACTCTTCCTTTATTTTTCATTTCTATTTTCTTTCCTCTTCCCTCACAACCATGACATCCTACATCAATTCTTTCTATTCCTGTTCAAAACTTAAAATTAAAAAAAAATATGTAAACTTGCTGTTTTTACTGTTGGCAATAACTGATCATATCATTTCTGTTTATTGTGACAATTAACATCGTAGATGCCAAAGCAGGAACTATTTGACTTAAAGCTGTAAACTGTTTGCATTGATTGTAGGTATTATCTGTCTCCCCCTAAACTAAACTGTGAGGTACTAGAAACCTCAGGGACATTGTAAATCCACAAGATATAAACTCTGTTGCTTCAAAACCACACTATTAAATGGGCAGACACACAAACAAGATGAAAAAGCAAGAGAACAAATTACCCCAAACAAACTAATATAATTCAGTAATAGAATCCATCAATCCTACAGTGGAAGAAATGTCAGAGAAGGAGTTTAGAATGATTATAGTTAAGTTGATTGGAAAGATAAAAGAAGTATGGGGTGACTTCAGGGAGAAAATACATGAAACAAAAGATTACTTCAACAAAGACATGGAGATTCGGGGATGAGGGGGAAGCAGAAATACTCAAAATGAAGGAATCAATGAACCAAATTAAAAATTAATTGGAAAGCATCATCAGCAGACTAGACTCCTTGGAAGACAGAATTTCAGGCAATGAAGACAAAATATATAATCTTGAAAGATTTTATATAAATATATTTTATATATATATTATATATATATAATATATATATTATATATATATTATATATATATAATCTTGACATCTTTTCTTGGAGAAAGGATGTCAAGAGACCATGAACAGAACTTCGATGAAATACAGGACAAAATGAAAAGAGCAAACTTAAGATTTATTGGTATAGATGAAAGCTCAGGGATATAAACCAAATAAATGTAAAATCTTTTCAAAGAAATAATATCAGAAAATTTCCCAAACTTAAGAATGAAATGGAAAATCAAATACGGGAGGTTAACAAGAACCCAACCATACAAAATTATATCAGACCCACACCAAGGCACATTATTATGAAAATGTCCAGCATACAGAATAAGAATAGAATTTAAAGCCTGCCAGAGAAAAATGACAGGTTACATTTAGAGGGAAACCAATCCAGATCTCAGCTGATTTCTCAACTCAGACTCTCAAAACTAGGAGATCTTGGAATAATATGTACCAAGCTCTGAAAGAAAATGGTTGCCAACCAAGAATACTACACCCAGAAAAATTAAGCTTCAGAATTTAGGATGAAATAAAAATCTTCCATAATCACAAAAGTTAAAAGAATTTGCATCTAGAAGTCCTGCTCTACAGAACATTCTCAGCAAAATATTACATAAAGAAGAAGTAAAAAATAAAACTAAACACCAGCAAAGGGAGAAACAACATTAGAAGAATAGTCAATCATAAAAGAATCTAATTGATATTTAAAAACAGAAATAAATCAAAATGACAGGGAATAAAAAATCATTTAATAATAATATTGAATGTAAATGGTCTAAACTCATCACTAAAAAGAAATATATTGGCAGACTGGATTTAAAAAATAAGACCCAGCAATATGCTATCTCCAAGAGAGTCACCTAATAGACAAAGTCATCTAAAGACTGAAAGTAAAAGGAATTGAAAAGAACATATCAATCACATGGATCACATAAACATGCAGAGGTTTCTATCCTCATATTAGATAAAGTGGACTTCAAGCCAAAATTAATCATAAGGGAAAATGAAGGGAATTACAAAATGCTTAAGGGAATTATACATCAACAAGACATAAAAATAGTATATATTTATGCCCCCAAATAATGTATGCATCTATATACATCAAAAAAACCCTTCTCAATTTCAATAATCAAGTAGACCACAGCACAATAATAGTGGGTGACTTTAACACAACTCTTAGGACTGGATAGATCCTCCAAGCAAAAACTAAATAAAGAAACCATAGAAATAAAAAATAAAATAATTCAGACTTAACAGACATATATAGAAGATTTCATCCATCAATGATTAAATACACTTTCTTCTCAGAAGCACATGAATCTATCTCCAAAATAGGCCATATCTTATGCCATAAAATAACTCATAGCAAATACCAAAAAAAAAACCACATACACACACACAGATAATACCTTGAATTCTATCAGATCATAATGGAATGAAATTGTAAGTCTATGATAAAATAAAAAGTATAAGCTACTCTAACACTTGAAAACTAAATATTACACTACTGAATGACCAATGGACAGCAGAAAAAATCAGGGATGAAATTAAAAAAAACTTAGAGGTAAATGAGAACAGAAAGACAACCTATGAGAATCTCTGGAACACTATGAAGGCAGTGCTAAGAGGAAAGTTTATTGCATTGAGTTCATTCATTAAATGAATAGAAAATCAACAAATAAATAACCTAACATTACATCTCAGAGCTCAAAAAGAAGAACAAAAGCATTAGAAGACTGGAAAAAAATTAAAATCAGAGGCAAATTAATGAAATTGAAACAAAGAAAATGCCTAAAAATAAATTTAAACATGGAGGTAAAAAATCTGTACAGTAAAAATTATTAAACACTGATCAAAAAAATTGAAGAGGAACAAAAGAATGCAAAGACATCTCATGTTCATGGAATAGTGAATATTGTTAAAAATGTCCATATCAAAGCTACCTATGGATTCAACACAAGGTTTATCAATCAAAATACTAATGATGTGTTTCACAGAAATCAGAAAAAAAAATTTTAAACCCTAATATTTTCATGAAACCACAAAAGACCCAAAATACCCATAGCAATCTTGAGCAAAAAAAAGAGAGAGCTACAGGAGTCACACTACTTTAAAATATACTACAAAGCAATAGTATGGTACTTGCTTAAAATTTGACACACAGACCAGTGAAAGAGAATCGAAAGCCCAGAAATACATTCATACATTTACAACTGTGTGAGTCAGATTTCCATCACTGTGACAACATATCTAATAAAATGAATTTAGAGGAGAAAAGACTCATTTCAGCTCATGGTTTCATAGTTTTCAGTCCATGGTCATTTGACTAGATTGATTCTGCAACTGTGTTAAAACAGAACATCATGGTAGAAAGCACATTACAGAGCAGAGTTGCTCACTTCATGGAGGCCAGGAAACAGAGAAAAAGGAAGGAAGAAATAAAGGAAAGTAGGGAACCAGAGAGGGACCAGGTGCAAGCTATTCACTTTCAGGCTATGCCCGAAGTGACTGATTTTCTCCAAGTAGGCCCCACATCCTACAGTTTCCACTCCTTCCCTATGAAACCTTCAAATGATAAATCCCTCAATGGGAGTCAGAGCCCTCGTGATTCAATTACTTCCTAAAAGCTCCACCTCTGAACATTGCTGCAATGAGGACCAAGCCTTCAACATCTGAGCCTTTGGGGGTCATTCCAGATCCAAACCATAATAGCTTCCAAACCTCAAAGGCTTATGTCCATCTCACAATGCAAAATACATTTGGTCCATCTCCAATAGTCTCATAAGTCTCAAGAGTTCCTACATTATCCAAAAGTCTAAGTCTGAAGTCTCCTAAGACTCAAAACAAGTTGTGAGCCCCTGTAAAGGCCAAAAACAAGTTACATACTTCCAGTATACAAGGTGTGACAGGAACAGGGTTAACATTTCCATCCAAAATAGAGGAATAGAGGGATAGGAAGGAAGGATCAAACCAAAGCAGTGGGAAAACTTTAAATCCTGTAGTAGTTCCATGTCTTACAACAAGGGCACATAGCAAGATGTGAACTACAAAGGGCTTGAGCGGCCTTGCCATTATTGGTTTGCTGCTTGAAGCCCACATGGCTTACCACTTGGGGTTGTACTTCTTCCTGCTTGATGCATTCCTTGGTAGATGTTCCATATTCCTGGCATCTCTACATTTCAGGAGTCATTATTCCAGTCTTGGCTTCACTCTTACAACTTCACACTGTGCCCTCTCAGGGACTATATACAAGGATTCAGACCCTGACACATTTCCTATCCTCCTAGGGCTTCCTCTGAAATCTTGGTAGAAATTTCTATAACCCTATATCTGTGAATTTCTCATGCCTGCAATACCAGCACCATATGCAATATACCAAGGTCTGCTGCTAACAGGAACAGGAGCCAGTCCCCATTAGGCAATAGCTGCATGGCCTCAGTGCCTAGATGGCTGAATATGATGAAACCAATCCTGGGAAAACAATGCCCTAGGCAGCCCTCTGGGAGCAGAGTACCCTCATACTCTCTTCTCAAAGCAAAGTCTTTCAATCCACCAAATTGAACTGGTGTGTATTCTTAATAACACCACTGCACTGAAAATATCTCCTGATGCTCAATTTGAATGTCTACAAAATTTTTTAAAAACTTGAGTATTTGATTGGTGCCTGAAAAAATAATTTTTAATGGTTTCTTTTAAACATCACTACAGATTCTTCAGACATTAAGAGAATCCTAAGAGTAGGCTATGAGCAACTCAATGCCAATAAATTTGGAAACTTAAGTAAAATGAGAAAACTACTTTTAAAAATGTATAACTTAACAAAATTAACTAAAAAAGAAGTAGAAAACCGAATAAACCTATATATGTACAAGAAACTAAATTATATAAAAATTTCCCACAAACCTGTTAAGACACAATTGGGTTCATTAGTGAATTCTATGCCTTCAAAGAAAACATAACATCAATTTAAAAAAAAAAGTTTTGAGAAAATAAAGAAAAAAAAACTAATGCTTACACTTCATTTTGTAAACCTTATGTTCTTACCAAAATTTGATAAGGACATTAGAGGGGAAAAAATGCTAATGACCAATAGTCTAAATCTTCAACTACATAACTAAGTCAGCAAAGAATAGTCTTTTCAACAAATATTGCTGGAACAACTGGATAAACATTTGCAAAAATAAACATTAATCTCTCCCTGGAAAAGTTAATCTAAATCATAGACCTCAGTATAATTTATGTGAAATGGATCATAGCCCTCAGTGTGAAAGTTCAACCTATAAAATTGTCTAGAAGAAAACAGAGGAGAAAAACTTTTGTGCCCATTGGTAGTAGACAAAGATTTCTTATATGTGACACAGAACCATAAAAAAAGATTTTGATAAATTGTTCTTTATCATAATGAAAACCTTTACTCTACAAAACTGAAAACACATTATAAATTAACATAAGAAAACATATACTATTTTGGGATACTCATACAATAAAAAACAACTTAGAAAAAAGTTTTAAACGAACTGCTGATGCACATAATAAAATGGATGAATATAAAAAAAGTTTTAAACGAACTGCTGATGCACATAATAAAATGGATGAATATTGAACATTATCTTAACCTTAAAAAGCCAAACACAAAGAGTACAAATGTAGTTTAAGTACAGGCAAAATAATGTGTGGAACTGTGGTTGTCTTTGGAAGCTTACAATTTACTGGAATAGAATAACAGGGAACTTTTTAGGTGATAGAAGGTTTTAGATATTAATTGAGATGTGGGTAACATAGGTGTATACTTTTATCAAAATTGATCAAGTTGTACATTCAAGATATCCAATTGTCCTATTTAAATTGTACTTCAATCTTTAATATTGTTTTAGTACATATAAATTGTACTTCAATTTTTTAAGTGAAAATATGGGAAAAGAAATTTCAGTTCCTACCAATTTATGTAATTTTCCATCTAAATTTCAAAAGATACCAAGAATTAAGTTAAATAAAATTCTAGTGACCCATATGCCTTCCCTGAACCTAATTATAGATCATAACATAGCTAAAATGGAGTATTCCAACACTCATTTAAACAAAAGTTTCCAAAATTCATTTATTTTTCTACAGATTAGGAAAGGTATATTTACAACTGAAAGATACAATGAGGGCAGCAGGCAGCCAATAGCATAGGGGGTTTCATCTACCAATCTCTTATTCCCTGTTCATCTACATAGTTCTTAGCTTCTAGGGAACATCAACCTGAATCCTCTGAAGACGAGAAAAAAAAAGACTATAACCTTTCAGGCTTTGGCACCATAAGCTGGGAATAACTCCAGACAAAGCTTGTCATCAAGGCAATGGCCAGGACCAACCCAGAAGCAAATGCTTTCTTGATAGTCCCAGCAAGTTCATTCAAGCGAATAAAATTGACCTTCTGATGTTAACCTAGGACTCTGACATAGAGATGAACTTATTTTGTCCAGCTGGCTGTAAAAACCTGCATGAATTCTTTCTTACTCACCCTCATGCTAGCTTTTCCCTCCCCTCTTCCTGTTTCTTTTCTTTTTCACACGTGCATAGTCACGTCGTCATATGAGACAAGTGAACACTGAATCTTATGGGTAAAAAAACAGATGTTTTCCAATTTCGCTTCATGAAACTATATTTTATATCAGGTTCTTCTATGGATTTATAGCCGATGAAGAGATGTTAGTACATTAGCTCATGGAGGGGGATGATAAAAACTGGAAAGGAAGAGTCAGACAAGGCAAAGAGAAGCTATCCAGAAGGCTGCAATTGGAGAAGCATGACAAATGGGCAGCACAGTTTTAGAGGGTTCCGGCAGAGAGGCAGATTGCCTGACTGGGAGAGATTCTACACAGCTGGAGCAGCGCACACACCATCTGGAATTTTTTAAATCTGCTTTCCCCAGGTGATCTGATTCTCAGAGTGCCAGTGGAGATGAGAAAAGGAGGGGGAGGTATAGTTCAGAGTAGCTTCAAATGCTCCCCAAATTAGTTAATGAAATCTTATTTGAATCAGTTTCAGCTTCTCCTCTAAACTGAGTCTCTAGTTTTGTATTGTTTTCTCACAAAGAATTGCATGTTTGGAGTTTGAGCTCTACAAGTTTTCTGTACAGTGGAACAAAATAGGATTCCCAGCATGGTAGTCAAAAAGGCTCTAAACTGTCTGAGCTGATCCAAATTTCTCAGTTCAGGCCAGCAAAACTTCATTTTCAGTCTCACTTCTCTTAACTAGGCTTAGTGCTACTTTTAGCTGTTGCCAAATGAAGAACCTACATAGGAAGATCCTCAGTTTTCGTTCCCAGATGGTCTAAATTCCAGATTTAAAGCAATAAAGGAAAATATAATTTAAAAATTAAGAGCAAGCACAACCCTGCATAATAATGAAGACTTTGGTTTTCTTTCACAAAACCTAAAATCAAAAGTTTGTGATCATGAAGGTGGAGTTGAGTGGGTGTGGGTGAAAAAGAAAGGACGACAAAGTTTACTGGGTAACAGGAGCAAGGGAAGAAATAAAAGGTACAAGGAAAGGAATTTAGCCTCTATCCACATTTATGCCCCCTACCTTCTTCTTCATTTTTTTCTCTATTTTTGTCTCTTCTCTTTATATTTAAAAGGCCAGTTAATAATTACTTTAGGCTATGTAGAGGCTGTTACAACTGCTCAAATCTGTAGTTGTAGCATAAAAGCAATGATAGATAATATGTAAATAAATGAGTGTAGCTGTATGCCAATTTACAGATACTGAAATTTGGATTTTATATTATTTTCACGTCATTAAATATTCTTTTTTTTAAAAAAAAAAAGTTAAAATCAGTTTTAGCTTGCAGACTGTACAATAACAGACAGTGGATCAGATTGAGTCATAGTTTACCAATCTCTGTTTTATACCAGCAAAGACCATTATCCAAGTTTCACTTCCAGAACTGCACAATGGTTGCAGCAAGAGTCACATGGTACCTTACTCAGGATAGATTTTTTTAAAAAAATCGAAGTGTTTCATTGAACTGTGAGGGACTAGTAAACTTCATTCTCAGGATCAACAGATGCCCAGAGGTCTAAATAAATAGATGTATATGAAATAAATACCTTTCTCACTTTAAAACTTTCAAGAATTTTCTACTTGCCTATCCTTTTCATATATCTTTTATATTCTCATTGTTATCAAGAAAGGGTAGTTTCTTGATGAGCATGAACATTCTTAAATTTTTGGAAATGCTTTACTTTGGTGATGATAAAGGATAATACAGGTATCAGTACCTTTCTATTCTCTCACTCATTCTTTTTTAATTAAAAAACTAACACATCCACCAAAATAAATGAGCATCTCTATCTTGATAGACCTATTTTCCAGGAACAATGAATTCATTTGTCTTTTTTTTTTTTGATACCAGGAATTGAACTCAGGTGTACTCAACCACTGAGCCATATCCTCAGCCCTTTTTTGTATTTTATTTAGAGATAGGGCCTTGCTGAATTGCGTAGGGCCTTGTAAAGTTGCTAAACTGGCTTTGAACTCATGATCCTCCTGCCTCAGCATCCCAAACCACAGGGATTTCTGATGTGTGCCACGGCACCTTGGCTCATATGTCATTTTAAAAGAAAATACAGTTGGATGTAACTGCTGGCTTTGCCTTATTCTTCAGTCTAACATTATGCTGTTTGGCCTCTTCTTGGATTCTTTTCCAATTTAGCGGGTTCCCTTTGCCATGGCAGGCAAATGCTTTTCAGTTTTTCCTGAAGAAGCCATACCTAGATAAAGACACCAGATCAGGAACTGCTACTATAGATACGATCCTGCCTTCAACAAACTTACTTCTCAGTCATGGAGGAATAAGACACACATTAAAGAGTAATAGAATAACTACAAATTGTTCACATAATTCAACATATATAAAATTTATGACAATATGGAATCCCATATTGATATAATAAAAATGAAAGCTTGGAGAAATTGTGAGAAAACTTAATTTCCTGTCTAATTAGAAGAAAATTGGAAAAAGGTTAGAAAAAGCAATAATATAATGAAATGCCACCCTCTCTTTTCCTCCCCCTCCACAAAAACAAAACAAGCCTACAGATATAAGAGTATCTTTAAAAAAAAATCATATGGTAGTATATTACAAAAATACGAAAACATGAGAACCAAATCACAAAGGATATAATAAATAATATAGCCATAAAGAATGCCCATGACACATGTACTGAGGGATATATCTTTATGTTTAAAGTCAACTGAGTATTAAAAAGTTAAACGTATAGTATTTAAAATTCTACAGAAAAAAATTTAAAAGGGCAACAATAAAGAATAAGGGTAACTAAGTATCTAGTGACAGATAACAATTCAAAGAAATCAAAGACTGCTGTAGACTGGAGTAGTGGTTTACAGGATGGCATGGTCCCATGTACAGAGGCCTAGAGAGAAGAAATCCAGATATTGAAAGAAAAGGATGACATATCAGAGACAGAATGAGGATGTTAGGGAAAACTTGGGTAGGAAGGGTATCTGCCTGCCATAGCAAAGGTAATCCACCAAATGGAAAAAGAATCCAAAAAGAGCAACAACACAAAGTCAGACTGGATAATCAGGCGAAGTCAAACTCTGAAACATCTCCTTCATGTAATTGTTCTATGGCATTAATCAATGAACATTACAATCAGAAAGTTCCTTTAAGAAGATATAATCCTATGCACTAATTTTATATTGGTTCAGAGAGAGAGCTAACTTGCAAAAAGTCACATAATGAATTGGTAGCAGGTCTAGTACTCTATCCTAGTGTATTGTCTCCCAGATGGCCCAATTTGATGACCACTGAAACACACTAGTTCCACACCAAGTCTTCAAGTGATATGTTTTCATTCCTGTTTTTACTGTCTCAGAAATATCTTAAAGGTTCTTTTTTACATCCAAATTTATAATTATAGGCTTACTTGGAATTTTACAATTACAATTACAGCTGAATTTTGTTGTTCTTAAATAAGCACACAGAATAATTAATACAGGTTCTAGGCATCAGAATGATGTATGCTTGAATTCCAGCACAGCCATTACTGAGTATAAGGGCTTGAGTAACCTACTGTACCTAACTCTCGTTTTACATATATAAAATAGAGATAATAATGGCGGCTCCCATAAAGAACTATCATAAATACTAAGTAATACTTTATAAGCAAAGTACATAGTACATGTCCTGAAATACAAAAACACTCAGTAGCTATTAGCTGTAAAACATGTTAACTAGCTATTGTTGAAGAAAACACCCACTTTCTCCCATATTTTCACCTAAGAGGGACAACATAGAATAATGGTTAAGAAGGTTGAGAGCATAGGCTCTAGATCCCCCTGCTCTGATGCTTACTGTCAGAGCTTAGAAAACATACTTAAGTTCTCTCTGTCTTACGTTTTCTATCCACAAATAGGGTTGTTCTAAGAATTAAATGAGATATTTTGCATAAAGTGCTTTAAAATACAAGTGTTTGGTAATAATAATAAAAAAACAGGAATTTCCACCTATTAAACACTATTGGGGAGAACATTTTGACTTTGCTCCATGGCTGGAAAGAGACAATGAATAATATATGACTAACAATAAACTCATGGTGGTAGCTGGGGAATATAAAAGAGGGAATATGCAAGAGGGAGGAATGAGCAAAATACAACTCTCTAAAAATTTGCCTCCAAAATCCCTATAAAGAAGTTTTCTCCTTCAATTAGCTAGAGTTAGTTTTTATTGCTTATAAGTAAGAATCCTCATGAATATAATATTCTAGGGTAGTGTTTTTTATTTTACAATAATAGTATTGTACCATCCATGATGCCTAATAGCTTACTTTTTCTTTTTCTTTTTTTTTTTTCATTTGATGATAACTTCTTCACATGGGTCTTACTTTGCCTTCTAAATTTCAGATTGGCTTCTAGTCTCCCTGTTCCTCTTAAACCTCAGATATCAGAATGACTAAGGAGAATTTATATGACTTCAATTCATGCAGAAAAAAAAACTGCCTATAATTAGTTCTTTTAAATCAAAAAAAATAATGAAATGTATGACTCTTCCAGCCCTAACCTACTTGCTCATAGATATCTGGTATCCAGTAGCTAAATCTCCTCATTAGAACACTTTAAGAATATTTTAAAATAGTTAATTTTTCTCTTTCCCAATTTTCCATCTCTGTTACCCACTTATATATACAAAGACCTCAGAGACCAGTATCAGCACTATGGCCTTCAACCAGTGCCAGAACATTAGATTTGGAATCAGAGGATCCACCGAGATTTCAGCCAGTAATCTGTCCATAGGAATAGCCAATGGTCAGAGCCAGAAGTTATGAAGTAAGCAAAGTTAATATCCAAGATCTGTGCCAAGAGCCATAAAACAAAGTTGGCAGGAAGAGGCAAGGAAGGGAAATGGGTGTCAAATGAAAGCCAAAGGAGTTACAAACACCTAATATCAACAGAATCACCTAGAGGCCACAGTAAAACTATTATTGCTGCTTTAGACACACAGTCCTTAAATACTGCTGACCAATGGCTGGGCCCAGAGGAGCAGTAAATCTGGGAAGAAGCAAGGGTGGTACTAAAGCCTTTTGAGTTCTGTGGCTTCTTATTTCTATTCACCTAGTCTTATTCACCTAATGGAGTGTGCATTTTTAGCAATGTAGGTCTAGATGTGAGCCATTCCTCCTTGGGTAAGTCACTGAAACTTTGTGAACCTCAGCTCCTTCAACCCTGTGATGATTATGATAATTCTTATTCTCACAGATTTTCTTTAAGAATAAGAGAATATGTGTGAATATCTTAGAGAACTGACAAAAATGATTTTTGAACAATATACTACAGAAGTAAAAAGATAAATATTAGACTGAGAGAAAATATTTAACAAAAACTTTCCTATATCTAACAATTCAAAAACTTCTTCAGATCAATATGAAAAAAATTCACTAAACAGGGAGATAGGGAGATACCATTCTTTGGCTTGGCAAGAGTTGAAAAGCTAATAATAATAATATAAAGGATATAAGGGAAAATTATACATTCAGAGTGGGAGGGAGCAAAAATCATTTAGGTAGGAAGTTTGCCTATAACTTTTTATATATATGGTCAGTATTTCTATAACATTACACACACACACACATTCATATACACACATACACATAAATATGTTTATAAGTTAACAGGTAAGTTAAAGGTATAAATGTTTATACAACTCTTAATGGCATCTATTCCAGGTAAATACAACTGAGGAAAAAGGCAGAGAATAGGGGGAGAATCAATCAGGATATACTATGTATACAGTATGTCCTATAGTTTCCTCCAACCAACATAGACTTCTATCATAATTTTTAAATTAAAAAATGTTTCTTTTTTATTGTTGGTTGTTCAAAACATTACATAGTTCTTGATATATCATATTTCACACTTTGATTCAAGTGGGTTATGAACTCCCATTTTTACCCTGCATATAGATTGCAGAATCACATCAGTTACACTTCCATTGATTTACATATCGCCATACTCGTAAAAAAAAAATAAAATAAAAAAAAAGAAAAAATAAATACAAAACTATACCCCTTGTAGAAGTACCAGAACCTTTGTAATTTGGAATTAGGCAAAGATTTCTTAGATACCTATCAAAAACACGATCCGTTAAAAATAAAGTTTAACTTGAACTTCATCAAAACTAATAACTTGTTCTTAGACACTATTAAAATAAGGAAAAGATAAACTGAAGCCTGGGAAAAATATTTGCAAATAACATATTTGAGGTTTATAATATCATATATAACCAATAAAACCACAAACAACCCAATTTTTACAACTTGTCAAAGAGCTTGACCAAATACAATAGTTAACATGTAGGGATTATAAATAAACACCTCAAAAATGCTGGACATATTTTCAGCTATTAAGGAAGTGAAAATTACAATCTCAATGAGAATACTTCTACACAATTTTAGGAATGCCTAAAAATTAAAAAGATGTAATATGCAAATTGCTGGTGTAGATATACCATATGGTGACTTTCCTATACTGTGATGAGCATGTAAAGTGGTTTTGCTATTTTGAAAATCCCTTTGACTGTTTCTAAAGTAATCTTTGACTTATCACGTGGCCTAGCCATTTCACACACACAAAAAAAATGTTTGCTGATTTTTGTAAAACATACTACAGATGTTATTATTCTAAAGTTATACCTAACAACCGAAATAAATTTAAGATGATATACAAATGTGAAGTATTGTTTTTCACCAGATTTTCTTACTTAAAATTATTTAAGAGTCCATAAAATTTTTAAAAATGTTATTACAAGGCTTCATTTTGCATAAGAATATGGTATGGTAATTCCAGTCTAAAAGATAGAATTACAGCTTTCTTTAGGAATAATATTATTCAGCTTTCCATTACTATAACAGATAGTTGTGATAATCAACTTAAAGAGAAAATTTTTCTCTTGGCTTATAGTTTGGGAGATTTCATTCCATGATTGATTGGCTCAGTTGTTTGGGGTCTGTGGCAAGGCAGTACATCATGGAAGAAGTATGTGGCACAGCAAAACTGCTCACTTCATTTTCCAGAACAAAAAATGAAAGAGAAAAAGGCCAGAATCCCATTATCCCCTCAACAGCATGCCCTAACTCACCTGAAGATCTGTTAGGCCTTACCTTCCACTAGCACCACACACACTAGGAACCAGGCCTTTAACATATGGGCCTTTGGAGGAATATTCCAGATCCAAACACAGCAAATATAATGAGAGAATTTCCTTATAAACTCTTTTTTCTATTATTATTATCATTTTAAAGCACATAATGGATATTAATATTATTCCTAGAACATAAACCCATCTTTGACATCATATTAAATTTAAACATATTTCTCTCAGATACAAGATTATAAGTTCAATTTTATGAAATCAGCAAATTAAACATATATTATTTCAACTTTGTCACTGAAAATAATATAAAAAGTTACAATTTTATCAAAGAACAAGAATTATGAAAAATCATATTTAGTTTGGAGGTAAATGAAGCAGCACTAGTTCATACTCAGAGGAGTGAAGTTTACCTTCAGTGTGCCCATTTCCTTTTTCTGTGCCCAGTTCAATTTGGTACCACTTCTCAAGGTACCCCTAACTCCCTCCCAACAAAATCTGCTTTCAGGAAAGGTTGTAAAAAACAAATTTACATTGATGAGTAAAATATATACAAAGGAATAAAGCTAAATTTTAGAAATTTATTTTTATTTAATACTCAATATTGGGTTTAATGAAAACCAAATTGATAGACCCTGTCCTCAAAGAACATGGAGAACAAATAAAAAAACAAGCAGTATAATGAAGTATGGTAATTGCCATGATGAGTTTAAGACAGGGTGTTATAATAAGAGAGGAGTTCTAGCAAAGTGTAAAGGCTCTTAGAATTCTAGAAGAACTATACAAGCCAAGTCTTCAAAACTGAATGGGCATTAACCAGACAAAAGTGTGGGAGGTGGAGGAAGGAAGTATGACAAATAACTTCCAGATGCCTCTGAATTCACATTACCCTCTTAATCCAAATGTCAGGCAGGAGGATCTCAAGTTCAAGGCCAGCCTTAGCAATTTACTAAGACCCTGTCTCAAAATACAAAAACAAAAGGACTAGGGATGTAGCTTAGTGGTAAAGTTCCCCTGGATTTAATCCCCAGTAACCTCTTCCCCACCAATTAATATAATATAATATAATATATAATATAAATAATATAATAACAAATTAGATAATTTGGATGAATGACAAATTTCTTAGACAAAATTTAACAAAACTAATGCGTAGTGAAGTTAGAAACAAAATCCAGCCTTTGTAACTTCCATCATTTGGAATATTATTTCCCTCACTTATTTACTTCTCTTCAGCTTCAAGTGATCATGGAAAATAATTCAACTATTAAAATAAGAAGTCATAGAAAACCCTGAATGCAGGTCAGAAAGTGGATAAGTATAAACAGACAGCTGGGGAAATGGTTTTCTAAGATTCTCCTCTAGAGGACAAATGTTTAGGACAAAATGGAATTCCTAGCAACAGTGTGTATGCCACTGAAGATTGTAGCTTTGGCAGGGCAGTAAATATTCAACACCAGTGTCCAAACAGAATAAATATCTGGATAGTCTCTGCCAAACCAAGATTAGAAACTACTACTATATCTTCTGAGGTAAAAATAATCAGCAGTAAATTTATCCATTTTTAGCTAAGCAGTACTTAAAGGGGAATTTATGGCTTTAAGTGCCTCTATTAGAAAAGGAAAATAATCTCACAAAATTAACACAAGTTTCCACCTTGGGAACCCAGAAAACAAGGAGTAAATTCAACCCAAAGCAAAGAAAGGAGATAATAAAGACTGGAGTGGAAAATAATTAAACAGAAAACAAGACAGAAAAGAAAAAATAAATAAAACCCAAAAATGCTGCTGAAATGGTCCAAAAATTTTCAGTCTTTTGACAAGAGCTAGTGATCAGGTCAGAGGAGAACAAATAAGCAAGCACCAGAATCAGGAATTAAAAAGGACACATCACCACTGAGCCTACAGAATTATTAATATAACAAGGGAGTATTTGAACAGTTTATATAAACAAGTTAGACAATTTGGAAGAAATGGACAAATTACTTAGACAAAAATTAACAAAACTGACTCAAGAAGATACAGAAAATTTGAACAGGCCAATACTTAATAAAGCCTAAATTAGTAATTAAAATCTTCATTTAAAGAAAAGCCCAGGGCTGGGGATGTGGCTCAAGCGGTAGCGCGCTCGTCTGGCATGCGTGCAGCCCGGGTTCGATCCTCAGTACCACATACCAACAAAGATGTTGTGTCTGCCAAGAACTAAAAAATAAATATTAAAAAATTCTCTCTCTATCTCTCTCTCTCCTCTCTCACTCTCTCTTTAAAAAAAAAAAAAAGCCCAGACCCAACTGGCTTTACTGGCAAACTTTTATTAAACATTTAGGTAGAAATAATGCCAATATTTCATAAACTCTTTCACTAAATGGAGAAGGAGGATCTATGATCCCTGAGAATACTCTCTATACTTGTTCTGAACAAAACCTAGAACCATAGGGTTCCAGATGGTTGGCTGGTTGGTTTGTTGGTTGGTTGGTGGGTTAATGGGGAGATTAATGGGGACTGAACCCAGTGTAATTTTATCACTGAGCTATATCACGAGTCCCTTTCTTTTTTCTTTTTCTTTCTTTCTTTCTTTTTTTTTTAAAGAGTCTTGGTAAATTGCTAAGGCTGGTCTTGAACTTGAAATTCTCCTGCCACAGTCTCCTCAGTCACTGGGATTACAGGAGTGTGCCCCATACCCAGCTCCAAATGGATTAGTAAGGCCAACAAAGAAGCTTAAAATGTTGTCCTAATACATCGTAAGAAAGTTTTAAATGCTAGACATCAAGAATACAAACATTAATAAATGCTGGAGAGGACTTAGAGGAAAAGGAACATTTTTATACTGTTGGTAGGATTGTAAATTAGTACAACCATTATGAAAACTGTATGGAGATTCCTCAAAAGTCTAGGAATGGAACATATCACTCCTAGGTGTGTAGCCTAAAGAAGTCAAGTCATCATACTATAGGGATACATGCATAGCCATGTTTACAGCAGCACAATTCATAGTAGCCAAACTATGGAACCTGCCTAGAATGGATTTTTTAAAAGGTGATATATCTATATCTATATCTATATACTGGTTCCATAGTTTGGCTACTATGGAATATATAGTATGTGTGTGTGTATACACACACACACACACACACACACACACAAAGGAATTTTATTCAGCCACTAAAAAATGAAATTGTGTCATTTGCAGGAAAATGGATGTAACTTGAGAATACTGTGGTAAGTGAAATAAGCCAAACTTAGAAGGTCAAGGATCATAGGTTTTCTCTCATATGTGAAAGTTAGAGAAGAAAAAATAAAAGGGAGGTGAGGGATTTCATGAAATCTAAGGAGGATAAGAATAGAGAGGGAGGGAAGACAGGAGGGAAAGAATAAATACTGGGGAATGATATTGGCCAAATTATATTGTTATAATGTGTGCGTGTCTAAATATGTAACAACAAATCCCACCATTATGTACAATTGCAATTCAGCAAGAAAAAAAAATATATGGAAAAAAAGAAGAAATTTGTAAAACCAACCTTGATCTCAGAAGTCCTTTATCTATTTAAGACCACCTCACAGGGAAATTAAGAAGAAATACCTGAAAAGGTCTGAAAAGATGGGACACTTTTTGGCTTACAGGGCAATATTGCGATCAAATCATAAAATATCTCTCAATTCTCAAGTTATTTTACATATTTTGGACATTTGGACATCCTTATTGCTTTAGGTGACTCGTATGTTAGGTTATTATCTCTATGGAAGAGAAGTTATTTTCCAGTTTTAAAAAATATATATATTTAATAGTATATCACATAAAGGTACTTTTTCTTCCCTCTCTTCTTCCCTCTTATGTGCTTACATTAATTATATGCTCATTTTAATTATGTTTATAAAACACCAATGCTCAATTTTATTCAGATATGAGTGATGCTACAAAGTGATTAAGTCAGCATGAAATGGCAATGGTGATCATAGCAAAATCCAGCCTTTACTTAGTACTCAGTGTTTTCATGTATCATTTGATTTTATACTCACACTGGTCATTTCTATTCTCATTTAAAGAGGGTTATTATAGACATTATAACTACTATCAGTATAGCAGCTTTTTTTTTAGTAACCTGAAAAAAAATTGCTTCCTTGGAGAAACAAACTTGGAGTATTTTGTCTATAACAAAGAAGAAAAGTAGGACAGAGGTAGGGAAAGTAGAGTCTGTATATCTAGGTATTGGAGATGTGGGGAAAGTGTACAGCAAGGTTTTGTATTACTATTATCCAGAGCAATTTAGAGAAAGATGCCTAAAAACATTTTTAAAAGAATTAAGAATGTGGGGCTGGGGATGTGGCTCAAGCGGTAGCGCACTCGCCTGGCATATGTGCAGCCCGGGTTCGATCCTCAGCACATACAAAGATGTTGTGTAAGCTGAAAATTAAAAAATAAATATTAAAAAATTCTCTCTCTCTCTCTCTCTCTCTCTCTCTCTCTCTCTCTCTCTCTCTCTCTCTCTCTCTCTTAAAATAATATGTTTAAAAAAAGAATTAAGAATGTAAAAACACCAAAGGCATTATGCACACATACAAAAAATTATTTAAAAACTGGACTTCATCAAAACTGAGAATATGTTCTAAACCAAAGAAGCTTACTAATGATGAATAATGTTGACAAAGGACAGACAAATGCAAGTGGTAGGAGGGTGAGGTTAAGGGAATAATTCTATAAAGTAATATATATATAAATGAGCCCACTGTACTGACCTCCTCCACATGCTTTCTTTTCCAAGAAGAAATTTACCTTCAACCCTACCTGGCCTAAGTGGACAGGATATGTTACATTCCTTAGTAAACTATCTGTTATCTGTAGGAGAAATGCAGGCCCAAAATAATGTTGATGAGAGATACCCAAATATCCATTAAAATAAATAAATAAATGATAGATAAATAAGAGGAACCCAAGTTATCCTCAAGGGGGAGTCTTTTGTGACCCTTTTCATAGACCAGATCCTGAAACTCAGAGAGATAAGGATTATTCCTCCTAATCATAAAATCTAGAAGAATTTATGGTTAAGAATCATACTAGCACTGGACTAAAGTGACCTAGAGTTGTCATGACAGTTAAAGTCTGATGTCATCCTGCTTTCAGTCAAGAGGTGTTCCTGGTTGAGGCTCTCTGCAACTTCTCTGGGATCCCCATTAAAAGTAGAGTGCAGGAGGCCACACTGTCCTTCTACTCTCTAAGAGGACCCATTCTCTCCCTTAAGAGTTTCCCCTTTCTTTTTTTCTATCCTGTCAATAAGCTCATGCCTGTTACTCAGAGCAACATATCTGGAATCTTTCTGACTTGATCACAAAAATCAGGGTCTAAAGAGGAGGTTCTCACGCTGCCTCGGTTTTTCAGAAGACCCCAGCTCTGTAAAAAAAAATGATACAGTGTGCACCAGAATTGCTTATTAGAGAAATGAAAATTAAAACCACAATGAGATACCACTACTTATCTGTTAGACTGGCTAAAATTACAAAGACTGGTCATATAAAGTATTAGTGGGAATGTGAAGCAACTAGATTTCCCATATGAACTAGTAGAATGTAAAATGACTACAAGCACTTCAGAAAATAGTTTCTCAGTTTCTTAAAAAGTTAGACCAAAACTTAGCCAACTCAATCCCAGATATTTGCCCAAAAATAAAAGCATATGTTCATACAAATATCTATATAAGAATATTCATTACAATTTCATCTTTGATAATCAAAAACTGGAAACAACCCAGGTGTTCATAAACAGGTAAATGAATAAACCAATTGTAGTTCATTGATACAACAGACTATTATTCAGCAATAAAAAGAAACTATTGCAGGGTGTGGTGGCACATGCCTGTAATCCTAGTGGCTTGGGAGGCTGAGACAGGAGAATTGTAAATTCAAAGCCAGCCTCAGCAACTGAATAAGGCCCTGAGCAAGTTAGCAAGATTCTGTCTAAAAATAACATATAAAAAGAGGCTGGGGAGCCCCCACTGAGCCAGTACAGAGCACAGGCAGGCCCACGACAGCCCTGCCTACACCTGCAGAGCCCACACTGGGTCTGAGGTGCATCTTTGAACACATCACCCAATGCTACTGCCCTACCCCCCACAATCCAATCTGACACTCCATCACTGAAAGTAGCAGTCTCCATCTAGGGACACCTTTGTGGCCATCATTAGTTGTGGCAAATCCCAGGTTGGAACACCAGTTGGGCAGGTATCCATAATCCCCAACTCCCTCCTCTTCCAAGCAGGCACTAACCCCCGCACAGTGACTACCCAATACAAAATGGCTCTCCAAGACAGGTTTGCAGCCCCCAGAGTATAACCCACAAGACCTCCTGAGAGAAGGGTCCCCAATTAGGAAGCAGAAAGGGAGAGACTGAGAGAGACACAATTTAGAGACTAAATTAGAGACCAGGAACTGTAAGGTCTATAGGCGATATAAGTAGATAAGGCCATATTACACAGTAGGCCTAAAGGAGATCCTTGGGATGCAGTCTTTTATCAGGGACTGGCTGATGCCATACTCCACTTCCAGATGCCCTGCACCTAAGACCAACCCTCCCACCTTGGTAACCTTCAACATCCTGAGGGTGGAATTACCAGCAAATATCAGAAAACATCACCTATTGGATGAGAAGGAAAGCAGAAAACATACTGAACTCCAACCAAAACAATCCTTATTTCTTCCTTCAAGACATTTTTCCCCTCCCTCTCTATTCTCCTGCACTCACACTCCCAGTATTTGTCAAACCAAGTACTTTGCATGAATTAGGATACTGAGGATTGGAATGTCTAAATAGTTATACAGTTGTGTTGTACATTCTTTTATCTCTTATTTTTCATTTTTCTTAATATTTGTATGTTTGTTTTATATGCTCTAAGATTCTCCCATTTACTTATCTCCCCAAAATCACTTCCTCTCTCTTCCTCTACTACTAAATATCTTCTTAAGATTCCTTTTTAACACTTCCCAAGATCTAACAACTCTATATCCTCACCTTCTACCTCCTCAATATCTCATCTTACACCTCACCCTCATTTCTTTGCCCACCATCAGAAACCTACTACAAAAGAATATAGATCACATAGTTAAGATGGTAAGAAACCATGAGCAGAATATTCAAGAAATATTGGATAAAATAAAAAAAAACTTTTGCAAACCTACTGTTTATACTATAGAAATTAATTGAACTCAATATTTCTGTATATTGTGACAAAACTGTAAATGCCTTAATAGCCACCATTTGTTTTAAGGTTGTATTGGGATCTGTTAACACTGTACTTCCCCTCAAAGGAGAGGTATTGGAACCCTACAGGGGCAGTATAAGGCTAAAGCATTAAAAAATCATAACTCCGGTATCTGCAGTGCTAGAAGAAAAGACATACAAACAAAATTTAAAAACAAGGGAAAAAAGTGCCCCTAACAAATGAAGATATTACACTGTTAGAATCTATGACTAGCACAACAGAAGAAATTACAGAGAAGGAGTTCAGAATGAACAAAATTTAAATCTTCTGTGAATTAAAGAATGATATAATAGAACAAACACAGACAGCAAAAGATCATTTCAATAAAGAGCTACATAAGCAAATACAGGAAGCAAAAGATTACTTCAATAAGGAGAGGGGATTCTAAAGAAGAACCAAACAGAAATCCTTCAAATGAAAAAAAACAATAAATCAAATTAAAAGCTCAATTGAAAGCATCACTGAGAGATTAATGCACTTGGAAGACAGAACCTCAGACAATGAAGACAAAATATATAATCTCAAAAAGAATATAGATCACACAGTTAAGATGGTAAGAAACCATAAGCAGAATATTCAAGAAATATTGGATAGATATAAAAAGACCAAATTTAAGAGTTATTTGGATAGAGGAAGGCATAGAGTTCCAAACCAAAGGAATGAGTAATCTATTCAATGAAATAATATCAGAAAAAAATTCCAAACATGAAGAATGAATTGGAAAACCAAATTCAAGAGTCTTACAGGACACCGAATGTACAAAATCACAACAGATCCATAGCAAAGTACATTATACTGAAAATGCCCAACATACAGAATAAGGAGAGAATCTTAAAAGCCATGAGAAAAAGGAATTAGATTACATAGAGGGGAAACTAATTAGAATATCTGCAGATTTTTCAACCCACACCCTGAAAGCTAGAAGATCCTGGAAAAACATATTCCAAGCTCTGAAAGAAAATGGATGTCAACCAAGAATCTTATATCCAGCAAAATTAAGCTTTAGATTTGATGATGAAATAAAAACTTTCCATGATAAACATGGGTTAAAAAAAATTTACAACTAGAAAGCCTACACTACAAAACATCCTCAGCAAAATATTCCATGAGGAGGAAATTAAAAACAACAATGAAAATCAGCAGGGGGAGGTATTACACTAAAGGGAAAAATAAACAAAGGAGAAACCAAGTCAGTTAAATACCAAAAATAAAAAAGAATGGCTGGAAGTACAAATCATGTCTCAATAATAACCCTGAATGTTAATGGCCTAAATTCACAAATCAAAAGACATAGACTGGCAGATTGGATTAAAAAAAAAAAAAGACCCAACAAAATGCTGCCTCCAAGAGACTTGTCTCACGGGAAAAGACATACACAGACTGAAGGTGAAAAGTTGGGAAAAAACATACCAATCACATGGACTGCAGAAATAAGCACGGATTCCATCCTCATATAAAATAAAGTAAACTTCAAGTGAAAGTTAATCAAAAGGGATAAAGAAGAACATTCATACTGCTCAAGGGAACCATACATCAACAAGATATAACAATTATAAATAGATTTCCCCCCCAAAATGGAGCATCTACATTCATCAAACAAACTCTGGTCAACTTCAAGAGTCAAATAGACCAAAATACAATAACTCTGAGTGACTTTAACACACCTCTTTCACCAATAGTTAGATCTTCCAATTAAAAGCTGAACAAAGAAACTATACAACTCAATAATATAATCAATAACTTAGACTTAACTAACATATATACAATATTTCATCCATCAACAAGTGAATATATTTTCTTCTCAGCAGCACATGAATCCTTCTCTAAAATAGACCATATATTATGCCACAAAGAAACTCTTATCAAATACAAAAAATGTAGAGATACTACCCAACATTCTGTCAGATCATAATGAATGAAATTAGAAATCAATGATAAAATAAAAAATAAAAGCTACTCCAACATCTGGAGACTACATAGCATGCTATTGAATTAATAATGGGTTGTAAAACACATCAAAGAAGAGATTAAAAAATTCTTAGAGGTAAATGAGAACACTGATACAACATATTGAAATCTCTGGGATACTATGAAGGCAGTACTAAGAGAAAAACTCATTGCATGGAGTTCATCCCTTAAAAGAAGAAAAAGTCAAAAAATAAATGACCTAACACTACATCTCAAAGCCCTAGAAAAAGAATAACAAATCAACACCAAAAGCAGTAGAAGGCAGAAAATAATTAAGACCAGAGCTAAAATCAATGAAGTTGAAATGAAAGAAACAATTGAAAAAGTTGACAAAACAAAAAGTTGGTTATTTGAAAAAAATAAACAGAATTGACAAACTTTTAGCCATGCTAACAAAGACAAGGAGAGAGAAAAATCAGACACTAACATACATGATGAAAAAGGAAATATCACAATAGGCTCTACAGAGATACAGAAAATAATTAGAAATTATTTTGAAAACTTGTACTCTAATAAAATAAAGAATATTGAATACATCAACAAATTTCTAGAGGTATATAAGTTGTCCAAATTGAATCAGGATGATATATACAATTTAAACAGATTAATTTCAAGCAAGGAAGATGCCATCAAAGCTTACCAACCAAGAAAAGCCCAGGACCAAATGGATACACAGCTGATTTCTATAAGACCTATAAAGAAGAACTAATAGCTATATTCTACAAATTATTTAGTGAAACAGAAAAAGAGGGAAAACTTTCAAGCTCATTCTATGAGGCCAATATCACCCTGACTCCAAAACCAGACAACACACATAAAAGAAAGAAAACTTCAGACCAATATTGCTAATGAACATAGATGCAAAAATTTTCAATGAAATTCTGGCAAATCAAATACAAAAACATCAAAAAGATAGTGCACCACAATCAAGTGGGGTTCATCTCAAGGATGCAAGTTTGATTCAACATATGGAAATCAATAAACATAATTCATCACATCAATAGACTTAAAGATATGAATCAAATGATCATCTCAATTGATGCAGAAAAAGCATTCAACAAAATACAGCACCCATACATGTTCAAAACTCTAGAAATACTAGGAATAACAAGAACATATATCAACATCATAAAAGCTCTCTATGCTAAGCCCCAGGCCAACATCATTCTAAATGGAGAAAAGTTGAAAGCATTTGCTCTAAAAACCAGAATAAGACAGGGATGCCCTCTTTCACCACTTCTATTTAACATAGTTCATGAAACACTGGCCAGAGCAATTAGACAGATGAAAGAAATTAAAGGGATACAAATAGGAAAAGAAGAATTCAAATTAGCATTATTTGCCAATGACATGATTCTACACCTAGAAGATTCAAAAAAATTCCACCAGAAAACTTCTAGAACTAATAAATGAATTCAGCAAAGTAGCAGGATACAAAATCAACACCCATAAATCAAAGGCATTTCTGTGTATCGCTGACATATCCTCTGAAAGGGAAACAAGGAAGACTACCCCATTTACAATAGCCTCAAAAAAATAAAATACTTGGGAATCAACCTAATGAAAGATGTGAAAGACCTCTACAACAAAAACTATAGAACACTAAAGAAAGAAATTAAAGAAGACCTTAGAATATGAAAAGATCTTGCTTGTTCTAGAATAGTCAGAATTAATACTGTCAAAATGACCATACTATCAAAAGCACTACATAGATTTAATGCAATTCCAAGTAAATACCAATGACATTCGTCAAAGAAATAGAAAAATCACTTATTAAATTTATCTGGAGAAATAAGAGACCCAGAATAGTTAAAGCAATCCTTAGCAGGAAGAGTGAAGCAGGTGCATCACTATACGAGACCTTAAACTAATACTACAGAACAATAGTAACAAAAAGAACATGGTATTGGCACCAAAATAAACTTGTAGACCATGGTACAGAATAGAGGACACAGAGACTAACCCACATAATTAAAGTTATCTTATATTAGATAAAAGTGCCAAAAAAATACATTGGAGAAAAGACAGACTCTTCAACAAATGGTGGTGGGAAAACTGGTAATCCATATGCAACAAGATGAAATTAAACCCCAAGCTCTCACCATGCACAAAACTCAACTCAAAGTGAACCAAGGACCTAGGAATTAAACCAGAGACCCTGCACATAATAGAAGAAAAAGCAGGCCCAAATATCCATCATGTCAAATTAGATGCCACTTCCTTAATAATACTTCTATAGCACAAGAATTAAAATCAAGAATCAATAAATGGGATGTATTCAAACTAAAACACTTCTTCTCAGCAAAAGAAAAAATCAGTGAAGTGAACAGAGATCCTACAGAATGGAAGCAAATTTTTTACCATATCACATCAGATAGAGCACCAATCTCTAGGATATATAAAGAACTCAAAAATCTTAGCACCAAAAAACAAACAACCCAATTAATAAATGGGCCAAGGAACTGAACAGACACCTCACAGAAGATGCTATACAATCGATCAATAAATATATGTAAAAATGTTCAACATCTCTAGCAATTAGAGATATGCAAATCAAAACTACTCTAAGATTTCATTCAGTCAGAATGGCAGCTATTAAGAACACAAACAATAACAAGTGTTGAAGATGTGGAGAAAAGGCACACTCATACATTGCTGGTAGAACTGCAAATTGATGCAGCCAATATGGAAATCAGTATGGAGATTCCTGGAAAACTGGGAATGGAACCACCATTTGACCCAGCTATCCCACTCCTCATTCTATACCCAAAGGACTTAAAAACAGCATACTACAGGGCACAGCCACATCAATGTTTATAGCAGCACAATTCACAATAGCTAAACTGTGGGTCCAACCTAGATATCCTTCAGTAGGTGAACAGATAAAGAAAATGTGGTATATATACACAATGGAATATTACTCAGCATTAAAAGAGAATAAAATCATGGCATTTGCAGGTAAATAGATGGAGTTGGAGAATATAATGCTAAGTGAAGTAAAACAAATGCTGAATGTCTTCTCTAATATAAGGATATTTGGGTGTCGGTTGTCATTCTCACTTTACAGACAATCAAAACTGAAAGCCATGCTAGGTAACCTTCTTGACCCAAATCACAGAAATTACATATGATAGTACCAAGATTTAATTCCACACCTTTCTGGCTCTGAAAGCCATGTTCTTCTGTTACAGTCCATGGGAAAAGTGAAAGACAAAATGGTATTAATATAATATTGTAATTAACTAAAAAGAACAAAAATGAAAATACTGCCTTAGGCTATTGAGATAAAAAATTATTTCTTTTTGATTGTAATAAGAATATTTTTAATGAATTCTGTCTTTTAAAAAATCTGTTCAATATCAGTTGACTGGAAGGGGCTACATAATATAGAATTTTTAACTATAGGCACAATATTAAATATCAGAACTTATTCACCTTGCATAAATCACATTTTACATTCATTGTAAAGTAGATCCTTATTTCCCCTTCTTTTCTACTCCTTGCCAACCACCATTCTACTCTTTTTTTTTCTATTTTAGATACTTCATATAGGTGGAATCATATTATTTTTCCTTCTACAACTGGCTTACTTCACACAATGTCCTCCAGGTTCATCCACATTATTGCACCTTACAGTGCTTCATTCTTTGCTCAGGCAGAATAATATTTCAGTGAATATATTTACCAAATTTCCTTTATTCATTCATCTGTTGTGTATGGGGGTGATCTCTTGTTGAGCAAGGAGGTCCACGGAAGTGGGTAGAGGAGTGTGTGGCTGTGGAGTCACTAATCAAGACCTCCAGAGACTAAGCAGGAAGCAGGTCTGATTTTATTGTACAGTTACCATGTATATATACTCAGGAAGTAGCTATGCAGATTACAGGGAGCCACCAATACAATTTCTGCTAACTGTCCTTGCAGTGACCAATTGAGGAGTGGGGCTGCTGCTCACATGCCTAGCACGGGGGAGTGGTTTGCCACTCAGATGCCCTTAACGTATGCCATGTATGCAGTACTCCATGCATTTGTCTCCACAGTTTTGGGGTATTTAGATTGTTTCCCTATTTACTAATGTAAATAATGTTGCAACAAACATGGAAGTAAAAATATCTCTTTAATATCTTGATTTCAATTTATATATATATACCCAGAAGCAGGACTACTGGATAACATATTTCTATTTTTTAATATTCTGAGGAAATACAATATTGGCTTGCAATCATTTTACATTCCTGCCCAAAGAGTGTAAGAGTTCCAATGTCTACACATTCTCACCAAAATTTGTTAATCTTTTATTTTCTTTCTTTTATAATGACCATCCTACCAGGAATGAGGTGACACTTCATTGTAGTTTGATTTGCATTTCCTTGATGATTAGTGACATTGAGCACCTTTTCATATACCTGTGGGTCACTCGTATTCTTTTCAGAAATGTAATCAAGTCCTTTGTTCATCTTTTAATCCAGTTTTGTTGTTTGTTTTTGTTTTGCTACAAAGTTGACTTCTTTATATATTTTTGGTATTAACCACTTATCAAAATATAAGGTTTGCAAATATTTTCTCCCATCCCATAGGCTGACATTTTACTCTATAATTCCTTTGTTGTGCATAAGTTTTTCAGCTTAATGTAGTCCCACTTATTTCTTTTTGCATTTGTTGCCTGTGTTTTGGTGTGCTATCCATGATATCAATGACAAGGCCATTGCCACAAAGGTTTCCTTCTGTTTTCTACTATTAATTACACAGTTTCAGATCTTCAATTTACTTTCTGAGTTGATTTTTGTGTATGTAGTAAAAGATTAAATTTCATTATTCCATATATGGATATACAGTTTTCCTAACACCATTGGTTAAACTGTATCCTTTCCCTTTTATATATTCTTGGAATAGGTGGTGAAGTTCAGATGATGGGGTATGAGTTGACAGGGTTCTTAAATGTGTTTCACTGACATATATGTCTGCCTTTATGCCAATACCATAGTGGGGTTTTTTGTTTTGTTTTGCTTTTTGTTTTTGTGGTGCCCGGGATTGAAACCAGGGCCTTGTGCATGTGAGGCAAGGACTACCAACTGAGTTATGTCCCCAGCCCTACCATAGTGTTTTAATCACAGCTGCATTATAATATAGTTTGATATTGGGAAGTGATATATCTCCAATTTTATTTGTATTTCTTAAGATTGTTTTTGCTCTTCAGGGTCCTTTGTGGTAAATTATATATTTTAGATCTGTTTTTTTCTATTTCTATAAAAAATGTCAAAATGAAATTGGGACTTTGGTAGAGATGTTATTGAATCTATAGACTTCTTTGGGTAATACGGACATTTCAATATTAAATCTTCCAGTATATGAACATGGAATATCTTCATTTACTTCTGTCTAATTTATTTCATCAATGTTTTTAATATACAGTGTGAAAATCTTCTCCTTAGGGAAGTCTACTTCTAAATTTCTTATTCTTTCTGATGCTTCATAAATGTAATTATTTTCTTAATTTCCTTGTCAGATAATTCATTGTTAAAATATTTTTTAAAAAGCGGATTTTAGTACAATGATTTTTGCATCCTACCACTTTACTGAATTCACTTATTCATTCTAAAGTTTCTGAGGAGTCCCTCAGGTTTTCAATGTGTAAGAGAATGTAATATAAAAACTTATAATTGTAAATTTTTCCTTTCTGATTTGGATGCCCTTTATGACTTTTTCCTAATTATTTTGGCTGGCATTTCCAGTACTATGTGAAATTTAAGTGATGAGAACAGAGGTTATACCTTGTCCCCAGAGAAAAAGCAGTCATTTTTTTCACCATTAAACAAGATGTTAGATGTTGGCGTTTCATACATGTCATTTATAATGTTAAGATAATTTCCTTCTTTTTTAGTTTGTTGAGAGTTTTTATCATGAAAGAGTGATGATTTTTGTCAAATGCTTTCTCTGCATCTATTGAAATGACTTGTGTGATTTTTATCCTTCATTCTATTAAACTATCGGATCACATAAATTGATTATTGTATGATGAATCATCCATAGAGCCCTTATACAAAACCTACTGGCTTATAGTGTATGATATTACTCATGTGCTATTTAATTTGGTTTGCTAGTATTTTGTTGATAATTTTTTTGGTACCAGGGAATGAACTCAGGGGCACTCAACCGCTGAGCCACATCCCAGCCCTTTTTTTTTTCTATTTTACTTAGAAACAGAGTCTCACTGAGTTACTTAGTACCTGGCTATTGCTGAGGCTGGCTTTGAACTCAAGATCCTCCTGCCTCAGCCTCTCAAGCCATTGTGATTAAAGGCATGCACCACCCCTCCTGTCTTGTTGGTGATTTTTTGCATCTATGTTCATCAGGAATGTTATCTTGTAGGCTTTTTATAGTGTGCTTGTATTTCTTTGGTATCGAAGTAATGCTGGTCTCAGAAAATGGGCTTGGAAGTGATCCCTCCTCTTCAATTTTTTGAAAGAGTCTGAGAAAAACTGACATTAATTCTCTGTACATGTTTGGTAGAATTCAAAAGTGAAAACATCTGATCTTTATTAAGAGGCTTTTGATTACTAGTTCAATCCTCTGATTCATTATTGCTCCATTTCCATTTCTTTATGAATAAGTCTCAATACATTGATGTTGCTAGGAATTTATCCATTTCTTCTAGATTATGAAACTAGTTATCATATAATTGTTCAGAATGGTCTCTTACAATCCTTTATAATCTCTGTGGTATTAGTTGTAATGTTGTCTTTTCATAATTTCATTTGAGTCTTCTTTTTTCCTTGGTTAATCCAGTTAAAGTTTTGTCAATTATGATTATCTTTTCTATTGCTTTCCTACTCTCTACTTCTGCTCTGCCTTTATTTCCCCCCTTCCTAACTTTTAGCTTAGGTTATTCTCCTTTTTCTAGTTCTTGAAAAGTAATTTAGGTTGTTTATTTGAGATCATTCTTTTCCCTCAATGTAGACATAAACTTCCCTTTTGTTGCTACTTTTTCTTCAAATTATAAGTTTTGACATGTTGCATTTGTCTGGAGGTATTTTCTAGCTTTTGATTTCTTTTTCAACATACTAGTTCAGGAGTGTGTTGTTTAATTATCACAGTTTCCTTCTATTATTGATTTCCAGTTTAGTTCCACAATGGTAAGAAAAGATACTGGTATGATTTCAATATTCTTATATTTGTAAAGGCTTATTAGAGAATGTTTAATGTGTACTTAACAAGAATGGTATTCTGCTGTTGGATCAAATGTTCCACATATGTACATTAGATTCATTTGGTCCATAGTGTTTTTAAACTTGGCCCCCAACCCCGCCCCATCTTCCTTTCTCCTTCCACTATCAATTATTATAAGTAGGATATTGAAGTCTCCTATATTATTTCACCCTTCAGTTCTGTCAATGCTTGCTTTAAATACTTAGGTGTTCTAATGTTGGGTGCATACACATTTATTACTCTCATAACTTCTTGGTAAATTGATCCTTTAATTTTTATATAATGTCCTTTGTTTCTTGTTATGGTTTATAACTAACGGTCTATTTTGTTTGATATATGTGTAGCCATCACTGCTCTTTTAGTTGTCATTTACATAGATTATTCACTTGGGCCCTATATGTATCCTTAAATCTAAAGTGCGCCTCTTATAAATAACATATAGTTGGATCTGTTTTTTTAATCCATTCAACTACATTATATATTTTGACTAATTTAATCCATTTGCATATATATTATTTACACAAAATGTCTTATTATTACCAATCTGTTTGTTATTTTCTGGAATGTAGTTCTTTTGTCCCTCTTCTTTTGTTGTTGTCTTTGTTTTTCTTTTTTCTTCTTTTCTTTTTTTTTTTTATTGGTACGCTTTGGTTGTTTTTCTTTTTCTTTCTCTTATAAATATTCTATAGGTGTTTTCTTTGTGCTTACCATGATGCACACATAAAATATCTTATACATATAATTGTTTTAAGCTGATAATTTAACTTCAATCACATATAAAAAGCTCAATTTTCTCTTCTCTTTCCTCCATACTTTACATTATTGATGACCCAATTTACATCTTTTAATTTTGCATGACTATTCATGGATTTTATATTTGTACTTTTTTCATGCTTTTATATTTTAATCTTTACAGAATTAAAAGCACTGTAACCATACTATTATAGTGTTACATTGTTCTGTGTTTGTCTTATATTTACCTTTGCCATCAGGTTCTATACTTTCATATGCATGTCTACTACTGTTTAGCACTCTTTTGTTTTAAGATTAAAAAAAACTTAACATTTTTAAGGGAAAGTCTGGTGGTGATGTACTCTCAGCTTTTCTTTGTCAGGAAAGTCTTTGTTTCATTTCTGAAGGATAGTTTCATCAGTTACATTATTTAGAATTGGCCTTTTTTTTTTTTTTGGACTGGGGTTTAACCCAGGGGGGCTCTCCCACTGAGCCACATCCCAAACCCTATTTTGTATTTTATTTAGAATACAGTGACTTACTGAGTTGCTTATGGCCTCACTAAGTTACTGAGGCTGGATTTGAATTCGCAGTCCTCCTGCCTCAGCCTCCTGAGCCACTGGGATTACAGGCATGCACCATGGAACCCAGTGGCTTCCCCCGACCCCACCCCCCACCACACACTTTGTATTCTATCACTCCCTTCTGGCCTGCAAGGTTTCTGTTAGAAAATATACTGGTAATCTTTAATAGTCTTCTGTTGGTTCCTTTTTATATGCCATGTTATTTTTATATTGCTGTTTTTCTTCATGCTTGGTCTTTGACTTTCAACAATTTGGATAAATTATGTCGCAGTATGGATTTGGTTGCATACATCTAACATGAGGCCCACTGGGAGTCTTGGATCTGGATATCCATTTTCTACACCTAATTTGTGAAATTTCTGATCATTATTTCTCTAAATAAGTTTTCTGTCCCATTCTTTCTCCACCTTTCCCTCCTTCTAGGACACTCATAATGTGTATATTGGTCCTCTTCATAATGTCCCATAAGTCTCTTAAGCTTTGTCCAATCTTATCCACTCAATTTTCTTTTTGTTTCTCTGACTGGATAATTTCCAATTTTTTGTCTTCAAGTTTGCTTGTCCTTTCTTCTGCATTATCCAATCTGCTGATAAAGCCCTCTAGAGTATTTTTCAGTTCATTTATTGTATTCTTCAGCTCCAAGAGCTCTGTATGTAGAATCTCTTTGTTGAAATTCTCACTTTGTTTATGTGTTGTTCTCTTTATTCCATTGATCTTCTTCATGACTATCTTTAATTCTTTGTCAGATTATATATATACACACACATATATATATACATACACAAATATATATAACAAATCCTAATGATGTATATATATATAAAAAATAAAATGATTATATATATAAAAATAAACACACACACATATATATACATACACAAATATATATAACAAATACTAATAATTTATATATATATGTAAAATAAAAATAAAAAATAAAATGAATTGAGATTTGTTTCACAAGTCTTATCTAGCTTATTTGTTTGGAACATATTCCCTGTTTCTTTGTTTTATTTTTTGGTGATGGTATCTGTGCATTAGAGGAAACAGTTACCTTTCCAAGGCATTATGAATTGACCTTGTATAGAGAATGGCCTCACCAATCAGCTTAGCCAGAGATTTAGGGGATTTTCAAATCTTTGTGCTAATCCAAACTGCTTTCTTTGTTCTTAGAAGATACCACAAATAAGAGTATGCTGGGTTCAGTCAGCATCCAATATTGAAGCCAGTCTCTTACACAACCTCTATAAAAGCTAGATCATTGGATGCATTGTCCAATTATTTCCTTTATAGGGAGAAGTTAGGATGTGTATTTTTGGTTGTTGCTCTGTGCTGAATGAGGTAGATGGATATGGTGGCTGCTAGTTCAAACTGCTGTCTTTGTTCACACTGGGCCTTGGGCAGCAAGAGTATACCAGATTCTATTAGTGTCCTGGGAAATTCAAGACAGAAGCTAGTGCTTTGGACAGACCTAGACAAGCTGGGATACTGGACATACCATCCAACTTTTTCCTTCCTCAAGGACAAACTGGGATTTGAGGGGCAGGAGTAATTTCCTTTCAATTGTTTGGTGTTCTGCCATCATAGAGTTTTGGTGAGAGGGTTTCTTAAATTTCTCTACCATTTTAATGTGGCTAGGTTCGTGCTCTCACAGGTTATGATAGCCTCTCAACTATTTTCTGGATGTCTTCATCTTTTGTTATTGAATTGATGTGTTCATGGCAAAAAAAAAAGAATCCAGACCCTCCTAACCTTCATTTCTATTGATCAATAATTCTTTATTTTAAAGAGATTTTGTTTATTTTTTAAGTTGTTAGCTTAATAGTCATTGTGGGAAACTTCTTTAACTAGTTTGAATTATCTTGTCCAAAACCTCAATAACAGCAATATGAAATGTGTTTGTTGCCTCCTATGTAGTAAATAATATAACTGAGACTATGGCATGTGGGAAATAATTGCTTAGAATACAAAACCAGTATACATTGATTCTTAATGCCATAAGCCTTATTAGGGTTGGGACATCTTTGGTATTGACAGTAACATTCCTAGAACTGTGTAGTCTTAGGTATGTGGGAAAATAATATTTAGAATCCATCATATCATTTTATTTGGAATTACCCTGACAATGCTCAGTCATCTTGTAAACTGAGTGATTCCAAGTCTACATATTTCTGATTTAGTTCCACTCAACAAATCAAAGTGCTGTTTTGTGAGTGTTATTTGAGATTCAGGGCAACATTCAAATGATGTCCTTTGAAATAAGAAGACTGAGTCAGAAGTCATCATTCAAGTGACAGATGGGCTAAAGATGCTTTATACAAATCAGTTCTATCAGTTTCCCCTGAAGCCCATGCTTTTGCCAAATGCATTCTCTTAGCATATACAATCAGATTTTTTTCACATAGACCAAAATTCTTCTTACAGCCACATCCTGGTTTAGTTTATTTTGAATAAGTTTCTATCTCTTATAAAATGTTGGTTATAGAATATCTGAAGGTGTGTTGCTTAAATTCTAGAAGACAGGAATTGTATTAGGGTTGGTAGAGAAGTGAAGAAAGAGCACAGAACATAAGAAGAGAGTTAGTAGAAGTATTTATATTCAGAGACATGTAGATGAAAATAAACAGGAAGAAATGGAAATGTGAATAATCATGAATATGTCTCAAAATGAAGGTTGGGTTGTCATGTCTATAATCTACATGTCTGAAGTTTTTAACTACTGCCATAACTTGACACAGGAAAATAAGGACATGAGTGCCAATCTCACTCTTTCTCTCTTTCCCTTCTTTTTTTAAAGGAGAGAGAGAGAGAGAGAGAGAGAGAGAGAGAGAGAGAGAGAGAGAGAGAGAGAGAGACCTTTATTTTATTTTATTTTTTAATGTGGTGCTGAGAATCGAACCGGGGTCCTGCCCATGCTAAGCGAGTGCTCTACCGCTGAGCCACAATCCCAGCCCTCTTTCTCTTTCTTAATGTCTACTCATCTTCCTGTCTCTCCAAATCTCTAAATATTTTCTCCTATTCAACATGCATAAAAAATGTTGTATGCCAAGAGGAGGAGGAAGAGAGAAGAGATGAGAGAAACTAGAATGGAAATAAGAATAAAGAGGTGTGTTAAGTCACCTGAGCACCTAAGAAGTTTAGGCACTAAAGCAGTTTTGAGACATGATTCCAAATGTTTTGACATTCTTCCATCAATAATTGGGCTCCATGTCTCTTTCCCTTGAATCTGAAATCTGCATAATCATGAATCTGAGTTGATTATTGGCCATCATACTTCCAGTATAGTAAAAATGAGGTTATATAATATCAAAATTAGGTAATTAAAAACCAAAAAGCTTCCACCTGGTTGTTTGGAATACTTACTCTCAGAAAGGTCACTTTAATGGAGAGATCACATGGAACCAAACCACCACGCTGAAAAAGCCCAAGTCACACTGAAAGGCCAGGTATAGGTGCACAAGTCAATAGTCCCAACTAAATTCAACCTTTGAGTCATATTATTCCAAGCATCAGAAATGCTAATGTATACACTAGGAAAATCTTCATAGTCATGCAACATGTGCAGTCACACAGGGACTTATCTCAAAAATACCTCATGCTTGGTTTAATTCTCTATTGTTTCAATCTTAAAATTCATAATATTTTTATATTTTAAGCTTTTGTAAGTGATGACTGATATGACAACAGAACATGCATGTGAACAGAAAGGATGCACATGATATGTACGTTTTCCACTTTTTCTTGCTGTCCCATCAGTATATAGCATATGCCATACACTCTGCAGTTTCCATAACATGCTTACCTTATACTCAAGGCCCTGTGCTTAAATGGGCTCCATTCTTGGTTTAATGCTCTGCTGTTGTCATCTTGAAATTCTTAATAATGGTATCTTTGAACTTTTGTCTTGTGAGATCCAACAGTAAAGTATGAATATGAGTAGAGGAGATATGCATATATTCTGCCATTCCTTTCTAACCCTTTCACATATGGTCTTCATGATCTTTTGTGAGCACCGAATCTCAACAGATCCACAATATGATGATATCTAATAAGAATCAGAGTCCAAAATAAACATGTAACATCTATGACTGAAAAAGCATGAATGGTCTCACTTTTCATTCAAACTGGAATTTTCTTCAAGCACAGAAAGAAAGCAGTGGCATTCTAAAAAACATAAACAATCAAGGAACCCTATCAGATCCTTTTTTATTTAAAATCCTTCCCTGTATTAGCCAAGCACTTGCAATGAAAACGATGACATAAAAAGGTGAAAGATAGTATAACCCCAAGTTCCTTATCCATTCAGGCCTCTTATTCACTGGTAAGCTAAAAGTATGCACACATCAAATGATTTTTAAAAAAACTGATGATTTGGACTTGTACAGCCTATCCCCTGGTAAAGAAACAAAATATATATGCATACACAAACCACAATACAAGTCATTTAATTCCTGTGGTTCTACATACAGGTTTAATGTTCTTATATTTGTATTTAAAACTTTGCATTAGACAATATAAAGACTAATGGCAGCCCAATTTCTTCCATGCAGTGCTTCATTCTCTTACAACATAACCATCTGTCATCTAGTCTAGATGCTGAATTGAGTACTCAAAACCTCTCTAAGTCTCAGTCCTCACCTACAAAACTTAGCAAGGTCCTAAGCAACACAGTGAGACTCTTCTCTAAATAAAATACAAAAATGAGCAGGGGATATGGCTCAGGAGTTAAATGCCTCTGGATTCAATCTCCAGTGACAAAAATAAATAAATAAAATAAAAAGTAAATAAATAAATAAAATAAAATGCACACACACTAGAAAATCAAATAGATTTCAAGTATTTTGTATAGCACCTGGAAACTTCCCAAAAGACAATTACAGTGGAGGCAATTACAATGAAATAATTCATGAACACAAAAATGAAACATAAAGGGAAAAAAGTTGTCACTCAGCCTGCTCCATGTTTTTGCTGAGGTTGAGCAACACAGTTAAGCTCCTGAATATTGGGCAATCAGCCTGCTGCTATTGCTTTCCCTGAAACTAATAGCTAAGGGTCCACTTAACTCTATTACTGAGAGAGATATGCTGCACAGATATGTTATCATCACCCACCTTACATATGTAGCCTTACTTATAATCTTAGACCTCATAAGTGTCCACAAAAACATTTGAAAATAAGAAATTCTTGACTAGAATGGTGGCTAGAGGAGGGCAGATGTTTTTATTCTCTATGCTTACTGTTAACTCTCTAGTACCTGGCACATACTATAAACACATTATTTGTTGGATGAATTAAAAAATGGATTCACAGTGAACAAAAATATTATTGGTTCTGCTATTATTTTCACTCCACATTCTAAAAACCTTGGAGTTCATATTTACCCAGGTCCTAATTTAAGTCCTAGAGCCTTAATATACAAAATTTTAAAATACTTGAATGTCTAAAAGTAAATTATGTCATTTGATAGCAAGAAAAATTACTCTACAGAGAAATACATAAAAGAAAATAACAAAGAGGTACAAATTCAACTTACAGCACTAAAGCAAGCCTTAATTAGAAATTTCTACTTTAAGTTCCACAACTAAAACATTATTTGGGGAATTGAGGAGATTTTTATAGGAATAATGTTTTAGAGAACAAACACTACATAGAAAATCTAAAGAAATCAGGCATATTTCATCCAGAGAATCTGAGCCTTCAAGAATTTAAATGACATTATAGAAATACCAGGATATGGCTATTTCCACTAAGAATGGTACAAAAGGAATATCCTTTAATTATGGCAGAAAATTCTTACATCAAAAATTGGAATTACATCTCAAAGAATGTGAAATATTGGCAAAGCCTGCAAAAAGGGAAATGAAAAATGAAGTATATAAAGAAAGCAAAACAATCAACTCAGCAGTGAAAAAGATCAGCTGTCTATTTTGTCACTCTTCCTCTCCTGACCTGCAACTGTCAAACCTCCAGTTCAAAGTACACCTTTAACAACTTCCCTCTACCTCTAGCAACTCTCATTCCTTTTAATTCTACTACCTTTCTCCAACAGCAGAAAATAATAGCAGATTTTCATTAAAACAGAAGTATCTTTCTAAGATGATTTAAGTGAATTTCTGCCCAAAGGAAAGTGTAAACTAGATATCTCAAGGACACTAACCTACAATTTTTTAAATCAAAAATGTCTGTGAAAAATAGGGCATTTTCAAGTACCCAAAGTAAATCACATAGAAAGTTTAGGAGGTATTTTAAGGCCCTACCCTTTTTATTTTTATAAAATCTTACAGATAGATAGCATTTCACAATTTGCAGCCAGCCTTCTGTATTTTACCTCTTTTAAGTAGTGCCATACCCAAGATTTTCTGTCTAAGCTTAAAGGATTAAAAAAGAGGAGTGCAGATCAGAAGTGGTTTTAAATTAACCAAGTTATTCATCCTGTTTCCACTATCTTTTCATTTATTTTTCTAAGAAAAAAATTTTTTAAGAGAGACATGCTTTCCCTCCAATAAATATGCTTTGGATGTCAATAATGTAAAGAAAATACCTTGAAAGAAGAACAAAAATCAAAGAAGACAAATGTGAATTTTGCAAAAGAGTGAAAATGTCTATGAGCCCGAAAGCATTGTTTATATGCAAATTTGAACTAAAGACCCACAAAGCTTTATGGGAATGTGTGAAAGTCTTTTTTTAAGTAACTGCTCAAGATTTTCTCCCAAGAGTCATTTCAGACCTAGTTACCCCATTTTTAATGTGATGAAAGATGCAGATATTGAAAAAAAGGCTGCCATTCACAGCCAGGTCAGAAGTCTAGGATTTATTTGTTGTGCCCTTTGCAATGAAGATCATAAAATTCAATTCCTCCCCATCCTGAAATAAATGCTAAGCAGAGTAATGCTTCAGAATGTCAACAGAATGCCACAGAGAAGCATTTGCTTTTCTTGGTAACCAGTGTTTTTAAGGGCACTGAAGTCCATATTTTCAGTTTCAGAGAATTTAGGGAAAAACAATGATGTCATGCATTTATTCCCCCTACAAAAAGTTCTGGGGAAAAACTAAAATATAAAATGGCCTTTTGTTTATGCATTGCTTCTTTCACTAATCAACCACCAGGTGCACATTAGTTCTTAGGTAGATCAAAGTTCCTCACAGAGGAAGAATCCAAACCTTCTCAGGGTGTGGGTTTTCCTTTATACTCAAAGGATTATTTTTAAAAGCTGGACACTTCAGCAAGTAACCCTAATGCTGAACCTCTCTGGGCACCACCCATTTCTACTGTAGAGGTTGACTTAACTAGTTAGAAATGGATTTGTACCAGGTCAATAGTTCAAATTTCTTCTTTTCACGGGACAAAACTTTGAAAAACAGAAACAAAAAATAAAAGCAAAAAACAAAAACCTAGACAGAGATAGCACCCCTTCTAAATATGTGCCTTTAGTTGCCAGCAGAGTGATTGCATCTAAAGAAGTTAATAGAGTAGAAACACACACACACACACACACACACACACACACACACACACACACACAACCAACAGACCAACCCTCCCTGGTCAACACTGCCTGACAAAGGTAGAGTACATAAAGAAAGAAAAAGCAACTCAGCAGTGAGAAGGATCAGCCCTGCCTATTTTGTCATTCTTCCTCTCCTGGCCTATTATCTATCAAACCTCCAGTTCAAAGTACACCTTCGACTAACAAATTTCCCCCTACCTCTAGCAACTCTCATTTCCTTTAATTCTACTACCTTTCTCCAACAGCCTTTGCTTGGCTGGGAGGTGTGAGACAAAAGGAAGGAGGAGGGCATGTCACAAGCAGTAGATCCACAGTGAGATGCATCCCAGCAGCTGCAAAGAAAAAACCTCTTCCTAGGTATAGCCATGATTGCTCAGTATTAAATCATGAAAGAGGAAGGGAGTCTGGAACTTATTTACACCAACTCCTCATTTTCAAAGTAGAGAAAATAAAGTCCAGAGAAGTAATTTGTTCAAGACTATATATTTGGGACTAACACCAAGGCCCAAGCTTATTTCCCAGCACTAAATTTTGCCAGATTGGAACTAGCTACTTGTCTGTGCTAGAAACCTACATCATATCTAAGCAGAACAAACACCAACAAGAAGATCAAGCTGAAAGCTATTCCTCCTTCACTTGTATTTTTCTCATCCAAAGAACTTTTACATCAGTCTTTTCACATAAATCCCTTCTATGATATCCATCGTATGGTTCATAAACCAGTTTACTTGATGGGTGGAGGGTCATATTAACTGAAAGTGTAAATAGAAGATGAAAAAAATCAAGTGTGAGTATAAGAGGCTTGGAAGTAATATCTGTGAGACCATTTTTTTTTTTTTACAAAATGACTGGAATTGCATCCTGATGGATTAATTTTATTTTTTTATATTGTGGGGGGGACCGGGGATTGAACTCAAGGGCACTCAACCACTGAGCCACATCTCCAGCCACTGAGTTGCTTAGAACCTCATTCTTGCTGATGCTAGCTTTGAACTTGCGATCCCCTTGCCTCAGCCTCCCAAGCCACTGGTAAGTTTAGATTATCTGGCCTACACTTCTGTTACCAATCAGAACCTCATTCATTTCCAAAGCTCATCAAAGATGATCCAGATTACTTTAGAACTTTGCAAAACAGTTGATAAATTTGAGCTCTTTTCCCCACTTCATTCTTTCCCAGAATTTTGTTTACATGTCTTTTCACAGAACCTACAACACTCTGTCTTCTGTACAGAGTATAGTATGTCTGACTCCTCAACAGATGCTGACTACCCAGTAGAGACTGGTTTTTAGCTTAGGGTCTCATCCCTAAAACTAGCCTAAAAGAGTTAGACATTAGAATGTAACTGTTAATAGAAGGTTTAGGGGAAAGGACAAATTATTAATAAGCATTAGAAATTCTATATATGATAATAAAGAAGAGTACTTTATCTAAAGAACTTAAATGATGACCTCTTAATATATTGTAACTGGATTTCATATATAAAACATATTATCCTAACTCCATCTTTCAATCAAAAAGCAAATGTGTTTGCCATATTTTGTGACATAAATGATGACTCTCTCCCATTTACCATTTCTGTCCTTCTGAGTATTAACAAGCATTTTCCTCCATCTAACCAGCAAATCAGAAAATGTTTCAGAATTTTATTTTCTTATTTTAAGATCCCCAGTAGTTCTTAAACTCCAGATACATCCATAATGTAAAATGTATCCACCAGTGTATGAAAAATAGCACTAGTTTAGAGAATGTTTGGTCTTCTCTGTATTACTCCAAGTCAAAAATTATAGAACAAAAGTGATTTGGGAATTTTAGGGGTTAGAATTTTAATATCATTACATTTAAATACACACAACAGGCAAAGGATAAAAACATCGCTGAAACCCTCTCCTGCATATTTGAAAAATTATGTGTATCTTGAAAACACATTTTCAGATCATAATATTTGTAAACTTACACAGTAATAGGGAGGGCCCATTATTTTGCATCCCTGGGTCATTTTAATTTGTCATTGTTGACATTACCATAGAAAAACTTCCCTTTCATGGTTAGTAGCTTGTCCCTCTCAGCAGATCTGTGATACTTTCTGGCATCCCACAGAGGGAATTATTTAATTTAATTTCTAAGGGCCAGATTTTGCCCTTGGATACGTGTGAGCAATAAGTATTGACGTCAATGGAAATTCTGGATATGCATGTGAGGGCAGACTACCGTCCTCTGCATATTCCTAAACTGACTGCTGAAATTCTATTTGTTAAGACTGGTTTGATTTTTGGCTTTCTTTCTCTTAAATGTGCACACAATACTAGAAGTGCTGCAGGAAGGCTATGATCAAATGAAGAACTACTTAGCTGAGTAATATCCTGTGTGGCCTTTCAACCTAAGCAAAGAATGAGATTTTATGTCTTTTAAGTTCCTGGGTCTGCTAATATTCCCAGTGACCAACACCAAATGAGATTTTTTAATATATAAAACCATCTTCTAGTTAAATAAAAAAAACCTGATATTTCATAATGTTGATAATCTTGAAAATAGTTAATAGTATTAGAATGAAAATTATATTCAACTCTAAAACTTGACTGTTAGTCTTTAGCCACTAAATTGTTGTGCTTTCTCTTGTTTTTTATTACTTTCTGAATTTTACTGCAAACTCTAGTAATTTCAGGACATTTGTACACCTGAATACAAATGGAAGAAAAAGATAGAATGGCAATCTGAAACTGCTCAGAAACCTGAGACATATCCTAGGCTCTTCATTCTTCCTGGCCTGATCTCCATCTGATCTTGACCACATACATATACACAAATACATGTATGCATTCAGTTACCAAGACTTCTCATATCTATCTCCTTAATATATCTTGGGTTCTTTCCTTATTCTTGAGTTCAACAATCTTTTAGATCTGTTTATTTTTTCCCTAGACAGCTGCAATAGTCTCTTATTACTCTGGTCTTCTGTCTCCCTAACTTGAATACTCTGCAGCCTCCATACAGATGGCAGAGTGATTCTTTTAAACTCTAAATCTGATAATGAAACTCTCATTAATAAAATGCAAGTGCTTCTCATTGTCTTCAGGAAATACCTGATAACCCATTATCTGATCTCGCCCAAACTGCAAATTCAATAGTTATCTATATCCCTCTACCAACCTATCCATCAAGTTCAATAAGATTAAGAAGTGCTAAATTAAGCCCTGATTCCTTGTAAGTTTTTAATGCATAGACATCTCTTAATGATAATAAACATGCTATTTAATGCAATATGTGCAGTGCAAAATAAAAAACTAAAACATGCACTATTTCAGTTTTCAAAATTACTAACAAAAAGACATATCTTTTATCCAAAAGGAATGTTTTGTGACTAGTTAGGCCTTGAACTTTAATTTGAGGACAGGAGTTTATATCAAGAATGGATTACCAAAACTTGGTTGAACTCTGGCATCTATTATCAAAATCAATTTGATTTCTTCTAAAAATTCTTATTGAGATTCAACTTTAAACCCTATTTCTGGCAGTTCATTTGAAATGCGGCTCAACTGATGTGTATTAAATGCTTACTCAGCAGGCCCTGGATTTTTCAAAGAGGAATAAATATGACCCTTACCCTCAAAAACTATTTTATCACATCAATAGTCCTATGTGGCAATTCTTAACCAGGCTATTAAAACTCAACTGAGAATGCTGTGATGCCTTTTGGTGATTTTTAAGATCATTATTCTCACTTGAAAAATTCCCAAGACCATAAACCATATGTTCCCTCCCATTCCCAAATTCCCAAATTCTTCTCATTAACTCTCTGAACATATCCCTCAACTACACTTTATTTGTTTACATCCCTCCAAGCACATTGAGCTTTTACATGTTCCTGGAACACAGTACACATACTCATGGCTCAGAGTCTTTGCCCATGATTCTCTATCAGCCTGGTACACTTCTCCCTATTACCTTTTATGATCTACTCCCCAACTATTTTAGGTCTTCTTCAAATGTCACTTTCTCAGTGAGCTCTTCCCTAAACAGCCTATTTAAAATTGAACAATTACCCAGCATTCTCTAGCTCTCTTTCCTACTTTACTTTTTCAAAGCAATCATCATCATTTAACAGAATGTGTGTTTTGTTTGTTTGGTACATTTTCTCTTTTCTTCTAAAAAGGTCATTATTATATTCTACAGTATTTAAAACATTGCATGGCACATAGCAGATCCTCAATAAATACATTCAGGATAAATAAGGGGAATATGCCTAAGAAGAACATAGAGCATTAGGGACATTCTTCTGCAACAAAGCTTTTGGAGAGCAGCAATTCATAATCAGAATACTCTCCTTTTACAAATTTAATATTAATCTATAAATGCTAAGTCAAATTGAAGTGTAAATGTTCAAGTGAGAAATATACAAGCCAATCAGTAAATGTATAAATAAGAAAGATACTTTAAAGAATAAGATACCTTAACATAGTGATAAAATATTTCAAATTATATTTTTTTTAATTTTTTGTTGTTGTTGTTGTTGCAAATGGACAGAACGCCTTTATTTTATTTATTTGTATGTGGTGCTAAGGATCAAACCCAGTGCTACTGAGCTATAGCCCCAGCCCAAGTATTTAAATTACTAATAAACTTTCTAAAAAAACATTCTTTCTTCTATATGTCACATTTTACTATTATGATATTAACTTTATATAGGTTATAGCACAAATTTTTCACAATATTATCAAAGACCTATCTGCATTCACAAATACCTGAGGTGCTTATTAGTAAAAATGGAATTTTCTGCCTCCAACCAAGAACTCTGAGACCATGGTCTACTTATTTCCATTTTTCTAATGAGTTCCCCAGGAGATTCTTACTTAAGTTTGAGAACAATTGCTTTAGTCCACCAGTCCTCAAACCCACCAGACCATCTCTGTCCATGTCTCCCTTCCACAGGGCTCTCCCTAGGTCTAAATAATCTTTTAAATCAAGAACTGGATTTTATCCTAACTATGGATTTTAAAGCACTAAAAGCTACTATATTTTCTTTTTATGCTAATAATCCTTCAGAAATATGATTACAGACCAACATTTTTATCAATGACATTAAATATTTCTTTAAAACTAATAGTCCTAGGAAAACTCACAAGCTTGCTTCCTTAATAGTTGAAACAAAAAAACAGACCAAGTTAAAACAGGAGAGAAGCATCAAAGACATTGAAGGAGATTGCACAATTCAGTCCAAAGATTTATAAAACAGCAAATCACGTTTACTGATAAGCAAATTAGACTTTCTGTGATCTCTTAGCCCAAATTTTAACAGCCAGGAAGACTAAGAAAGATATTCTAAGCCCTGAGCCAGGTACAGTAGTACATACCTGTAATCTTAGTGACTCAGAGACTGATGCAGGAGGAGCACAAGTTTAAAGACAGTCTCAGCAACTTAGCAAGGCTCTAAGCAACTCTCAACAAGACCCTGTCTCTAAATAAAACATAAAAAAGGGCTGGGGATGTAGCTCAGTGGTTAAGTCCCCTGCATTCAATCCCTGGTACCAAAAAAAAAAAAAGGATATTCTAAGCCCTAAAAGATAATGTTTGCCAACCAAGATTGCTATAATATGGCAAAACTATTTTTCAGAATTGAGGATGAAATAAAAAATCTTCTTAGATAGCAGAATCTAAAAGAATTCATGACTACAAAACTAGAGGCACAGAAAGCATTTAGTGAAATATTACATGCAGAAGAATAAAAAAAAAGTATCAGAGCCAGCCAATGCTTGAATCTCAACAGAAGAATAGCCAATTAAAAGACCATCAAGGCTGAATCACTTTCAGTAATAACACTGAATGTTAAGTGGTCTTAACTCTCTAATTAAAAGGCATAGACTAGCAAAGTGGTCTAAAAAACTATCTTACCATATGTTGTTTATAAGAGACTCGCCTTAAAGGCAAAGATATCTAAAGGCTGAAGGCGAAAGGATATACCATGCAAATGGAGAGCAAAACTAAGCAGGAGTAGCTACTCTCATACCTGACAAAGTAAACTTCAAGCCAAAATTAAACGGAAGAGAAAAAAGTCACTTCTTATTAGTTACAGGAACTATTCAACCACAATGATACAATGATTATAAATAAAGACCCCAATATAATAATACTAGGTGATTTCAACATAACTCTCAAAAATAGGCAGGTCATCCTGAAATACATTAAGTAAAGATACTTCAGACCTAAAAACCACTGTTAATCAAATGAATCCAATAAACATCTATAGAAAATCATCCACTGACAATTGAATTTGCTTTTTACTCAGGTGCACATGGACCCTTCTCCAAAATAGATAATATTTAAGGAATTAAGAAAGTCTTAGTAAATATAAAGAAAGGATAATTCCTTAAAACCTATCAGAAAAATAATGAAATGAAATTAGAAATTAATAACAAAGACAAAAACAGAAATCTTTTTAACATATAAAGACTAAACAATACGTTATTTTGAACAAGGAATAAGTCATAGAAGAAATCAAAAAATTCTTGGAAACAGAGATAGAACATATCAAAAAATCTGGGACAGTACAAAGACCTAAGTATATAGGAGTAGATAGCAATGAGTACCTAAGTATATAGCAATGAGTACAAAAGAAAGAAAGAAAGAAAGAAAGAAAGAAAGAAAGAAAGAAAGAAAGAAAGAACAAAAGAAAGAAAGAGAGAAAGAGAGAAAGAGAGAAAGAGAGAAAGAGAGAGAGAGAAAGAAAGAAAGAAAGAAAGACAGAAAAAGAAAGAGAGAAAGAGAGAGACAGAGAGAAAGAAAGAAAGAAAGAAAGAAAGAAAGAAAGAAAGAAAGAGAAAGAAAATCATCTAATATTGTATCTCAAGGCCATAGAAAAGCAAGAATAAACTAATTCCATAATCAGTAGAAGACAGAAAATAATAAAAATGAAAGCTAAAATTAATTCAATTAAAATTAAAAAATACAAAGGACAAATACAACAAAGATTTGGTTCTTTGTAAAGAGAAACAGGATTGATAAATCCATACCCAAACTAATATTAAAATTAATTAAATTTTAAGATTTAATTAATTAATTAATTAAATTAGAAATGAAAAAGGAAAAATCACAAATATTTCTAAAATCCAGAGGACCACAAAGAATTTATTTTGAAAACCTATATTCCAATAAATTGGAAAATATATAAGAAATTGAACACTATCTAGACACATCTGACCTACCAAAATTTCCATAGACTAAGAGTCTATAGGAAACCTAAACAAACCACTGCTTATCTCAAAATATAATCTAAAAATATAATCAATTATAGTTTAGAGATAGTGTGGTCTCTAATTATTTCCTGTCTTCAACTGCTTTTGGTGTTGATTTGATCTTCTTTTTCTAGGGCTTTGAGGTGTGGTGTTAGGTTATTTATTTGTTGACTTTTTCTTCTTTTAAGGGATGAACTCCATGCAATGAACTTTCCTCTTAGTACAGCCTTCATAGTTTCCCAGAGATTTTGGTATGTTGTATCAGTGTTCTCATTTACCTCTAAGAATTTTTTTAATCTCCTCTTTGTTGTATTTTGCAACCCATTGTTCATTCAGTAACATATTATTTAGTCTCCAGGTGTTGGAATAGTTTTTATTTTTTGCTTTATCATTGATTTCTAATTTCATTCCATTGTGATCTGATAAAATGCACGGTAGTATCTCCACTTTTTTGTATTTGTTAATGAGTTACTTTGTGGCATAATATATGATCTGTTTTAGAAGAGGATCCATGTGCTACTGAAATGAAAGTGTATTCACTCATTGAAAGATGAAATATTCTATATATGTCAGTTAAGTCTAAGTTATTGATTGTATTATAGAGTTCTATAGTTTCTTTGTTCAGCTATTGTTTGGAAGATATATCCAGTGGTGAAAGAGGTGTGTTAAAGTCACCCAGAATTATTGTGTTGCAGTCATTTTGACTCTTGAACATGAGAAATGTTTGTTTGATGAACATAGATGCTCCATTTATTTGGGGGATATATATATATATATATATATATATATATATATTTAAAATTGTTATGTCTTGTTGATGTATGGTTCCCTTGAGCACTATGAGATGTCCTTCTTTGTATCTTTTGATTAATTTTGGCTTGACATTTACTTTATTTCATATGAGGATGGAACCCCTACTTGTTTCTGCAGTCCATGTGAGTGGTATGTTTTTTCCCAACATTTTACCTTCAGTCTGTGTATGTCATTTGGTGTGGATCTCTTGTGATTTTGGTGAATTTGATGTCCTGTACGCCTCTTGAATTTTGTTTTCCAATTCATTTTTCAAGTTTGGAAATTTTTCTGAATTTTGTTTTCCAATTCGTTCTTAATGTTTGAAAAATTTTCTGATATTATTTCATTGAATAGATTGTGAGATGAATCTCTTGGAGGCAGCATATTGTTGGGCCATTTTATTTTTTTTAAATCCAATCTGCCAGTCTATGTCTTTTGATTGGTGAGTTTAGGCCATTAATATTCAGGGTTATTATTGAGACAGGATTTGTATTCCCAGGCATTTTTGTTTATTTTTGTTATTTAACTTGACTTGGTTTTTCCTTTGATTAGCTTTTCCTTTAGTGTAATACCTCCCTCTGCTGATTTTCACTATTGTTTTTCATTTCCTTTTCATAGAATATTTTGCAAGGATGTTCTGTAGTGCAGGCTTTCTAGTTGTAAATTCTTTTAACTTTTGTTTATTATGAAAGGTTTTTATTTCATCATCGAATCTAAAGCTTAATTTTGCTAGAAACAAAATTCTTGGTTGGCATCCATTTTCTTTCAGATCTTAGTGAATGTTTTTCCAGGATCTTCTAGATTTCAGGGTCTGGGTTGAAAAATCTGCAGATATACTAATTGGTTTACCCTATATGTAATCTGATTCCTTTCTCTCATAGCTTTTAAGATTCTCTCCTTATTCTGTAGGTTGGGAATTTTCAGTATAATGTGGCTTAGTGTAGATCTCTTGTGATTTTGGTGCGTTTGATGTCCTGTACACCTCTTGAATTTTGTTTTCCAATTCATTCTTCATGTATGGAAAATGTTCTGATATTATTTCATTGAATAGATTGCTCATTCCTTTGGTTTAGAACTCTATGTCTTCCTCTATCCAAATAACTCTTAAATTTGGTCTTTTTAGCTATCCCATATTTCTTGAATGTTCTGCTCATGGCTTCTTACCATCTTCACTGTGTGGTCTACATTCAGTTCAAGATTATATATTGTGTCTTCGTTGTCTAAGGTCCTATCTTCCAAATGCATTAATCTGTTGGTGATGCTTTCAATTTGGCTTACTGTTTCTTTCATTTGAAGGATTTGTTTGGTTTTTCTTTAGGACCTCCCTCTCCTTATTGAAGTAATCTTTTGTTTCCTGTATTTGTTTATGTAGCTCTTTTTGCCTGTATTTGCTCTCTTACACCATCCTTTAATTCACAGAACATTTTAATTATGTACATCCTTAACTCCTTCTCTGACATTTCATCTGCTGTGCTGGCCATGGATTCTAACAATGTAGTATCTTGATTTGTTTGGGTCACTTCCTTCCCTTGTCTTTTCATGTTACTTGTGTCTTCCTTTCTCATTCTGTGGATCTGAGGTGTTATCGTTTTTTACCCTATAGGCTTATAGTGCCCCTATAGCATTCCAATACCTCACCTGGCTAACCAGTGTTCAAACTGGTAGTTGCCCCAACTGAAGATGATGATGGAGGTAATCCAGGATTGAGGCGGCTGCTTTTAGTGATGGGGTGTTGGGTCAGGTGGTGGGAGTGGGTGATGGCATTGTGAAATGTGTTCAGAGATGAGCTCTGTAGCAGGCAGTGTGTGGCTGTTGGCTTTCTTTAGAGCCTGTGATGTCCCCAGGTGCACGCAGGCTATCGAGAGTAGGGGACCACGGCTGTAACTGCTGAGTCTCAAGATGGAGGCAACCAGGGGAGCCCTATGTTAGTAGATGGGGGTCCACATGGGAGTGGTTCCTACACATGGGTAGCTGAGTGTCCTTTGTGGGAGCAGCACCTGGGAATTCTGCACCAGTGCTGATGCCGGTAGTCCCACTAAGGCATCCATGAGACCTATATGGGCGAGTAGTTGGGAGTTGGAGTCCTTTTCTAACACTGAGGCCTGGGTCCCCCTGTGGCACAGCGGCTGTGATTCCTGCATGGGATCAGCTTTGGAGGGGTCCTCTATCACTCTCAGCAAAGCAGTATTCCCACTAGTTGAGACCCAGGTCATGGAGTGACACAGAATGATGCCTCCTTCTGGCCTGCCATCTTGGATCCCCCCATATTTCACCTTTTTTAAAATCTGTAAAAGCTATCTAAAATGTCAGTATAAAAACAATACTAATCTTAACATAATAGTAAAACAATGTTAACATTAAAATGTGGTATTATTATTATATTTTATGCTAAGAGCCACAGCCAAGTAATATGATGCATGGCATTTTTGGTTGAAAGGTGACACCAGCTAGCCATTGAGATGATGTGATTATGTTAAGATTTGCATTCATATGGATATTGGACTCCTGCTGTTCACCTCGGCCTGCTACGGGACTCCTGGAGAGTTCCCATGATTGGGGAAGTACAGTAGGAGGGAATTCCAGGGGAGGACCTTCCTCTGGGGTTCCAGGAGAACGCCCCGTGGGTCGATCGGGATTCTTCCCAGGGGCGTACAGGGCATTGGCGGCAGTTTCAAAAAATAAAGTTTGTTCCTGCTTGAGTGGCTCGTGATTTTGTGCCCAGCCAGACTGCAGCAATTTTAAACCATTACTCTTTTTCCAAATTTTTGTTCTATAATATTTATAATGATTGCCACTTGCTTCAGAGCTTACTATAAGCTGGGCACTGTGCTAAGCCCTACACATACATATTACTCAATCTTCACATCCACCTTGTAAAGGAGATACTACCATGATCCATATTCTATACCAATAACACAAAGGCTTCAAGAGATTATCTTCCATAGTCCCGCTGTTGGTGTTAAAGCCAGGATTCTATACCTAATAGACTTTCTGAATTTACTACTGTTTTCTGGAACCAGCCTAGATGTACAGCAGTGGATGAATGCACAAAGTAAATATGACATACACACACACACACACACACATACACACACACATACACACAAACACACACCAAAAAAATGGAGTTTTAGTCAGCAATAAAGAATGAAATGATGTCAATTTCTGGAAAATGGATGAAACTTGAGAACTTTATGTTAAGTGGCATAAGCCAAACTCAGAAAGTCAAAGGGCATAGGTTTCCTATCATAAGTGGAAACTAGAAGAAAGGAAAAATGATAAAAAGATGGCAGAAGAAGAAGAACTACATGAAAATTGAAGGGAGATCAGTAGAGGGAAGGGACAAGGGAAATGAAGAGGGAAAGGAAAAAAGAAATAATGGGAAATTATATTGGCTGGCTTATATTTTTATATTGTGTGCATGTACGAATATGTAACATGTACAACTACATCATGTACAACTACAATGCACCAATAAAAGTGGAGAAAAAGAAATAAAAATAAAATTTTAAAAAATAATTCACTACTCTTCATTAAATTTTCTAGAAAGTGTACCATTTTTAGAAATTTTATTTTACTTTGACATCAATCTGGTAATAAACTAGACATCTTTTGAAATAAAATCTTTTAAGTTTTCCCTTACAGAGATCCTCAGTTCTGTAAGGTTAACCATATCTTCCAATATTAATCAGCTATTCTGATACTCTTTTAATTTTGCCATGGGTTTTCTACCCTTTTATCATTTCTTAGCAATTTATCTTCCTATTTCCCACTTAATTTGAAAAGTAAATTAGTAGTCTCACCATAGACTCTTTTACTGCCCCTCCCCTAATCAACCCTAAGTAAAATTATAATTTAATTTCACATTTATCTATTAACTTTGAATCTTAAGTAATATTTTTAAATGGGCACTTATTTTTAGATCAATATTTAATGCTTTATTGTAGCTACCCTGAAAATCAAGAACACATATTCAACTTCTTTTTCTCTAAGGCACCTAGCATTTTACTTTACATACCTTTGTGTGTCAGTTAATAAACAGCTGATTTTTAAAAAACTATTCAAAATAACAATAGCATATTATTGAAATTTTTATGGGAGCTCATAAACTTCTAGATGTGCCTCTCAAGGATTTGCTCATTTAGCATATTTGGTTTTCTCTAAATAAGAAAGAGGACAAAGTAAACAGTAAGTATCTCCTGGATTTGTCATTTAAGAGAGCATCCTATTAGTCTTCTGTAAATATTAACATTCCACTGAGAAGTGAGAGGACAGTAACTGTAAGATCTTTTTAGCAGCTTAAATCTGTTTCTCTTTTTCAAGCAAGATATAAAAAACACAGACCTAATTCCTATAAAATAAAACAGTCTATCTTTTTCTCTAGATGAAGAATTTTCCAAAGAAAGTTCAGAGTTACTGTAGAGTTTAAAAAAATAAAAAAGACATGCTATTTTTAGCTACTAGAAAGAAAACAAATAAAAACAAAGAAATACAAAGACAAAAAAAAACCAGGAAGTTGGAAACCTACCTGAAATGAATTTTAGCATCCATTAAAAGCTTAATGTATTCCCAGATTTCCCAGGAATCTCCATATTTGTGGTGAGCCGCCTCTGCCGCTTATGCAGATTATGGTCGCCATTACAAGATGGCGTTGGCTCCGCTGTGGTTTGTGACAAACAACTCCTTATTTGGGAGAGTTGGCGCATGGCTTTTCAGCACCCTATGAGAAAGTTCCACGTGGCAGCTTCGCATTGGGGCTTGAGATGCTATATTAAGGCTGGGAGGGGCATCCGAGGGATTAGTAGAAGAAATATCAAGGGCCTGAATAAACCACTGAAAGAAGATTCCCGAGTTGCGTCTTCCTTGCGGGCAAGGGGTCGCAACGCATATTGCTTTCCATATTGGCTGCACCAATTTGCAGTTCTACCAGCAATGTATGAGTATGCCTTTTTCCCCACATCCTCGCCAACACTTATTGTTGTTTGTCTTCATAATAGCTGCCATTCTGACTGGAGTGAGATAGTATCTTAGTTTTGATTTGCATTTCTCTAATTGCTAGAGATAATGAACATTTTTTTTCGTATATTTGTTGACTGATTGTATATCCTCTTCTGAGAAGTGTCTGTTCAGGTCCTTGGCCAATTTGCTGAATGAATTATTTAGTTTTTTGGTACTTAGCTTTTTGAATTTTTTATATACCCTATAGATTACTGCTCTATCTGATGTTTGATGGGTAAAAATTTGTTCCCAAGATGTAGGCTCTCTGTTCACCTCATAGATTGTTTCTTTTGCTAAGAAGAAACTTTTTAGTTTGATTCCATTTCATTTATTGATTCTTGGTTTTAATTCTTGTGCTATAGGAGTCTTAATCAGGAAATTGGGGCCTAATCCCACATGATGAAGATTACTATCCCTCTCCCTGGTCTATATCAAAAGACTTAAAAACAGCATGCTACAGAGACACAGCCACATCAGTGTTTATAGCAGCACAATTCACAATAGTTAAACTGTGGAGCCAACCTAGATGCCCCTCAGTGGATGAATAGATAAAAAAAATGTGGCATATATACACAATGAAATTTTACTTAGCAATAAAAGAGAATAAAATTATGGCATTTGCAGGTAAATGGCTGGCATCGGAGAAGATAATGCTAAGTGAAGTTAGCCAATCCCCAAAAACAAATGCTGAATGTTTCTCTGATATAAGGAGGCTGACTCATAGTGGGATAGGAATGGGGACCATGGGAGGAATAAATGAATTCTAGATAGGGCAGAGGGGTGGGAGGGAAATAAAGGGGCCAGGGGATTAGCAAGGATGGTGGAATGTGATAGACATCATTATCCAAAGTACATGTATGTCAACATATTTTATATACAACCAGAGATATGAAAAATTGTGTTCTGTATGTGTAATAAGAATTGTAATGCATAATGCTATCATTTATTTTTTTAAAAAATCAGTTAAAAAAAAGCTTAGTGTACTCTGAGAGGGTAACAATAACAAAAAAAAGTATTGACCAGGTATTCTGTAACTTCAAACTAATAGGCATAAACTACACAGAGAAGGCATACTAAGTTACCTGTGAGGGCTGGGTTAAAAAGAGAGAAAAGACATTATTCAGAGAAATAAAAACAGTTTATTTTAGTAACACTGTATTTTAGTTTAGATCTTGAATATCCCCCAAAGGCTCATTCATTAAAGGGTTGGTCCCTAATGCAGCAATGTTCAAAGGTGGGCTTTGGGAAAGTGATTAAATCATGAGGGATCTCACCTCATCGATGAATTACTGGGTTCATAATTAAATAGACTAATAGAAGTGGTGGAAACCTTAGCAGAAAGGCCTAGGTGGAGGAAGTAGGTTACTGAAGATATGCCCTGAAAGGGGATATTTTGTCTCCAGACATTTCCTTGATTTCTCTCTCCTATTTCCTGGCTGCCATGAAGTGAGCAGCTCTGCTCCACTACATGCTCCCAGTCATCACATTCTACTTCAAGAAAGGCAGAAAATAATGGGTCCAAATGACCATGGACTTAAACCTCTGAAACTGAATCAAAAATAAATCTTTCCTCCTTAAATTTGACTTTCTCAGGTATTTTTCACAGTGACAAAAAAACTGACTAACACATACAGTATATCCCTCATATTTGGAAATCTGTTTCTTCCAATCCCTATACCTAAGATTTCATGGGTAATTTGTATTATCACCTAGGTGAACAATTCTACTAAAAACTCTTATAAGTGATACTTTTACTATACAAATTTGAAATTTTCAAGAGGCCCTAAAGGACTAAGTATGCCACATTTTCAATAAAATTAAACTGGATCCTCTCATACATTTTACAATAGGTTAGATACCCTTTTAGTGAAATTCTTCCATATCCTCCAGAATGTATTACTTTGAGTCCCACAGCATATTTTCCCTACTCTTGAAAATAGACACTTTTAATATAGTGTCCATAAAGTAGGCTCATCTAAGGCTGAACCACTAACATAAGAGAGAATATGTTATGAGTATGTATTATGAGTATGTACCTCTGCATCCAATAGAATGGTGACTCAAAACTTTAAGAGTACATATACAAATTAAGTTTGTAATTCTTTTTCAGTTGGAAAAAATAATATTTCATATGCAGAAGAGAAAGCATTTTGCAGTATACTAGTAAGAATTATGAACTCATGAAACCAAAGACTGGATTTTAGTCTGGCCTAAGCAACTAGCTGTTTCATCTTGAACAAGGAGCCTCAGTTTATTTATCATAATATGGCATTGTTGGACTTAATTTCTAATAACTTTTTCAGCTACAAATTTTACTTAATTTGGAAGATTTTTTAATCTGTTTAGTTTTTTTTAATTAATTTCTTGAAATTCTTCCCCAAAGTACTAACTGCTGAAATGAGAACTTCATCGAGGCAAACAAGGGTCATTCCCAACAATCACGGGGTGGAATAGATTATTTTACAGCTGAAACTGGGACAACTCCAATAATGGAATAATAATGCTAAACAGGAAGCTCTTGTGCTATATGGGGTTGTCCCTTTACTGCCTTTTCCCATGAAAAGTGTTCTTCTCAAAAACAAAAATGGCAGCATTCACTACCCACCTAATACCTCAAACTGCTTTTTAGCTGTATAACTTTTTAGCTGTGGTCCCTGTTCTTCTTTTACATTTTTCCTTCTACAAAGAGTTTGAAGATGCCATGAATAATTAAAAATAAAACTGAAACACTAGGTTAGGCACTTCTAACTCATAAAGAAAATCATAAGAGTTATTACAAACACAACATTTAAGTTGGGAGACATAAAAGCAGTAAACATCACTATTGAGTATGATACTGTTTAGTTGTGTGAGGTCCTGTGAAAATCAGATTCTGTGAATCTACTCAAATGGAAGATCAAAAAGTGTAGGCCTGGAATCTGTGATGTAATAAAGGTTATGAAAGCATACATTTTAAAATCTTTTAGGAAAAGACAGATAAATTTGTTTTCCAAAAATCATTATACAAGGAAATAAATTTGTATCCAAAATAAACATCTGTCTATGACATAAATAGAATTATCTGATTCCAGAACATAATGATGTTAGTCTGGGAGTGTTTTCTCCTAAGGAAATATAAATTTAAAGCTATTTTAAATGAACGCCTGCTCATTAGCATTAGCTTACTGTACTGTTTCTTACATAGTATACTCTTCTTTGGCCCAGCCCACTTGAAAATGAGGTTGCATTCTCAGCTCCCTGGTTGATTCTTCAGTTCTAAGAGCCCTCTAAAGAGAATGAAGCAGCAGCCATATCATAAATGTGAAAATTGTTCTTCAGGGTATTTGCAAATGTCCCACCCTTGAAAGGTATACCATGTCCTCCTTGCCTTAGAAGAACAGAATAATAAGCATTCTCCTCTCTTCAGTTATGATTTCTATGCATTGGAAAGATAAAGATTTAAGGAGAAGGAAGATTCATCTATATGAGAATGTATAAAGTCTAATTTTCAGGAAATTAGTTAAGAAACAGTAATCCCATTCAGAGTAAATGGAAATTGACAACTGAATATAAAATTTATTGACTAAAATAAACTTAAATCCTGATGACAGAAGAAAATGCTACTTTAGTTTCATCTCTTTTTATAAACAGATTAGAAAAATTCAAAATGGACTAGGAAATCCAAAAATTGACTAGAAAACCTAAAATTAGAAAATCTAAAAATTGAACCAAGAATATTCACAAAAGCATCATTCAAATTATCATTATTGATCATTTTCCCTTTCATAAAACAAATTTCTGATAAGTTTACAAAAGATAAATAAATTCACTTTTGAAATATATACTATAGTTTAAAGAAAGGAAAGATCATTTTTTATAAAGCCAAACATAAAATATTATTTTATTCCAAATTAAAAATAAATAATTGATCCCAGAAACTGGGGAAGGCTGAAGCAGGAGGATTACAAGTTTGAGGCTAGCCTCAGCAACTTAGTGAGCCCCTGTCTCAAAACAAAAAGTAAAAAGGGCTGATGGTCTAGCTCAGAGGCAGAGTGTCCTCGGGTTTAATCCCCAGTACTAAAACAACAACAGCAATAAAAATAATAATAATAAAATATAGAATTCAGAGTTCTTTATTCAAAAAATAAAGAATTTTTGGACCTAACTAGTCATTCTCTTTAACAGTGTCTTTCATACAGCAGAGGATTTAACTTTTGATGAAGTCCAACTTATCAATGTTTTTCCATCATGGATCATGAGTTTCTAAATACTCATTACCAAACTCAAGGTCATCTAGATTTTTTTACTATATTATTTTCTAAAAGTTTCATAATTTAGCCTTTGACACCTTGGTTTATGATCTGTGTTGAGTTACTTTTACAAAAGTAACAGGATCTGTTTCTGAACTCTTTCTTTTTTTTCATAGTGGATGCCTGCTTGTCCAGGACCATTTGTTTAAAAGACTATCCTTTCTTCATGTATTTGTTTTTGCTCCTTTGTCAAAGATCAGCTAATTATGTTTTTTCTCTGGCCTCTTCATTCTGATTCATTGGTACATTTGTCTATTTTTTTCACACATTAACACACAATCTTGATTACTAATGTTTTACAGTAATCAAGATCTTTCTATATGCTTTCAGATTTTTTTCATTATTTTGTATGCTTTTTCTTACAAAGAACCTCAAAAGTTCTGTAAGCTACAGATCTCACAAAATCAGAACCATTTCTGTGTGACAGTTCAAGTAATGAATAATAGTATGGATTAACACCTAAGAAGGAAGAGGGCTGAGACTCTAATGAATCTCCTCACAGAGACAAAAGAAAGAAATAAAGAAAAATATGTAGGTCTTTAATCCACTTTGAGTTTTTTGCAGGGCTAGAGATAAGGGTTCAATTTCATTTTGCTATACATGTATTTCCAGTTTTCCCAGCACCATCTGTTAAAAGGCGATCTTTTCTAAAATGTATGCTTACGGTACTTTTATCTAGTATGAGATAACTGTATTTATATAGGTTTGTCTCTGTGTCTTCTATTCTGTACCATTGGTCTTCATGTCTGTTTTGGTGCCAATACTATGCTAGCTTTTGTTATAATAGCTCTGTAATAAAATTTAAGATCCTATATTATGATGCCTCCTGCATAACTTTTCTTGCTGAGGATTGCTTTGGCAATTCTGGGTTTCCTATTTTTACAAATGAATTTCATAACTGCTTTTTCTATTTCTATGAAGAATATTATCGGAACCTTAATAGGAATTGCATTGAGTCTGTATAGCACTTTTCATAGCATTGCCATTTTAACAATATTAATTCTGCCTAACCAAGAACATGGGAGATCGTTCATATTCTAGGGTCTTCTTCAATTTCTTTCTTTAGTGTTCTGTAGTTTTCACTGTAGAGGTCTTTCACCTCTTTTGTTAGATTGATTCCCAAGGTTTTATGTGTGTATGTTTTGTTTTGTTTTTGAGACTATTGTAGATCCAACACTCCAACATGTTGGCTTAGGAGCAGACTTGCTCAACAAGACTCCTAAAGCACAAGAAGTAAAATCAAGAGTCAATAAATGGGATGGTATAAAACTAAAAGCTTTTTCACAGAAAAGGAAACAATTAAGAACATGAAGAGAGAGCCTACAGAATGGGAGAAAATCTTTACCACCTACATCTCAGATAAGGTGTTAATTTCCAGGATATACAGAACTCAAAAAGCTTAACACCAAAACAAACAAACAAAAAAAACCAAATAACCCAATCAATAAATGGGCAAAGGAACTAAACAAACACTTCTCAAAGGAATAAATATGAACAATCCACAATATATGGAAAAATGTTCAACATATCTAGCAATTAGAGAAATGCAAATTAAAACTACACTGAGATTTCATCTCATCCAACAGAATGGCAATTATCAAGAATACAAGTAACAATAAATGTTGGCAAGGATGTGGGGAAAAGGGTACACACATACATTGTTGGTGAGATTACAAATTGGTGCAACCACTCTGGAAAGCAATGTGGATATCCCTGAAGTAGAACCACCATTTTGCCCAGCTATCCCACTCCTTGGTATATACCCAAAAGAATTAAAATCAACATACTACTTTGATGCAGCACATCAATGTTTATAGCAGCATGATTCACAGTGGCTAAGCTATGGAACCAACCCAGATGCTATCAACAGATGAATGAATATATATATACACAATGGAGTATTACTCAACCATAAAGAAGAATGACTTTATGACATCTGCCAGCAAATGAATGGATCTAGAGACTATTAGGCTAAGTGAAAGAAGCCTATCCCAAACAACCAAAATTCAAATGTTTTTTCTCCTTTTGTGTGGATGTTAACATACAGTAAGAGTAGGGGGGAGAATAAAAGTTCAGTGGATTAGACAAAGGAGAATGAAGGGAAGGGGGAGGAATAGAATAGAAAAGACAATGGAATGAACCTGACATAACTTCTTATGTACATATATGAATACACCACAGAGAATATCAACTTTGTGTACATCCACACACCTGGGATCCTAATTAGAACAATATATATTCCATGCTTGTATAAATATATACAAACTAATTATAATATCATGTACAACTAAAAAGAATAAATAAGTTTGTTTAAAAATGAAGCAAAGGAGCACAAAGAAGAAGAAAAGATAGTTGTTCAACAATACTAATTCCAAATCATATTTGAAGGTACTTATATATATAGTACTTCTAATTCAGTGTGATAAAAAAATGTAGAATCAACAAATGGGACGAATTCAAACTAAAAAGTTTTTTCTCAGCAAGAGAAATAATATGTGAGGTGAATAGGGAACCTACATCCTGGGAACAAATTTTTACCCCTCAAACATCAGATAGAGCTCTAATCTCTAGAGTACACAAAGAACTCAAAAAGTTAACAACAAAAAAGCAAATAACCCAATCAACAAATGGGCCAAGGACTTGAACAGAAACTTCTCAGAAGAGGATATACAATCAATCAACAAATACATGAAAAAATGCTCACCTCATCTCTAGCAATCAGAGAAATGCAAATTAAAACTACTCTAAGATACCATCTCACTCCAGTAAGATTGGCAGCCATTATGAAGTCAAACAACAACAAGTGCTGGCTAGGATGTGGGGAAAAGGGTACACTTGTACATTGCTGGTGGGACTGAAAATTGGTGGGGCCAATTTGGAAAGCAGTATGGAGATTCCTTGGAAAGCTGGGAATGGAACCACCATTTGACCCAGCTATTCCCCTTCTTGGACTATTCCCTAAATAACCTTAAAACAGCCTACTATAGGGATACTGCTACATCGATGTTCATAGCAGCACAATTCACAATAGCTAGACTGTGGAACCAACCTAGATGCCTTCAATAGATGAATGGATAAAAAAAATGTGGTATTTATACACAATGGAGTATTACTCTGCGCTAAAAAATGACAAAATCAAGGAATTTGCAGGGAACTGGATGGCATTAGAGCAGATTATGCTAAGTGAAGCTAGCCAATCCCTAAAAAACAAATGCCAAATGTCTTCTTTGATATAAGGAGAGCAACTAAGAACAGAGCAGGGAGGAAGAGCATGAGAAGAAGATTAACATTAAACAGGGAAGAGAGGTGGGAGGGAAAGGGAGAGAGAAGGGAAATTGCATGGAAATGGAAGGAGACCCTCACTGTTATACAAAATTACATATAAGAGGAAGTGAGGGGAAAGGGAAAAAAAACAAGGGGGAGAAATGAATTACAGTAGATGGGGTAGAGAGAGAAGATGGGAGGGGAGGGGAGGGGAGGGGGGATAGTAGAGGATAGGAAAGGCAACAGAACACAACAGACACTAGTATGGCAATAAGTAAAAAAGTGGATGTGTAACCGATGTGATGCTGCAATTTGTATACGGGGTAAAAAATGGGAGTTCATAACCCACTTGAATCAAATGTATGAAATATTATATGTCAAGAACTATGTAATGTTTTGAACAACCAATAATAAAAATTTTTTAAAAAGAAATTTTAAATTAATCAGCTAAAATTATGCAATATTTTACATTTTTCATGTTTTATTTTAATAAGTTCAAAAGCTTCTTTTGTTCCTAAATTTTAATGGTAGTAATAATTATGTTCTGGGCATTATAAAAGCATTCAGGAAGACTCATTAAAAGCAGCATATGTAAATCCAAATCTCAAATGGTCTTTTTGATAATATAGACATTTTTTGATCATCTCCTTGTCAGATTATTTTTATTCCATTATGTGACTTACATAGAGTTCATATAAGAAAGCAAACCATCAAATTTGCAATTTTCTTATTCCTTGTGCTGACATTATTAGTACTACATTTAATCCAATTTCTTTTCAAAAATCCCTTTAAATCCATTTAGCTGGGAAATGTGGACTGCTGTATGCTGAACTACACTGGAAAGTAGAGACTTAGGAAATTCCCACTCTATTCTCAGACTAAAACAGAAATATACAAAACTAGTAATATTCTGAAAATTTGCATAATTATTAACAAAATTCCCATACCCAGTGAACTTCCTTGCATTTTTTGTGGAGTGCCTCTTTATCCTCTCCCACCCACATCCTGACCTTGGAGAGCAATGACCTAAATACTCTGAAATTCACCTCTGGATTCAGCCAGACCTGTCTGCATTTAATTTGCTGACTTTGTTTAATGGTTCTTTGAAACAATGCCATCAAACTAAACGAAGAAACCTGCAAGAAACTGCTTCTCAGCCTGAGAACATGAAAGCTAAGGTTAAAGTGAACTCAAAGGACTCCTTCCCTCCTACATCATCTTTTACAAACTAAGGTAGAAAGGGAGAAGTAAAACATCTCCAACAAACCAATGCTCTTATAAACAAAGAAGCTCATTCTGGAATTCATAAAGACAAACTTTTTTATATCAACTTAGGAGATAAATCAATCAATGCTCACAAATATAATTTTAAGAAAAGCAGAACAAGAGCACTTTTTAAAAAATGTATCCTTCAATGATTTCCTATATTAATTGCCCACACGATGCTTTTAATGTACAACTTGCAGTTATTGTTCTTATATATCTTTTGCTCTTAAGTTGTTTTTTTTCTGAACATATTTATAAAATGTAGTTGTATGAAGGTTAAAATCTAATAAGAATTTGATCTTTTAAAAAATTATTCAGGGGCTGGTGTTATAGCTCAGCAGTAGAGCACTTGCTTCGCACTTGTGAGGTACTGGGTTCAATCCCCAGCCCCACTCAAAAATAAATAAATAAATATATATATATATTTTTAAAAAATTATTGTTATGTGATGGTTTGTAAAAGGGCTTTCAAGCAACAAAGTATATATTTTTACCTAAAAACTATAAAGTGGATACATAAAATAGAAACTTCTAACCATGTAATTTCTAACTTATGACTGTGCATTTGTGACTGGCCACTAACTTAGGAAGACACTTCATTTGCTAATAACAGCAATATGCTCATTCTAAATTTGTAAAATATCACTTAATTTCTGTTCTCAGCTTCATTTTAGGTAAGCCAAAAAATTCCAATACTCATGTTCATCTAGTTGGTATTATGCCCTCTTGAAATTCAAAATGCTTAGCCAAAAGATTATAAACAGTGCTTCCACATGACATATTTTTCAGATCTTTGTTTTCCAGGGGACTGGATGATTCTTCGTGCTTTATTCCATGAATCCCTACAAACATCCTAAATTACTGAGAAATCCAAGGCTCAGAGTAGTGGGAGATTTATCTATCATGAAATTACAAGATAATAGCAGAACTCAAAATGTATCTGACTGGCTCCACTTGAGCACACAGTGTCAACTGTGATTTTAAAAGCAGAGAGATTTTAGCACTAGAAAAGCAGCTAAGCTACCCAAGGGCAATACTTACATTTGGAAGCATGGTTAAGATTAACCATAATAAAATCTCACATGTATTGAATACTTACTGTGTGCCAAACAGTGTGCTAAATGCATTAACTACATAACCCCCATTTAATCCTCAAGAAATTTTCTAGGTAGGTACTAATATAATCGCCATTTCACTCCTGAGGAAATTAAAGCCAGAGAGGTTGAAAAAATTTTTTTCCATAGCTTTCCTTACAGAGCTAATAAGGCTGATTTAGATTCAAACTCAAAACAGTCTAACTCCAAAACTCACATGTTAAACTAGCATGCTATGTGGAATTAAAGCTAGCAACCACCTGCACATTTCTTCACCAAGTAACCACTATGATTCCTTCATTTATAAAGTGATGAAGCATATTTTTACCTTTTATGAAGTATTTTCACTTTCATCATCTTTTTATTCAAATAAAATTGTACACTATTCATTCAGTTTTGACACCGTCTAAAATGATAATTCCCAAAAATAACCCCAAGATAAAAGTTAGGCAAATATTCCTCTCTAACTATTAATGATGGAGATGTTGAAGCTCAAAATATACTAATGATTATACAGCTGGAAAGTCTCAGTTAGGGTCTTGCCTGACTGCCATATCTAAACCTGTCCCTTCTCTAGACTTGCCAAACTCATCACTGTCACAGTAACAGCCAGTAGTCTGATTGCTAAGAGATAATGTAGATAAAAGTTCCCTCTGAGAAATAGAGAACTAGAGTCAGACTCACTAATTGGAAAACATGGAGGAGGGGGAGGTCCAGCTGGGTTGCTTCCAGATTCAACATTGACAGGAAGTGGCAGGGATAATGGGAGAGCAGAACTGCAGGACAGGAGGATAAATATATATCCTTGCAAACCTACAAGGCAAGAAGCCATGCGACTCAGGGACAGTGTACGAGTGTGCAACTCTCAAAGATCACCACAGAGCAGGAGCCCAAAACACCACTGTGAAACCGAATTCTGGAACACATACACCAAGGACATGGCAGGACCATCCCCAAACTGCAGCAAGGCAAAGGTAAAGAAAGACGAAAAGGGCAGTGGGTGGGGGAACATAAAGGCTATGAAAGGATACATAGAATACATACAGCAAAAACAAAATTTAAAAGTCCAAGAGTACTTTTTTGGTAATAACATGACAAAAAATTATTATCCTTAATACATAAAAAGATCTCATAATTCTGGAAGACATGATAAATGCCTCAATAAAAAAGTGACCTAAAGAAATAGAAAATTCATAAAAGAAATAAAAATACCAAAGAATGTAAAAAGACAGTTAACCTCACTACTATTGAATGATATATAATCAAAAGCAATAATGTCAAATAAATTATTGTCTACCATATTGACAAAAATGAAAGACTGGAAAATAATCAATATTATCGAGACAAAATAAATGATCTCTCTTGTGCACTGCTGGTTGAATATAAACTGGCATGACCTTTATGGAAGTCCACTCGCTGAATATATTACAATTTTAATTGAATACTCCTTTGACAAAGCTATCACACATTTAGGAATTGTGCAAAGACATATTTGCAATGAAGTACATCATAACATTATTTATAGTCATAAAAAATTAAAGGCAGTTATGGTATATGTCAACAGAACAATTAAATTATTATGACACATACACATAATGTAGTTCAAATGTAGCCACTGAATAACAAGCCAGAAATCAGAAAACTGGCAAGAGGAATTAAAACTTTAATTATGAACCATTAAAGAAAAATTCATAATTTTATATTTGAGCACTGTTAAAAGCTTTGCTGATTCAAAGAAACTGTTAAAAAATAAAAATACAAATCATAGACCAGGTAAAACATTTATTCATCACATATTTGTTAAAGGACTTCTATCCTAGAAATAGCAAAACTCATTATTAATTTTTAAAAAATGCATAAAAAACATGAACAAGCAATTCAACAAAGAAGACACACAGATCATAATGACATGAAGATATGCTCAATCTCATTAATCATAAGGGAGAAATGCTAATTAATTAAAATCACAAGGACATACCATTATCTACACTAAAGAACTATTAAATTCAAAAGACAATCAATACCAACTATGAGCAGGATGTGGAGGAACTAGAACTAACACATACTGCTACATATGGATTTCCAAAACTCAAATCTAAGTGGTTCAAGGACCTAGGCATTAGACGAGAGATCCTGCCTACTAGACGAAAAAGTAGGTCCAACTCTCCATCGTGTTGGATTAGAAAAACTGAATTCCTCAACAAGACTCCTAAAGCACAAGAAGAAAGTCAATAATCAACAAATGGGATGGAAACAAACTAAAATGCTTCTTTACAGCAAAGGAAACAAGCCAGAATGTGAAGAGAGAGCCTACAGAATGGGAGAAAAATCTTTGCGACCTATACCTCAGATAGAACATAATCTCCAGGATATATAAAGGACTCAAAACACTTAACACCAAAAAAGAACAAATAGCCCAATCAATTAATGGGCAAAGGAACTGAACACACTTCACAGTAATAAATAATTATTACATTATATTGTTTCCAGAATAATGTCAAGAAAAATCTGCACCTTTTCAGTGTAGACAAAATTTCTTAATATTTTCAGTTCACAGTTGGTTAAATCTGTGGATATTGCTACAGTTTTCATCAATGGGCATGTATTACTTTAATGACTGGGGAGAAAAGTTAATTTCTAAGACAAAGGCACTTCTCAGGTAAATTCAGTGACATATACTTTGGGGGAATTTTTTTCTATAACAAAGAAAAAGGGAACAGGAAGATCATTTGTTTTGTAAAATCAGTATCATGCTTATAATTCTACAGGTTTAATTAAATACTTAGTACAGAAGAGTTTGGATGAGAGAATTCCTTTCAGTTTTCCATTCCTTTCAGCTCCTACTTATGAGAAAAGTAAGTAAAGAAAGAAATTATCAAGATAAAGAAGAATCTGGATGTCAGAGCCAGTGACATGCTGATCATAACTGCTTGGCCTGGAGAAGATAAGCCAATATCCACAAGTGGGTAGACTTGCTGGGGCTTGGGTCTGATGGAAGGGGACAACTGACCTGGAAATAGCATTAGGAAGTCTGAAGAGGAAGTACCCAAAGGTTGACTTGTAAGTGGTAGCAGGAAATAGTGGTATACAGTAAGCACTTAGTAAATACTGTTGCAAATTAAATCCAGTTTTTTTTATTACTCATTCCCTAGCCAGGCAGAAAATGAGCAGCAACAAAAGCCTCTTCATTACACAAATAAGCTCCTTCTCCTGATCCCTAATAAAGAAGCCTTTATCCTCCCAAACCTGAGAATCACTATTTTGGATAAAGATCCTAAAAATTCACTTATATTTAACCAGACTTTAAAATTAAATCTTTAATTTTTATTCAAGAATTGTGAAGTCAGAACCACAATCAGGAATTCAGAGAGACTGAATATATGTATATATTACTTCAAAAGTACAAATTCCCATCAAGTGTGCTTGAAGAGTTAGGATGGTTATTTTTAGTACTTACAAAGAATGTGTTAATACAAAGATTTTGTTTGCTAAGTTACTTATAAAATATATCACATTATAGAGGGTGTGATGGTTAGTTTTATGTGTCAATTTGACTGGATTAAGAAGTAACTAGAGAACTATGTTTTTGAGGATGTTTCCAGAGGAGACTGATGTGTAAGTCTAACTAGGCTAAGTGGGGAAGGTCTGCCCTCAATGTGGGCAGGCACCATTTAATTAGCTGGGGGCCTCAAGAGAATGAAGAAAGCAGAGAAAGGCAATTTCTGTTCTTTTTCTCTCCTGGAGCTGGGATATTCCTCTTCTCCTGCCCTTGGACATCAGAGCTCCGATTCTCCAATCACTGAACTTCAGAGCTATTGAAGCTCCCAGTGTATATGGTATATATACATGTATATACATGTATGATATATATCATATACCTATCCTAGCCCTATAGAAGATTTTCTTTGGTACTTCACATCCCTCTATAAAATGTTGATAAACATGCAAATAAATGCCCACAGTGCTACAGACTAATCACTTTTCAAGGTCATTTTTAAACATTATTTTATTTTATTTGATAAAGTTGGCAGTAAATGTCATCGGGGAAAAAACCTGATATTAAAAACTCTGCTATCCTCAGGTTTTGGTTTTGCTACACATCCAGTCACACCCACCTGGCTTCACGTTGATAGGCAAATATACTTTCTTTCCTTGTGCTCTCACGTGAATTTAAGATGTGATGTTACTATATGAAGAGATTTTAAAATGGCTTTCAATGACCCTAAAAGAAAACTTGGCAAATGGGAGACATGAAACTGCTCCAAGCATATGGGGTAGAGTGGAAAAAAATAGAGAATATTTAATGATATAATTTGGGCAGATAAGTTTACAGTAGATTCACTTTAAGTAGGGAAATTAGTAAAATATAGAGGCAGATGGATCTCCCAAGATCTCAAGAACAACAATAACTGAACTCATTTTAATAAGAGTCAATCAAAGAAGGGAAGTGATGTTTTTCAAACCATTAACAAAATTAATTCTGAAACATAATTAAAATGCATTGACAAATTATTTTACACTTCCACCAATTGCCCGTAATGGCATAAACAATTGGTAAATGCAGTGAAAATGAAGAAAAGAGCTCTTTAGTTTGGGATAATCACAAAAGATGCTACCAAGAAGGAATTTAAGTCAAAAATATATTTTTGTCCTTGGTTGGCTACCGCAGCTTTAGGCATAGCTAGAAATAGTTAGTTCCCTGAGCATTTGTTTTGTGCAAACTGAAAGAACAGTTTTTACACCACTGCGAGCTCCTTTGCTTCACTGAAGTTAACAGAATGGGCCACAACAGGGAAGTGCAATCTCTTATTCAATTCACATGCTACAGCTACACAGAAAGCCAACTTTAGGAATACCACTTTAGTTGAGGGTTTAATGACTGAAGAAAGGTATAAAACCAAAAATGGCAACCAATAGCATGACAAAATAAAATGTGTCTTGAATAATGCCACTCATTTATAATGACTAGCTTCAAGCTGCCTGGCTACAGAGGCTAACTAGATAACTTCACAGAGAAAAAAATATTTTTTAAAAAACTCATTTCATGGTAATTCACTAAGATGATCTACATATTATCCAGAATACTAAAGAATATGATATTCCTTGCCCTCCAGGAATATAATTTCTAAATTTCTAGAATTTCTAAGCAAAAATCCTAGAAAATTTAATTCCACTTAAGGCTGCCTTAACTTTTATCTTTTCCCTTTGATTATGGTACAGGGATCACTCAGAAAAATTCAATGTATACCTTCAAAAAGGGAAAAAGAGGGAGGAGGAGGGGAGACAAATAACTGAATCTGAATCTGTAAAAGTTATTAAAAAAATCAACACTATCCCTTAAAAAGTAGTCTTCAAGTGAATTCACTCATTATGAATGTAACATTTTCAGAAAATTTATAGAGCATTCCTATATTAAGAATAATGATAACATGAAGAAGTGTGTGACATCTGATCCCTGCTCTTTCTTAAAGGCTCTCACCAGTTCTCCCTTTCATTAGTCTCTCTTTTAATGACATGCACAGGGACTACACTCTCATACTCAGGGATCTACAGGACAAGCATACATATCCATGCCATCAAGTCAGTGTGAAAAGTGCAGCACATGGCTCATAGCCATTTAAAATAATTCCAGTAGTTCCATCACCTTCCAGTAGCCTTAGAGTTTATTTCAAAAACTCCCTAAGTTAGGCAAATCTAATATTATTTTTAAAACCAGGTAAATCATTCACATGAGAACATTAAAACAAATCTAAAACCATGTAGAAACACATAAAAACAATCCACTTTTCTAAAAAATATGATGTAAAAAGAAATATTTCAATAAGATAAAGTTTGGGATTTTTTTACTACTTTCTATTAACTAGGTTATCACCAAGGTCTATAGAATTGTCTCCTTTTTTGTAAGTGGTTAGAAGACTTTTAAAGCTGGAATATCATTCGCCCTTATCTGTTTAAAAGGAATTATTAGTTAAAATGTAGAATTGAACACATGCTTCTGACCTCAGCAGCTGAGAGACATGTCAGCTGAGGGTGGGACTTGCTTGTGTAAGGACTTGCTTGTGAGGTGGAGGACATGCTTTTAAATCACATGGAATCTTGGTTGGCCCATCTTAAAAATAAAGAATATGCCTCAAGCTGACCAGGAAACAATCACACACTTCTCCTCAAATATATGAAATTCCGTAAATACCTAGGTTGGGGGGAAGAAGGGTTTGAAAAACTCATGTTTTCTTAGATTTTAGTGGCCCAGTTTCCTCATCATATTCCCATATAAATACTTTCATTGCAAATATTTCACACATTGTGCCAGACTTACACAAAATAAGTAGATCATCACCAAGTAGAAATCCTAGAGTAGGTGTTCTAAATGTGTTGGTAAAGAAAGTCACTTCGTTTGAGGTCCCTGCCCCTTCAACCTCACCCTCCTTACCAATATACATTCATCACCGAAAAGGGAAATATTTACAAAACTTAGTTTAGTTATGTTTAAATATTATGTTTAGCTGTCTGGAGACCATGTTCTCAAGATTTATACAAGAAATCAAGGATTAAACTTCATAACAATTAGAAAATCACACTGTGTAAAATCAAAGACTTAGTTAAAGGACATTAAAATAGTTTTACCATTGGTGCTACACTGAAATGACTCCATGTCTTCCCAACACCTGGTACCAAAACCTTTTGAACTTTCATGTAAACAAACCAGGGCATACCAAATGCTCTGTCTGCTGCAAGGTACCACTCTGCACAGGCATTTGGGTGAAAAATGTGGAAAACGCCTGAGGACTCTTTGAAGCAGCTTGGGAGAAGTAAGAGCAGGAAAGAGGCTCTTCTCTAGGGTAAGTTTGTTTAGTAGAAAGTAAGCAAGTTGTCAGGGTAAAAGTTGACAATGTTGATTCCAACAGTTTGAATTGTGAATAAACATCCAAAGGGATTATGTTACTGAGAATTAGAAAAGATTCCATTGAACTCAATAGAACACTTGTGTTTTCAAAGATAATATGCCTTCAAGCCATACTCTGGATCCACAGTTTAGGGTTAGAATTACCCTAAGCTCTTTATATGCCACATTAAAGAACACAGGGTATGACCCCTCTAATACATGTCAAAAAATATTAAAATGAGAGTGGAAAAAAAATGTGTCATTTCCAATCCTTGAATTGGAGAATAGTAAATATATATACATGTATACATTTGAGGTAGAGTAAAGAAACTTGGAGAAAACTCTGTTCTTCCCAAACATCTAAACTTAAACTCAGTTTCACTAACCAATTTAGGGAAATATATGCATTGGCCATAAATCACTTTTAAGTTTGCCCTCCTTAATGATCTATCAAAGAGCAAAAAACAGGGCCTATACTTATGAAATCCATAATCCTCTTCTCTGCTCACCAAAGCCACATTTAAATCTGGCTTTCATCTCATGCTGTTGGGTTTTCCACCAGGTACAAGATGAAAAGTTGGAAGAGTCTTGTGCTTTTTCAAAAGCAAAACAATTTGGTTGCCACTCAGCAATTCCTGGTGAAATGCCAGGAAGCCTGTAAAAAAAGTTAAAATTTTCCTAACTTAGAGTTCACAAATCAAGTAAGTGTGAATGTTCATAGCCTATCAGACATTCTATTTTTGTTTTGTTTTTAAACTATTCGTAAACAAGGCAAAACACATGCCTTTGATGTATTAAAGTTCATTCAGATCAATATGTGGATCTGCCTTGCATGTTCTCAAAAAAAAAAAGATGGAGGTAACTTGAACTTCTCCTTAGTTTATCTCAAATTCTAAATGATTTTCACATTCAAATCTGTTACTATAGTCTTCTCCAAAGCCTAATAAAGACATGCAACTAAGCATGTTCTTTACTAGCAAAGTTTGCAGACAACCCTGCCAAAAGTTGATTCTCCTTGCAGCTCTGATACATAGGCACTTTCATCCTAGAACTAAGAAGTAAGGGAATATGACTCAGTCTCATAGCCTCTTTACTCGTTAAAAAAAAAAAAAATTCAAATTCCCCAAATATTTTCAAACACCATCAGGAATAGAACATTCCCAGCTCTGCCTAAAGATTATTATCTCTTTAACATTTCATCTTTATATTCACTGGGTTCATAGAAAGGGCATGCACAGAAAGAGGAAAATAACTGCTTCTTAAAAGATACCAAATTTAGTAATTCTCTCAAATCTACTGGCACACATCTAGAAAGTCATATTTTTATAAGGCTTCAAGGTTGTCATTGGTTCTGTCTTTTGAGAAAACACATGCTGAATCGTCTATAACTTCAAACCAAAATACATCTGAAAACTATAAGAACTATTTATTTTAGAAAGACAAGAATCACCACAATTAAAAATGTGATATAGTGGGTGGAGACAGATGTAGGCTCATCTGAATCCCACACTAGTATCCCCCAAGCATCAATTTGCTAACTGATGAAGATCATCAATATATAATGCTCTAAGATTCTAGCTGATTCCAGTTGCCTTACCTGTTAATATGAGATTACTGTAAGTATTGGAGAATTGCTCCTTTAGAAGAACCAGATGCATCTGAGCTGCCTTCTCTCTTTGGAGCTCCAGCATAATATCAGGGTGCTGAGCAATTTTGCAGCCTTTCTGTTTATCCAAAGCAACATCACTTCGAACAATGTCTACAAAAAGAAAGAAAGAAGACTGGCAACAAAAGCAAAATCTAAAATAAAACAACAACAACAACAACAAATATATATATATATATATATAAAAGGTTTATTTTTACCCCAAATAACACAATTTGTAAGCTACAAGAGTTTTCATCAAACTAAAGAAATGCAGAAGTACTAACCTTGCAGGGTTTTCAACTCCATGACACATTCTCAAAGTTCCTCTGGTTATTTACAAATTCTTTGGAGATTTCTGTTTCTTAGCTCTCTCTGACCTCATTAGAGTCTACTCAGACATTTTCCTTCTTAGCTCACCTCCAAGACTTATTTATCTCCAGGGCCCTTTTCTTAATATCATTTCCCCTTTTTTTCATGGGGAATAATAATACAACTTTGAATACTAGTGACTATGAAGGTCATTTCCTCCCAACAGAAGGCAAAAGGAATAGTGTATTTAGATTATACCTTTATAAAATTTTTAAATTAGATTGTCTCATCATATTCATCATCAAAATATTATGAAAGTGACAGACATTGCTGATTGTCTGACCCAAACTGTAAACACAATCCCTTCTTCCTTGCCTTCTTCTAATCTAGACACTGAAAAGTACAGTGTACAATTTCCTAGTTTTCCTTGAAATAAAGTGTGCCTATGCTACATGGTTCTGGCCAATGAGTTACAGAAAGACATCTTAAAGAGGAACCCCCCCTTGCCAAATTAAGAGTCAGAGCCTCACTAAGAGAAAAGTCTTTTAGTTTTTTAGTTCTTCCTATTCTTTATACATGAAGCATATACATAAGGACCAGGGTTTTAATAGACATTTTGTGCCCCATGATTCAAGAAGCTAGAACCCAAAAAACTACATGCTAAGGATGTTTTTATGGTTATATGTGAGGTGTCCCCCAAAAGCTCATGTGTAAGACAAAGCAAGAAGGTTTAGACTTGAAATGATTGGGTTATGAGAGCCTTAACCCTATCAGTGAATTAATCCCCTGATAGGGATAGTGGAATCGATAAGCAGGTAGGGTGGTTGGAAGAGGTAGTCCTGGAGGCATGCCTTAGAGGTATATATGTTATCTTTGTTGAGCAGACCTTCTTTCTGCTTCCTGGTCATATCCTGAGCCACTTTCCTCTACCACACTCTTCTGCCATGATGCCTCAACTCAAGACCCATGGAATGGAGTCATCTGTCTTTGAACTGAAATCTCTAAAACCATAAGTTTCAAAATAAACTTTCTCTCCTTAAAATTGTTTTCATCAGGTTCATTGGCCCCAGAAACTCAAAAAAAGCTGACTAAAACAGATGTTGAACAGGAAAATTAAAAGAGCCTACAGTTGAGGCTAGAGTTGTAGCTAAGTGGTAGAGCTCTTGTCTAGCACTTGTGAGACCCTGCGTTCGACCCTCAGCACCACATAAAAATAAATAAATAAAATAAAAGCATTGTGTCCATATACAACTAAAAATATATACATTAAAAATAGCATAAATTCTCTAATCTCTATATTAAATAGACTGTCCATCTTTTGATTTCTTTTTATATGAGACAAACACTATTCACATAAGTCACTAATAGTCAGTTACCTGCTTTGTAAATCCTAACCTGTTTTTGTAATCCTGAACAATAAATAATAATAATATACCTATTTTACATATGAGGAAACAGATCCATAAACCTTAAGTAACTTGCTCAAATCCACACAGCCTGGTCAATAACCAAATATGGGAATTTTAGAAGTCCAGTGCTCTTTTAGAAGTAACTCCTTTCTGAGGACCAATAGAGTAGAGGAAGGGGAACAAGAGGGAGGGAAAAGGAGAGGGCATGGAGAAGTACTGGGGAATGAAATCTACCAAATTATGCTATATCTATGTGTGAACATACCATACATATATATGATTATAATACACAAATTAAAAGAACAACAATAGGAGATTGGTAGAGTAGAGCAAGCAGATGGGGGAGGATAGAGGAGAGGGAAAGGGAAGGCATTAAGGAATAAAATTGCTTAACTATGTTATGTATATTTTTTAATATGAAATAATAAATCTCACTATTGTACATGATTATAATATACCAATAAAATTGGAAAAAAAGAAATTACTCCTTTTTAATAGTTCATGAGCTTAATATTGGAATCATATTAAACAACAAAAGTGATGAACTAAAAAGAAAAGCTGAATTATATTATTATAAAAATATAGCAGACTATCTGAAAAGAAATGTATATGATGTTTCTTAGAAAAGGTACAAAAATTACACTAAATCATAAAGGGTGAAGAAGAATATCAATAATATCCTTGTATCTTCTGATAGAAATCTAAACTCTATTTCCCATCTAATAAATGTATTGCTCAAGAGCACATAGGAAGCAACAATTGTAACTGATCTCACCATCATTCCAACCAGAATCTTGAATAAAGTGCCAATATTATCATACCATAGAAAAGAAAATTACTAAAATGGTCAAAGATATATTCTAGATCTAAGAAAAGTACCTTTCAAAAACATTTGGGAAGATAACAGATATACTGTATAAATTCTTTATTCAACCTTACCTGTTTGAAATTTTGTATCAATGACTACATAAACACAAAGCAAGGATATTTATCAAAGATGTACATGGTCATATATCTGAAAGAAGAGTTAATATCATAGGTGAAAGACTCAAAATTCAAAATTATCTTGGTAACCTTGAACCTTGGGATGAAATCTTCAAAATGAAGGTGAAGATATGAATACAAACTGCTGTATTTATAGATTCAAGATGGTGAATTAGAGGAACTGCATTTTCAGTTGTTCTGTGGCTTCAAATTCAAGCAACAGGAATACTGCTTCTCAGAAAAGTGGATGAAAGAGGAATTTCACTAAAATTCAATATTGGACAGAGTGCCTTAGAGACTCAGAAATTCAGGTGCACTGAGTGAACACTAAAGAAGAGTTTCTGGAGCTAAGTCGTTGCAACAGCAGCTGAGACAGCAGCAATGGCACTCATTCACCACAGAGGGAAAAGAACACAGAGAGAGAAATACAATGAACAGATTTAGTACAGATAAATCTGTAGATCAGAAAAATAGCCAAAATTTAGCTGATCCAGGGGCTGTATAGCAATCAGGTGTTTGAAAAGCCCTCTCTATTTCTCAAATGGCAAGCAAACAGATAAGAAAGTGTAGTGGCATCCCTTTCTCCCCAGAAAATCTTAATTAAGCTTCTCCAGAGACCCTCACCATAACTGTTGTTCTTAGACTATCAGCAAGAATTTCTGCAATAGAGTTTTCAGGTGGGAAGTGTGTTGCTGAAACAGGACTTGATAAGAAAGAATAACCCAAGGCTTCCACAGAGGCGTTTGTATTCTTGTTTCCAGGCTGGGTTCAATATCCTGAACAGTGGAAAAAAAGCTGCTTTGGAGTAAACATCTGTAGATTGTGAGACTCTGAGGCCTTCACCCTGTACACTGGATATAAAGGTCTGAAACTTTCTGAACTCGGAGTTCAGGGAGACTGGTTGACTGTAGCAAAAGCCTTTTTCCCCTCTGGACCTGGCTGCAGCCAATAAACCTGCTTTCTGCTAATTCCTCAATGTTCAGCCTCATCTATCCCACAACAGCAGGAGCCATCTTGAGGAAGCCACACTGCAGACTGCTACTGCAGAAAACCTGGGAGGTCATAGCAAACATTGCCATAGTCTCCCAGCAAGCTCAAACCATGTGGCCTAGGGTGTACCCAGGAAAACATGAGTGAAACAGGCACAGAAAACCCAGTCAGATTCAAGTAAGAGTAAAGAATAACTTGTTTTCCCTCTAAAGTTTGGCAGTTTACATGATCACTCAAAAAGGGTAGGAAAAATAAGGAGGTAAGTGTGAATCCACTGAGGGACAAAGTCTGGGGAGGCTGCATGCATCCACAGCAGAGCTTGTGAAAGATTGACTCACCTGCCCCTCAAGGAGAATTCTTGGGACATCCCTTAGATCCACACTCCCAGCAAAGATCAGAATCTACCTGTTCCTAGAAATGTGTTGCTATAATCTCTCCAGAGCAAATACCACCCAACAAAGTCCCTAAAGCCAGATTAGATCTAAGCCCCAGGCTCCAGAACTCCCCTCATAGAATTCTGCAACAACCCCACCAAAGGAGTACATCTATCTCATCCATGCAGACAAAACTTCAATCTCCCGTTCCATGCTACTTTATACTGGTAAGAGAGAACCTGATAATTATTTCAGCCAGCTTCAGTTTTGGGGCTATTCCAGTTGGCAGCTCAGTGAGCAACACAAACAGAAGAAAAGGTTAACAACCACCAGCCCTTGTGTGTGGGGAGGGGGGGAGGGGGGGCTGGCTCGCGCTCTCTCTCTCTCTCTCTCTCTCTCTCTCTCTCTCTCTCTCTCTCTCTCTCTCTCTCTCTCTCTCTCTCTCTCTCTCTCTCTCTCTCCCAAGAAATGGAAAACACAATTGGACACAGACAGTGACCATCTATTCTCACTGACTGTTTTTGACCATCTCTGTGGAGACTATTTCTTAATTTTTCATTAATAATCTTTTTTTTCCTTTTCTTTTCTTTTTGGTGTGTATGTGTGTGTGTTCTTGCTGTGCTAAATGGTTCATAAATACATATAAACATATGTTTCTTTTTTCATTTTTAGCTTTTCTTTTTTTACAAAAGTTATTATTTTCTTCCTTGTCTAGAGGGTTAGAGGTTTGGGTTTGTATATTTTTGTTTGGCTTGACTTCTATTTCTCTTTTTCTCCTTTCTTCTACTGCTAAAAGCTCAAGTTAATAAAATTAGAGATGAAAACGAAAAAATTACCACAGACATCACACAAATCTAAAAGATCATTGAGGACTATTTTGAAAACATGTAGTCTAACAAATTGGAAAACCTAGTAGAAATAGATACATGTAAGCACATATGATCTGTTAAAATGGAATTAAGAGAACAGAAAACCTAGACAGACCAACAAGTAGCACTAACATAAAAGCAGTAATAATTCTTTTTCCAAAAAAGAAAAACCCAGGACCAGATGGATTCTCAGCTAAATTCTATCAGCCCTTTAAAGAAGAACTAATGCCAATTATCCTTAAATTATTCCATAAAATAGAAAAGGATGGAACACTTCTATGAAGTCAGTACCAAACTAATAACCAAAACCAGATAAGGACACGACAATGAAAGAAAATTACAGACAAATATCCCTGATGAAGTTAGATGTAAAAAGCCTTAATAAAATATTAACAAATCATATCCAACAATATATAAGAATATTTTACATCACAACCAAGTTGGTTTTATCACAAGGGGGCAAGAATGGTTTAACATATGCAAATCAGTATAGGTAATTAATCTCATAAATAGAATTAAGGACAAAAATCACATAATCATCTCAACAGATGTAGAGAAAGTCTTTCACAAAATTCAATAGATCATGAGCAAGTAGGGAAATGCAAATTAAAACTACACTCAAATTTATTAATTTGAGCTGTCTCTCCTTTTCATTTTGTTAGTTTGGCTAAGGGCTTTCAATTTGGTTTATCTTTTCAAAGAAAAAACTCTTTGTTTCTTTGATCCTTCATGGTTTTTAAATTCTCAATTTCATTGATTTTGTTTTTGATCTGAATTATTTCCTTCCTTCTACTGGTTTTGGAATTTGTTCTTATTTTTCAAGGGCCTTAAGATGCATCATTAAACTGTTTATTCGGGAACTGACGTCCTTATTCTAGTCGGAATGGCAGCCATCAAGAATATGAACAATAATAAATGCTGGAGAGGACATGGAGAAAAAGGACCACTTTAACACTGTTAGTGGGCCTGTAAACTAGCATAACCACTATGGAAATCATTATGGAGGTTCTTCAAAAGACTATGAATGGAACCAACATATGATCTAGCTATAATACCCCTTGGTCTTTATCCTGAAGAATTAAAGTCATCATACTATAGGATACATGCATACCCATGTTAGCGCATAATTCACAATAACCAAGCTATGGAATCAGCTGTGTCCATCAAAGGGTGAATGGATAAAGAAAATGTGGTATATTTGTACAATATAGTTTTATTCAGTCATAAAGGACATTATGTCATTTGCAGGAAAATAAGTGAAACTGAGACCGTTATGTTAAATCAAATAAGTCAAACTCAGAAAGTCAAGGGTTATAAGTTTTCTCTTATATGTGGAAGCAAGAGAGAAAAAGGAAAAGAAAGTTGGGGGTAATCTTCTGAAAATCAAAGGGAGATTAGTAGATACCAGAGAAAGGAAGAAAGAGAGGAAAAGAGAAAATATTGGGGAATGATATTGGCCAAATTATATTGTTATATTATGTGCATGTACAATCACGTAACAACAAATCTCACCATTATGTACATCTATAATGCACCAATAAAAAATATGGAATAAAGCACTGTGTTTATATTGAAAATTAAATATAAAGATAAGATGGGAAGGTCAGAAAAAATAGAAGCTCATATATTTAGGATCTTATTAAGATTTGCAGGATTTAGTTGTAGTTGTATATGAGCTTAATATGTACATGGTACTATCACTAAAATGATTGACACAGTCCTAATATAAGTTAATAGAACTAGAACATTCAGAATACCAGAGGCAACATAGTGGTACTGCATTCAATGCAAGCCAACTGCAACATAGTGAAGAGTTTCAATTGCAAGCAGAACTTGCTTCAGATTCTGTCTTTGTGGTCACTTATTTGTCATAGAAAGGGTAGATTAAAACATCTCTCTAAGCCTCAAATTCTTCATATAAGTTACTGTAAAAGCACAAAGAATTTTGCACTATTCATCCCACATATTAAGAATCAATAAAGGGTAGCTATTATTTTTGTTATTATGATTCTACTTGTGGAAGGGGGGCTGGGGTTGTGGCTCAGAAGTAGAGCACTTGCCTAGCACATGGGGGGGCTGGGTTTGATCCTCAGCACCACATAAAAATAAAACAAAGGTATTGTGTCCAACTACAACTAAAACAAAATTTTTTTTAATTCTACTTGTGGAATTATATCTATTTCTAGCTGTATAGTCTCAAAAAGAGAATGATTATCTCAAGTGCACTGAAAGAAAATCATAAACATGGGAAATAAATTTGATTTTTAAAATGGTGAAAAAACCAAGTGTTGATCCTGATCAAGGGTGGGGGGGAAGGCAACTTGTTTCATTCAGAAGGGGTAATTCAATCAAGTGTATATCCAGACAACCAAACACACAAGAATAAACAGGCTCTTTATTTCCACATGAGACAATCTTATAAAAGACACAATCAGATAAGGAAAAGGACTACGTGAGAGTTTTCCATCCACAGAGATATTCAAGCAGAGATTAGGTAACACAAGTACAATAAAATGATTCCACAACAGACATTAAAACCTGCCAGGGCCAGGAAAGGTGGCACATGCCCATATTCCCAGCAATTCAGAAAGCTCAGGCAGAAAGATCACAAGTTCAAGACCAGCCTCAGCAACTTAGCAAGGGACTAAGCAACTTAGCAAGACCCTGTATCAAAATAAAAAATAAGAGGGGGTGGGAGTGTAGTTCAGTGGTGAAGTGCGCCTGGGTTCAATCCTCAGTACCATAAATAAGTAAATAAATACATGCATACATGGCTGCCAGGTACAGGGTTAGATACTATTATGTGAGGCAAGATAGCACTATGTTTAAAGGTAAGGTTTTGGGGCGGGGGTTGTGGCCCAGTGGCAGAGTGCTTGCCTAGCAAGTGTGAGGTGCTGGGTTTGATCCTTAGCACCACATAAAAATAAATAAATTAAATAAAGGTGTATGTACATCTACAACTAAAAAAAATTTTTAAAGGTAAAGTTTTGAATTCTGACAAAGTTTGGACCTCAGTTGTACAAAACGAGCTGAGTCTCTCTCTCTCAATGCCTTTCCTGATTTTAAAAAATTTAAATGACTAACTTTTTTGTAGCAAACTTATCATAGTAGCAAAAACATATTAAGCGTGCTTTAGTTGTTGTTAACAATACTATATTACTATAATTATAATATCAAAAAGTAATTATTGGTATATATGATTATTCTTATAGGTCATTTTTAACTCTTGCTTTATGTCTCCATGAAAATCTGTGCTTTTCTTGTGTTCTTTACTAGATATAAAATAAAGAATAAAGACCCAAAACCAGAAGACCTAGGTGTGAATTTAACCAATTTACCAAATAGAAATAAAACTATAGACTCAACATTTAAAACTGAGCCTCAATTCCTTTCCTGGCCTATCAAACTAGGAAGCTGATTACCAGGATTATCACTAACCTTCTAATAGTTCACTCTACCACTTCTCCCCTCTTGCTGATATTATTTGTTGTAATCAAAGTACTTCTACATTTTGGCCCAAATATAAAGCAATCCATACTCCTTTCTCCCTCTCTCTCTGTGATCTCACCCCTGATATATAATTCAAGGATGCCAAAAGACTTGACATATACCCAGATGGAGTCAACAAGGAAGAGAGTATCTTGCACCAAAGTTGATGTCCTAGAATCAAGTTAGTGTCTGTAAATACTTCTGGACATGTAAGTATGAAAATATTCATATTTTCATTCTCTATTATTTCTTCCATAAATCTTTCCATGAGTTATGCCACAGTTAGTATCCCATACTTGTGCAAGCCTAAGGTTGTAGTTCTACTTGGGACAATCAACAAACTGGCAGGCCTGCCAAACAGTTTAATAGGGACTTTCTGAAAGATATAGAAGCTATATAAACTTTCCATACAACCTTGGACAATTAGAAGACTATGTGCACACTGGGGAGATTAACCTAAGTTTTTCACACATAACTGACTAACAGAAAGACTTTATACAAACAGGGGAAACCCAAGAGGCCAGGACTAAGGTAAAAACTGAAGAAGACATAAAGTTCCCCATAAAACTGAATGTATTTACCACACAGATATTCATCAGTAGAGAGTAGAAGCCTTCTGGGCTCAAAGTGTTTGAAATAGAATCTATGAACACTCATTTGTTGATCACTAAGCTTGTAGACTCAGTACCAAACCATAGGAAGCCAAGCTTAAAGTAAAATTAAGAATTTTTAAAATATGTAAAGAATACAGTTTACAACTCTTGTTCAGTCTTACAATTCTAAAACCACAAAAAAATACAGAAAAGACATACTAAATTCCAAGTAATTCACTAAAGAAATAGCAAAACAACAACAATAGGATAGGAAAAAATAGACAATGGGTTGACTATGACATTTTCAACATGTTCAGTTAAAATATTGCAATCCATGCCAAAAAAAATTTTTTTTAAAGTCAGGGGGTGACCCATGCTTAAGAACAGATGCATCTAATAGAACTAATTCTAGGTGAGTCCAGTAGATAAAGACTTCAAAGAAGATATTATAAATATATTTTTAAAAACTAATAGGGCTGGGGTTGTAGCTCAGTGATAGAGCACTTGCCTCACATGTGAGGCACTGGGTTCAATCCTCAGTACCACATAAAATTAAATGAAAAATACATAAAGATATTGTGTCCATCTACAACTAAAATATTTTTTAAAATAAAATAAACCATGCTTAACTAACTAGTGGGGAAAAAATTAAAAATGATTCAATAAATAGAAAACCAAAATTTAAAAATATAAACTTTTTTAAAAGAATCAAATGGATATTCTATAGTTGAAAAGTACAATAACTGAAATGAAAAATGCACCAGATGGGCTAAGACGTAGATTTGAGATGCCAAGAAAAAGAGAGATTCAGGGAAGGCTGGTGGATTAGGAGGAAATGGCTTTTCTTACAGCTCTGTGACTTGGGACTCAAACAATGAGAAAACTAGTACTCTGTGAAGAGAGTGATAAAAGCACTTCACTGATACTCAATATTGGACAGACAGCCTGGAAGACTAGGAAGTTTTAGGTACATAAGATAAGAACAAGAAACAGAATTGGAGCTGAGCTCTTGGCAAGAGCAGGGATAATTAATATTCAGGGCCAGAAAAGACTGAAAACTGCTGGGAAATCCTTAGCTTGGGGAATCCCAGGATTGGAGGGCCAGCCTGCCCTGGGCCAACCCAGCAGCTATTCGGCTCATTAAACTGTGAAGAAAGTCACTATCCTTTTAATGAAGTCTATTTTTAACTGCCTGTTGTGCACGGGAGCCTAAGCTGGAGACATTTTGGTACCTCCATGCAATGACAGCACCAACTCAGACCAGGAACTTAGATACATGAGTTTAGGGCTAAATCTAATACATAAATTGAGCAGACACCAACTGTGAGATCTAAACCGAGCCTAGCAAATCAGAAGAATCTCTAGCGCAGAGAATTTCTGGCACAGAGATCACTTTGTCTGGGTGTAATAGAGATAAGAGAGGTTAGAGAAAGCCAGTCCTACCCTGCTCCATTGAACCTGGCAGCAGCAGGACCAGCAACAGGGAGAATCTGAATGGGTGGAGTGACTGAGCTCAGTGCTTGGAAACAGTCCTTGGGAGGGCAAAAAGGGCAGTATTCCCAAACAACAGAGCCAGGGAAGAACCAACTCCTCCTTCCCACTAATGATGCACTGGGGAGAGTAGTGGGGTCCAGGGCTAGAAGTAGATTGATTCAACAACAGCCTGAAAACTCCCCACACAACAAAAACACCAGGGGCAATACCAGATCTAATCCCCATCCCTGGAAGATTCATTTGCAGAAACTCATCTCTTACAACCCAGTCACAACTATACCAAGGAAGTGAAGCCAGAAGTATCTTCCACAGCTCCTCACACCATCCTGCTGAGAAGGAAAGCTGAGACATGGAAAGACGGTTTGGCACAGACAACATGCTCATACTCTCATTGACTATTCTGTTATTTTGATTTTGTTTTGTTTTGCTTTTGAATGTACTGATTGATAAGTAATGGACACTTATACATTTGTACAAATATGTAGACAGACTTTCAAAAAATGATTACAAAATATATAATCTTAACAATAAAACTGACCATGGAGAAAGATGTTAAGAGACTATAAACAGAACTTCCAAGAAATATGGGATAACATGAAAAGAACAAACTTAAGATTTATCAGGGTAGATGAAGTCTTGGAGATAGATAGAAAGCAGAGAAATGCAAAGTCTTTTCAAACAAATAATATCTGAAAATTTCCCAAACCTTAAGAATGAAATGGAAAATCAAATACAGGAGGCATACAGGACCCCAAATATACAAAATTACAGCAACCTACACCAAGGCATGTTACTATGAAAACACCTAACATACAGAATAAGAATAAAATTTTTTAAACATTTTTTTAATTGTAAATGGACATGATATCTTTGTTTTATTTATTTGTTTTTTTAATGTGGTGCTGAGGATCAAACCCAGTGCCTCACACATGCAAGGCAAGTGCTCAACCACTGAACTACAACCTCAACCCATAAGTATAGAATTTTAAAGGATGCCAGAGAAAAATGACAAGAGACCAACCCCAGCCCAATGTGTGGAGGAGGTGGAGGGGACCAACCCTGGCCCTACACATGGAGGAGAAAACTGACAGTGCTGCAGCCATCCACTTAACAATTTGTGGCTGTCCCTGCCCGCTTCAATCTAGAGACAACAGCCAGGACTGGAAAGACCATCACCAAGGTCCCTGAAGGCCTTACTACATCAGAGGTGAGGTATTGGTAACCTACAGGGACACTACAAGATTATAGTGTAGAAACTAATACCTCAGATCCATACTGCTAGAGAGGAAGACACATGAACAACTTGAAAAAACAAGGGAAGAAAATGCCCCTCAAAAACCAAGATGCTACAATAATAGAATTCATTGACAGTACAGTAGAAGAAATGTCAGAGAAGGAGTTCAGAATGTATATAATTAAAATGATATGCAAAGTACTAAATAATATAACAGAGCAATTACAGGCAATAATTGATCACTCCAACAAGAGATAAGAGAGTAAATGCAGAGAAAAATGACAGGTCACATTTAGAGGGAAACCAATCCATATCTCATATCATTTCATAACCCAGACCCTCAAAGCTAGGACTTCTTGGAAAAGTACCAAAAGAAAGAAAATTGATGCCAACCAAGAATACTAAACCCTGAAAAATTAAGCTTCAGAATTGACAATGAAATAAAAACCTTCTATGATAAGCAAAGGTTAAAAGAATTCACAGCTAGAAGCGTACTCTAGAAAACAGACTCAATAAAATATTTCATGAAGAAGAAATGAAAAATAAAAATGAAAACCAGAAAAGGGAGAAACTACACTAGAAGAAATGCCCATCAAAGGAGAAACAAATTCAAATTAAAACCCAGATATAAGTCAAAACAACCTGGAATAAAAATCATTTCTGAATAATAAAATTGAATGTAAATGGCCTAAACTCATAACTAAAAAAGAAAAAAACTGACAAATTGTATTAAATAACCAGACCCAATAATATGCTGTCTCCAAGAGACTCACCTTATAGGCAAAGACATCAACAGACTGAAGGTAAAAGGATGGGGAAAAATATATAATTCACATGGAACTGGTAAACAAGCAAGAGTTTTTCTATCTTCATGTCAGATAAAGTGGATATCAAGGCAAAGTTAATCAGAGGAGACAGAGAAGATCATTTCATACTGCTTAACAGAAGTATACATCAATAAAACAAAACAATCTTAAATATTTATGCCCCAAACAATGGAACATATACATACATTAAAAAAAAACTTTTCATATTTTCAAGAATCAAATAGATCACAACATAGTAATACTGGGTAAACTCAATATGCCTCTCATCACTGGATAGATCTTCCAAACAAAAACTAAATAAAGACTAAAAAATTTTAAAATGCAATTAATAATTAGAATTAACAAACATATATAGAATATTTCATTCACCAATGACTGAATACACTTTCTTCTCAGCAGCACAAGAATACTTCTCTAAAATAGACAATATATGAGCTAAGATTGTAGCTCAGTGGTAGAGCACTTGCCTAATATGTGAGGCAGTGGATTTGATTCTCAGTACTACATGTAAATAAATAAAACAAAGGTTAAAAATAAAAGTACATATTTTTTAAAAATAAATAAATAAAATACAACACATCTTAGGCCACAAAGCAACACTTAGCAAATACAAAAAAAGAGAGAGATAATATCTTAGCAAATACCAAAAAAAGAGATAATATCTTGAATAACATTAGAAATTAATGATAAAATAAAAACAGAAGCTACTCTAATACATGGTTACTAGTAATATGATACTGAATAACTAAATGATAGCTGAAGAAATCAGGGATGAAATTTTAAAATACTCAGAGGTACATGAGAAGAGTGACATATCAAAATTCTAAGAGAAAAGTTCTTTGCATTTAACTTATTCATTAAAAGATTAGAAAGTCACCAGATAAATAACCTAACTTTACATCTCAAAGCCCTAAAAAGAAAAACAAATCAACACCAAAAGCAGTAGAAAAAAGGAAATAATTAAATCAAAGATGAAGTTGAAACAAAACCCAGAAATAAGTCAAAACAACAGTGGAACAAAAATTGGTTCTTTGAAAAAACAAAATTGATAAACCTTTAGTCAAGCTAATGAAGAAAAAGAGAAAAACTCAAATTACTGGGCTGGGAATGTGACTCAGTCGTAGAGTCCTTGCCTAGCAGGTGAGGCACTGGGTTCGATTCTCAGCCAAATAAACAAAATAAAGTCCATTGACAATAAACAAAATGAAGTCCATTGATAATAAACAAAATAAAGTCCATTGACAATAAACAAAATAAAGTCCATTGATAATAAACAAAATAAAGTCCATTGACAACTAAAAAAAATATTAAAAACTCAAATTACTAAAATTCATGATGAAAAAGGAAATATCACCATGAACACTACTGAAATATAGATGATAATCAGAAACTATTTTGAAAATCTATACTCCAATAAAATAGAAAATCTTGAAGACATAGACAAATTTCTATAGGTTTATAGATATATGGCCTATGCAAATTGAATCAGGAGGACATAGAAAATTTAAACAGATAAATTTCAAGCAATAAAATTGAAGACATAATCAAACACTTCCAAAAAGAAAATCCCAGGACCAGATGAATTCTCAGCCGAGTTCTACCAGACCTTCAAAGGAAAACTAACAACAGTCCTCCTCAAATTATTCCATGAAATGAAAAGGAATCCTTCCAAACTCATTCTATGAAGTTAGTATCACCCTGATATCAAAACCAGGCAAAGACATATCAAGGAGAGAAAACTTCAGACAAATATCAATGATGAACATAGATGCAAAAATTCTTAATAAAATACTGAAAGATCACATGCAAAAGCATATTAAAAATATAATGTGCCATGATCAAGTGGGGTTCATTCCCAGGATGCAAGGTTGGTTCAACATAGGAAAATCAATATCATTCTAAATGGGGAAAAATTGAAAACATTCCCTCTAAAAACTGGAAGAGGACAGGAATGCCCTCTTTCACCAATTCTATTCCAAATAGCGCTTGAAACTCTAGTCAGAGCAATTAGACAAAAAAAAAATAGAGAAAGAAAATAAATTAAAGGAATATGAAAAGAAAAAAGCTCAAACTATGAAAATATCCCTATTTGCCAACAATATGATTCTATATTTATAAGCCCAAAACACTCCACCAGAAAGCTTCTAGAATTCATAAACAAATACAGCAAGGTAGCAGGATACAAAATTAACACCCATAAATCAATGATGTTCCTATACACAAAGGATGAATCAGCTGAAAGAGAAATCAGGAAAACTGTCCCATTCACAATGCTGTTGGAAAAAAAAAAAAACTTGGGAATCAATCTAACAAAAGAGGTGGAGGACCTGTACAATGAAAACTACAGAACACTAAATAAGAAATTGAAGAAGACCCTATAACGTGGAAAGATCTCCCATGTTCTTGGTTAGGCAGAATTAATATTGTCAAAATGGCCATACTACCAAAAGTACTATACAGACTTTTGGTCTTCCTATGAAGGTTCTGATGACATTCTTTCATAGAAACAGAAAAAAGTTATGAAATTCACTTGGGAAAAATATGAGACCCAGAACAGCCAAAGCAATTCTCAGCAAGAAAAGTGAAGCAGGAGGCATCACAAATCCAGACCTACATAGCTACAGTGACAAAAATGGCATGGCATTGGCACCAAAACAAACACAAAGACCAATGGTACAGAATAGAAGATACAGTAACAAACCCACAAAAATACAGTTATCTTATACTAGACAAAGGCACCATAAACATACACTAGAGAAAAGATAGTCTCTTCAACAAGTGGTGCTGGGAAGACTGGAAATCTATATAAGTAGAATGAAATTAGAGCCCTATCTCTCACTCTGCAGAAAACTCAACTCAAAGTAGATCAAGGACCTAGGCATTAGACCAGAGATCCTGCACATACTAGAAGAAATTGTAGGCCAAACTCTCCAACATGTCAGCTTAGGAACTGAATTCCTCAACAAGGCTCCTAAAGTACAAGAAGTAAAGTCAAGAATTAATAAATGGGATGGTACCAAACTAAGATGCTTCTTCACAGCAGAGGAAACAATCATGAACATGAAGAAAGAAGCCTACAGAACAGAAGAAAATCTTTGCCACCTGCACCACACATAGAGCATTAATCTCCAGGATATATAAAGAATGCAAAAAAACTTCACACCAAAAAAATGAATAACCCAATCAATAATAGGTTAAAAAAAACTGAACAGGTACTTCACAGAAGAAGAAATACAATTGACCAACAAACATATGAAAAAATTTTCAACATCTCTGCAATTAGAAAATTGCAAATTAAAACTACACTAAGATTCCATCTTATTTCAGTCAGAATGGCAATTATCAATAATACCAGTAACAATAAATGTTGTTGAGCATATGAAGAAAAAGATTCCCTCATCCATTGCTCCTAGGAATGAAAACTGGTGCAACCACTATGAAAAGCAGTATGGAAACTCCTCAGAAAACATGGAATGGAACCACCATTTGACCCAGGTATCCCACTCTTCAGTATATACCCAAAGGACTTAAAAATCAAAAAATAATAGTGAGGCAGCCACATCAATGTTTAGAGCAGCTCATTTCACAACAGCTGAGATATAGAACCAATCTAGGTGCCCTTCAACAGATAAATGGATAAGAAAATGTGGTACATACACACAATGGAATATTACTTGGCCATAAATAATGAGATTATTGCATTTGCTGGTAAATGGGTGGAACTGGGGAATATCATGCCAAGCAAAATAAGCCAATTCCAAAAGAACAAAAGCCAATACTCTCTCTGCATGTGGATTCAGAGATAGGTGGGGAGGGAAGAACAGAAGTTTATTAGATTACACAAAAGAAAATGAAGAGAAGGGAGAGGCAAGGAAATAGGAAAGACAGTAGAATGAATTGGAATTGACTTTCCTATGTTAATATATGAATACACAACCAGTGAAACTCCACATCACGTACAACGTCAAGAATGGAATCCTAATTAGAATAAGTTAAACTCTTTGTGTGTATAATATGTAAAAATATTCTTTACTGTCATGTATATCTAAAAAGAATAAATTTTAAAAAAACAGAGAATTTGACTATAGATAGAGATAGATGAATTAAAGTGACCTAACCTAAAAAAAAAAGATCAAGGTAAAAAAATAACAGAGCCTTGGATAATTATGGAACTATATGAAGCAATCTAATATATACATCATATATAATCAACATGTATAATTAAATAATCATGTATAATCAAATCAATGAACAATCTAATCAACTAATAAGCTAAGGTCTCACTAAAATATATGACAAATACATTAGATTATGTATATACATGTGTTATACATACATACATGTGTACATATATATTAGATTGTGTGTATATGTGTATATGTATTATTTCTTTAAATAACTCTTTTTTGTCCTCTCTGGGAAAATGCATACACATATACACAAAGTCCCAGAGACAACAAAGTGAAACACTGGGAGAAATAATGATCAAAATATCCCAAATTTGATGAAGATTATTAATCCACAGATCCAAGAGGTAAAACAAACCCCAAGTAGTTTCATCACAAAGAGAGCCACACCAGGACACATTATATTAAAACTGTTGAAAGACCAACATAAAACGGTAAATCTTTTTTTTTTTTTTAAAGAGAGAGTGAGAGAGAGAGGGGGACAGAGAGAGAGAGAGAGAATTTTAACATTTATTTATTTTTTCTTAGTTCTCGGCGGATACAACATCTTTGTTGGTATGTGGTGCTGAGGATCGAACCCGGGCCGCACGCATGCCAGGCGAGCGCGCTACCGCTTGAGCCACATCCCCAGCCCAAAACGGTAAATCTTAAGAGCAGAAAGGAAAAAGACATAAAAGGTACCAGCAGTAAAATTCACAACTGAATTCTAATGTGAAACAATGAAGGCCAAAAAGTAGTAGAATGACATGTTCAAAGTGCTTAAAGAAAATAATTCTGATAACCAAGAATCCTATATCTAGTAAAACTATCATTTTAAAATGGAAGACAAAATAAAATAATTCTTATATAAAAAAGACTGACAGAAGTTTTTGCCAGTAAGTCCTACAAAACAAGAAATAAAGAAGATCTTCAGGCTAAAACAAAATAATACCAGGTAATCAGCAGAAGAAATGAAATACACTAGAAATGGTAAACTTGTAGGCAAATATAAAAAAGCGTTTATCTTTTATACTCTCAATGTCTTTAAAATATGAGAAGAGATTATATTAGAAATAAATAATGCTGTAGTATATGCAGATGGAATATACCAAAAAATGTAGCACAATAGAGGAATAGAAGAGACAGCTATATTGGAGCAAAATTGCTATAGTTTATAAAAATTATATTAATCTTTTTTTAGAATTAATAAGTCAATTTATTAAGATCAATTAGTTGCAAAAGGTCAACTGTAAAAATTATTTATATTTCTATATACTATCAACAAACAACTGAAAAATAGTTTAAAACATAGTTTTAAAAATAGTTTAAATATGAAAAAAATACAACATACTTAGACATAAATTTCTAAATTTGACTGTGATAAGAAGTAGGGTGTTATCCTGAGCAATAAATAAGAAAATAACTAAAAATAATACAGATAGAAATTAACAGCATAATTAAGTAATCTTTAAAAATCTTTTTGGAAATCTAAATCATTTATTTAATAGAAACAAAGCAACAATAAAAAGACATGCAGAAAATATCAAAATTGTAGACAAAATCCTACTGTATCAATTATCGCATTAAACGTCAATAAAATAAACACTCTAATCAAAAAACACAGATTGTCATATGTAATTTCAAAAAATTTATGGGACACAGCTTAAATAGTGCTATGAGAGAAATTTACAGCATTATACTAGAAAAGAAGAAAGCTGGGCTGGGGTTGTGGCTCAGTGGCAGAGCGCTTGCCTAGCATGTGTGAGGCACTGTGTTCAATCCTCAGCACCACATAAAAATAGATAAGTAAAATTAAGGTATTAAAAAAAGAATAAAGCTTTCATATCAATAAATAATCTAACCAACTAATAAGCTAAGCTCCTATTATAAATTAGAACACTGTGAAAAATAAACACAATGATCAAAGAAAGAAAATAATAAAGATCAGATTGGAAATCAGTGAAACAAAACAGAAAAAAAATGGGGAAAAAATGAAATTTTTCTTTTGCTTGAGAAATTCAAAATAATTGAAAAATCTTGAGTTAAAATGACAAAGAAATCTCAAATTATCAAAACCAGGAGAAAAGAATAATTTCACAAGATTATATAAAATAGGGTATGATACCATTTACATAAGATTTTCAAAGTGCAGATAGGAGAGGTTGCTTTTTTGTGGTGGAAGAGTTCTGTATTCTGAATTATATTGGTTATACAAATTCATATATCCAACAAAATTTCATAGAAATATATATTAATACCCATAAAAGAAATTAGTGCATGTAAAAACTGTTTTATAAGATTATAATCTAATATAATTTCAAAATATTTATTAAATATTTTGTTAAATAACAGAATATTTGTTACAGAATTTAGACCTTTATCTCAAAAAATTAACTCAAAAAGGATCATAGAGATAAATACAAGAACAAAGGCTATAAATTTTCTAGAAAAAAAAACATAAGAGAAAAACTTTTGCATTCTTAGAAGTTAGATAAATATCCCATAGTTGTGAAAACAAAAATGTAAGTCCTAATGGGGGAAAAGGAAAGTGAACTTCAAAAGTAAAAGGTTTTACTCTTTAAAAAATACCATTAAAAACTCCATTGTGGAATGAAAGTATGGCATTTGCTGGCAAATAAATGCAACTAGAGACTAACATGCTTAATAAAAATAAGCCATCCCCCAAAAGTCACAGATTGAATGTTTTCTCTGACATGTAGAAGCTAATCCAAAATAAGGGGAAAAGAGAGAAGATAATGGAGAGCAATTCCATCAAAATAGAAGAAATATCAATGTAGTAGAGGAAGGGGTTTGAGGAAGAGGGATGAAAGATAGGATAAGGAAAGAAGAGTAGAACAAATCTGATCTAACGTTCATATGTACTTATATGAATAGAACACAGTGAATTTCATCATGTATATCTCCAAGACACTACCTAAATATATATAATATAAATAAATGAATATAAATATGTATTTATATGTAAATAGCAGAAAGACCAGTAGAGAGAAGGGAACAGAGGGAGGGAGAAGAGGGAAAGGAGAAATACTAGGGACTGAATTCAAGCAAATTATATTCCATGCTTTTATAATTATTTCAAAATGAATCCTAATGCTATGTACAACTAAAAAGAACAAATAAAACAAATTCCATCTTGTATATTGAGAGAAAGATATTCTTTTTCTTTATTCATTCAACAGTTAATGGACATTGGTTCTATAACTTGACCATTATGAACTGTACTGCTATAAACATGTGTATGGATATCTTGGTATAGTTTGCCAAGTTAATTCTTTTTAGCAGCACACTATTCATAACAGTCAAAAGACACAGAAAATACCAAAGGATCTATTGACAGATAAACGAATCTAAATGTAAGTATAAACTCAGTAGAATATTTTCAACCTTAAAAGGAAGGAAATTCTGACACATGCCACAATATGAGTGGATGAACATTGAGGATATTATGCTAAGTGAAATAATCCAGTCTCAAAAAAAAAGAAAAAAATTGTGATTCCACTTACATGAATCATCTAGGGTAGTCAAATTCATTCAACCAGAAAAATAAAATATTGGTTGTTAGGGGTTGGGAGAGTGGTTGACCCAAAGCTGGGTCATATGATGGTTCCATTCCGAGTATTATGAGGAACCTCTATACTAACCTGTAAATTAGTGTTTGTACTAATTTACAATCCCAGTAACAGGGTACAAATGTTCCTTTCTCCCCACATCCTCACCAGCATTTATTAGTTTTACTCAGCCATAAAAAATGAAACTATATCATCTGCAGGAAAAATGGACAGAACTGGAGATAAATAAGTAAGATAAGTAAGATAAGCCAAAATCAGAAAGTGAAAGGCCATATATTTTCTTTCACATGTAGAAACTAGAGAGGAAAAAAAGGAAAGAAAAATTAACTCAGGATAATAGAAGATCAGCAGAGTAGACAAAGGGACAAAGCAAGGGGAAAGGGAGATACAGGGGATGAAATAAACCAAGTTATGCTCTGTGCATGTACAAATATACCACAATGAAATCCAATTATTATGCATATAATGCACCAACAAAAACTTAAAATAAATAAATATAAATAGCTAAATAAAAAAGAAGGGATGGAAGCATAACTCAGTGGTAGAACATTTGTCCCTAGTGTGTGTGAGGCCCTGGGTTCGATCCCCAATACTACCAAAAAAAAAAAAATTACTGAATTGATACAAAAGTTAGTGAATTACTCAAATTGACAATTTTGAAACTGATGGGATTTTGCTTCAAAGTTACATCAATTCTAAAATAAAGTAATAACTAAATTTGACAATGTGGATGTAAATATTTTAAAAAGAAAAGAAAATTATCAACTCAGAAGTAGTTCTCTCAACTCAATTATTGGAAAACTTTAAAGTATGTCAGAAATAAATTGGATATGTAAAACTACTTTTTATTTTTCTTTCTTTTTTTGAGTTTTATAGTTACACATAGTAGTTGGGTTCATCCCAACAACTCATACATGCATGGAAACCATTTTCCCTCCCCCCTCCATTCTCCTTCCTCTACTCAACTAGACTTCCTTTCAATCATCTATTACTTTATATTTCATTGGTTCTTTGTGTTATCCTTTCCTTCCCTCTCCCTTTCCTTTATTTTACATATGAAAGAAACATTCAACCTTTGAATTTCTGTGTTGGACTTATTTCACTTAGCATGATATTATTCATTTCCATCCATTTACCAGAAAATGCCATAATTTCATTCTTTTTTATGGCTAAGTAGAACTTCATTGTGTGTGTGTGTGTGTGTGTGTGTGTCACAATTTCTTAATTCATTCATCTACTGAGTTGATTCCATAATTTAGCTATCGTGAACTGGGCTGCTATAAACATTGAGATGACTATTTCAAGTATAGCAATTTTAGATCTTTGTGGAAAATACCAAGGAGTAGAATAGCTGGGTCATATGGTGGTTCCATCCCCAGTTTTTAAAGAAATCTTCATAATCCAGAGTGATTGTACTAGTCTGCAATTCCACCAATAAGTGTACCTTTCCCCCCACAACCTCACCAGCATTATTATTGTTTGTATTCTTGATCATTGCCATTCTGACTAGAGTTAGATGAAATTTTAGTGTACTTTTGATTTGCATGTCCCTGCTTGTTAGAGATATTGAATATTTTCCCTATATTTGTTGGCCATTGTGTTTCTTCTTTTGAGAAATGTCTATTTAGTTCTTTTGCCCATTTATTAATTGGATTTGAAACAACTTTTTCAACTACATATTGTGTGAAATATAAATACAGATCTACTTTTTCTGATCAAATTTGTAGCTTGAATTAAAATATGTTGCAAGTTTATTCATACGGAATTCAGGAGATTTCATATGAAAAAAGATGCAAAATATGTAATTAATAAATTTTATATTCCTTATATGTTAAAATGATACTGTTTTGGAGATATTTGGTTAAATAAAATATATTATTAAAACAAAATAAGGATATCATTAATAAAATGAAAAGACAAGCCCCTGAGAGAAAATATTTGAAAATTATGTTATGTGGTAAATACAATAGTATATAAAGTTTTATAATGTAATAAAAAGACAATAATTAAAATAAGGCAAAATACCTAAATAGACATTTAGAAAAAAATATATACAAATGGTTAATAAACACATGAAAATATTCACATCATTATTAATCATTAGGAAAATGCAAATTAAAACCACAATGAGGTACCACTATACAGTCACTACAATGGCTATCATCCAAAAATCTGACAATACCAAGTGCTGTCAAGGGTGTTAAGAAGTTACAGCCTTCATACACTGCTGAGGAACATGTAAAATGGATCAACTACTTTGGAAAGCACTCTGGAAGTTTTTTACAAAAAAAAAAAAAATTACTGTATAACTCAATAAATCCACTCCTAGGAACCTACCCAGGAGAAATGAAACATATCCACATGAAGATTCATACATGAATGCTTATAATGGCATTGTGTATTGTAGCCCAAACTGGAAACAATTCAAATGTCCATCAACTGGTAAATGGATAAACAAAAGTGGTAGATTCACAAAATGGAATAATATTCAGCAATAAAAAGAAACAAATTATTGACAAATTCTAGATTGGGATAACCTCAACATTAGGCTAAGTAAAAGAAGCCAAACACAAAGGATTGTGTATTATATGAATCCATTTATGTAAAATTTCTAGAAAAGGCAAATCATTAAAGACAGAATCATATCAGAAGTTTCCTAGATTAGTACAGGACTATGGAGTGATTACAAACAGGCATAAGAATGTTATAAAACGATATGTTTCATGGAAACAATTCAACTATACTCTTAAGATGGGTAAACTTTTTGGTATTATGTTGTACCTCAAAAAAACTGTTTAAACAAAAACAAAATAATATATTCATATAAGCACTATCCACAATAGTCAAAAGATAGAAACAACCCAAGAGTCCATCAACAAAAAAAAAACTGATAAACCAAACGTGGTAATATAGTCAACAGAACATTATTCGGCCTTATATGTAAAGACATTCTGACACATGCTGTAGCATGAATGAATGACATTGAAAACATTATGCTAAATTAAATAATCCAGTCACGCACGCACACACACACACACACACACACACACACACACACAAAAAAAAAAAAAAAACTATGATTCTACCTATATGAGGTTCATGGAGGAGGTTCAATTTATACAGAAAGTAAAATGGTAGTTGCCAGGGGTTGGGGTGGGGCATAGGAGTGTAATGTTATTGGGTACAGAGTTTCAGTTTTGCATGATAAAAATGATTCTAAAGATGGATGATGTTATGATCACACAATGTTATGAATCTATTTAATAACATTGAACCATATACCTAAAAATGGTTAAGATAGTAAATTTCACTATATACATTTTACCATAATTTTTAAAAAATTAAATAACAAAAGTAATAGAACTACATGGTTTTTCAAATATTAAAACAAGCTGCACAGTGGTGCATGTCTGGGACCCCAGATACTCTAGAAGCTGACGCAAGCTGATCACAAATTGAAGGCCAATCTCAGCAATTTAGCAAGATCCTGTCTCAATATAAAACATAAAATAGAATGGGGATATAGCTCAGTGGGTAAAGCACTCCTGGGTTCAATCCCCAGTTAAGGCAGATATGGTGGCATGCATTTGGAGTCTCAGTTACTCAGGAGGCTGAGGTAGATTGCTTGAGCCCAGAAGTTCAAGACCAGTCAGGGCAACATAACAAGAAACTGCCTCAAAAAAATAAAATAAAACAAATCATCTTCAACCTTGGAACCACAATACCATTGTTACACAGTGCACACTCTGTTTTCTCTTCAGAGTATATGAAATTAGCTATTGCCACTTTGAAATAATATTTATGCTGCTATTGCAGTGCTGAATCCAGAAAAATGAGATTCAGGCTTGAGAGAAAATGTGTTTGTTGACTGCCCTCACACAAACTGACAGAGGTTGATACTAAAACCACTCCACTCTCTCCAGGCCTTAATGAAGCCACTCTGACAACTGCAGGATGTGGGAGATCCTGAGGAAGCCTCAGACCACTAAAAGATTCACAGAGCTCCTGCAGGCCCACACTCAAGTCCTCATTATATACCCTTCTCCTCCATCTAGTTGCCCTGTCTTTGAATTTCTCCAGTTTCCCAGTCTCTAATTCTTGATAATTTCTCATTCCTTTCTCTTTAGGTCTCTAAGTTTACCTACTTTGGTTTTGAAATTTCTCTAAATTTGTCTCCTTCCTTTCAGCTCCAATTATTACTATCTACTTCATATCTGGATGATTAAGAGAGTCCAGCATAGTATCCATAAATCCAGATCAATGGATCCCTGAGGCATTCATCATAACATCTTTAGAAAAAAAATCATTTTTACATAGTTTGAATTACAAAGTTCCAAACAGAGAGATGTACAAAGAATGCCCAATACATGCATATACCCTCATACTCAGCTATTCCCTTACAAAAATATTTTGCCATATATGCTTCAGGTTTGTTTAAAGAAATAAAGTAGTTCAGAAACATTTGAAGTCTTCTGTTTACCTCTCTAGTTTTGTTCTTTTGTTTGGTTGCAGAACTGAGAACCAAACCCAGGGCCTCATGCATGGTAGGCAAACTGCTATACTACTAAGCTACACCCCCATCCCGACTCTGCTTACCTCTGCAATGACAGTCTACCTTCCTTTCTCTACACTCAAAAAGATAACCACCATCCCAAGTTCTTCAAATAGTATACTCATATATCAAATAGTATACTTATATATCTACATTATCTTTCTAGCTTTAGCTACTCGGAGTTCTTTCAGATTGGTTTCTGTTACCTTTAACATGTTTCTTTTTTCTCTTTTTTTTTTTTTTTTTTTTTTTAGTATACTGGGGATTGAATTCAGAGGCATTTGACAACAGCAGTGCATCTCAGATCTATTTCATTTTATTTTATCTTATCTCATTTTAGACAGAGTCTTGCTAAGTTGCCAAGGTTGGCCTCAAACTTGCAATCTTCCTGCCTCTACCTTCCAAGTAGTTGGAATTATAGCCATGCACCTCTGTGCCTGCCCTTCATTTTAATTTGTAAAGCACTTCCTGGCACTACAAATGTCTCAGGCTTATCTTGTATTTTCTCAGTCCACCCTAGAATCATCCACTTCTCTAAGAATGGTTTCTTTTGTTGGAGAATGGTATATAGTAAACAAGATCTAGGGAAAACATGTATTCATTGTCATTACCTCTAGGACTCTCAAATAGAGACAGCTAAAAAAGGTTTATATGTTTACTAAATGATAGGTACATGCATCTATGTATGCATAGATACACAGATGTATGTATCTGTACCTCTGAATCAATGTATATTTATATCTACTAAAATAAAAAAAAACATAATGCCTCTAAATCCAATTCATTACTAACAGGTTCATTCAAGCCTTACTATTAGCTTATTTGTAATTTCTTCTTCTGGAAATGAGAGACCTAGTTCTCATTAACTGTATTTGCTTATTTATTCAACAGCAGTATACATAGGAAATAATTTTAGAATTGCTAACCCATACTCCCCAAGAAATAAATTTACCAACTATAGTACAGAATTTTCGTATAATATAAAATATCCAGTCAAAATAGTTACTTAAGTAACATCCTTTCTTCTCCAAGCTTTTAATGTGGCTGTGTTGGTGATCACAATATGATTAGATTCATTTATCAAATCTGTAGTTCACTTTGGGTTCCTCAACTTCCACAAAAGCATTTGGTATTTTCAGTTTTGCTTATTTGTTAGAAATTCTAATAGATTTGTAGTGGTATCTCATTGTGGATTTAATTTTCATGTTCTTAATGACAGTAGTGTTAAGCATTATTTTCATATATATATTTTCCCATCCATATACATTATTTGGTAAATTATCTGTTCATACCTCTTGTTCACTTTTATTTTGTTATTTATGTTCTAATCTTTTCAATTTTAAAAGTTCTTCATGTGTTCTAGGCACAAATCCCTTATCAGTTTGTGATTTTTCAATATTCATTCCCAGTCTGTGACTTCAACTTTTCATTCCCTTAAGAAGTCTTTTTTGGCAAAACAATTTTTTTAAGTCTAAGTCTAATTTATCAATGTCTTATTTTATAGATCATATTTTTCTTTTTTTATTTGTTCTACTTAGTTGTACATGACAGCAGAATGCATTTCAAATCATAGGCAAATAGAACACAACATTTCAATTCTCTTCTTGTACGGGACGTAGAGACACACCATTCATGCAATCATACATGTACCTAGGGTAATGATGTCCATCTCATTCCACCATCTTTCCTACCCCCATAATTCCTCCCTCCCCTCCCCTTTACCAATCCAAAGTTCCCCCATTCTTCCCATCCCCTCTCATCATAGATCAGCATTCACTAATCGAGAAAACATTTGGCCTTCAGTTTTTGAGGAATGTCTTACTTCACTTTGCATAATATTCTCCACCTCCATCCATTTACCTGCAAATTCCATAATTTTCTTCTCTTTTAATGCTGAGTAATATTCCATTGTGTATATATACCACAGTTTCTTTATCCATCCATCTATTGATGGGCATCAGGGTTGATTCCACAGTTTAGCTATTGTGAATTCAGCTACTATAAACATTGGTGTGGTATGTCACTATAGTATGCTGATTTTAAGTCCTTTGGGTATAGATCAAGGAGTAGGATAGCTGGATCAAATGCTGGCTCCATTCCAAGTTTTCTGAGGAATCTCCACACTGCTTTCCATATTGGCTGCACCAATTTGTAGTCCCACCAGCAATGTATGAGTGCACCTTTTTCCCCACATCTTCTCCAACACTTATTACTGCTTGTATTCTTGATAACTGCCATTCTGACTAGGGTAAGATGAAATAATATCATAGTTTTGATTTGCACTTATCCAATTACTAATGATGTTGAACACTTTTTCATATATTTGTTGATTGCTTGTATATCTTCTTCTGAGAAGTGTCTGTTCAGTTCCTTAGCCCATTTAGCCCATTTATTGATTGGATTTTTTTTGCATTAAATTTTTTGAGTTCTTTTTGGGGGGAGCAGTGTATATAGCATAATTTTTTAAATTTATATATGACAGCAGAATGCATTAGAATTGTTATTACATATATAGAGCACAATTTTTCATATCTCTGGTTGTATACATAGTATATTCACATCAATTTGCATCTTCACACCTGTCCTTTGGATAATAATGATCATTACATTCCACCATCATTAATTAGCCCATGCCCCCTCCCTCCCCCTCCAACCTTTCTGCCCTATCTATAGTTCGTCTATTCCTCCCATGCTCCCTCTCCCTATCCCATTATGAATCAGCCCTTATATCAAAGAAAATATTCGGCATTTGGTTTTTTGGGATTAGCTTACTTCACTTAGCATTATCTTCTCTAACTCCATCCATTTACCTGCAAATGCCATGATTATTATTGAGATATTGTTTGTATTCCTGGTCATTTTTGGTTTATTTTGGTTTATTTTTGGTTTTTAACTTGACTTGTTTTCTCCTTTGATTAGATTCTCCTTTAGTGTAGTTCCTCTCTTTGCTGATTTTCATTGTTGTTCTTCATTTTCTCCCCATGGAATATTTTGCAGAGGATATTCTGTAGTGTGGGCTTTCTCATTGTAAATTCTTTTAATTTGTGTTTATTATGGAAGGTTTTTATTTCATAATCAAATCTGAAGCTTAATTTTGCTGGATATAAGATGCTTGATTGGCATCTATCTTCTTTCAGACTTTGGTATACGTTGTTCACTTTCAGTCTATGGATATCTTGGCCTGAGAAGATATAAGACAACATATAGTTGTCTTATTTGCTAATATATTCTGCCAGCTGATGTCTTTTAATTGAAAAGTTGAGACCATTTATAATCATTATATTGTAGAGGTGTTTTTTATTTCCTGTCATTTTGGTTTATTTCTAACATTTAATTAGATCCTAAATCTCATTTGCTTATCTACTCTTCTAATGAGATTTATACTTTCCCAAGCTCTGCTCTTTGTTTTTATATTCTGTGTATAGTATTCCCTTAAGTATCCTTTGCAATGCTAGCTCACTGTTCATGATTTTCTTGAGTTATGTATATAAAATGTCCATCTCATTCACAAGGTTGAGAAATTTTTCTACTATTTCAATGAAAAGTGATCATTGTTATTAGATCAATTCCCTCCTAGATTCCATTGATTCTTATGTTTAGTTTCCTAATGTTGCCCCAGAATTTCTGTACATTCTGAAAATGATTTTTTTCTTTATTGCTGAGCATTCAAGCTCATATACTTTTCTTTAAGGACTAAAATTCTCTCTTCTTCATGATCTAATATATTGGTGAGACTTTCAACTGAAATTTTTATTTTATTTATTCAGTCTTTTATTTCCAGGATTTCTTTTTGGTTCTTTTTTAGAATCTCTCTTAATTGCAATATTCTTTCACATCCTGCAACTTTCTCTTATTCTTAATTCATTCCTTAGATCTTCTATTAGTTGGCTGATCATCATAAAAATCAACTTTTATAATTTTCTTAGGTTTCATCCACATCAATATCTGTAGATTCACTTACAGGAGGTTATAAATTTTTAGAGGTATCTTGTTGGTCTGTTTCCTCATGTTTTGGAGGGGGTCTATATCTGGGTGTCTGTTGAGATGAATTTCTTCTCTTTTTTTATTTGGGAAGTATTTATTTCATTAAATTGCTTAGGAAGGCGTTTTGTAGTACATTTCTATAACACATGTTTATCGGGCTATTCCCTGCATTTTCATGTTGTATTATTGATAATCATTAACCCTAACCCTACTAAATATTGAGGTCCCTTAATAAGTAGTTATCTCTTATAATAAGTCCTGGGATGAAGATATAAATTAGCTTCAACATATCTGACCAATGTAATCAAATTGTTAATTTTGACTATCAGTGTCACTTTGAAAGGAATGACTAACCACCAGTAACGATAATAATTTAAGAGCAACCATACATCAACATACACTATAAAAGTTATCACTAATGATCTCTACAACTCTATTAACCAAAGAGATATGTGACAAATAATATGAAATGAAAGATTAATGATAGTATGCTAAGTTGAATTGGAATAATGGATAAAAATAAAGAAAAAATAAAGGAAAAGGGTCAGAGAAAGAAGAGAGAAGCTAAAATGAGGAAAGTATAAAGGATGAATGAGAAGGGAACAGAGGAGATGAAGAGAAGAAAAGAGGTACTGAGAAAGGAATTAATTGCTTGACCAAACATAAAATTAGATAAACTATGATAAACTTTGGGCAGACACTGAAAATCAAGCAGTTAATATCAAGCAGTTAATGCAATAGCTGTCATACAGAGATTTCATTTTCTTCTTGCTGAGGTTTTTTGAAATGGAGACCTTTTTTTCCCAAGAGTGCAATTTTAAAATCTTCCAACCATGAGAATGTTTGTGTATAAATTATCATGCTATTTATTCTCAGCTCTGATCCAAATTAGCCAAACTTGTTAGGGGAATCTGAATGATGAATTCCACCCTGTCCTTGTCTGGTAGCCTCTAGTGAGGGAGTGTTGATTCATTCAAAGTAGCCTCTACCCTCTATATGACTTTGTGATTGTGTGGGGGGGTAGGAGCATAAGTCTGGGAGGGCTGCTGGTCAGCCTTTGGTGGCTCCACCTGTAGACCAATCTGAATCAAGTCTCCAGAGAACCTCAAGTCTGTGTGCTGTAGGGAGGTTTGTGGAACATATCAATCTATCCTCCAGCTTCTTCTGGGCAAGGGGGAGGTGATGCACAGAGTTCACTGCTTTCCATCTGACTCTGATCTGTCCAGTTCTACCCCACTCCAACAGCCATGCTCCTTATCCCAAAGATCAGATCACCATTTCCAATAAAAATGTCCTGTCCAACTTTAATCTCAGTTCTGAAGACTGATACTGCCACGATCACCCTGAGTTTCTCCCCAATCTGTGTTGCAGTCTCACTCCTATACCCAGAATGACTCACAGAGTATCCACAAATCTAGTGAAAAGTAGATTATAAGTGGCAATTTGGTCTGGAGTATTTAAAAATCTCAGTGTACCAATAAGAAGACAAAAAAAGAAAAAGAAAAAAAGTGAAATATTAAAAACAAAGGTAAACTGCAGGGATTCCTAGTCACCCACTTAGGAAGTGAAGGCACAGAGAACTGTAAATTTTTAGTAGAGACTTTCTATCAGGTTAGGGAACTTCCTTACTCTTCCAGTGTGGTAAATTTTATCAAATGCTTTCTCTATATCTATTAAGCTGGTCTGCTTGTTAAATACATTACAAACATACAAACATACATACACCTACCTTTTAGGAGATTTAACTATATTCAATTTATAAATTAAGTTGGAGAGAATTTCAAGATACTTAGTCTTTCTATCCATGACATGATGTATCTGTAAGTAAGTGTCCTTTTTATGTTATTCAACAAAGTTTTGCAATTTCCTCTATTAAAACTTGGTGCAATTTTTGTTAGATTTATTCATGTGCACTTTGGCTTTTGCTGCCTTTATAAATGGTATAACTTTTATAATATATGATCTAAATTTCTGTCCCTACTTTACAAAAAAATCAACTAATTTGGGAATATAGAGATGGAATCCAGCAATCTTGGTAAACTCTGATTTCCAGCTATTTGTCTCTAAATGTTCATAAATTCACTGTGGGAAGGGAACATATTTTTGTTGTTTTCTGGGGGCTTGGGGTACTGCAGATTTAACCCAGGGGCACTTTACCACTGAACTACATACTCAGCCCTTTTTGGTTTTTGTTTTGTTTTATTTTGTTTTTTAAGACAGGATCTCACTAAGTTGCTTAGGGCCTCATTAAGTTGCTGAGGCTAGCCTTGAACTTGCAGTCTTCTTCTCTCAGCCTCCCAAATTCCTCCCAAAATACAGGCATGATCCAGGCAATATATCTGGCTAACAATAACAATTTGGTTTTTTCCTCATATATTTTTATATATTTTATTTACTTTTCTTATTTCTTGGAAGACATAGAGAGACACCAACTACTTTTGTCTCAGATTATCTATTGAGGTATATCTGCATAGTAAACAGCCTTGCAAGATAAACATATTGTCTCCCTCCAGGAAAATGGTAGTAGACATGCTTACTGTCCAATACAATACAGATAAGTTTCCCTTAAAGGAAAGGTCTGTTTACTACACATTATGAAAGAATTGTATTCTCTAAACCCAGGTTCTCCTCAATCCATTGCAGCAATTATTTGAATATCTGATGCCCCCAACTCATATTGAAATTCAACTGCCATTCTGATGGTATTTGGAAGTGAGACCTTTAAAAGACATATAGGTTACGAAGGCATCACCCTCGTGAATCAACTAATGGTATTATCATAGGAGTGAGTTTACTCCCTCTCTAGCCCTCTATTTGCCCTTCCACCATAGGATGACTTCCACCATGTTCTCATACAGCAAAAAGGTCTTTACCAGAGGCTGGTACATTGATTATTACATTGATATTCTGCCAAATCTGTTAACAAACAAATTTCTGTTCATTAAAATTACCAAGCTTATGGTGTTGTTATAACAGCACAAAATGGACTAAGACAATCACCTAGCCTCTTCTTGTTGCACTGTGGGAATTGGAACTCAAGAAACCAGTGCACAACAAATGCTGATACTCTGATCTTTGCTCTTGTGAAAATAAATTATTTTTTCTCTGACATAGGAGTCTCATCTCTCTTGCCAACACACATGAAATTCTGGCAAGTTATCTCTGTTAGCTTATAAGTAAGGTAAAATCTCAAACCCTTCACAATTGATAGCATTTTTGTGCAGGCTAGAATCTCTAACTAAAAATAACCTGAAGTCATCATTGGCTTCATCCTGATTATAAATGGAATGCTTATAACATTTTATAACTAAATTATTAAGTTCCCAGGTAGATACCTTATCTCAGGTTGAGAGTGATATCAACCTGAGATAAGGTATCTACCTGGGAACTTTAGTGGCCTAAGAGTTGTAGCTTTCCAAAGTGCCTCTCCTTAGAATCAAATGGAAGAAGGCATCTTTATGAGGGACTTACTGGAATTTCAGGCAATTCATTATTCCCTGTCCTACAGAATATTTGACATTCTTGGCCTCTGTTATGCTTTAGATCTATAATGTCCCCCAAAGAAGGCCCATGTGTTGAAGACTTGGTCCCCAAAGCAGCAATGTTCAAAGGTGCAGCTTTTAGTAAGTTATTGAATCATGAGGGCTTTAACCTCATCAATAGTTAAATGGATTATTGAGAGATGGTAGAAACTATAGGAAGTGAGACCTAATTGAAGGGAATGGTTCTTTGGGGACATGCCATTGGAGAATATATCTTATCCTCAAATCTGTCTGTGTGGCTCACACGTTTTTGCTCACACGTTTATGCTCACACATGTGAGTGTGTGCTCTATGAGATGAACTGCTTTTCTCCACCATGCCCTACCACAACCCAAACCATGATATTCTGCCATAGGCCTAAAAGCAATGTAGTCAGTCAAATATGAACCTAGGGAACCATGAACCAAAATAAACATTCCTCTTTAAAGTTGCTTTTCTCAAGTATTTTGTCACCATGACAAAAAAAGCTGACCAAGACAGCCCCCACCAACCCAATACCAATAGTATCCTCAGTCTTAATGCTTGAAAACTCCCCAATTTTTTCAAATGTTCTCTAGAACACAGGCAGGCAGACATTTTTCTACAAGACTCAGACAGTAGATGTTTTAGATATTTTAGGCCCTCAACTCTCTGTTACAACTGAGCTCTGCTATTGATATGCAAAAGCAGCCACAGATGATATATAAGTAAATAGGCATGGTTGCATTCTAATAAAACTTTTTAAAAACAGGTGGTGACAAAATTTGGTCTTCAAGTTATACTTTGCTGATTCCCCTACTAGACTAAAAAGTAGGTAGTAAAATAAATTTAAATTTCACAAATAAAAAAACTGGGACCAAGGATGAAGAGCTCTGCCTGAGGTTTCATTGCTTTTGTACCAAAGATTGGAACCCAAGCTTCCTGACTGCGGTGCTCTTCCCATTACATCAACCAGAAGAACAAATGACACTTTGGCAGGATCTGCCTCAGCAAGTATTTTTATCCACTTCAACTAAATGTATGCAAATATATATGGATACTTGGCAGATGTCCATGAATATTCAAGTCTCTGCTCCAGCTCCCTCCTCTGTGGTCTGCATTACTTCTCTAGTTTTGCATCATTCCCAGATGAAGACATCACAGTTACATCTCAAGAATGTTCATGAAAACATATAATACAATTGGGTTTGAGGCTGAACCCAGCAGCAGAGCCTTCCCACAACTAATCAGCATAAATCATTCATCTGCTAAATATTTTGAAGGCCCTCCTCACAGTATTGACCACAACTCTGATTTTTTCATCTGTATACCAGAACTTATACCAATCAACTTGAAATCTATTTTCAAGTGAAAGTCTTTTCAGAACTGAATCTAATACTAATGTAAGCAAAGGATCAGTATGTATCACATCTACTTCATTTCTTTCATCTGCAATTGCTGAGATTCCATCCACAAAGTTATTTTGTTTGGCCTGACTGATTCTTCACAATAGTGTTAAATAAAAGAATTGAGAGTAACCATAAATTATTGTCAGCAATGATATATAAAGCCTGAAGCAAAGAATTAGTTCTTAGAAGAAGACTGGGCTCAAACAAGAATACCTTACATAACCTGCTTAGGCCAAAACCAAGACATTTCCTGGTTCACTCAGTGTACCCAGGCCATTTTAAACCATATTTAGAAAAATTCACACATTGGGTGGAAGACTGAACTACATGAATTAAAGATCTTTCAATTCTAAGATTTACTTATTATAAATTTAGAAAAAAAAGAGTGGATGTTATAATCTGGGGAAACCCTCAAGGAAGATGAGCTCCTCCATTAAGTCTTTAATTTAGATCTGGAAAGAAAAAACAAACATATGTGAAGATATTGCTGTAACTCTGAAAGTTCACCTCCAACAGTAAAAATAACTCAAAAGTTCTTCAATTATCTCAATATCAATGGCACCCTACATAGACAATCTTTTTTTTAATTCATCTAATACATATTTTTATTTTACTAGTTCTAATCAGTTATACATGACAGTAGAAAGCTCTTCAATTCTTTGTACAAAATGGAGCAGAATTTTTCATTTCTCTGGTGGTACATGAAGTATAGTCACACCATTCATGCAATCATACATGTACCTATGGTAATGACATCCATCTCATTCCAACATCTTTCCTATCTCCTTACCCCCTCCCCCATCCCCTTTGCCCAATCCAAAGTTCCTCCACTCATCCCATGCCCCATCCCTCCATTAGTAGCCACTTTTCAGAGAAAACACTCAGTTCCTGGTTTGGGGGTATTGGCTTATTTTGCTTAGCATGATATTCTCCAACTCCATTCATTTACCTGCAAATGCCATAATTTATTCTCTTTTAATGCTGAGTAATATTCCATTGCATATACTACATAGACAATCTTTTAAAAAATGATTTAAAATTGGCTACACCAAAACAGCAGTCATGAATGCCACTTACAACAGCTTGACATCTCTGGTGACTGAGCAAGCAGTAATCCTAGATGGTAATTTTTGTTGGACTCTATATATTGAAATTCTTTGGAAGTTAAATGAATGATAGGCATAGAAAAGAACCTTAATACATCCTTCTTGATGAAGAAGACAAGAAATATTTAGGTCCTGGATTATGAAGTAAGTATCCCTTGCCTTTGTTCTGTGCCAGAAAAAATATCCCACTTAGCCTCTTTGAGAATTGCATTTCATTCCATAGCATGAATAGACTGGCTAAGAGTAGAATGTTCATATTACTGTTTTATCAACATCTAGTTGTAAATTATAAAAAGGGATATTGTCATTGAAAGCTACCAATGCCAAAGTTAACCAAAAAAACCAGAATTCTAAAAAGTTAAAACAACAGGTTTAGATATTAGACAACTGAACTTTTGATAAAATTTGTCAAGCATTATCAGTTCCTTGACTAACCTGGAGGCAAATCAAATTTCTTCATGTGGATGGTTTTGGAGCCTCCTAGTGGCAGCCTCGGGGGACCTACAGGGCAAGCTTGGACTAGGCTTTCAAGCGAAAATATTAGTTATATATGCCAGTGATCAATTCAAATAAACATATCAGCTCCTACAGTGTACTATATTAGACAGAGGAATAAAAAGTTGAATAAACATTTGTCCCTCCTCCATGGAAATCATAGCCTCTTATGGAAACACACAAAAACAAGAATAACTCTGAAACAATGTAGCAAGTACTTATAATTGCATAAATCGAAAAAGTGGATGAAGTCAGGGAATATGTAATAAAAAAGGGTGACATTTTTGCCTTTAAGAGTAAATTGAAGTCCTCAGTTGTGCTTGGGAGAATTCAAATACATTAATATGTTTTCATGACTTTGCTAATTCTGCTCCCTGCTGAGAATACTCCTTTTCCACTTGCCATCATACTTAGAATAATAAGACTACAGTATAGAAGAGTGGAAAGAAAGTTGCGGGGAAAGGCTGAGAACAAACTTATGGTTTGAGCTTTATCCTCTAGCCTCTGAAGAGAAGTCAGAAGCCCTGAATCACAGAAGTGACCTACTGAAGGCTATTCACTAGAACAACTTTGACAGCAATTTGAGGAACATACTTGGAGATAAGGAAGCCTATTTTGTTATGATAATTCAAGAAAGCCATAGGAAGAGCTAGTACCACGACAGTGGCAAGAAAGAGGATTTTAGAAGTAAGAACAGCTATACCTGGTGCCCAAACTAACATGGAGATTAGTCTCAGGAAAAAGTCAAAAATAAGTTCAAAATTTCCTTAAGATACTAGGTGAACAGTGATGTCCTTAACCAAAGCAGGTTAACCACAGAAGTTGAAGAGATGAGTGATAAAGAGAAACTTCAGAAAATTTTATTTGGCTTACAAATTAAGATCTGAGATTTGTTTAATAAACACTAAAAAGAATCTTTAAAACTCATAACTGAAAAAAACTGTACTACAGCATCTCAAAAAGCATAGAAGAATTATAATCACTATGAAAATAATAAGGTAGCATACCTAAGTGATAGGGAAGTGGAAACAATTCCACTTTTCACAAATGATACTCTGATCCACTCTCATTAGATAATGAAAATTTTTTAACAAAGATTAATATTTTATTTCCCTTGCTTTTGTCCTTTTTAGCTTATTTAAAATTTCCCGTCTTTCAAAGAAAATCTTGAATTCCATCTTTGCCACAAAGTCTTATTTCTTCAGACCTCATTATATCCAACATATGTGGATGCATGTGAATTCCAATACTATTTTAAAGTAATACTCTACTATTCTCCCATTATTATTTGTTTGAGTATTAAGGAAGTTCTGTTAAAAATTTCCAACTATATCTAAATTCCTTAAGGACTATGGTATAGACTAGTTCTGTAGCTTCTATAACTCTTACCACAGAGATACACAGAGAAGGAATGTATGGACAATACTGGTCATACTATGGGAGCAAGCCTCTCTGTTATGGTGATAACCATCATGCTATGCCCTATCTTGTAAATTTAATAAATGCACCAATACTTATGATCAGCCACGTCCAGTCCTATATTGGTAACATTTATAAATCAAATTACAGAAATTAATATTTGAAGTAAATAAATGGATGTGTGTCATTGCTGTGTTTATGGAAACACTAGCTGTTATAGGAAGATCTGTGCCCCCTGACAAATTCATATATTGAAGCCCTAACCCCTGTACTTCAGAAGAACATGGTTGTATTTGGAAACCGAGCCACAAAGAGTTAATTATGAGGCCCTTAGGGTGAGTCTTAATCCAATTCAATCCAAATGGTTTCCTTAGAAAGAAGGAAAAGATTAGGACACATGTCAAAGACACAAGCACACACAGAAGAAAGACTATGTAATAAGATAATGAAAAGGTAGAAGCCATCTACAAACCAAAGAGACAGGCTCAAAAGAAACAAAACTGACTGACACCTTGATCTTGAATTCTAGCGTCCAGAGATCTGCAGAAGAGTCCCTTCACATCTTTGGGTAACCTATACATGTATATGAGAAAACTGCCAAGTTAAGGAAAAGAACTCTCAGGCAGGATTAAGTAGAACAATCATCACAGTTAACAAAGGACTAGGAATAGTTCATGTTCATACCACAGTACACAGACTAGACAGCCAACTGAAAAAGACCTCATAACCCACAGACATTTTTAAAGAACTGTCAGAAAAATCCAGCATCTAAATACATTAAGTACAAAATGTGATATTTAATTTAAAATTACAATCCATAAAAGCAGCAGGAAAATATTAGCCACAGAGGAGAGAAATTGAAATATAAACAGACATAGAAATGACACAAATGATGGAAGTGGTAGACAAAGATACAAAAAAAGCTATTAAAATTATATTTAATATGTATGCTCAAGAAGAAAATAAAGTACAAGAGTAAAGATGAATATTCTAAATGATATAAAAAACTGAATTTCAAAAACAAACATAAATGAGAGAAATGAAAAGTATGCTAAATGGATTAACAACAATTTAGCTATTACAGAAGAAAATATCAATGGTGTTGAAGACATAGCAACACAAACTATCCAAAATATGAGAGAGAAATAAATACTTAAAAATCTTTAATAGAGCATCACTGAGCTATTGGACAATACTAAAGGGTCTAACACAAAAATAATTGGTGCCCACAACAAAAAAAGGGATGGGAGAATAGAAGGAAAGGATACTTGAAAGAATATGGTCAAAACCTTCTAAATTACGTGGAAACTATAAACCCAGAGAGTCCCAGGATAAAGAAACAGAAAGAAAACAACACTGAGTCATTTCAAAAGCAAACAGCTGAAAAACTAGAGATAAAGAGGAAAATATTTAAAGTAGTCAAAGTATACATTAAGTATAGAAAATATATATAAGAAGAGTAGATATTTTATTAGAACTATGCAAGTAAGAGAAGATAGGTCTATAGAGATTAACTAATAAAATGCAAAGAGAAAAAGAAGTCCAAAAACAGAACAAAATATCCTAAGGACAGACCAATTTTAAATGGGATGTTAAATGCATAACTGGAACAGGCTAAAGAAATTATGGCAGAGAATTTTTTAAAACTAATGACAGACAATAAGCCATAGCCAGATTCAATAAACTCAAATAACACTAAGCAGAATAAATACCACAACAACAATTACAACACACACACACACACACACACACACACACACACACAAACACACCCCGTAGGCCTATCATAGTCAAATCCAGAAAAAAAGGAGTGTGCAGAAATGGAGTAAAAATTAAAATAAAAATGTTAGCCCAAAATTCCATTATCCTTCAAGAGTGAAGACAAGCTTCCCCAAACAAATTCCTTGCCAACATACCTATTCTTTTAGAAATATTAAAGAAAAGATCTTCAGGCAAAAGAAATATGATGTATATCAAAAACCTAAATATGAAAGAAAATAGGATTCATAGGGGAATAAATTAAGGTAAAACAAAGTAATTTTTCTTATTTTTAATTACTCTAAGAGATAACTGAATACAAAATAAAAACATATAGCATATGTGTTCAGGTGAAATTATATCAACAGCATGAGGGATAGAAAAAGAAATAAATTTACACTATGCATTAAGCAGTAAAACAGTATTTGAAAGTTGGCTCTGATTATTTATAAGTCCTTGGATACAAAAGGCACAAATTATTTTTTAATGATGAATTGGACATCATCAAAATTTAAAACTTTTACAGGGGTCAAGGACGACTGGGGTTGTGACTCAGAGGTAGAGCACTCACCTAGCATATGTGAGGCACTGGGTTTGATCCTTAGCACCACATAAAAAATAAATAAATAAAATAAAGGTATTGTGTCCATCTACAACTAAAAAAATTCTTTTTTTTATTGTTGGTCATTCAAAACATTACATAGTTCTTGATATATCATATTTCACAGTTTGATTCAAGTGGGTTATGAACTCCCATTTTTACCCCGTATACAGATTACTGTATCACATCAGTTACACTTCCATTGATTTACATATTGCCATTCTAGTGTCTGATGTATTCTGCTGTCTATCCTATTCTCTACTATCCCCCCTCCCTTCCCCTCCCCTCCCCTCTTCTTTCTCTACCCCCTCTACTGTAAATCATTTCTTCCACTTGTATTATTCTTCCCTTACCCCATTTCCTCTTGTATGTAATTTTGTATTACCCTGAGGATCACCTTCCATATCCATGCAATTTCCCTTCTCTCTCCCTTTCCCTCCCACCTCTCATCCCTGTTTAATGTTAATCTTCTTCTCAAGCTCTTCATCCCTACTCTGTCCTTAGTTACTCCCCTTATATCAAAGAAGTAATTTGGCATTTGTTTTTTAAGGATTGGCTAGCTTCACTTAGCATAATCTGCTCTAATGCCATCCATTTCCCTGCAAATTCTATGATTTTGTCATTTTTTAATGCAGAATAATACTCCATTGTGTATAAATGCCACATTTTTTAATCCATTCATCTATTGAAGGGCATCTAGGTTGGTTCCACAATCTTGCTATCATGAATTGTGCTGCTATGAACATGGATGTAGCAGTGTCCCTGTAGCATGCTCTTATTAGGTCTTTAGGGAATAGACCTAGACGAGGAATAGCTGAGTCAAATGGTGGTTCCATTCCCAGCTTTCCAAGAAATCTCCATACTGCTTTCCAAATTGGCTGCACCAATTTGCAGTCCCATCAACAATGAACAAGTGTACCCTTTTCCCCACATCCTCGCCAGCACTTGTTGTTTGACTTCATAATGGCTGCCAATCTTACTGGAGTGAGATGGTATCTTAGGGTGGTTTTGATTTGCATTTCTCTGACTGCTAGCGATGGTGAGCATTTTTTCATGTACTTATTGATTGATTGTATGTCCTCCTCTGAGAAGTGTCTGTTCAGGTCCTTGGCCCATTTGTTGATTGGGTTATTTGTTATCTTATTGTCTAATTTTTTGAGTTCTTTGTATACTCTGGATATTAGGGCTCTATCTAAAAAATAAAACAAAAAGACAAAACAGATACAAAAGAAGAAGTTATGAAACAAATATCTAATGAAGGACTTGTATCTGAAATCCATTAAAAACTTTCACAACTCGATAATAAGATAAACAACCCGATTTACAATGAAGAAAGGATTTGAACAGCAATTTCACCAAAGAAATAATTCAATGCTCAACATCATCAATTATTAGAAAAATGCAAATGAAAACATGAGGTACCACTGTACACTCACTATAGTACTTTTCAAATTAAAAAGACTCCACAAAAAGCTGTGATTAGGGCTGGGGTTGTGGCTCAGTGATAGATCACTCTCTTAGCCCAATCAAGGCCCTAGGTTCAAACCTCAGCACCACATAAAAATAAATAGATAAAAAGTACTGTGTCCTACTACAACTAAAAAATAAATATTAAAAAAAATTGAGATTAGGATGTGGAGCAATCAGAACTCTCAAATGTTATTGGGGAAATGCAAAACAATCCAAGAACTTTGGGGAAAAGTTTGTTAATTTCTTTAAAAGTTAAACATAAACCCCACCACAAAAAAAAAAAAACACCACAGAATCTAACAATTCCACTCCTGTGCATTTACCCCAAAGAAATTTAAAAAAAAAAACACACATATTCACAGCAGTTCTATTTGAAATAGTCAAAAACTGGAAAGAACTCAAATGTCCATCAAGTGGTAAATGAATAAGTATTTACAGTATATCCAACAAATGAAATACTATTTAACAATAAGAAAGGAACAAATTTCTGATAACTGCAACAACAGTGATGAATCTCCAAAGCATCATACAAAGTGGGAAAAAAAAAAGGCCAGTAGTCAGGCAGAGGAATAACTATGAAAAGCATAGAAGATACTTTTGAGGAATACAAATCTTCCTGAATCATGTATCATCATGATTGGAGCAGGAGTCAAGAAATCACTATATCTGTCAAAATTCACCAAAGTGTATGCTTAAAATTAGGCAAATTTTACCTGAATAATGCTGACCAAAATTGAGGAGGAGGAAGAATTTTTTTTCAAATCATTTCCAAAAGCTGTCACTTGTTCTATCTACTCACAAGGTAATTTCTCACCGAAATCTAATTGAGACACATACCAAATACACTTGAAAAAGCACAAACAGTATAATACATGGCGAGGACGGGGGAGCCCCAGACAAGAGAAAGCTTAGCAGAGCCATTGCAAAGAGACCATTTTAGAGCAAAGGTAGAACTCAAATAGAAGTTGAAAAACAGAGTCAGTCTGAATTAGAAAAAGAGTCTTAGGACAAGAAAAATGATTTGTTTAAATATTTTTAGAATATTGAAGTGGAAATTCATTTGCAGAGATGAGAAACTTATTTTTGGAAAAAGCCTTTGAATTTCTCATGGACCCATATGGACTAGTTTGTGTGCTCATGACTTCTCAGGCCTGAGGAAAGCTGGAAATTCCACACTCACTTCTCTCTACAAGAGTCCTATTCCCACCACATGACTTTTCCCCGTTTTAACACCACAAAGATATCTAATTAACTTCTGCCACATGCAGCTGGCACCAAAGCAAACCAAGCTGTGATGTAGCTGACCCAGAATTACTGATGAATGTTCAAAATAAACATGCTTTCAGCCAATCTGGAATGGTATATTTCTAAGAGGACAGAGAACTCTTAAAGTTAATTAACTCAAAAGGGACAAACTGTCCATCCAGTGGAAGTTTTTCAGTAATGAGTATCAGACCACAGATCTTCCTGCAGCTGAGCTTGTTTATGGTTCAAGGAGGCTGCTTCTGCACGTCTCATGGATATTTTCATGATTTTTGTTTTCACTGGCTTCTGGCTTCTTACAGTTATATAAACAGGCCAAAAAAGCAAAACACACATAAGAGCAATTTTAAACGAAAGATCCCACACTTCCCCCAAATGGCAAAAGCACCTACCTTTTTCCTTTTCCACATGTCAGAGCAGACAATAGAGGAGCAAAAGAGTAAGTTTGGGAGAATAGGAGAAGGCCTCATTAAAAAGCACAAACTTAATTTTTGTCATTTTGTAGTTGTATGGAAATTTTAATAAAGTGCTCTCTGTTGCAAAGTTTGATGATTCCCTTGTGTGAGCTATTCAAAAATGATATCAGACCCATATCTTAACCCTAAATTATGGAAGTACCAAAGCAAAGTTCTTGAAAGTACCTACTTGACTGGCACAGATAGTCAATGCCATGTCAGGAAAAGGCTTTTCTGTTGTTTTATTTGCCTGGATGCCTGTTTTTGTTTAAGTAGAATATTATCTTCTGAATGGGCTCTGACTGGTTCTAGGGGGCAGTACATCTCACATGGATCATTTTTGAGACAGTAGAAAGATCCTAGAACATATCACCTTCCTTTGAATTAATTGGCCACTTCTGCCTGACAGTGTTCTTGCTTCCTTAACAGAAGAGGGCCTACGAGTCAGTGAGGTCAGCTTCAGGAGTAGAAAGAGTACTTCCAATCCTGAGAACTAGCCTGGGTTGATGCTTCTGCTGCCCTACCTTCTGCTATCCTTCTGTTACCCTTCCTCCACTGTCTGTCTCCCTGTGAAGTTTTTCCAACTTTATTCAATAAAGAGTCATTTGTGTCAAGGATCACTTTACAGGATAACAAGGTGGGTACTCATCTAAAAGGACACAATAACTACCATTTATTAAGTACCTACTATTCAGTGGGCACTGTGTTAATACTTACATGACATAACTCTACAATAACTCAACATGACAGTTTTATAGAGCAATACTTACAAGCACAGGTTCTAGAGTCAGACTACCTGAATTGGATTGTTTTTTGGTGGTGGGAGGGCAGCATCAAGAATTGAACTGGGGGGGGGGGGGCCCTCAGCCACTAAGCCACAGCCCCGCCCTATGTTGTATTTTATTTAGAGACAGGTCTCACTGAGTTGCTTAGTACCTCACTGTTGCTGAGGCTGGCTTTGAGCTCCCAATCCTCCTGCCTCAGACTCCTCAACTGCTGGGATTACAGGCATGTGCTACCACGCCCAGCCTGAATTAGAGTTTTTACTTTGCTACTTATAAGCTGAATGACACTGGAAAAGCTGCATAATCTTTGTTCCTTACTTTCCACATCTATCTATAAAATGAAAATAATGAGAAAATCTATTTCATAAACTTTCTCTGAAGGTGAAATGAAATACTCAGTAAATATCAGCATATATCATTTTTGCATTACAGGTTAAAAAAAACCAACAAATTAAGGCCTAGAAAGCTTAAATGACTTGTCCAAGCTAGTTAAAATATAGCAGAGTTCAAATACAGGTCTAACCTTAAAGTCAAAGTCCTCAACTGCTATACCACTATGACCCCCACACACACAAAAAAAAAAATCTAAGAAAAAGACTTTCTCAAAAAATGTTCTGTAGAACTCTGATTTCATGAAATCACATACTTTTATCTCTCCCTTGGAGATTTGCACTACATATTAATATATTAAAACCTCCTCGAAGAAGTCTATTTAACTTCATTTATCCCAATGTTTCACAATTTGACAATTCCATAGATAATCAGAATTGCAGAAACATCATTTGCTAAAAACTCCAAGGAGTTAATCCATCTCAAGTAAAATGTAGGTAGTGTTGGCTAGGATTATGTCCAAGTGCCTAATTTCTACAATTAATATTTACACTAGTCATTGCCTAAAATCCTAGTATTTTAAGAAAGAGCAAAGTTTTTAAGTTGTTTACCAGGAAAAAAAAATAGCCTATGGAATTCAAATTTTAAAAATAAACAGAGTCAGTTACAAGAAATGACTTGGCCTATCCATTGGCATCAGAAACAAAATCTAATTTTCTGACTTAAACTAACTCTGTCTTCTAAAGTAACAGTCTCCAAAATGAATTATGTGTGCACAGGGAAATCTGAAAAGGAAAAAATGTAATATCTATTTAGGCAGTTTAATATGTTATAATTTCTGATTTTGCATATACATTATAATTAGTATCCTAATATAAGTACACAATTTACAAATAAATATACAAATAAAAATTTATGAATATGCTCAAAAGGATTTTACTAACAGAAAGACATTATCAAAAAGTCCAGGGCCTGGAGTTGTAACTCAGAGGTAGAGCACTTGTCTCGTTTGTGTGAGGCACTGCATTCGATTCCCAGGATCACATATAAATAAGCAAATAAAAGAAAGGTCTATCAACAACTAAAAAAATTTTTTTAAAGTGTAGAGTCCACTATTTCAGTCTCTAGATCTAAGAAGTAGCATGCCACTATGATAGAGGACAACAGAGGGCAGAGTAGAATAGAGTAGTTATGGTATGCCCCAGCAATGTCTTCCAAACCAAAGAATCAGATCCCTTTTTTAAAGTTGAAGAAAGAAAAAAGAAATTCTCATGGACTTCCCTGAAGATAGAAATAATTTATTCTCATCATCATATTTCTTAAACATTTAAAAAACATAAAAACCAGCCTTTACCTAGAGTTCTTAAGCAACTCCAAAAACCAAACAAATTTGTAAGTTCAATAGAAACAAGTTAGGGAAAAACTCATAACATTTAAATTATCAGCAGCAATTTAACATGGCAGATGGTGCCATTTTATTAATAAATCACCACTTGTACTCTAACTATAACTAAGACTTGTGACACAAGTTATACCGGTTTCCTCATAAAAAATTGGGAAACAAAAATTATTTTTCTTAGTTCATAGGGCTATTATAACTTAAAGAGCTAATATTTATAAACTGAACAGAATAGTAACTAAAACAAAGCAAGTAACCAATAAGTATTAACTTCACCATAATCATATCATCATCACCATCATCTTCATCATCATCAATCTAGAGTGACCTGTATGAATCACTCAATTACTCTACTATTTTTTTCTTTATATGAACTATTTTAAACTTTCATTCCTAGAGACTTCTCTGACATGATTTTGCCTTCATAGGCTCCAATCTAATTATACTGTCCATGTGTTAAGTCTGCCCCTGCTGTTTTCCCATGAACATGAAACAATTAAAGGAGTATAACTTGGCACCAACACAATCCCAATGCCAATAATATAGATAATAAAATCCCGTAACAGAAGTGTTCATTCAGATGAATCAGAATGTATAACATTAGATTATTACTAAAATGAAACACATAGTTATAAAATTCTAGTAAAAAAAATCCTAGACACTTAAAACACACACACACACACACACACACACACACAACTCTGCAGGAGTCATCAGAAATTTAGGAATACACTGCTCTACAAATATATTAAAAGAGATGAAAATTTGTTTTCTGGCTGAAAATGAGTTAGTTCTTCAAGTTTACTTTATACCACAAGAATATGTTCAAGTTTTCTGGTTAACATTAATTAGCATTGCATTCCATGTCTATGTACAATCTATCTTCCTTACAAGAGAAAGAGTACTAAACATGGTGTTTAAAGTACAAGTTCAAATTTCTCTCTGACTGAATTAATAGCGGTATGAACCTGGGTATGCCATCTGATTTCTAAATGGGTTTCTTCTTTGTTGAAATACTAAGAGAACCCACACAATAGAATTTTTTGAAGATTAAATGACACATACCTCTACATCCACAGATTGAACAAACCTCTGAGTGAAAATATTTTTAAACAATGTATCTGTGCTGAAAATATACACACTCCCTTGCCATTATTTCTTAATATAAGAATTATATACTTATATTAGGTATTATAAGTAATCTAGAGAGGATTTAAAGTATACAGGATGATGTGCACAGGTTATATGCAAACATTACACTGTTTTTCTATAAGGAATTTGAGCATCTTCAAATTTTGGTATCTGCAGAAGGTCCTAAAACCAATTCCCATGGATATAGAGGAATGGATGTATATTCAAAGTATTTAGCCAATAGTGAAATATCATGTAAATACATTTTAGAAATACTAATGTAAAGTATTAATCTGACAAAAGCAAAAAAAGATAGGACATATCCTCTTCTTAGATTCAATACTATCTAGGCATGCCACCACTAAATTATACATTTAAAATGCTCACAATTGTAAATTTTTTTCCAGGTTAACAACAATTTATGGAGGCCGAAGAAATATATTTCTGGAGTAATAAAAAATAATCAAATCTTACTAATGACATCTCACACAACTCACTTATTTCTGAAACTAAGATACTTCATCATTACAAATATGAAAAGAAGAACTCAAACTATTCCTATTTGCTGATGGCATGATTCTATATTTAGAAGACCAGAAAACTTCTAGAACTCATAAATGAATTCCTAAAAGTATCAGGATATAAAATTAGCACCCATAAATCAATTGCATTCCTGCATGAGAGTGATGAATCAACTAAGAGAAATTAGGAAAACTATCTCATTCACAATAACCTCAAATAAATAAAATATTTGGGAATCATTCTAACAAAAGAGGTGAAGGACCTGTACAATGAAAACTACAGATCACCAAAGAAAGAAATTGAAGAAGACCTTAGAAATTGGAAAGATCTCCCCTGTTCTTAGATAGACAAAATTAATATTGTCAAAATGACCATATTACCAAAAGTGCTATACAGATTTAATGCAATTCCTATTAAGATTCTGATGACATTCTTCATAGAAATAGAAAAAGCAGTCATGAGATTCACTTGGAAAAATAAGAGACCCAGAATAACCAAAGCAATCCTCAGCAAGAAAAGTGAAACAGGTTGAGGTCTTCTTCCCGATGGAGCTTCTCTTGGAGCCACTCGTCACTGGAAATGCCTCATAGAGTAATTCTGTGGTTTTGCTTTACTCATAGGACTTTTTTTTAGGTCTGTGGGAAGGAAGTACAAGACAAAAAGTATAAAAGACCTAATTTTTCTTTTTATCTTAGGTATCAGTATATCCCACACTTGCACTACTGAATGTGAAAATAAGAATTGATATGATTTGAACTCATTGATGTTTAGAGAAGTGTCAGTACTTGAGAACCAGGCAGATCCATCTATATCCAAAGTATAAAGCTTTGTTTATATTGCTTCTGGCTATTTGTTTTCTCTTCTTTGGATCCTAAAGTCAATTACTTGAGAAAATTAAATCCCAAATATCCTAGGTAGAGAATTGTAAAATCATTATTATTCCATAATTCAAGTGGAAAAAGATCGGTGGCAAGGCTGTTGAAATAAGTAGATAACCTCAGTTCTTTTAAAAAGGTTTGAAAGTAATCTGTATGGAATTAAATACATTTATTGAAGATATAAAAATAAAGCTAAAAAACAAAAATAAAAAGTGAAGCAAGGAGGCATCACAATACCAGACCTTAAATTATACTATAGAGCTACAGTAACAAAAAAGGCATGGCATTGGCACCAAAACAGACACAAAGACCAATGATACAGAATAAAAGACACAGAGACAAACCCACAAATTCAGTTATCCCATACTAGACAAAAGTGCCAAAAAAGAAAGGCTCTTCAACAAATGGTGCTGGGAAAACTAGAAATCCACAATGTAGTAGAATGAAATTAGATCCCTCTCTCTCACTCTGCAAAAAGCTCAATTCAAAGAGTATCAAGGACCTAGGCATTAGACCAGAGACCCTGAACCTACTAGAAGAAATTGTAGGCCCAGGTCTCCATAATGTCAGCTTAGGAACCAAATTCCTCAACATGATTCCTAAAGTACAAGAAGTAAAATCAAGAATCAATAAATGGGATTGTATCAAACTAAAATGGATTTGTATCAAACTAAAATGCTAAAATGCTTCTTTATAGAAAAGGAAACAATCAAGAACATGAAGAGAGAAGCCTACAGAATGAGAGAAAATCTTTGCCATCTGCACTTCAGATAGAACATTAATCTCCAGGATATATAAAGAACTCAATAAACTTCACACCAAAAAAAAACCAAATAACCCAATAAATAGTGAGCAAAAAAAACTGAACAGGCACTTCACAGAAATACAAATGGTCAATAAATATATTTTTTAAAAAAGGTTCAACATCTCTAGCAATTACAGAAATCCAAATTCAAACTACACAGATTCATCTCACTCCAGGCAGAATGACAATTATAAGAATACAAGTAACAATAAATTTTGGCAAGAATGTGGGGGAAAAGTTACACTCATACATTGTCAGTAGGAAAGCAAATTGTTGCAAACATTCTGGCAAGCAGTATGGAGAGTCTTCAGAAAACTTGGGATGGAATCACCATTTGATCCAGTTATACCATGTCTCGGCATACACACAAAGGACTTAAAATCAGTATACCATCGTGACACAGCCACATCAATGTTCAATGAAGCTCAACTCATACTTTTCAGCAGATGAATGGATAAAGAAAATGTGGTATATCTTCACAAGGGCATACTCAGCCATAAAGAATGAAATTATGGCATTTGCCAGTATGTTAAGTGAAATAAGCCAATCCCAAAAAAAACTAAAGGCCAAATGTTCTTTCTGATTTGTGAATGCTGACTCATGATGGGGGTTGGGGGGAAGTGGACACTCACCAGATTTGAGAAGGGAGATGGAAGGTAATGGGAAGAAGTGAGAGGAGATGGGAATGGGAAAGACAATAGAATGAATCAGACATAACTTTCCCATGTTCATATATGAATACACAACCAGTGTAACTCCACATCATGTACAGCCACGAGAATGGGAAGTTATACTCCATGTATATGTGATATGTCAAAATACATTCTACTGCTATGTATAACTAAAAAGAATAAATAAAAAGAAAAAATATACCTGATCATTAAAATGTGAGAAATAACTTTCAGGATTCTATAAATATTTAAATGAAACAAATGATATTAAACCTTTAGCACAGTATCTGGTACACAGAAAGTACTAAAAGTATCAGTTACACTGTGTAGTTTTAAGGTCCTTATTTTTCATAAATTATAGATCCATCTATTAATCAAAAGTATCAACTATCCACTATATGGTTCACCATTTTTAGAGGATGGGGTATGGAATAAATAAAAGATGTGGACTCTATTTTCTTTTTTTTTTTTTTAATTTATTTATTTTTTATTTATTTTTTTTTATTGATTGTTCAAAACATTACAGAGCTCAAGACATATCATCTTTCATACATTCGACTCAATTGGGTTTTGAACTCCCCAAATACATAATACAGACTCACTTCTGTTACATACTCACATTTTTACATAATGGCATATTAGTGACTGTTGTATTCTGCTACCTTTCCTATCCCCTACTATCCCCCCTCCCCTCCCCTCCCCTCCCATCTTCCCTCTCTACCTCCTCTGCTGTTGTTCAATTCTCTCCCCTTTTTTTCCCCCCACCCCCTTGCCCCTCATAACCTCTTATAATTTTGTGTATCACTGAAGGTCTCCTACCATTTCCATATGTTTTCCCTTCTCTCTTCCTTTCTCTCCCCCCCATTTGTCTTAGTTTACTGTTAGTCTTTTCCTCATGCTCTTCCTTCCTGTTCTATTCTTAGTGGCTCTCTTTATATCAAAGAAGACATTTGACATTTGTTTTTTAGGGCTTGGCTAGCTTCACTTAGCATAATCTGCTCTAATGCCATCCATTTCCCTGCAAATTCTATGATTTTGTCGTTTCTTAGTGCTGCATAATACTCCATTGTGTATAGCTGCCACAATTTTTTTATCCACTCATCTATTGAAGGGCATCTAGGTTGGTTCCACAGTCTAGCTATTGTGAATTGTGCTGCTATAATCATTGATGTGGCCATATCCGTATAGTGTGCTCTTTTAAGGTCCTCAGGGAATAGTCCAAGAAGGGCAATAGCTGGGTCAAATGGTGGATCCATTCCCAGCTTTCCCAGGAATCTCCATACTGCTTTCCATATTGGCCTCACCATTATGCAGTCCCACCAGCAGTGAACAAGTGTGCCCTTTTCCCCACATCCTCGCCAACACTTATTGTTGTTTGACTTCATAATGGCTGCCAATCTTACAGGAGTGAAATGGTATCTTAGGGTGGTTTTGATTTGCATTTCTCTGATTGCCAGAGATGGTGAGCATTTTCTCATGTGCTTGTGGATTGATTGTATGGTGGACTCTATTTTCATAGTGCTTACAATTTAGGAGGCCAAAAACAGTTACAGGGAACAACACTTTCAACCCCTAACATATACATTTAATAAAATTTAGCATTTTATAATATTGTTATGATTGAAACCTTTTTTATATTATTGTGGTGAAAACACTTAACATCAGAGCTACCTTATAAACAAAAATTTAAGTATAGAATACTATGTTGTTAGCTATATGTACAATGTTGTATAGCAGATCTCTAGAACCTTGAATCAGAAAGCATAAATAAAATTTTATTCTGAATAGCACTTCCTATTTTCCCCTTCCTCCCAGTCCCTGATACCCTGCTTCTATGACTTTAACTATCTTAAATACCTTGTCAGTAAAATCTTTAAATATTGTTCTGTGACTGGTTTATTACTCTTAGCATAATATACTCCATATTCATCCATGTTATCACATATGGTAGAACTTCCTCCTTTTTAAGACTGAATAATATTTAATTATATGTATACACTACATTTTCTTTACCCACTCATCAATCAATGGATACTAAGGTTGTTTCCACATCTTGACTATTGTGAATACTGTTACAAAGAACATGATATTGCAAATTTTTCTTCAGATCTTGATTTCAATTTTCTTGGATAAGTACCAAGGATGTTTTCAATAAATACCCTGGATAAAAATCCAGGATTGCTGGATCATATGGTGTTTTATTTGTAATTTTTTAAGGAGTCTTCCTATTTCCCCTAAAGACTACACCATCTTTCATTCCCACCAACAGTGTAGTGTTACAATTCTGCTACATTTACCAACACTCATTATCATCTTTTTATAGTAGTCATTATAACAGGTATGATCTGATAGCTCATCATGGTTTAATTTTCACTTCCCTGATGTTGAATATCTTTTCATGTACTTGGCCATAAGTACATTTTCTTTGATAATATTTATTGTCTATTCACGCCTTCTACCAATTTTTTTCAATCAAGTTATTTGGTTTTTTGCTTTTGAGTTTAAGGAGTTACTTTTATGTTTTAGATACTATTTCCTTCTCAGATATATGGTTTACAAATATTTTCTCCACTTCCATAGGTTGCCACTTCATGATGTTGTATCATTTTTGTGCAGGAAATTTTGTTTGATGTAGGCACATTTGTCTAAGTTTCCTTTTGTTGCTTATACTTTCTGTAGTGTAACAAAGAAACCATTGCCAAAATCAATGTCATAGAGATTTTACCCTATGTTTTATTCTATAAATAATACAGTTTCAGGTATTAGATGTAAGTCTGCAGCACATTTTGAGTTGATTTTTGTGTATAGTTTAAGATAAGGATATAATACCATTCTTTTGAATATGGCCATCCAGTTTTCCAACAGTCTACTGAAAAAAGAAATTAGGAAGGGCTGGGGTCATACCTCAGTGGTAGAGCACTTGCCTCACATGTGTGAGGCACTGGGTTCGGTCCTCAGCACCACATAAAAACAAATAAAATAAAGGCACTGTGTCCATCCTCAACTAAAAACATTAAAAGAAAGAAATTAGGAAAACTAAGTCCATTCACAGTAACCTCAAAAAAAAGTATAATACTTGGGAATTAATCTAATGAAAGATGTCAAGGACCTCTACAATGAAAACTACAGAACACTAAAGAAAAAAAAACTGAAGGAAACCTTGGAAGATGAAAAGATCTCCCATGTTCTTGCATAAGCCAAACCAATATTATTAAAATAGCCATACTACTGAAAGCATTATATAGATTTACTGTAATCCCCATCGAATTACCAATGACATTCTTTACAGAACTAGAAAAAGCAATTCTAAAGTTCATTTGGAAAAAAAAAAAAGAGAGAGAGACCTAGACTAGCCAAAGCAATCCTGAGGGGAAAAAAAATTAAATTGATGCTTTAGGCATCACACAGAATGGTACTGGCACCAAAACAAACACAATGACCAATAGAACAGAATAGAAAATACAGAAATAAATCCACATAAATACAAATATCTGATACTAGACAAAGGTGCCAAAAACATTCATTAGGGAAGAGATAGCCTTTTTAATTAATAGTACAGGGAAAACTAGAAATCTATATGTACAAGAATGAAACTTGACTTCTATCTCTCATCCTGAACAAAAGTCAACCTAAAATATATCAAACAGGAATTAGACCTTCTGAAACTCTACAACTACTATAAGAAAATGTAGGCCTATCATTCCAACATATTGATACAGGAACCAACTTCTGTAACAAGAATCCTAAAGCATAAGAAATAAAATTAAAAAATCAATAAGTGAGATGGAATCAAATTAAAAAGCTTTTGCACAGCAAAGGAAACAATTAAGAACATGAAGAGAGGCCATACAGAATGGGAGATCTTTGCCACCTGTTTCTCAGATACTGCAATCATATCCACAATATATAAAAAATTCAAAACACTTGACACACAAAAAATAACCCAATAATAAATGGGTGGAAGAATTAAACAGATACTTCTCAAAAGAAGAAGTACAAGTGACCCACAAATATATGAAAAAAATGTTCAATACCTCTAGCAATCAAGGAAATGCAAATCAAAATTACACTGAAGCTGGGCACATGACACATGTCTGTAATCCCAGCGGCTCAGGAGGCTGAATCAGGAGAATCCTGAGTTCAAAGCCAGCCTCAGCAAAAGAGAGGCACTAAGCAACTCAGTGAGACCCTGACTCTAAATAAAATACAAAATAGGGCTGGGGATGTGGCTCAGTGGCCAAGTGCCTCTGAATTCAATCCCTAGTACCCTTCCCCCCCCAAAAAAAAAAACCTCAAAAAAAAAAAAAAACAACTACACTGAGATTTCATCTCACTCCAGTCAGAATGGCAATTACCAAAAATACAAATAATGGTAAGTGTTGGCAAGAATGTGGGGGGGAAAGGTACACTAACTAATACATGGTTGGTAAGACTGCAAATTAGTGCTACCACTCTGGAAAGCAGTATGGAGATTCCTCAAAAAACTAGAAATGGAACCACCATATAATCCAGTTATACCACTCTTTAGTATATATCCAAAAGATCTAAAATCAGCATACTACAGTAATGCAGCCACATCAATGTTTATAGCAGCACGATTCACAAATGCCAAGATATAGAACCAATTAAGGTATCCTTCAACAGGTGAATAGATAAAGAAAATGTGGTATGTATACACAATGAAATATTACTTAGCCATAAAGAATAATGAAATTATGGAACTTTCTGGTATATTAAATAAGCCAGACTCAGAAAGCCAAAGGTTGAATGTTTTCTCTACTGTGTGATTTTGTCACATATGGCCTTTATTGTGTTAAGGTACATTCCTTCTACAGGAAAGAAAATAATCAACAGAGTGAAAAGAGAGGCTACATAATAGGAGAAATTATTTACAAACCATAAATACATATGGTTGGGGTTAATATCTAAAATATATAAGTAACTCAATTCAGAAGCAAGGAAACAGCACAATTTAAAAACAGGAAAAATACATGAATAGTCATTTCTGAAGACATACAAATGTCCAGTAAGAACATGAAAAAATGTTCATCATAACTGATAATCAGAAAAATATAATTTAAAACCCACAGTGAAATCACACCTGCTGGAAAAACTATTTCCAATCACAAAGATGAGAGCTGCCAAGAATGATGGTACATGCCATACGTAATCCCAGCAATTTGGGAGGCTGAAGCAAGAGGATCACAAGTTCAAGGACAACCTGGGCAACCTAGCAAAGCTGTCCCAAAATAAAAAATAAAAAGGACAGGAATGTAGCTCAGTGGTAAAGCACCCCTGGATTCAATCCCCAGTACCTAAAACAACAACAAAAAGATGAGAGCCAGCAGTATAGCTCAGTGGTAAAACACTGGTCTAGCATGTGCAAGCCCCTGATTCAATTCCCAGTACCACCAAAAAAAAACACAAAGATAAGTGTTAGCAAGGATATGGAGACAAGGAAACCCTTGTACGTTGTTGGTGGGAATGTAAATTAGCACAGACGTATATATAAAACAATATAAAATATCCTCAAAATATTAAAAATAGAACTATCATAAGAGCCAGTAATTCCACCACAGGGTATAAAGTGAAAGGAAATTAAATTAGTATATTGAAGAGACACCTTGACTCCTATGTTCATTATAGCATTATTCATAATAGTCAAGGTACAGACTCAACCTGAGTATACATCAATGGATAAATAAAAGAAAATGTGAGAGAGAGATATAGATATATATATATAAATATATCTCATATACATATACATGGATATTATTTAGCCTTAAAAAAAGAAGAATAAAATCCTGTCATTTGTGATAACATGGATGAACCTAGAGGACACGGTATAAGTGAAATGAGCGAGACAAGAGAAACAAATACAACATGATCTCATTTACAAGTGGAATCTAAAAATAGTTGAACTCATAGAAACAGAAAGCAGGAATTTGGTTACCAGGAGTGACATGAAGGGTAGTAGGGTGGGGAGATGTTGATCAAAAGATAGAAAATTTTGATTAGAATAAGAAAAAATTCAAAATATCTCTCATACAAGATGACTATAGTCACTACCAATGTATTATACTCTTTAAAATCTCTGAGAGAGCAGATGTTAAGTGTTCTCACCACAAAAAATAAGTGTGTGAGGTAACCCATATGTTAATTGGCTCAAATGAAACATTCTACAATGTACATCTTGAAACATCATGTTGTATATGATAAATACAAACAATTTCTAATTGTCCAATTAAAAATAATATATAAATTTCCTTGCAGACGTAGATGCTCAAGAAGTGTTTATTCCTTTCCTTTCAAAGAAGTTAGTGCCACTGAGTCATTTTAGGAGGTTACCATTTTAGTAGGTCTGGAATAGGACAATAACAGGTAGTCAAAGTAGAAAATAACAAAGGAGTTAAAGAAGCAGGAAAGAAAGTTGGTGCTGCATCAAAAAGTCTTTATTATATTCATGAACTAACTAAAAGAAACATTCTTTTAGGGAAAATACTGGATATCAAAATAGGATTTTTCCCCCACCTTAAGCAAAATGAGACTTCTAAGGAAAATCCAAAAGGCAGAAAAGAGAAAAAGATACCCTGAAGGTAAGAAAAAAAAAAAAAGTCACTGAAGAAGTCTCTCCATTGAAATGGAAATGAGGACAACCACCCCATTCACAATATCCTAAAAAAAATGAAATACTTGGGAATCAACCTAACAAAAGAGGTGAAGGACCTATACAATGAAAACTACAGAACCCTAAAGAGAGAAATAGAAGAAGATCTTAGAAGATGGAAAGATATACCTTGTTCATGGATAGGCAGAACTAACATCATTAAAATGGTGATATTACCAAAAATACTCTACAGGTTTAATGCAATGCCAATCAAAATCCCAACGGTATTTCTCACAGAAATAGAAAAAGCAATCATGAAATTCATCTGGAGAAATAGGAGACCCAGAATAGCAAAAGCAATCCTAAGCAGGAAGAGTGAAATAGGTGGTATAGCGATACCAGATTTTAAACTATACTACAGAGCAATAGTAACAAAAACAGCATGGTACTGGTACCAAAACAGGTGGGTAGACCAATGGTACAGAATAGAGGATACAGAAACCAATCCACAATATTACAACTACCTTATATTAGACAAAGGTGATAAAAGCATGCAATGGAGAAAGGATAACATCTTCAACTAATGGTGCTGGGAGAACTGGAAAGCCATATGCAACAATATTAAATTGAATCCCTGTCTCTCATCATGCACAAAAGTTAACTCAAAATGGATTAAGGAACTAGGAATCAAACCAGAAACTCTGCGTCTAAAAGAAGAAAAAGTTGGCTCTAATCTCCACCTCGTGGGGTCGGGCTCCAAATTCCTTAATAGGACACCCATAGCACAAGAGTTAAAATCAAGAATCAACAAATGAGACTTACTCAAACTAAAAAGGTTTTTCTCAGCAAGAGAAACAATAAGAGAGGTAAATAGGGAGCCTACATCCTGGGAACAAATTTTTACTCCTCACACTTCAGACAGAGCCCTAATCTCCAGCGTATACAAAGAACTTAAAAAATTAAACAATAAGAAAACAAATAACCCAATCAACAAATGGGCCAAGGATCTGAACAGACACTTCTCAGAGGAGGATATACAATCAATCAACAAATACATGAAAAAATGCTCACCATCAATAGCAATCAGAGAAATGCAAATTAAAACCACTCTAAGGTACCATCTCACCCCAGTAAGAAAGGCAGCAATTATGAAGTCAAACCACAACAAGGGCTGGTGAGGATGTGGGGAAAAGGGTACACTTGTGCATTGCTGGTGGGACTGCAAACTGGTACGACCATTTTGGAAATCCGTATGGAGATTCCTCTGAAAGCTGGAAATGGAACCACCATTCGACCCAGCTATTCCCCTTCTCGGACGATTCCCAAAAGACCTAAAAAGAGCATACTACAGGGATACAGCGTCATCAATGTTCATAGCAGCACAATCCACAATAGCTAGACTGTGGAACCAACCTAGATGCCCTTCAATAGATGAATGGATTAAAAAATGTGGCATATATACACAATGGAATATTACTCAGCACTAAAAAACAACAAAATCATGGCATTTACAGGGAAATGGATGGCATTAGAGCAGATTATGGATGGCATTAGAGCAGATTATAAGTGAAGTCAGCCAATCCCTTAAAAACAAATGCCGAATGTCTTCTTTGATATAAGGGGGACGACTCAAAACAGAGCAGGGAGGAAGAGCATGAGAAGAAGATTACCATCAAACAGGGACAAGAGGTGGGAGGGAATGGAAGAGAGAGGGAAAACTGCACGGAAGAGGGAAGGAGACCCGCATTGTTATACAAAAATACATATAAGAGGATGTGAGGCGAAGGGGAGGAAAAAAATAAGAGAGAGTGAGAGAAATGAGTTATGGTAGATGGGGTAGAGGGAGGGGAAAGGGAGGGGAGAGCAGGGGAGGGGAGGGGAGGGGAGGAGAGGGGGCATAGGAAAGGGATAGGAAGGGCAGCAGAAATCAACAGACACTTGTTTGGCAGTATGTATAAACGTGGCTGTATAATCCTGCAATCTGTACACGGAGGGAAATAAGAATTCATACCCCATTTGAAACAAATGTATGATATATGTCAAGATCAATGTAATGTTTTGAGCAACCAATAAATTTCTGATGTTTAAAATTTTTTAAAAAAGTCTCTAGCATTGAATTCCTTTTTAAATAATCTCTGATAAATAATCATACAATGATTAAATAGACCACTTCTGGCCTTTGTCTTCTGCTGCACAAGACAGGAAGTCCATGGCAAAAGGAAAACATCATATTTCCCTGAGTTCAGCAAGAGAAAAAAAAATTCCCTTTGAGGTACTCACAAACACAACTTTCAAATTGAGGTAAATGTTGTATTCAATGTCATTGTCAACAAGCAAAGCCAATAAAAGAGGCCTAGAAGGCTTATGTTTTCCCATGAGCATTTGTTCCCTGGGTTCATATTTTTAGAAAAAGTAATCTGAAGGAGGCATAAGGAACTAAGTGCTAAAGTTAAACTGCCTGAGATGGCTGGGATAGGCGGGGTTAGGGGAGGACATAATATCCTGGCTCTGCTACTATCTATAAAGGGCTTTCCCACCTCTCCCTCACTAGGGATTGAACCCAGGAGTGCTCTATCACTGAGCTACATCCCCAGCCTTTTCTTTATTTTTTTTATTTTGAGACAGGGTAACTGCTAAATTGCTGAGGCTGTCTTAGAATTTGCCATCCTCCTGCCTTGGCCTCCCCAGACCTGGGATTACATGTATATATCACACACTTGGCTTCTATGTGAGCTTTAGGCAGAGACTTAACATTCCCAAGCCTTGAATTCCTCTTCTATAAAATGGGAATATCACGAAAATTAAATGAAACATTATCAAAAAAATGTTTTTAAAAATCATGCTCCAAAGGGCATAATCAAGAAAGTGAAAAATAACCCATGGGATGGAAATAAATGTATGCAAGTCATATATCTCATAAGGGACTTACAGCTGGAATACACACACACACACACACACACACACACAAACATATGTGTGTGTGTGTGTGTGTGTGTGTATATATATATATATATATATATATTCTCTAACATCTTAATAATAAAAAGACAAATAACAATTGAAGCAGACAAAGAATTTAAATAAATATTTTGGCAAAGACATACAAATGACCAAAAAAGCAAAGGAAAAGATGCTCAACATTACCCATCTTTAGAAATATAAATGAAAAACATAATGAGATACTATTTCATGTCCCCCTCTAAGATGGTCAGAATCAAAAAGAGACAATAATAAGTGTTGGAAAGATGTAGAAAAAATTGGAATCCTCATACCTCGATGGTTCAAACATAAAATGGTAGAGCCAATGGACAAGTTTGTCAGTTCCTCAAAACACAGAATTACCCTAGACCCTGCATATATTTCCACTCTTTGGTATAGACTCAAGAGAAAGGAAAACATATGTCTACACAAAAGCTTACACAAATGTTCATAACAGCATTATTCATAAGAGCCAAAAAGTAGAAACCCAAATGTTCATTAAACTGATAAATGGATAAATAAAATGTGGTGTATCCATATGGTGGAATGTAATTCAGCAATAAGGAACCTAAGTACTGGTGCATACTACAACTAGGATGCACCTTGAAAACATCATGCTAAGTAAAAGAAATCAAAAACAAAGAACTACATATTGTATGATTACATTCACATGAAATATCCAGACAGACAAAAGGTAGATTAGTGATTGTCTATTGTCTTAGGGAAAGACAAATTATGAGAAAATGGCTAAGGGGTACAAAATTTCCTTTCAGGGTGATGAAAATGCTCTAAAATTGTGGCATATTGTTGCACAACTCTGTTAAGATATTAAAATTCACTGAACTGTAAATTTTAAATGGCATGTGAATTATATAGAATGTGAATTATATTTCAATAAAGCTGTTTGTTAAAAAATTTAAATGAGCCAATGCTTTTAAATTTTTTAGCATAATGCCAAGCTCCTTGGAATTATTCAATAAATTCAAACTGATGGTGTTACTGATATTCCATAAGAAATACATTTAATTTTTTAAAAAGTTATGCATGTAACTGATGAGAATCACCTGGATCTTTAATCTCAAAATTATAAAACCATTCTAAACACAGAAGAAACCTTTAGAAATATCAACAATGTTCTAATAATCTAAACATTAACCAATGTTTACAATAATCAAAAACAATAACAGCAATAAATTCGTCTGGGACACCTACAAAATATTCCTCAAATATTTCTTACAATTACTGCTTCTTCCTCAGTAATTTGTCTGTTCACATTCCTACAATATCGTTATCTATTTTATGTCATTTTCTTCACTAAAATCTAAGTTGTATCAGGACAAGGACTGTGTCTTACTCATTTTTGTATCCTTAGAAGGGAAACATAGTAAAATGCTAATTACATAGTAGGCAATTAAGGAAAATAACATTTAACTGTGAAAATGTACGGCTTTCTTGAAATTTCTCATCGATCTGAACTCCTGTTTCAGCCCCCTTTAACAAGAAGAGGAAAAGTTTGACAACTGATCCATTTAACAATTACAACCACATCTCTTATCTGACAGATAAACAAATTAAATCTTACAGTCTTGACATTTAAAAGGGTTTTCAAGAATGCAAAAACTACCTGCAACAGATTATTTAGCTCTAGAAAAGTCTAGGATGGCCCTAGGAAAATGCTGGGATGTTTATTTAATTGGCCTTTAATTGGCCTGCCATCATCACTAAAGCAAAATGAATGAGAATTCTCTCCCAGCTCCCCATTTTGCTACTGTCTTCCAGTAAACATTTTTTCCTTTGGGCTCCCATAAATGCTAATATTAGTAACCAGTAGCAAAGCTTTGCTTCTCCCCTTTGCCAGCAACATAGACATCACCTAGAAGTTTGTCAGAAATACAGCATCTCATTTTTACTAGATCACCATATAATACATATGTATATTAAAAGTGTAGGCATCACTAAAATACTTGATGCCTGGACTCTAGCTCCAAATGCCACCATAGACCAGGTAGGGTGCCTCAGGCAAATCACTTCACCCAGAGGTTCTTATTCTGGTGTGCACTTTAGGGTTACCTGGGAAGGTTGTTTTTTTTTTTTTAATTGAAATGCTGATACTAGAGATATATTTAACTAGTCTAGGACCCAAATATATTTTTTCTCCATATTTTTATTGGTATATTACAGTTGTACATAATGGTGGGATCTATTGTTACATATTCTTAATATGCAAACAATATAACAGTATAATTTGGTCAGTATCATTCCCTAGTATTTCCCCTTTCCTGTCCCTCTTCCTTCTCCTGGTCCCTTTCATCTAGTCTACTGATTTCCCTTAAATTTTAATGAGATCTCCTCCACACCATTCTTTTCCTTTTCCTCTCTAGATTTCACATATGACAGAAAACATAGGACCCTTGACTTTCTGAGTTTAACTTATTTTGCATAATGTCATATTCTCAAATTCCATTCATTTTCCTACAAATGACATAATGTCATTATTCTTTTATAGCTGAATAAAACTCCATTGTGTAAATATACCACATTTTCTTTATTTATACAGCCAATGGTGGACACCAATGTTGGTTTCATAGTTTGACTAATGTGGATTGTGTTGCTGTAAACATAGGTATCCATGTATCTGATTTGTTAGGATTAACCCCAACAAGTGGTATAGCTGGGTCATATGGTTCCTCTAGCCTTCTGAGGAATCTCTGTACAGATTTTCATAGCAGTTGTACTGATTTACAATCCCACCAACAGTGTAAGTATTTTCCTTTTTTCTCCACGTCCTCTCCAGCATTTATTATTGTTCATATTCTTGATGGCTATGATTCTGACAGGAATAAGAAAATCTCAGTGTAGTTTTAATTGCTAATGATGTTAAACATTTTTTTTCTTTTATTTTTTGGCCATTTGCATTTCTCTTTTGAGAAATGTCTATTTAGTTCATTTGCCTATTTATTAATTGGGTTGTTTATTTTTTAGGTATTAAGTTTTTTGAGTTCTTCATATATCTTGGGTATTAAACCTCTGTAAGAAGAGTAGTTAGCAAAGATTCTTCTATTCTGTAGCTTATCCACATTCTTATTTCCTTTGCTATGTCAAAGTTTTTTAATTTGGTGCTATTCCATTTATTAACTCTTGGCATTATTTCCTGAGCTTTGAGATAGAACCCAATATGTTTTAAAATTCCCCTAGCTAATTCTAATGGGCGGCCAGAATTGGGAACAACTCTAAGCATCTATCAAATGGTACAACTTAATGGGGTTCTGGGAACTAAATCCTATCACTTTTAAAAAGCTCTAGGTCGAGCAATAGGGACATTTAAGTACTCAATAAATGGTAATTATTATTATCATGCCTGGAAATCTAGAAATGAATATTCCTATAGCAAGGACTAAAAAAATAAAGAACAAAAATAATTTTAAAAACAGGCTCCAATGTACTGGTCTGGCTCCATCCTACAGGTAGGTACCTGCCACAATCAAAGAACACATTATCCCCAACGACAAATTCTTCCTAGCTACAAACTGTTGATCCCAGCTTCAAGGAAACAGAGTGTCAGGTAAGGGGCAAACCACGTCTACATGGTGTCTGAAAGGCCAACACCTTCATTTGGAATTTATTGGTGGAGGGTAGGCAAGCCTTATTTCAGCAGTTCTGTAACACAGGAAATCCCCCTTACCACACCTTCCTGATTTACACTGGTCCTTGATACACACCACATGTGTCATCAACTCTTTTCCCCTCCCCCAAAGTTTTCAATTGTTGTGTTCCACATTTAGGTGATGAAAACTTAAAACTTGTGGTTATAACTTCTATGAGAAATTTCATTTTGAAAGCTTGCTAAATTTCAACTTTATTGCCATGAGGAAAACATAAGAAACAAAAGACCTCAGTCATCTACTAACACAAAACCCCTAGTGAAGACATTTAATAAGTGTAAGTTTTCTGCTACAAGTTGTTGAAAATCCTGACCTTTGGACTGGGGTGCCATTCATTTGTGTCTACAAATGTTCTATGAAACAATAGCATTTATGTTCAATGGTTTTAGATTACGTGTTTAATTTCACCTAAGGATTTTAACTTGGCTAAGCCTGGGACCATAGTTCCTTTTGAATCTACATCTCACTGATTTTACCTTGAGTCTACTTTTCCCAGGCAGTACACAATGGTCAGGCAAATAAGTCCACAATATGGTTTTCCAAAAAATTACAAGGAAATAAACACCTAGCCAAGAATAGCATGCCTATCAAGATCACTGAAAAAATATACAGACTTATCTCAATAGTGACTATATGCATTTTTAAAAGTGTGCATGGTTTAGTGACTGTCACCAGAAAGCTCAGGATCTATTTCCAGCTCCTCTGCTTACTCACTATGGGCCTCCTTTGTAGCAGTCAAACAGACAATTCCATACTTTCACTGGGTGCATTGTAATAGCTAATGAATGTCTACATTTACATCTTTTCTTTATTGGAGGTCTCAGCAGTGATATTGGCATCCCACAGAGTACTCTCAAATTCTCCTCTGTTACATGTTGTGGACTGATTCTAACAATATCTTAGGTTTGGGCCCCAGTCTAAAGAAGGTCTGGGGTTCAAGTTCTAGGTCTCCAGGAATAGCATTCTACAAACTGTTTAGGCGTTTGTCAATAGAGAATAGTTCAAAACCATGCAAGAAGCCATGATTAAAATGAACCCCAGCTTTCCTACAAGCAGATGTGACCTTTCACAGAAACCAGAGACCCATTCTAGCCTTTCAGATAAGCTGTTTCACATTGGATCAACCACCACAGAACATAAGTACCTATGGCCACTGAATGGGAATAGGTACTTGTGTTCTGTGATGATTTAGCCATGATACTTAAAAGAGCGTCAGGCCTGAAGGTAGAAGTTCTAATCCCAGCACTGATACTTAAAACCATGTTATTATGAACAACTTCAATGAATCTATTTTCTCATTTATTAAATGGAGATGTCTATGTGAAATAAAATTACCATATATAGTTGCTGTGAGGATGTAAGGAGTTCTTTTTTTAACCTTTAAGGAATATTACAAATGTAAAGTATAATTATTTTTCTCATGCAAATGACTGATCAGAAACTATTCAAAAACGGTTGCCTTCTGTCTTCTTTAGTCTGTTTCTAATTAAACATGCCAGCTCTTTATAAATCTCTCTTCATGGGCTGAGTAGTATTCAAATTTATAAAACAGCTTTAATGAGATGAGTGACATTCAAAGAGAATCAAAAACTCCCCAGCCAGGATTTCTTTCAAATCACATAGTGATATACTACTTGAACAAGAGGTCAAAACATTTTTAGTGTCACTTTCCATCTGCATCCATAACTTTACAAAGCACTTGTTTTATTAAAAGAAAACATATTTTGATGGGTAGGATTGGTTTTGCTCTAGCCATTTTCATTTACCCAAAGAATGTATTATAGCAAAAGGATTAAGATGGATAAGGGTATATAAAGAGATGTTAGGGGAAAAAAATTTAGATCAAGTTCTAATTTGAAGAGAGATGTAATACTTCAGCATTGTTTTGTTAGACACTACAAATAGCAAAAAGATAAATTCTTAAAAACAAAAAAGTACCAATGAAAGAGAAAAATTAAATAAAGCTCATTCACATTCAGATTATTCTTTAGCCAACGAAAAATGGACCAAAATTACCAGCTAAGAGTTTTCTGATAGAAGGTAGACCAGTAGAATAAACAAAGAGACCAGAAAAGGGAAGGAGGAGAAAAAAGGGAAGGTACTGAAGATGGAAATTAACCAAATTATATTGTTATCTTGTGTTCATGTATGAATATATTACCATGAAGTCCACTATTCTGTATAATTATAATGTGCCAATAAAACTTTTTAAAAATTTTTCTAGATAACACAATATGATCCCATGTGTATATTTAAAAATTTATACACTTCTGTATGAAGAACAAAAGATCTTAAAATATATATGCCAAACTATTAAAAATGATTATATCTCTGAAGTGGACTGGGAGTAGAATACAAAAGAGAGACTTTCACGTTTTATTTGATGTATGTATTATTGAATTTGTATTAATGAGCATACATTGCATTGGTAAGTAATAGAATGAATAAAAAAGTATAAATCTTTAAAAAGAAATGAATAAAGAAGTTAAACATCAACCAGAAAAATCCTATGAATTAAAAATAAATAAATAAAAGCAGGAACAATGAAAGAGATGTTGCTTCCTTTAGTATGTTAAGCTGCCAAGTAAGTGGGAAATAACCAGTCAATAAGTATTCACTGAATAGCTACTAAGCAAAACGTATATATAGATGTTGTAGAAACTGCTGAAATTGATATAATTGTTTTGCTCAAATGGTCAATAAACCAGGGACAGAGACAAGTCTTCATAAAAATACACCAAAAAAAAAACCTGAGAGCAAAAGATAGAATATTATAATAACTAAAGGAATTATTTTTAGGCAATAAATGCTTTAAGCATTCAGGCCCCAAAAAGAGTTTTAAGAATTAAAAAAAAAATAATTAGAATTACTTGAACTGAGATAATGAAGGATCAGAGAGAAAGAAGACAAACTTAAGCAGGATTTTGAAAGTAGGTGACATTTAGAAATAGCTAGAAAGTGGCATAGGGATGATTGGGCAGGGGATTCAGCAGGTTAGAGATGAAGAGAATGGCAGAGAGGTAGGAACACTAATACAAAGCAACACTATCAGCTTATGAATGGACTCAGGTTCCTATGGAAAGACTGAAGGAAGAAGCTGGACAAGGAAGGTGGGCTTGACTGCAGACAGCCTCAAAAGGTGGTGGACAGTTAAGGAGGCCTTGATCTAGTAGACACGGAATGTATGACCCTGAAGTTTTCACTCTAGGCAATGACAGAAAGAAAGCAGAGCTTCAGAGACTAACCGGACAGTAAGGTGGAGAGAATATGAAGATAGAGACCCAGATGAGAGGCTACAGAATAGGTTTGCGATGATAAGTGTCCAAACCACATGGAAACAGCCACAGGGAAATCAACAATAATTATCATTTAGCCCTTTTTTAAAAGAGATATTCAAATCAAACTGAGGCAAACACAAAAGCATTTCACCTAAAGTAAAGGCCTTTGAATCTGTCTTGGTAGAGAAATAAGGAACAGTGTGTTACTGTGCTATAATAGGAACTGTGAAAATTTCAAACTTAGGAATGTGATGGTCCTGGATTCATTGACAACTCAGTCGATTACTAGCACATTTACTTAATCCCTGAGACTTGGTGCAGAATATATAACCTCTTTGTTCTTTAATTAACTTCATTTTAAGTACTATAAGGTTCTCTGCTTAAATTTAACAAAATCTTAAGACAAAGACTTCAAGAACTTGAAGGAAGTATGAAGGAAGGGCCTTCTTGAAATATCACCTTTATCAGCTCCCCTATCCTTCCATAAGTTCTAGGCTTAGAACTTGATGGAACAGAAAAGTAGAATATGGTTCCAGTAAGTAAATACAAGATAACTTAATTCTAAAATTACCCAGAAATTTTTTAAATATTTTCAGTTTCCCCAACATTTTTTCAAAAGTTCTTATTTCTGTTTTTTCCCACCAATCTCCTTACATCAATCATACTGTTGATCCATTTTTATAATCCCCTTCAATGTGTGTACTTCCAAAATACACCTCCTTCCAAAAGAAACTATAAGTTCTATTCAACTCATATTGCCAGTTATTATGCCACTCTAATAAAGCTAAAAAATGTGACAGCCACTTCTTTCAATTATTTTTGTGTCTCCTTATAATTATTCTTTCACTGTTTTATCTAACAATGATTTTGTGTCCTATCCCGTAAGACCTTCAAATATACTGAAGGGAAAACCTAAAGCACTATTTTTTTTTTCTTTTTTTGCTTCACAAGATTTTGGGGTTCCAGATAAATGAATGAATGAATAAGTTAAACAATACAAACAATACATGAATAAAACATTGGATCACTCTCTTATCTAAGCACAGTATAATGAATATACTCATCTATCAAAATCCTATGTCTTTTCTGTGTATCTGTTTATTCTATGTCTGTGTACGTCTCTCTCTCTCTCTTCTCTCTCTCTCTCTCTCTCTCTCTCTCTCTCTCTCTCTCTCTCTCTCTCTCTCTCTCACACACACACACACACAAAAAAAAAAAATTCCTATAGATTAAGAATTAAATGAGCCAGGCACAGTGGCACATGCCTGTAATCCCAGCTCAAGAGGCTGAGACAGGAGGATCACAAGTTCAAAGCCCAGCCTCTGCAATAGTGACACACTAAGCAATTCACTGAGACCCTATCTCTAAATACAATACAAAATAGAGCCGGGGGTATTACTCAGTGGTTCAGTGCCCCTGAGTTATTGAACCCAGTACCCCCCCAAAAAAAAGAATTAAATGAAAAACAAATGTAAAATAAGAATATCTCAACAAACAGTAGCTATTATTAGCATTATCATTATTCCTCCCTAAAGCCAGCCCAGATCCCTCTCCCAAGATTCCTCTCCTGACTAGCATATGTCACACTTAGCCCCCTTCTCTGAATTTCCACATCCTTTATAGCTTTTTCTACATCCTCTAGCCTTTGAATATCTCCTATGTTGGTCTCATCACCATTACTTCCTATGTGTCTTATGATTCTGACATCTGTAATTTACAGATATCAGAATTAGACATTATGTATAGAAAATGTTATCATTTTTCTTCATTTAGGAATTTAGGAAAGTTAACAACTAGCCCAATGACATACAGCTGAATCGAGATTAGTACTGAGGTCTCCTGTAAAGCTCATAGCATAAGCAAACATTTAAGCCTGCTATTTAAGGGCCAACACCATTGAGTCCCTGCCCCACAACTCATTAGATAGGTGGCCTTGGGCAATTTAATTAACTGCTCTGCGCCTCAGTTCCCCCACCTATAAAATGAAATAAACAAGATATTTCTTATAGGACTGAAGGGAAGAGTAGATGTGTTAATGTATATAAATTAAGACTACCTAGCACTATTTCAGAAATAATGCCATAAATTTGGATAATTTGCCTTTTCACAACCTTCCAACCTCATTTTTCATCTTTCAAGGCACTTTTGTCTTTCCAGACGCAGTGAAAATAAAGTGCCAGTTTAATCCCCAATTCCCTTAACACAAACTCGAGATACGTTACAAGATCCCCAGCAGATGCACGAAACTATGGGTAGTATGGGACTCTACATATATTATTTTTTTCCTACATATATAAACCGGCAAAAAAGTTTTATTTATAAATTAGGAGTAGTGATATTAACAATAATAACTAATAATAAAATAGAACCATTATAACAATACATTATAATAAAAGCTATGTGAATACTGTATCTCTCTCTCAAACCATCTTATCAGATGGTACATGCACCTCATCTTTTCTAAATATGCAGTCTCCTGTCTTTCACTCTTCATTATTTGCCCCACCAAAAAACAAAACAAATGGATTAACTATGTAAATAACATAAATACTTTTTTTGACTTATTGTGTCTGTTCCATGCAGTATGATGATGGTTATGTCTATCTGAATTTTCATGTTTATCAATGCCAGTGTGTTTGCATTATAAATTTCTAAAGACAAAATTCATGTGCTTAAGTGAGCCAACATAAATTCTGAAGCACTTGGACTCAAAAATTGCATATTTATAGAAGAACTCCAGAGAAATACAGAGGAAAAGGAAGAGATTAACATATTTTCACAAAGGGTACTTAGATCTGTGAAAGACAAAAAAAAAACTGAATTCAGGAGGGGAAGATATATGTTTCAAGGTGAGGGATACAGCATTTACAAAGTGCAGAGTGAACAGACTAAGCCAAGAGTAGTCTGAGTGAGGTGGAAAGATGATCCTGGAAAGTACTAGGAAATTAGGTTGTGCATGTAAGACCACAGCACTTTAAGAATACAGTTCACGTTTTATTCCTGTTGGTAGCCCCAATATCTAGCACAATCTTGGCATATCATTGATAATCAAAAAACTTCTATTGAATTGAGCAAAACTATTATTTTTCACTGTATTAAAGTGAAGAAAACTGAATAGAATTTGATCCAATTCAATTAGAGGATGAAAGTGAAAGAAGAAAGGAATTCAACAAACTTGTATAGGATATTTATGCCTTAAATGCACTAGCCACTTGTCTGGAAATTTGTATTCATTTTGTCTAAATCACCATCCACACACAAGGACAGGAGAATAAAATGCCAGATTCTCTCATTCCCAAACTTCCCCTGCCTGCTTTGTCTCTCTTGCCCTTTCTCTCCCTCTCTCTGTCACCAAATACATGTACACACAGTGCACAAAGTTCCAATCCATTGAGATAGCTGAGAGATTAACTAAGGCATGAAGGACTGAAGCTAAGATTGTTAACATCTAATCTATTTTGATTAAAGAGTCTCAGAAAAGCCGCCTGACTCCAGGAGCCCAGACCATGAGACTAGCAGGCTAAATAGGCCCAGGAAATTTTGAAAGAAACTGCTTTTACCAAAAGATTCCCATACCATCAATAGTGCTTGGGAAGAGAGAGAATTTAAATGAATTTAGCAGGAGAAATAATGATATTTGATACTGATGAAAATAGCATAGTTTGTGTTTGAAGGGTTATTTGCTGGCTTTTTTTGATTCATTGGAATAAATTAAGCCACCCAAAAAAACTAAAGCCTAATGTTTCCTTGTCCCTGCCACTTCCAGCACTACATGACCACAATGACTAAACTATGAGTAAATGACATAACTAAATGACATGATAATTAAGCTAGATACCACATTCAGATTCACAGAAGCACAATAAACTGCAACTCATATTCAGGACCCAGGTACCAAAATCCAATGATATTTCAGAAAATAAATCCATCTTGTTTCCAGCATACAATAAAACTTCAGGTAATTACTATCACCCATAAACACAGTATTGAATTATGTCAAATTCTTTAAAAGTTACTCTCAGAAAAATCATGAAATGCCAAATGGAGCTGAAGATTTTCTTAGGTCTGTCTAAAAGTCTGTAAAACTAATTTTGGCTGGTACCAATAAAGTAATAAGAGGTTGGTAGTAAATGATATGACAATGATACCCAGACCTCATTTATCATGCCTGACTCAGTATCAACTAGAAGCTCAGAAATAGATGCTTACTCAGTGAGTGAATGAATGAATATTAGAAAACACAAATTAGGGTTTTGCTTTGTTTTGTTTGGATATGGGATACCCAGTATTGAACTCAGGGGCACTGGACCACTGAGCCACATCCCCATCCCTATTTTGTATTTTATTCAGAGACAGGGTCTTACTGAGTTGCTTAGTACCTTGCTTTGGCTGAGGCTGGCTTTGAACTCCCAATCCTCCTACTTTAGCCTCCCAAGCCACTGGGATTACAGGCATGGGCCACTGTGCCTGGTACAAATCTGTTTTAACTGTACAAAAGAAGGAAGCATAGCATTAAAAGTATCAAGTAAATTCCAAAACCTTTATTTTATAAACCCTGCATTATAAGAATCTAATTAATAATTCAATTTTAAATTATCTATATTTTAAGATTGCTTCATAACTTAAATCTTTTCAAGTACAGTTATTATAACACCTTTAGCTAGAGGACATGAATGGGAAAGGGAAGATAAGGGAAGGCAAGCAACATTGAAAGCTCATGTTGAAAATGTGCCTTTCCCTTCTTCAGTGAAGTAAAATAAGTCATAAAACAATTTTTTTTTGCTGTAGAATCAATTCTATTTTTCTATACCTAAAATCTAGATTCCTAAAATTGGATTTGAATTTACCCAACCAACTTTTTCACTCACACATGTACTCCCTCTCCCCCTCCCCCTCCCCCTCCCCCTCCCTCTCCCCCTCCCCCTTTCCCTCTCCCTCCCACTTCATTTTTGGGGGGTATTGCAAATTGAACTCTGGGGTGCTCTACCACAGAGCTTCACCCCAAGGCCCCCCAACTCTTTTTTTTTGAGACAGGGTCTTGCTAAATTGTCAAGTCTGGCCCCCAACTTGTGATTATTTTACCTCAGCCTCCCACATCAATGGGATTATAGGATTGTGCCACCATGCCAGACTCTCCTTTTTTAATTACATATTTTAAAGCTAACAAAAATATATTAGAGGGGCTGGAGTTATGGATCAGTGGTAGAGTGCTTGCCTAGCATGTATGAGGCACTGGGTTCGATTCTCAGCACCACATATAAATAAATAAAGGTCCATTAACAACTAACAAAATATTTTAAATATATATATAATATATATTATATATTATATATATTAGAACATCTTAAAACCTAATTAAGACATAATTCTAGCAATATGAATTTTGTTTGGGAAAATTTTAACATGTAGTTTACTTTCCATATTTTTCTTTAATTACAAATATTTCTGAATGAACAAAAATATGCAAATAGGCTTCCACAGAAAAGAATTTAACGTGGTTGTAGCACATGAACTAAAGATAATTTCTAACACGAACGTTACATGCGGGGGGGGGGGGGGGGGTCATTTTGCTGCACAAACACATATCAGGCTTTGCCCCAGGCTTTCTCTTGAGTTAAATGTCCTCTCTTTCAGTCTCTACCTCTTCAAATCTATTTGTCTTTCATAAGCCCAACCTAACTTCCACCTAAATCTGACAGGATTTATCTCTTGTTATACTGTAATAAACTATTGTATTCCACTTATTTCCATCCTATACATTCTTTGTGTTACTCTTCGTCACCAAAGAAGAAAATTTATGAACATGTACTAAAACTGTCAGAGTAATTAATTAATAAATATCACGGGGGATATGCTTTGAGATTATGCAAATATTCTGTTCTTCTCTGACATTTCAAATACTAATTTCAACAATGATTTGCAGATTTTGTTTAAAATAATTATTACTGTTGTGTCCTAATGGTGATTTGAGACAATATCTTTTATTTATTTCATATTCTGCCATCTTTTATTTATTTCATATTCTGCCATTTTATTTATTTCATATTCTGCATAAAAACTAAATAAAGAATAGATGATACATAAACATGTTTAAATGTAACTGAATCTCAAGAAACGTGTGAAATAAAATAAGATAATGAAAGGTGGATAAATTCAAAGCAAATACGTAAGACAGCAGTTGTGCTATTCTTATGTGACGCATCTTGATTGATAAAATGGGAATAGAAAGAAAAAGTTAATTACTTCACCTTCATGAAAACTTCCTGAGAAAAGAGAACGATAATAATGGTTGTTAAACTTTAAACTTTAAAAGTTTGCAAAGTATACCCACATTCATCATTTAGCATTTCAGAAGCTCTTTCAAGACAAAGTCTTCAGATGAAGATTTTTAAAAACTAGAAAATTGTGGGAAAGCACTGTTACATCAAGAATTAGAAAATCTGGCACAGAAGGCTATCAGAGAAAAGCAAAAGTAAAGGCAAAAACAAAAACAGATACAATCAAAAACAAACCTGCAGTTTTTTCTCATATGCAGAAGCTAGAATAAAATAAAGAAAAGGGAGAGGGAAGGATAAGATTACAAAAGAACCAATCAAATACAAATTAATACATGAAGGAAAGGAAGCCTTATAGAGTGGTGGAAGGAGGGAGCGAGTAGGAAGGATGGGAGGGAAAAGGGAGGATCATGAACTAAATCGATTTCCATGCATGTATGAGTCTGTCAGGACAAATCCAACTACTATGTGTAACCATAAAGCTTTAATAAAATAAATAAAGAAAAGAAAAAAATTTTAAAGCCTGTGGTTCCAATGCAAAGCTTTAAATAGAATGGTAAAGTTAATTTAATGTATAGCCCAAAACCAAGACAACTCTGATAATCAAAGATAAAAGTATATGATTAAAAGAATGAAGAATGCCAGGGCTGGGGTTGTGGCTCAGCAGTAGATGGCTCGCTGAGCACATTACTAACCCTGGGTTCGATCCTCAGCACCACATAAAAATAAATAAATAAAGATATTGAGTCCAACTACAACTAAAAAATAAATATTTTTTTTAAAAAAAGAAGAACGAAGAATGTTATTAAAATAAACATCAACAATGGACTTCATGGGAATATACCCTCAAGGCAAAAAATGAATGGGATCTTCATGTATTTTCTTCCATTTCTTTATTGGTTACCTCCATTTTCCCAGGGCCTTCCACTGTATTCTTAAACTACTATGTACCCAAGACTATTTATTGAAGACCTACCATGTATCATATATAATGCCAGACATTTATACAATAATTAATTGTGGTCCCTTACCATGACGAATTTACATTATTTAGAAAGGCAAAATAAATATAAATATGAGAAGTTAAATATCAAAACAACACAGAAAGGTCCAAATGAATACCACAGAGTAAAACCTTCAACAGTCCAGAGGGAAAAAGATTACTTGGAGCACCCTATTCATGAAAGAATTTATGTAAATAAGAAACATTTGCAATGGGCCTTTAAGAATTGGTGGGTTGAGGCTAAGATTTAAACAGAGTCAAGAGAATGTCATTAAAGGCAGAAATACAAAGGCTATCCTAAGTAGGGGGTTGGGATAGTGAAGGTGTTATAAGGAGACAGTGACTAATGATGGAGGCCTATATTTAAAAGTAATGAAAACATAGAGCAAAACAAAGTAAGCCAAGAGTGAAATGTGAAAGGTGTGAATGCCACATAAAAGAATTTGAAAATTTTTTATAAGCAATCCAAAAGGTTTTTGAGCAAAAGAGTGACACGATACAAAATTTTAGAAATATTAAGCTGGTTGTTGATGCATATAATAAATGTTATACATCTTAATTAGATATGTGGTTATGGCCATAAAGAGACAAGCATACAAATGAAGCATACTGATTATATTACAAGCAGGTTCAGATGGAGCAAAATAAACTTAAGAACAAAAAATTAGCCCAAGATTTCTTTGTTCGGAAAAAGTAAAGCATAATATACCACAGAAAAGACAGAAAGTCAGGCAAAGGCACAACTCCCAGGGTATGAAGAACTACCCTATTTTTACTTCCTTTATGATCATCACCATGTTTGTATGAAATCCAAAGTGCCTAAGCATAGAGTGGAATAAGTAATTGAATTAAAGGTGTAACCAGAGAAACTGCCAAAGTGATATATAAACAGTGGCCTTACAAAGTTAGAGAAAATGCAATTGCTTTAATGTGCTCAAAACGTATTTGGAAAATGGAAGCCACATGTCATTAATTGCATTATTAATTCAGAAGAAAACAACAAAAAAAATCACATTAGGAAAGCAATATGAATGAATTAATGAGAGAAAAAAATGGTTTTTGCCCAAGCTAAAACTATCACTTCCTTTCAATTTCAATATATAAAATTAAAAAGTAATCTCTTCTCTCATCTCCACAAAAAAGGCCACTTGATATTCTTACCTCTGTGCCTTAAAGTCTTCCTATATTGTCTTAATTTTCTCAAATGATTCATTAAATCAACCAGCTTCATTCTGTATAAATTTCAGTCTTACCTAATCTTTTTCACTTATTAATCCCACTTTAAACATTAATAATATGTTACAAATTTCCAGAAGTTGTCTTTAATAAAGTAAGAATCCTTCACCTTGTGTTTTGCAGTCAACACATTACACACTTTATCTCTTGGAACTCTCACAGAAGCAATGCACAACAGGTATTATCATCATCCATGTTACAGAGAAGCAAACAAGCTGAGGGCCATACATTCATAAATGATAGAGCCAGGCCTGTAGTGCAAACTTACTAAGCCCAAATTCCATATTCTCTTTGTTCTATCATTGAATTTCATAATATACCAGCAGGTGTATCTTACTACTCAAAATGTACACTGTTATTCTGTATTAGGTATAATTACACACGTTTTTAATAAGGTGCCCTGATGCCCAAAGTGCCTATTACAGGGCCACTTACTGAGACAACCAAATTATTTTTAGATGCTCATGATGAGAATTACCAGTGGATAAAAAGTCAAAAGAAAATATAATGCTTGCAAAATTGTTGAGATTATACCAAAAACATTTTTGCCTTGATTTCTGCAATGCAACAACAAAGACAACATGGGTGATTTAAAGATATATGAGCATCAAAGGGCAGAAGTAGGGCATTCCTACTCTCTTTAACTCTGCTAAGGCCTCAAATACTGATATAGTTCAGAGCATCTTATTACCAGGGAGACATAAATCAAAAGGAGTTCAGCAAGGAGCAATAAAACAGATTAGTGTCTGGAAGGACTGACTTTAAAGAAAGTTTTAAGAATTAAATCCAGGTAGTCTAGATTTTTAAAATATCAGCTAACAGGAAATCTTTATTTGAAGCTAACATTCACACCAAAGACAAAAAATATTTTGAAGATAGATGTCTAAAACATGCAAATGAATCACTGTAAATATTTGGGAGAATATTTATTAAAAGAAAATTCGGGAGAAATTCCAGGCAAAAATTTGTGGTACAGAACTCTCTCCTCAAGGAGTGGTGAAAACTACATTCTTAGAGATATTTAATATGAGGTGAAGTTAGATGAAAAAAATTTTAAAAAAAGATTTAATAAGAAATGATCCTGCATTGGACCCTGAAGTTGCAAGAAGACAGAAGATGGTCTATTAGATGTTTTCTATTCCTGGTTTGTTTGCTTGCTTTAATTCCATGACGTTTTATGTGGCACAGCCTTCTGCCAATTTCTTTTCTCCCCATAATGCCCACTTTCTACTTCTACAAAGGGAAATAAATTATATCCTTCATTTTAAGCAAATTTCATTGTTCTCAATGAATTGGTAATATAATCTTAGGTATGAAGTTGGGAGAAAAAGGCCAATTTCTAATTTACGAAGTTGTTTTTCCCACAGCAATCCCAGAGGCTCTTACAAGATTTTCCACAAACTAAAGGGGAAGTAGTTTAAATGAATTCAAAGAAAAACTGTCCCATCAGGAAAATCATTAATATAGCCTTTCTTGTGTCTGTCTGATATTGAGCTGACAGTGACCCTGGGAGCTATAAGGCTCTGGGTCAAATTACCATTAGAGCTGCTGTTCAGGGTTATCTTTTTTCCTTTCAGTATTTTATGCTGAGTGACAGCAAAATCTACTTGCAATCCACATTTTTATGGCAATGACTTTTACCTTTGAAAAGATATAGCCTTAAACACCTCCACTCTTTGGCAAATGTTATTTTTAAAAAAAAATACACTAAGTACTACTCAAGCTTCAAACTCAAGAAGCCTCAGCCTTGCTCTGTCTCTATTCTGAACTTTTATAAAATGTTTCTCAGCCACTCTTTAAATAGATACCAAAACTTCTCCAGAAGTCCCATTCAGTGAAATCCTAGAAACACAATGATATTTTCTTGTAGCTGGTGTAAGGACAAGATTTTTACAAAACTGAAAACCTGATCCTCTACCCTTAAAAAATAAAACTGTGGCTTACATAATTGTGAAAAGGGACAGCAGGAAATAACCCTCCAAGAACCAACACTAATGCATCTTCTACCCAATTTTAACAGCATCGGTGGCTGGACACATGGATTCCCATCACACCTCTTTGAAAGAATGTCCCACTAGTCACACAGAATGCTGATAGATATTAACACCAAACTTTCTAAACAAAAATTTTTAAGTACCATTTTCATCTTTCCCTTAGTAAAAAATGAGACTGCTCAAACTTAAAAAGACCGGCCTCTCACATGGAATAGAATTTGTAGTTTTCAAAGCCCTTCCAACACCTAACTCATCTGACTCTGGCAGGAAAGAAGGCTGACATTTGCGGTGCTTTTTTTTTTTTTTTTTTTTTTTTTTTTTTTTTTTCATCTAAGGGAGGAAATAGGACTCTAAGATTAGGCTCTTTGAAGGGCAGAGAATAATCCAGTACTGAGGTTTACAAACCTTCCTCAAAAAGGGGTGAGTGTAAAAGGCAAAGCATTGCTCCAGAAAACTTTAGAGTGGGTTCTAAAAAGACTAAATCTCTGTATCCTCATTCCAGGAAGGCACGTGTGCCTAGAATTTAGGGAATGAAATATGACTCTGACAATTCAGTAATCTGTGAACCTGTCTGAATTTTCTTAAGAAGGCTGCTGCACTTTCTCCACCCAGATCCAGAGCCTGCCTTAAATTTTAGTTATCAGTTCCTGGCCTTGGAGATTGCATCCAGCAAAAGCCAGGCAGCTGGTACTAGGACGACCTGGAGATCCTCCTTTGCACAGTCAGGAGTCTCACTTTGTGGGTGTCCCTGGCCTTCGACTTCCAGTTTTTCAGGGGACAAGCCGTCCTCTAAATCTGCCCCCTTCATACACACACACATACATACATACATACATACACACACACATACACACACACACACACACATACACACACACACACACACACACACACACACACACCGGGTGCTCAATTCCAACTCCCAAATTTCTCCCACCCTGCAAGAATGGGGACCAAGTTTCTCACCATCCTCATAGTTTTTGAGATAGTAATCCGGGCCCGGGCCCCCGCGGCTTTTCGCCGGGTTCCTCAGGTTCTGGAAGTGCAGGAAGTCCGTCCGTTTGCCCCCGAAGCGCAGAAAGGCGGGTGAAAGTCCCCGGGCCAGGGTCACCAGACGCTTGGAGCTGCAAGGGTAGAGAAAGAAAGGAAAGGATCCCAGGAGAAGGCTAGAGCGGGCATGACACCAGCAAGGCCCTCTTCTCACTCCCTGAGGGAGACCTGGCGGGTTTTCTGTGCCCGCCCCAGCCCAGGGTCGCACGGCCAGGGGCTGCTCCGCGGCGTCTTCTGCATGCGCCCGGCGCCCTAGTCCACTTTGCCCTCGGCCTCACAACTTCCTCATGCTATGCCTCCGGTGCCCGGCTGTCCACTACGGCCCCTTCCCACCCGACACCTGGATGCCCAAGGTACTGATTTCCAAAGGATTAGAGATTACGTTTGTGTATGTGCCTAGAGGGACACTTGCTTGTACTGAGAACATGGGGCCAACGCGCAGTTGCCTGGCTTCTGCCACTGCCAGGAAAGCACTCCAGACCTAGACGCGCAACCCACCAAACGCAAGCCCCCGACCTTTGCCAAACTTTCACACAGCAAGCCTGCGTTGCCCCAGGAGCATGGGAATCTCTTAAGGTGAAACCTTGACTTTTTTCTCTCGGAGAAGGCCTAGCACCTGAGGTCAAGAGGATTCCGACTTTTTTAAGTGAAAATTTTGATTTTCCTTTTACATTATAACAACTTCATTGTTTCCCAAATCCCGGGGCGGAGAGATTCTCTGAGTAAATCCTTGCCTTTCCAGAACACTAGCGCGCGCACACACACAGTAAAAGCAATGTCTTTTTGGTCCCTGAGATAGCTCAGCCTGCAAGAAAGGTAACATTTTTCTTCAAACACCCTAACTTGGGCTCTTTTTTTCCTTCCCACTTGGTCAGTTTGGGAGTGCTGAGTAAAGAAGTTTGCAGAAAAGTGGAACTGCCAGTGGGGGAAACTCGGTGGGGCACCACCAAAACAACAACATTTACATCTATTTAAGTTCAGGATTTCCACCAACAGGTTTTTAGAAACTAAACGCTGCTGTTTTGAGAAAGAGTAAGTGAGGAACCATGCAGATACTGTTAAGGAGAGTTCCAGGTCTGTAAATTATTTTTAACGCTTTGCTGGCTACGGTTCTGAAAACTCCAAATCAAAATGCAGAAAATAAAGAGCATGATAAAGGAGGTGGACACAGGAGAGACTAAACGGAGAGTCGGCTTATAGAGAATTTTTGAGAAGAGACGTAACTAGCCTGAGAGTTTCGGTGGCAAGAAGGACGATTTGGCAGTGGACTCCAGGATCCAGTTCCAGGGCGCGCGCAGTTAGGGCGTCGCGTGAACCCGCTGCGGGCAGAGCAGAAGTACGCGCCAGTCCGGCCCCAAGGAAAAGCGGCATTTCCAACCACCTTCCACTAAGAAGCCTGTTCTACCAATGCAAATGCGCCCCTCCCGTCCGTGTTTCTTCCCGGAAAAGCTGCCTTCCAGTAGTTTTTCTACAGCGGGCAAGTACTTGGGGAGAACGGGCTAATATTTTTTAAAGAAAAAAAGAAGGAAGAAAAGGAAACCCGGAGGAGTTTGCGCAGCTGGAGGAGCGCAATGCAAGTGGGGCGTGCATTTCGGAAACCCTGCTGCACCCCATATTCTGATGATACACGCTCAACAGCACAGAAGAGCTTTCGAGGAGGAAGCCTGGCGGGGCAGAGCTGTTCCCGCCCTCCCACCATAAGCACCCGCAGGACCGAAACGGCCTCCGCTGCGGCGACAACATCCACTCAGTCATCTGGCTTAGCTCCCCCCACGTGAAAGGAGCGCTCCACGTGGCGGCTCCAGCTACCTGCCGCGTCCGCAGACTCCGCCGAGGCCAGAGGAAGACGCCCGAAAGCTGAGGGGCGGACGCATCCGGAGAAACAAAACTCGAAAATCCGAAGGAGTGAAAAATACTCACGAAAGACCGGCAGCGGACGCGGCCCTGAGGCAGAGGAATGGCATGGAGAGCTCTCAGGACTCTGGTGGAGCCCACAGCTGAGGCTCCAATTTGGAGGGAATTTTTTAAAAAATCAACACTTGGATTTGATATTTTAGATGATTTATTTATTCTATTTTTCTTTTCTTTTCTTTTCTAACACTGCAACTTTGTCCCTGATGGGAAACGACTGCGGATGCCTAACTGCTTAATAGTAATAACCGAGAAGAGGGAGAGCCCAGTTAGATTCCAAGGGGATCACACTCTCCCAGTCGGCTAACCCGCTGGTGCCGGTGCAGGGTTCAAACCTCCGAAACTTCTAGGACCCTTACCGCCCTTCTTATGCACGCTATGACCCACGCGAGGATTTTTTTTTAAAACTATGAAGTTACCGCAGGAGACTGAAGGAGGGGGATCGGGGGTGGGGTGTGCATTCTGTCTATAAAAAACGCCTTGCAAAATCCTGAAGTCTGGAGATGACAGTGAAGGATATAAAATAAAATTTTAAAGCTATGATCCAACTTGCAATTGCTCAAGCCTCTCCTTAAATTCATTTTCTTTCTGGGAATGGGAGACAACTGACGAAGATCTTTCCGTGGAAAATTCCACTTTCGTGCAATTCCGGCTTGGGAAAAAAAAACACTCTCTCTCTCTCTCTCTCTCTCTCTCTCTCTCTCTCTCTCTCTCACACACACACACACACACACACACACACACACACACACACCCCCATTCCTCTCAGGTCTTTGTTGCTCCAGATCTTTTCCTCGCTTTTGTAACTGCCCTGAACCTCTTGTTTCTTTTTCAGAAGGAGAAGGGGAGGCTAATTGTGGATATATGTAAGCACAACATTTTTTCAGTCATAACTGATAAGTTTCTGAAATGCCTTCTGCATTGCAAACATGTGCATCTTAATAGAAAACACTGCTTTTCTCAATCACTAGTTACAGCCTCACAGCAAATATTCCAGGAGGAGGAAAACCTCCTTTTTTCTCTTCTGAGAGAGATCCGCTTGACTTATTTTCTCCTTCTTCTTCTTCTTCTTCTTCTTCTTCTTCTTCTTCTTCTTCTTCTTTTCTTCTTCTTCTTCTTCTTCCCCCTTAGAAGTGGAGGATAGAAAGAGAATGGGGGTGGGAGTTACTTAAAATTAAAAATGATCCATCGAAGCCCCTGCCTTACCTTAAGAAATCGAGCCAGCCATCATGAATGATGGAGGGATCCAGCTGGAGAGAGAGGAAGTTTTCATTGACTGTCCTGACTGGGTTCTTGGTGCTCACATCAAGAAGAATCAGGGTCTTTTCCTTCAAACCTGGAGCTCTGTCTACAGGCAAGGGTCTCCTGTCTCCAGCTTGGGAGGAAAGAGAAAGATGGAGCAACAGAGCCAAGTAGAGAGCCACCGGGGCTAGGCACGAGGGGGGGCGGGAGTTGCTGGAGGGCATGTCTTCAGGGAAGGCACAGAGCACCCTCATTAAATCCCTCTGATTTAAACCTCTCTCCCTACTGGGTCTCGCTGGTGACTAATTGTCCTTATCTAAAGTGTGTGTCTGTCTGCCTCCCCCTTCTTTTCCCTCCCCCCCCCATTCTCTTTCGCGCTTTCTCTCTCTCTCTCTTTTTTTTTCTTTTTTCTTTTTTTTTTTTTCCTTCAGTGTTTTGGTGCTGGTGGAGCGAACTCACGCCCCTAGCCAGCCTTCTCAGCAACTCGTGCCAAGAGTACTCGTTCACCAGCACCGCCCCTTTAAGAGATTTCGACTGCAGACATTTTTTAACTTTTTAAAGGTGAGGGGTGGGGGGAGGCGGGAAGTAGTAGGAAGGGGTGGCGTTGTACCCTCCTGATTTAACCCTCCAGGGTCAGGAAAGAGGACGGTGGGACCGATGCAGTACAGTGGTACGTCTTGGGCACTGGGTGGAAAGTCTTTTTACTTCCCTTGCTGGGAGGCTTTGGAGAAAGCGGTTTAAGCATAAGCTCCTACCGCGCAAAGAGTTTGCACAGACTGCACGTCTGTTTGTCCTGACAGCATCAGGCATAGCGTCCGATCGGGCCCTTCTCTCTGGGCTGAAGCAGCAAACGCAAGGGTTGTTAAGTTGCAAGGATTCTGGGGAGGCGACTGTGATTCCTGTCAAAGAACAGAGCACAGAGGGAAACTCCGTGATTAGGAGCCAGGACCTCCGCTATGCACGGGGCAGCCCCACAGAAGCATCCTCTGACCTTGATATGGCAAAGGGTGGTCAGAGAGTAAAAACAGAATATCCAAGTCAAAGGGATTCTCTGTTCGGAGAAGGGAAGAAAAAAGAGAAAGAAAAACGCCCAATCTGTGCCATAGTTCTGCTGGCTCTTCCTGCAGCCACCAAGAACTAATGGTTTTAAGGCCTTCAATATACTCTGGCTTTGATTAAGTCAAAGTGACCTGGACTGCACTAAGACAGGGCAGCTCTGCATACGTTTGAGACGCTCTCTGGCCATGCTATTTCGCTGCACAGGCAGATCTGCCCCTCCTTAAGGACGACCCTTGGGTTTTGCCTTTTCGCAGGGAAGTGAGTCTGTATGGTGCCACCGAGGAACAGAAAGACGCTGCTACAGAGGCTTTAAACTGAGCCCCTAGTCAAAGCTGGCCCACAGGCAATTCCCAGATGCCAGAGACCAACCCTGAACAGCATGGTTCCGCCTCAGCGCGGAACTCCCATCCACAACAGCAGATTACACTCTAGGTCCATCCTGCAAAGTGGGCAAAAGGCCAGGCAGAGTTTGTGGTAGGTGGGCCCCACTTTCAGCTTCTTTCTGGAAAACAATAGGCCTTCTACTTGGCAGATGAAGAGAACTACTCTATGCAGTTATGAGTACACAGAAGCATCCCAGGGTCTCCTTGGTATCAAACACACAAGACAAATTGGATAGGTTTTCCCCAGAGTTGGGTGTTCAAAGGGCAGTCTCAGAGTTCAGTAAACACTGTAATACTAACCTGTCTCCGTTTTCCCTCAACTAGATAGTATGATCAAACCTGAAAAGGGCTGAAGTAGATGACCTTCAGCTTACTCCCCGAGAAACCTCTACCAACCCAAATAACCACGAAATCTAGAAGTTAATGTTTTATTGTACCATGAGGACCTTCCAGAAGCATGACCACATGAATGAGGTTAAAAGAAGCTCCAAGTCATAACTTTAAAATGATTTTTAAAACCAAGCTGTAACAACATGTATTAGATGTTGGCTCCACTTCTAATGCCTGCTTCCTTCAGTTCCTGAAAATTTCGAACATGCCCAGATCCTTTAAGATATGTGTATGTGTGTGTCTGTAGGTGTGGTATTTGGTGTAAGTTCCAGTAGAAACTTGCTAATTTTTAAATGCTTATTGAGAACTTCCCAGAGACAGTGACAGCCTGATGAGTAATAAATAACCTTTATTTTTGTATCAAACAAACCTGGGCACTTAGTAGGGACTCAATAAATATCCGTAAAATATATTAATGGGCAATCAACTCATGTTCAACATACTGAAGTCAAATACTGCTCTTAAGAATATGAAAAATAAACACTTTTATTTGTCAGTAAATTGTTTTGGGACTCTGTTTGGTAATTTGTTTTCCCAGTTATTAGCATTTTCCTGGCCATCTACTTCAGAAATACTTATTTTGCAAGGCCATTAGTTCATTTGCTATGTTCAGAATTGAAACAAATTACATATTTTTAACAATGAGCCAGATTTTCCAAAGGCCAAAACACTCCCTGGCTTATAAGTGAATGCAATTTTACAAGCCACATTAATTGAGACCAGCAGAGATCATTAGAATGAAATAAATCACTTGCCCACTAGATGTCTATAACAAATGCTCCTCTCAAAAATACTTACTTCTGTGACTAAGGATGAACTTGAATATATAAGAACCTGCTTAATTACAAATATTCACAATTTTACTGACTCAACTACTCTAGAATATTTTGGTGCCTAGTTACTTTAACCTGTATTTAATGTTTACTTCAGAACCTCTATATGGGATTGAAGTCAAAACCAACAAAACAAAAATTTTGTTTTCTTAATTACTGATGAAAACCATCTCTAGTCTAACCACTGAAATTTTATAGTCATATCCAACTTCAATGCATCAGGGGAAGGAAATCAATTCAATAACATTTAAGGAGTTCCAGATAGCCCTGGTTGATTTCAAGATGATCTGATTGGGCCTTTAGTCTACTTTGGGTATAGATCTCCCAGCTACTCTTTGCATCTACTTCTCCCCCATCATGGTTTTTGTCTGTTATCTAGCCCTAAATTAATGATTGTTAATCATCTATATATTAGATTAGTGTGTTTACCCTATCTTCTGTGTGTTGGATAACAACAATCTGCTTCTCTGCTCTATCTTACATAATTTCCTAGGGGACAAGAATATAATGCCTGTATAAAATATGAACTGTTAAGAAATAGATATGTTGCTATCTCCTTAGAGACAATCTGCTTAATTTTTAATGATCTGTATAGGTTGCTTTGACATCTAGGAGACTAGATTCTCAGAACTGAAAGAAAACTTTAAGATTAACTGCTTCACTGTTTTCTAGATTCTGGGGCTTCAAAATAAGTATTAGTTAATGGGAGAAACATACTAGTTTGCCAACTTTTTATTTTGTCTAGAAAGGACCTTAAAAAAAATCTATCAACTACTTATCACTATCACTTTCCAAAAAAAAAAAAAAAAACAGTTTACAATAAAAAAAAGCTGAAAAGCTACATCTAAATAGACAGCAAGTGTTAAAACCAAACAAATTTAGCTTTATTCAAAAAAATCACTATATTATCATTTTATCTGACAAGTGGAACTGAATCAGTGACCATCATGGGTACTAGGACTGGTAACTGGAACTACCAGTATATCTTGTGTTTATGACTTAATTCTACTTGGTAACATCCAGTGTTTTTTCCAAGATGTAAGTGCTTTTTAATAATGGTCATCTTGACTAAAATGATTTCTTCTGATTTTTTCCTCTTCCTTTTTCTCAATTTCAGCCTGTCACACTAATTGATTCTATATGCCATCTCCCTTTCATTCTAAACAATCAAAGCCTAGTTATCTCTGTCTGTTTTCTCCTTCTGAAAGAATTGTACTTAGCTGTTAAATACCAAGAAAAATTATGTGCCACTGTAACTAGGACTAGAAAGCATGAAGATACAGCATCAGTTCAGTGTTTCATCATTCACCTGCCTTTCTACATGTCCATGATGACTGTTATCAAAACCCTAGGGTCAATCATGGCACTCAGGCCTATACATTTTCCATCTTGTTAATCTTCTTCAAAAGCTCTGAGAGGTAGATATAATTCCTTATTACATACAGAATACATACAAAGAAATCAAGACTCAGATGTTATGCAATGTTCTCATGGTAGCAAGTAAGTGGCAACAAAGAATTGAAAGCCAAGGTTGCCTCACTCCAAAGCCTATATTGTGTTCATAATCACCACACTCTACTTATCAGTGTATGGGGGGGCCTTGAACTAGGAGTTGGAAAACCTAAATTTAAGTCCTGATTTTATCAAATCTGACTTTGTGGTCTTGGGTAAATTTTTAAACCATTCTAAGACTCAGCTCTCTGCTCCATAAAATTAATGTAATATCCAAGAGCAGGATAAGAATGGAGTAAGGTTATGTAGGAAGAAAGTGCTTTATAATTTCTAATATATTATGCAATTGTGCTACTTGTTTATTGTTGGTTCTTATTACCTATTTCCCACACTTGCCACAAAAATACCACCTTAACTGATGACTGGGGTGAGAATAAAGTAATATGTATGTATCTTAATGGTAAGCTTACAATGAAAGGTCAACTTTCATTGTCAGTGAAGGCAGCAGTTAAAACAACACAATACCACACATTTTAACCACACAGACTCTTCCAATGATTTGTACCTAAAAGAAAAAAAGGTAAATAGGTTCTACATGCCGTCTTCAATTTTCCACTAAGAAAGGGACAGGAATAGGTAAGGACAGTACTGGTTACAAAGTGTGTTATATTATCATCAAAGATTGCCTCCATCCTGTCTGAAAGAGCAAGGAATGACACCACTTGCTTCATATGGCAAGTTGAAGGAGAAAGGAATTTGTAACTCCACGGGTGTTCAACCTCATTATACAAGCCAATAGGCTGTATGATCTTTCATCCCATCACTGCCATTAAGCAGTAAACTTTTGTAGGGAAGATTATAACCATAATAAATGTAGTTGACTCTGATAAGCTCTGTTTGGAATCCCTTAACAGGTTTGAGGGTAGGGATGACAGTTATTTGAAGAACTGCTGTATGTAGAAAAACCAATAAACAAGAAAACAGATTAAAATTACTTACGTCTTGGTCAAGACCATTGAAGAGTCAATCATATTCTTCTTAACCCGTTCAGTTTTGAAAATGCATCACATACTGGAAAAAGCAGGAAGTTGAGGCTGACAGACTTGGATTAAAATCTATTTCACAATTTACTATCTGCTAGCATGACTTTTATAAACAAGTAATTTATCTTCGCTAAGCCCCAATTACTGTAATAACTTACATGCATACTACTTATTTATTACATGAATACTATTTAATTTTATTTTCATAGTACTTAGGACAGGTTTTAATCCTCATAATTCAGGTAAGAAAATAGAGTCAGAAAGTTCAAGCTATTTCTTGAAGAATTTAAAACTAAAGTCAGCTCTTCTGATGACTACTGTTTTTGTTATGTTTGTTATTGAAAATATTTGAGCATTTTTATATTTAATGTCCCAGAGAAACAAATTCAGATGGTCTTTCACATTTCTTATAGCTTCATTATTTATTCATACCACTTTCCTAGTCAGACAATTAAGTATTAATTAATGGTACAGATGACTTCTAAGAAGGTGAAATATATAAATCATGAATATTTATAAAGATATATAGATATATATCAAGTCTCAAAATTTAGAAATTGGATGTATAAATAAAATATTTGCCAGGAACATAATTGTATTGACTAGCTGTGATTGTATTTTCTTTGGTTCCCTAGGTAAATGGCATACTTTGACATTTTATAACACCATGTTCATAATGAGAGTTAAACAAATTTTGATAATAGCAGGCTTGCCACTTCTCCTGTCCTCTCCTCAATGATCAAAACTGGTGATAGACTCGACTGTTAACATACTTACTCATTTTGATTAATTTACCTGAATTAACATCTATATTCCTAATTCTTTGGAGTCGTTAGGTCCTCACATAAGCAGATCCAAATCTTTCCTTAATTCAATGCCAGTTATAGTAAACCTTACTAGTCCTAACTCTCACCAAAATTTTCCAATTCTTCTAGGACTTTCAGTCACCTAGAAACAATGACATGCTGATGACTCTTAGAAAGTATGTTTAATTTCACACACTTAAATTTTAAGTTCCTCTTCTGATTTTGTGAAGCCTAGTCAAAACATTAAAATAGTATTTTATGTGCTACTTAAAAATAATGTTGCCAGGCGCCGGGGCACATGCCTGTAATTCCAGCACCTCGGGAGGTTGAAACAGGAGGATCTCAAGTTCAAAGACAGCCTCAACAACTAAGGCACTAAGCAACTCAGTGAGACCCTGTCTCTAAATAAAAATACAAAATAGGGCTGGGGATGTGGTTCAGTGGTTCAGTACCCTTGAGAATCCGATCCCCAGTATCCAAAAATCATCATCATCATCATCATCATCATCATCATCTTTTTCCCTTTGAGGTGGATAAGAAAATAAAGTGAGAGTCTAGGTCACAAGGTCCTGGCTGCACATTAAAATCACCTGAGGAGATTTTTTTTAACCTTATTTGTTTTTTATGTGGTGCTGAGGATTGAATCCAGTGCCTCACCTGTGCTAGGCAAGCGCTCTACTACTAAGCCACAACCCCAGCCCACCTGAGGTTTTCTTAAAGCTGATTTGGAATGGGACCTGAGCATATCCTAGATCCCTCACTCTTCAACTCAATTTAGTTTCTGCTTTCCTACAGCAAATTTAGATGGCAAGGGATACATGTTATTTAAATCTATTTGATTCCTAGTTTTTGAGAAGATAATGAAGAGAAAGAGTTCAGATTCTAAGGAATGTATTAAAAAATATTCAAATCTATTTCATTCCTAAATTTACACAGTGAAAGCTTAGATAGTGAGGAACCATCCTCAAAGGGGAAGAAATATGAAAGTAAATATGAAATATCCCATTAGTTTTAATAAATTTTCAACAGATAATTTTCACCCAATAATTTCATGTTGTATTACCTGATTGGTAAAATTTGAAATATCAGATAAAGCCTAATTCTGGATAAAAGGAGATGGGAACCTTTTTGTACATTAAGGGGAATGTAGACTGGCTGGGCCATTCTGAAGAGTGAGATCTTGCAGTATTTCATGAAATTAAGTATGTGTGCTCCCTAAGACCCAGAAATCCCACTACTGTGCATAACTCAAAGCAACTCACAAAAGGCTCATACAGTACTTGAATGAGAATGACCAGTTCTCATAAAAGCAATGAACTTAATGTACATACAACAATATGTATAGGATTTAAATACAATGATTCATGAGGAACACAAAAATAACCCAGTATCTACAGCACAATAATGTTAATGCAAATTAAATACACAAAAAACATCCTTTACAATGAAACAAAAATATCAAAAGACATACATACATCAAACATATTAGAGCTTATGCCTATGATGTAACTGTGAGACGGAAACAATTTTTTAAATGCTTTTCATGGACCAATGTTCATAAACTTTATCCTGCATTCAAGGCAATACTTAACAAATTTTCTGGAAAAAAATGTTTATTGAGTGCTAACTGTAAGCCAAATATTGTCTTTTCCCTTTTGCCATTAATATCTAAAGATAAATAAGAGCATTCTTTCTTTTAACCTCGCAGTTTGGATGGAAAAATGATCATGTTAAAAAATATATATCCATTTAATAAGTGCTATTAATGGTTTGGTGGAAAATGTATGAATCACATATGGTTATGAAATAATATAAATTTGTCTATTAATTGATAAATATGTAATTCTGCATACAATAATGGCTGGAGTGTTTCATGCTTTGTGTACAGTTTTGCCTACTTTCTTATTTGGGAATATTTAAGGATTGCCTGTAGAAATGTTAGAGTGCCATCTGCTGGCGAAATGTTTTACATTCTGCCACCACCATCTCCCCACCCATGAACCTCACAATCTTTTTTTTAATTTTTAATTTTTTAAATTTGCTTTAATTAGTTATACATGACACTAGAATATATTTAAGCACTTTGATGTATAATACATATATGGGATATAATTTCTCATTTTTCTGAGGGTATATATTGTAGAATCACATTAGTCATGCAGTCATATATATACACAAAATAATAATGTCTCTTTTGTTCCACTATTCTTCCTATCTCCACATCCCCTCCCCTCCCCTCACTTCCCTCTATCTAATATAAGGTAACTCTATTCCTCTCTAGTTCCCACACTTACTGTGAATTATCATCCACATATTAGAGAAGACATTCAGCCTTTGGGTTTGTGGGATTGGCTTATTTTGCTTAGCATGACATTCTCCAACTCCATCCATTGTCCTTCAAATGCCATGGTTTTATTCTCTTTTATTGCAGAGTAATATTCCATTGAGTATATATACCACATTTTCTTTATACATTCATTATTGAAGAGCACCTAGGTTGGTTCCATAGCTTAGCTATTTAAAATTGAGCTGCTATAAACATTGATGAGGCTGTATCACTGTAGTACGCTAATTTTAAGTCCTTTGGGTATAACCCAAGGAGTGAGATGGCCGGGTCAAATGATGGTTCCATTCCAAGTGTTCTGAGAAATCTCCATACTGAGTTCCATAGTGGTTGTACCAATTTGTAGTCCCACCATCAATGTATGAGTGTACCTTTTTCTTTTTATTTTTCCTCTTTGAATTTCTTTTTTTTCCTTTAATTTTTATTGTTGGTTGTTCAAAACATTACATAGTTCTTGACATATCATATTTCACACTTTGATTCAAGTGGGTTATGAACTCCTATTTTTACCCCATATACAGATTGCAGCATCACATCAGTTACACATCCACTGTTTTACATATTGCTATACTAGTGTCTGTAGTATTCTGCTGCCTTTCCTATCCTCTACTATCCCCCATCCCCTTCCCTCCCATCTTCTCTCTCTACCCCATCTACTGTAATTCATTTCTCCCGATTGTTTTTTCCCCCTTTCCCCTCACTTCCTCTTGTATGTAATTTTGTATAACCATGAGGGTCTCCTTCCATTTCCGTGCAATTTCCCTTCTCTTTCCTTTTCCCTCCCACCTCTCACCCCTATTTAATGTTAATCTTCTTCTCATGCTCTTCCTCCCTACTCTGTTCTTATTTACTCTCCTTATATCAAAGAAGACATTTGCATTTGTTTTGTAGGGATTGCCTAGCTTCACTTAGCATAATCTGTTCTAATGCCATCCATTTCCCTGCAAATTCTATGATTTTGTCATTTTTTAATGCAGAATAATACTCCATTGTGTATAAATGCCACATTTTTTTATCCATTCATCTATTGAAGGCATCTAGGTTGGTTCCACAGTCTTGCTATTGTGAATTGTGCTGCTATGAACATCGATGTAGCAGTGTCCCTATAGTATGCTCTTCTTAGGTCTTTAGGGAATAGACCGAGAAGAGGAATAGCTGGGTCAAATGGTGGTTCCATTCCCAGCTTTCCAAGAAATCTCCATACTGATTTCCAAATTGGCCCCACCAATTTGCAGTCCCACCAGCAATGTACAAGTGTACCCTTTTCCCCACATCCTAGCCAGCACTTGTTGTTGTTTGACTTCATAATGGCTGCCAATCTTACTGGAGTGAGATGGTATCTTAGGGTGGTTTTGATTTGCATTTCTCTGACTGCTAGAGATGGTGAGCATTTTTTCATGTACTTGTTGATGATTGTATGTCTTCCTCTGAGAAGTGTCTGTTCAGGTCCTTGGCCCATTTGTTGATTGGGTTATATGTTTTCATATTGTTTAATTTTTTGAGTTCTTTGTATACTCTGGATATTAGGGCTCTATCTGAACTGTGAGGAGTAAAGATTTGTTCCCAGGATGTAGGCTCCCTATTTACCTCTCTTATTGTTTCTTTTGCTGAGAAAAAACTTTTTAGTTTGAGTAAGTCCCATTTGTTGATTCTAGTTATTAACTCTTGTGCTATGGGTGTCCTATTAAGGAATTTGGAGCCCGACCCCACAGTATGTAGATCGTAGCCAACTTTTTCTTCTATCAGATGCCATGTCTCTGATTTGACATCAAGCTCATTGATCCATTTTGAGTTAACTTTAGTGCATGGTGAGAGAAAGGGATTCAGTTTCATTTTGTTGCATATGGATTTCCAGTTTTCCCAGCACCATTTGTTGAAGATGCTATTCTTCCTCCATTTCATGCTTTTAGCCCCTTTATCAAATATCAGATAATTGTAGTTTTGTGGATTGGTTTCTGTGTCCTCTATTCTGTACCATTGGTCCACCCGCCTGTTTTGGTACCAGTACCATGCTGTTTTTGTTACTATTGCTCTGTAGTATAGTTTGAAGTCTGGTATTGCTATACCGCCTGATTCACACTTCCTGCTTAGAGTTGCTTTTGCTATTCTGGGTCTTTTATTTTTCCATATGAATTTCATGATTGCTTGATCTATTTCTATAAGAAATGCCGTTAGGATTTTGATTGGCATTGCATTAAACCTATAGAGAACTTTTGGTAATATCACCATTTTGATGATGTTAGTTCTGCCTATCCATGAACAGGGTATATTTTCCATCTTCTAAGATCTTCTTCTATTTCTCTCTTTAGGGTTCTGTAGTTTTCATTGTATAAGTCTTTCACCTCTTTTGTTAGGTTGATTCCCAAGTATTTTTTTTTTTTGAGGATATTGTGAATGGGGTGGTTGTCCTCATTTCCATTTCAGAAGATTTGTCACTAATATACAGGAATGCCTTTGATTTATGCGTGTTGATTTTATATCCTGCCACTTTGCTGAATTCTTTTATTAGCTCTAATAGTTTCTTTGTAGACCCTTTTGGGTCTGCTAGGTATAGAATCATGTCAGCTGCAAATAGTGATAATTTAAGTTCTTCTTTTCCTATTTTTATGTCTTTAATTTCTTTCGTCTGTCTAATTGCTCTGGCCAGTGTTTCGAGAACTATGTTGAACAGAAGTGGTGAGAGAGGGCATCCCTGTCTTGTTCCAGATTTTAGAGGGAATGCCTTCAATTTTTCTTCGTTCAGAATGATGCTAGCCTGAGGCTTAGCATAGATAGCTTTTACAATATTGAGGTATGTTCCTGTTATCCCTAGTTTTTCTAGAGTTTTGAACATAAAGGGATGCTGTACTTTGTCGAATGCTTTTTCTGCATCTATCGAGATGATCACGTGGTTCTTATCTTTAAGTCTATTGATGTGGTGAATAACATTTATTGATTTCCGTATATTGAACCAGCCTTGCATCCCAGGGATGAATCCTACTTGATCATGGGGCACAATTCTTTGATATGTTTTGGTATCCGATTCACCAGAATTTTATTGAGGATTTTTGCATCTAGATTCATTAGAGATATTGGTCTGTAGTTTTCTTTCATTGAAGTATCTTTGTCTGGTTTAGAAATCAGGGTGATGTTGGCCTCGTAGAATGAATTTGGAAGTTCTCCCTCTTTTTCTATTTCCTAGAATAGCTTGAAAAGTATTGGTCTTAGTTCTTCTTTAAAGGTTTTGTACAACTCTGCTCTATACCCATCCGGTCCTGGGCTTTTCTTAGTTGGTAGTCTTTTGATGGCTTCTTCTATTTCCTCAATTGATATTGGTCTGTTTAGGTTGTCTATATTTGCCTGATTCAATCTGGGTAGATCATATGACTTAAGAAATTTATTGATGCCTTCACTATCTTCTATTTTATTGAAGTATAAGGATTCAAAATAATTTCTAATTATCTTCTGTATTTCTGAAGTGTCTGTTGTGATATTGCCTTTTTCATCCCGTATGCTAGTAATTTGAGTTCTCTCTCTTCTTCTCTTCATTAGCATGGCTAAGGGTCTGTAGATCTTATTTATTTTTTCAAAGAACCAACTTTTAGTTTTGTCAATTTTTTCAATTGTTTCCTTTGTTTCAATTTCATTAATTTCAGCTCTGATTTTAATTATTTCTTGCCTTCTACTTCTTTTGCTGTTGATTTGCTCTTCTTTTTCTAGGATTTTGAGATTAAGTGTGAGATCATTTATTTGTTGGTTTTTCCTTTTTTTAAGGAATGAACTCCAGGCAATGAATTTTCCTCTTAGAACTGCTTTCATTGTGTCCCATAGATTCCGATATGTTGTGTCTGTGTTTTCATTTATCTCTAAGAATTTTTTAATTTCCTCCTTCATGTCTTCTATAACCCATTGATCATTCAGTAACCTATTGTTCATTCTCCAAGTGATGCATGATTTTTCCTTCCTTCTTTTATCGTTGATTTCCAGTTTCATTCCATTATGATCAGATAAGATGCATGGTATTATCTCTACTCCTTTATACTGTCTAAGAGTTGCCCTGTGACATAATATATGATCTATTTTTGAGAAGGATCCATGTGCTGCTGAGAAAAAGTGTAACTGCTTGATGTTGGGTGGTATATTCTATATATGACAATTAAATCTAGGTTAATTGTGTTATTGAGTTCTATAGTTTCTTTATTCAACTTTTGTTTGGAAGATCTGTCCAGTGGTGAGAGAGGTGTGTTGAAGTCTCCCATGATTATTGTATGGTGTTCTATTAGACTCTTGAACTTGAGAAGAGTTTGTTTGATGAACATAGCTGCACCATTGTTTGGGGCATATATATTTATGATTGTTATGTCTTGTTGGTGTATGGTTCCCTTGAGTAGTATGTAGTGTCCCTCTTTATCCCTTTTGATTAACTTTGGCTTGAAATCTATTTTATTTGATATGAGTATGGACACTCCTGCTTGTTTCCGAAGTCCATATGAGTGATATGACTTTTCCCAACCTTTCACCTTCAGTCTATGTATGTCTTTTCGTATCAAATGTGTCTCCTGTAGGCAGCATATTGTTGGATCTTGTTTTGTCATCCATTCTACTAGCCTGTGTCTCTTAATTTGTGAGTTTAAGCCATTAACATTTAGGGTTATTATTGAGACATGGGTTGTTCTTCCAGCCATATTTGTTTATTTATGTTACTAAACATGGTTTGTTTTCCTCTTTGATTATTTTTCCCCCTTTACTGTACTACCTCCCACTGTTGGTTTTCATTGTTATTTTCCATTTCCTCTTCCTGTAATGTTTTGCCGAGGATTTTTTTGAGAGATGATTTTCTAGCTGCAAATTCTTTTAACTTTTGTTTATCGTGGAAGGTTTTAATTTCATCTTCCATCCTGAAGCTGAATTTCACTGGATACATAATTCTTGGTTGGAACCCATTTTCTTTCAATGTTTGAAATATGTTATTCCAGGATCTTCTAGCTTTCAGAGTCTGTGTTGAAAGATCAGCTGTTATCCTGATTGGTTTACCCCTAAATGTAATCTGCTTCCTTTCTCTTGTAGCTTTTAAAATTCTCTCCTTATTCTGTATGTTGGGCATCTTCATTATAATGTGTCTAGGTGTGGAACTCTAGGATTTGGAGCTTCTAGGATTTGGGATTCTGTCTCATTCTTCAAGTCTGGGAAGTTTTCTCATATTATTTCATTGAATAGATTGCTCATTCCTTTGATTTGGACCTTCCTGTATCCCAATGACTCTTAAGTTTGTCTCTTTATGTTATCCCATATTTCTTGGATGTTCTGCTTATGGTTTCTTAACAGTCTTGCTGAGCTGTCTCTCTTCTTTTCAAGTTGAAATACTTTGTCTTCATTGTCTGATGTTCTATCTTCTAAGTGTTCTACTCTGCTGGTAGTATTCTCAATTGAGTTTTTAAGTTGGTTTATTGCTTCCTGCATTTCTAGGATTTCTGTTTGTTTTTTATAACCTCTATCTCCCTGTATAGTTGATCTTTTGCTTCTTGGATTTGTTTATGTAATTCATTGTTTTGATCTTTCATTGTCTGATTTTGCTGTATAATGTCTCCCTTGAGACTCCAGATCATCTGAAGCATGTATATCCTGAATTCTTTATCTGACATTCCATCTGCTGCAGCTATTACCTCTTCTAAGGTTGAGTTGACCTGCATTGCTTGTGGTCCTTTCTTTCCTTGTTTTTTCATACTGTTCGCGTTTCTTTCTGCTTGGTGAAACTGTTGTGTTATTGAATTTTCCCCCTATATATTTATATTGCTCTTGTATAGTTGCAAAGTCTCCCTCGCAGGTGCGGGTGGTAGCTCTGCCCCTCTGCCGCAGTCCGGCTGCAGCAGAATAACCGGGGGGTGACGAATAACTTGTGTAGATCGATACAGCAGGAGAGGGAGCTGTTTATTGTAGGACAACAGAGCTATTTATACATTTTGCACAGCTTATCTTAATTAGCATAAACTAGATACATCAGTCAACCAATAAGGAATCTCCACACTTAATGGCTTGCTTTTGTTACTTCTCAAACCACTCCCTCTGGTATTTTGCTAGGCACCATCCAGACTTGTTTACGAACTCTAACATTCCCCTGGCAAAATACCACGTGTTATTTTGACTTGTCTATAGACCTTAACACCCCTCCTCCAATTGGGGAAATGTGCCTACCACGCCGTCAGGCCGCTGGGCCTGTTCTACTGGTTGGTAGCAGGTCCACCTACCTTGCAGGCGCAGGCGCCGGCTCTGCACCTCTGCGGGTCACTGGGCCTTTTGTGTCGGTGGTCACAGTTCCGCCTACCTTGCAGAAGCGGGCCGCTGGGCCTATTCTGTCTTTCTGTTGCAGGTCTGTCTACCTTGCAGGCGCGGTTGGCAGCTCTGCCCCTCCCCCAACCGGGGCGATGTGTCTACCATGCTGGAGGGTCGCTGGGCCTGTTCTTCCGGTGGGTTGCAGGTCCGCCTACCTTGCAGGCGCGGGGGGCCGCTCTCGAGTGTACCTTTTTCATCACATCCTCACCAACATTTATTGTTGCCTGTGTTCTTCATAATTGGCATTCTGACCCGAGAGAGAAGAAATCTTAGTGTAGTTTTGACTTTCATTTCTCTAATTGCTAGAGATGTTAAACACTTTTTCATATATTTGTTGATCGATTGCATTTCTTCTTCTGTGAAGTGTCTGTTCAGTTCCTTGGTCCATTTATTGAATCAGTTATTTGGTTTTTTTGTATTAAGTTTTTTGAGTTCTTTATATGTCCTAGAGATTAATTCTTTATCAGAGGTACATGTGGTAAAGATTTTTTCCCAATCTATAGGCTCTCTCTACACATTATTGTTTCCTTTGCTGAGAAGAAGCTTTTTAACTCGAATCCATCCCATTTATTAATTCTTGAATTTACTTCTTGCACTTTAGGGGTCTTGTTAAGGAAATCAGATCCTAGGCTGACATGATGAACATTTGGGTCTACTTTTTTCTTCTATTAGGCACAGGGTCTCTGTTATAGTGCCTAAGTCTTTGATCTACTTTGAGTTGATTTTTGTGCAAGGTGAAAGAGGTTTAATTTCATTTTGCTACATATGAATTTCTAGTTTTCCCAGCACCATTAGTTGAATAAGCTATCTTTTCCCCAGTGAATTTTTTGGCACCCTTGTCTAGTATGAGATAACTGTATTTATGTGGGTTTGTCTCTGTGTCCTCTATTCTGTACCACTGGTCTACAAGTCTATTTTGGTGCCAATACCATGCCATCTTTGTTACTATAGTTCTGTAGTATAGTTTAAGGTCTGGTATTGTAGTGCCTCCTGCTTCACTATCTTGCTAAAGATTGTTTTGACTTTTCTAGGTCTCTTATTTTTCCAAATAAATTTCATGATTGCTTTTTCTAGTTCTATGAAGAATGTCAATGGGATTCTAATATTAATTGCATTAAATCTGTATAACGCTTTTGGTAGTATGGCCATTTTGAAAATATTGACTCTGCCTATCCAAGAACATAGGAGATCTCTCCATCTTCTGAGGTTTTCTTCAATTTCTTGCTTTAGAGTTCTGTAATTTTCATGTAGAGGTCTTCTACCTCTTTTGTTCCCAGGTTTTGTTTTGTTTTGTTGTTTTTGAGGCTATTATGAATGGGGTAGTTTTCCTAATTTTTCTTTCAGCAGATTCATCGCTGATGTATAGGAATGCATTTGATTTATAGTGTTGATTTTATATCCTGCTACTTGAATTCATTTATTAGTTCCAGAAGTTTTCTGGTGGAATTTTTTGGATCTTCTAGATATAGAATCATGTCATCAGCAAATAGTGATAGTTTGAGTTCTTCTTTACCTATTTCACAATCTGTTTTTTTTTAAAAAAAAAATACATTATCTATAGAAGAATATTTTGACTTGAAGGAATTTTATAAATCATCAAGTTCAGACCCCTGGTTTTAGAGATTAGGAAATATTTCCTAATAAGATTTCGTCTCAGTTAAGGAAAGGAAGCACACCTGAACATGCTCTCGAACTTTGCACATGCTACATTCAATCACTACTGTAGGCACCAAAGAACTCCTTTAAAGGGTTACAGAAAGCATTTTAAAACCTTTAAATAAACTCCATTTATCAGGAAAACAATCTTAGGAAGAAAGTTTACTCCAGTGAAAAAGAAGCAGCTCTCAGTTCAGATATAAGTTCATCTCAGTCATCCTATGAATTAAGAAGCTCTGGGGCTGGGGATGTGGCTCAAGTGGTAGTGTGCTCGCCTGGCATGTGTGCAGCCCGGGTTTGATCCTCAGCACCACATACAAACAAAGATGTTGTGTCTGCCGAAAACTAAAAAATAAATATTAAAATTCTCTCTCTCTCTCTCTCTCTCTCTCTCTCTCTCTCTCTCTCTCTCTTAAAAAAAAGAAGCTCTGATTTTTTAATTTTCTGAATCCAAATTCTTTAAATGTTTAGGAACATAGTTATTATAAACTAAAGCCTTAATAAGAAATTGAAACATGCTTCCTAATCTAACCTCAATGAAGCTAAAAACTGGAAATAAGTATTGTTCTCATTTTTCTTTAATCTTTATATTTAATACAAATAATTTGCCAGATCTGAGATATTTTATAAAAGTGAGTCATATAAAAAGTGTTGGTAGAAGTCAAAACGTACTTTAACAGCATATTACACACCTCAGAAAATCATAATTTTGCTCTAAGGTCTTGATATTTAAGTTCCATCCACAGACCCAGTAGAATCAGAATCATCTGGATGCTAAACAGAATCTAGCTCCATTATTTTACAAGACCTTACAAAACTATCTTTGTTCTGCTTCTCTAAGCTAAATTTATCTAAGTTTTAGTAATTAAGTACTAAAACTTCTTCATTTCTTTAAAATTCCACTGAAACTCATCTTTTTATTTCACACAGCACTTAATACAGCCCCGTACAAAGAAAACAGAAATATGCAATACCAATATATCAACAAGATGATGTTCCAAAGCCAAAAAAAAAAAAAAGAAATTGATGAAGACTTCTAAGAATAAGGAATTACAGGGTTTCTGTTACTGATGGTAAATAAGCATTTGTAAAATATAGAATAGATTAATCAGAAATATGAAAATCAAGGCCTACACAATCCCCCTCAAAAAACAAATACCAATTGTTTTCTCTGATATAAGGAGGCTGATACATAATGGGATAGGGAGAAGGAGCATGGGAGAAATAGATGAACTCTAGATAGGGCAGAGGAGTTGGAGGGGAAGGGAGGGGCATGGGATTACAAATGATGGTGAAATGTGATGATCATTATTATCCAAAGTACATGTATGAAGACACGAATTGGTGTAAATATACTTTGTATACAACCAGAGTTATGAAAAATTGTGCTCTATATGTGTAATAAGAATTGTAATGCATTCGGCTGCATATATAAATAAAAAGAAAATCAAGGCCTACAGATGTGCGTATGTGTCTTTGTGAAACATAATAGTAGATGAAGCAGCAATCTCAAATTGAGCAGTAGCCATCCTAGATGCTGAAAGTCCTAAAGTCATGTTGATGAAAAAGCATGAGCTTCACAAAGACAATATTGGTCATGGCCCACCAGAACCAAATTTCCACCAGAACAAAATTATTTTAAGACATGTAATGTGCTATTCATATTCTGTAAAGAAAAAACATTTACCAAATATTTAGTACCTACTCTGTACAAGGCATGATAAAATCAAAACAAAGTCATTATTTTAGAGAAAGCCTACCAGGATGCTGAGACAGGAGGATCTCAAGTTCAAAGTCAGACTCAGCAACAGCAAGGGACTAAGCAACTCAGTGAGACCCTGGATCTAAATAAATTACAAAATAGTGCTCAGTGGTTGAGTGCCCCTGAGTTCAATTCCCGGTACCCCCACACACACCAAAAAAAAAAAAAAAAAGAAAAGAAAGAAAGAAAGAAAAGAAAAGAAAAGAAAGGAAGGAAGCATACATATGTATAATACCATGCAAGCAGGCAAAAAACTATTATTGCTGAAGGAAAATTCAACATGAAAATAAAGTTGATGTCACTATAAGCCCTTCTTCCATCATCTCAGATAAAAAATACATCTCCATCAACAGACTAATGATAATATTTATTCAATTTTATTATTTATTTATTTTTTTAATTTTTTGGTACAAAGAATTGAACTCAGGGGCACTTGACCACTAAGCCACATCCCCAGGCCTTTTTTGTATTTTATTTTGAGACAGGGTCTCACTAAGTTGCTTAGGGCCTCCCTAAATTGCTGAGGCTAGCTTTGAATTTGCAATTTTTCTACCTCACCAATTCTCCTGCCTCAGACTCCTCAGCCGCTGGGATTACAGGCATGTACCACCTGGCCCATCTTATTCAACTTTTTAAAGCACATATTAAATATAGATACTATGCAAAACATTTTAATGCATTACCTTATTTAATCCTTATAAAAACATAAATGGGTTCTAATTGCCTAATTTTAAAAGGAAAAAAAGGAACTAACTGGATCTCTTAATTAAGTCAATGAAAGTCAATGATTAGTAAGTAGAAGCTTGGGGATTCAAATCAAGGTCTGTTATTTCAGGGGCTAGGCTCTTAATCACTGGGATATTCTGATTATATTTAGAGTTAATGAACATTTAAATAAATGTAGCATGTATTTTTACCATTTAAAAAATTGGGGGGGGGTGGTTACTGGGAATTGAACTCAGGGAGGACATTCAACCAGTGAGCCACATTCCTAGCCTTATTTTGTATTTTATTTAGAGACAGGGTCTCACCAAATTGCTTAGCGCCTCACTGTTGCTGAGGCTGGCTTTGAAACTGCAATCCTCCTATTTCAGCCTCCCAAGCTGCTGGGATTATAGGCATGTGCCACTGCACCCAGTAACATTTTTAAAAATTTTTATTTGTTCTTTTCAGTTGTACCTGACACTAGATTCTATTTTTATATATTTATACAAACATGAAAATATATCTTATATACCTTATTCTAATTAGGATTCCAGTTTTGTCAATGTACACAATGTTGAAATTCACTTTTTAACATTTTTATTAAGCTTTCTTTCCATATCTAAATGACACTTGGCTCATCTGCACAAAGAAAATTCTATTTCCCTTCTTTATTATTATCAACACATATTAATTGTACAAAATAATGTGATTCACTGTGAGATTTCCATACATGCATACATTTTGCATTGGTGATATCCATCCTCCCTTCTTCTAACCTTGTTTCCCCTTCCCCTTTTCCCCTTTTCCTTCCACCAGTCCCACCCCCCCAACACTCATTATAGCCCCTAGTAATTTCTCTTCTACTTTCAGGCATTCTTTTTTCCCCCCATATGTGAGAGAGAACATGTGATACTTGTTCTGTGTCTGGCTTATTTCACCTAACAAGTTGTCCTCCAGTTCCATCTGTCTTCCTGCAAATGACATGATTTCACTACTTCTTTATGGCTGCATAATACTCCATTGTGTATACATCTCATATCTTCTTTATTCATCTGTTGACAGGCATCTATCCTGATGCTATATCATAGCTATTGTGAATAGTGCTGCAATAAGCATGGGTATACAGGTATCTCCTTTGTCTGTTATTTCCTTCAGATATTTACCCATGGAGTGATATAGCTGGATCATATGGTAGTTGCATTTTTAGTTTTTTGAGGAACTTCCATACTGTTTTCATAGTAGCTATTCTAATTTACATTTCCACCAGTAGTGTTTAATGGTTCCTTTTTCTCCATGTGCTCACCAGCACTTGTTATTTTTTGTCTTTTTTATAGTAAGTATTCTCCTGGGATGACATGGCATTTCATTATAGTTTTGATTTGTATTTCCCTGATAGCATTTTTACATCTTTATTGGTCATTAGTATTTCTTCTTTTGAGAATTATCTATTCAGATCATTTGCCTATTTTTAAACTGGATTTCTTTTTTGTTAAGTTTTTGAGCTCTCTATATATTCTGGATATTAACTGAGAATTTTTGAGAAAGAAATCACAAAAGCAATCCCATTTACTGTGGCCTCATACACAAAAATAAAATACTCAGGAATAAATTAAGAAAGTGAAAGACCCCCCCACACAATTAAAATTTCTTTTTGAATAAATTAAAATTCATTTGCTTTTTCAAAAGTAAAATTGATTATTTGATTTTCTCTACAGATTTCTAATTTAATATACAACATATATTAATACATAAAGATTAAGTCTCCCCCAATAGTTAAATTCACTTTCATAGAGCATTTTTCATTGAAATAGTTAGAAAGTAAGACACAGAGAATCTGACTCCAAGAAACCTTCCCAGAAATCACCTGTGTTAACATTTCTATTCATGTTCCTTCTCCTTTCTCTCTACACACGCACTCGCACCATCCACCCACACACACACACTGGAAAGAAGAGTATACATATTTGAAAATAACAGCAAAAGAAGTGGGCAGGTTTTATATACCCTGATTTTGGGGTGCTTTCAAGCATCCATGTGAAATGTGAAGGGCCTGAGGCACTCTGCATCCTGTGAACTCAAAACCAACCAGCTAAAACTTCCACAAATTTTAAAAAAACAACATACTGAGAAACATTTAAGAATAGAGTCTATTTTGGGCAGTACATAGAGAACTGAAGCAAAGGAAATAGAAAGCTCAGATAAAACTGGAGAAGGTAAACAAAATCATTAGGCCAAAGGCCAAACTTTTTAAACATACACACACAAATAAGGAAGCCCTAGAGTTGTAAAGCTAGACTGGGTCTCCACCACTCCTTCCTTTCAGGAAGATTCTCTAAATTTTTATTCAGAGAATCTAATTTTGCATAAAAATGAATAATAAAAAAGAATCATAATCAGTCTCATAAAAAAATAAGAAAAAGAAAATAGAAGTTTATAATCTCCCAAAAATGATAAAATCATGTCAGAAAATACATACCCATGAAAACTACGAAGACTTAAAACTAATATTTTAAAACACAAAATAAAATGATGAAATATATGAAAAAGCATAAATCACAATTACTCAGAAAAGATTTAGAATTAAAAGAAAAACATCATTTCAGAAATGAAGTTCAAAAGAACTGAATCAATAAAAAATATATTGCCTTAAAAGAAATAGATAAAAAGAAAAAGACATGAAAATGAAAAGTAAAAGATAAAAATAATTTCAAATGAAGGGAAGAGAGGGGGATAGGAAAAGGAAATACAGTGCAATGAATCTGATATAATTTTTCTATGTACATATATGAATACAGTGAATCTCAGCATCATGTACATCCACAAGACTGGGGGCCTAATTAGAACAAGATATATTTCCATGCTTGTATAATTGTATCAGAATGGATTCTACAGTCATGTATAACTAAAAAGAACCAATAAAAAAGAGATAGAGTAGTTTATGATTCTGAAAAAAAAGAATTTCAGAGAAGTAAAGAAAACAGATTTAAAAAGATCTAACATAAGCATAAAGAAGTTGCTAAAAAATAAAACCAAGAACAAAATAAATATGGAAATGATAATTAAATAAAACTCCTCACAAAAAAACTAAACATCAAATAGAAAGGACACTATATCACAAAATATCCAATAGCTAAATATATTCTAATAAAGTACTGGATACAGACAAAAAGAAAATGTCCTTCAGGGATAGGAAAAAGACCAAATTACTTCTGAGGGGAAAAAAATCAAACTTACCATCAGGTCTCAACAAACATATTTTATTCTAGAAGATAATAAAATAACACATATACTCCAGGACAAAAAAAAATGTGAGTCAAGGATTTTACATCAAAGCCAAAGTGACTTTCAAATATAAAGGCCACAGAAAAAGTATGAGGGACATGTAAGAACTCAGAGAATGTTCTCATGAGCCCTTCCAGGGAAATACATTAGAAAATAAACTCTAGTCAATTCAAATGACTTTACAGACTTCTAAGAACTGATTGCAAACATCAATTATATATCTACTTAGAGAATTAAAATGGTTATGAGATAGAACATAGTAGATAACAGCTATATGCTCTAATAATGAAGATCCAAAACAACTATCAAAAAATGAAAAGAGAGTGAAAAAATACAGAGTAAATCTGCTGACTGGCTCATAATCATTAACCAGGAGCAAAAAGACAGTACTTCACATGAGATGCTGGGAGAAAAGGAATGAGAGAATGCAAGTTACCAGCTGACTTAATATTACTTATATTAGGAAGCCAACTGAGAAAAAGCAAAGTACAAGTAGACTAAGAAATTAAATAAAAATATTGAAATTTTAAATGTAGCTTTTTTTACTGACTTTAGAACCATATAAATATTTTGCTTAAATATGAAAGAAAACCAAATTTTAAAGTAAGCCCTAAAAATTGAAAATAAAATGAAATAAAGCAACCCAAATGTGTACGCAGGTAGGGTATAACCACACAGAGAAGAACTATTACAAGTGGTTGTGAAGCCCAGTATTATACATGTCTAGTAATCAAAATTGTTAGTGGTAGTATTGGTATTATTCTTAAACTGGTATGTGTACATGTAAAATGTGGGATAAAGCAAATTAATTTTAAAGCAACATTCTATTTTTTAATATCTATTTTGTAGTTGTAGTTGGACACAATACCTTTATTTCACTTATTTATTTTTATGTGGTGCTGAGGACTGAACTGAGGGTCTCACAAATGCAAGGCAAGCGCTCTACCAGTGAGCCACAACCCCTGTCTTGAGACATTCTATTTTATTCTATCATATTCAGCATTCACAAAAACTAGGATCCTCAGCATATAAGAAAGGAAATATAATTAGAACAACACCTAATATTAAAAATCAAACAAACAGGGCTGGGGCTGGAGCTCAGTGGTAGAACGCTTCCCTCACATGCCTGAGGCACTGGGTTTGATCCTCAGCACCACATAAAAATAAATAAATAAAATAAAGATATTGTGTCCATCTACATCTAAAAAAAAAATGAAAAACAAATCAAACAAACAGGTTTGAGATGTGGCTCAATGGTAAAGTGGCTTGCCTAGTATGTGAGAGGCCCTGGGTTCAATTTCCAGTACCACCAAAATTAAAAACAAAAAAAGATCAGACAGATGAGGTCAAGTTAAAATCCTATAGTTCTGAAATTGAATGGAGAGTATGACGAAGAGTTCAGAAATTCTAATACTAAGTATTTAGAATGTATTTAACTTTTTTAAAAAATCAAATTCCTGAGCTGGGTACGGTAGCACACAACTATAATCCCAGTGGTTCAGAGGCTAAGTATCTTGAGCCAGCCTCAGCAACTTAATGAGGTGCTAAGTAAAAATTCAAAAAAGGGCTGAAGATGTGGCTCAGTGGTTGAGTGCTCCTGAGTTCAATCCCTGGTAATAATAATAATTATTATTATTAATATATATATATAATAAAATCACATTTCCTAGTTTTATGCAATGAAATACCTTAGGAACAATCTCCAGGCCACTAGGTCTTATGAAAATGTCCTCAAGCCCTAGACCAATGATGGGGAGGCCCAGAAGACTATTTATATGTAAGAGAAATTAAACATAATATGGCAATATAAGGAGTAATCAGAGTTTGATCATCTGATTACCTATATCTGATTTTAAAACGACTAAAATTCCCTTTAACAACAACACTGACCTTCATTAATAGGTTCCCATGCCCCAATCTACACACTTCAACTTTCATTTCTTTCCTTTTTTTTTTTAAAGAGAGAGAGAGAGAGAGAGAGAGAGGAGAGAAATAATTTTTTTAATATTTATTTTTTTTTTAGTTTTCAGTGGACACAACATCTTTGTTTGTATGTGGTGCTGAGGATCGAACCCTGGCGCACGCATGCCAGGCGAGCGCGCTACCGCTTGAGCCACATCCCCAGCCCCAACTTTCATTTCTTAAAATCTTCCTATTGTGAAAATTCCCTTTAAGCAAAAACTAAGTCATCAAAGATGAAACAAAACTCATGCTGTCATAGTTCTTATTTTAAAAAACATAATAAAGACTTGATAAGTTAAGAGATTCACCCAAAACTATTCATAAATTATTCTAATCCATACGTTGGAATTTGCTTTAGAATACTCTAGGAAAAAGAAGTGAGAGGAAGGTAGGACAAGTGAAAAAAGTTTCTCAAAATAATTATAATTATTTAATATGGGTGATAGATACACAGAGATTAGTAGACCACCCTATTTGGGGGGGGTCTTTTGAAAATACTCATAATTAAATACAAAGGGGGTTTTAGTGGTAAAAAAGAAAGAAAGAAAAGAAAGGTTCACATGCAACTGCACATGCCTGTAATCCCTGTGACTTGAGAGGCTGGGGTAGGAGTATGGCAAGTTCAAGGCCAGCCTTGGTAACTTGGTAACTTGAGACCTTATCTCAAAATTCAAAAATTTAAAAGGACTAGGATGGAGCTCAGTTGTAAAGCACCCCTGTGTTTAATCTCCGGTATCACACACACAAAAAAAAAAAAAAAGAAAGAAAGAAAGAAAGAAAGGCTATGGGGGGAGGGTCGATGGCCAGCATCTCATTGGGGGGTTCTTTTTCCTGCCCAGGAGGGTGTAAAACCATCCTAAAACTTAAAATCTCAAATAATTAGTGAATAAGAAAGCACAAACATTCAGAAGTACAAAAGGCGAAGCCCCTGATAGATCTAGTCCACAAGGGTTCTCGAAGTAGACAAAGACAAAGTGCTCTGGTGGGTTATTTAAGGAGGTACATCAAAAGCAGAGATAATATTTCAAAGGCGGAGTCTCACTCCATGATGTCTAGCAGTCAGCAGGTTGATTGACAACTTGGCAGGTCACGCCCATGTCAGGTGCTGTGTGGGTCACCACAGAGCTGGATAGAGATTCACATTCTCCCTGGGAAATTGACCAGAGGAAATGGCCGCTGGTCATTTCCAGACACCATATGTCTCCACCCAAGAGGCTTCCATGTGCGGTGACCCACATGCAACCCATGGACAGCTTCTAACGAAAGTCAGTCAGTCAATCAAGGTTTGAGAGTTTTCCTCCCTTCTCTGCCTTTAGCCTAAATGTTAAGACAAATGACAGACAAGGAAAATGGGATCTGAGAAAACAGGGTTCTAAATCTTGGCACTAAAATTTGGAAGAATCAGTTCCAAGACATAAACCCCTCTATAGTTATGGTACTATACTATTTAGTGAAGGCACGTATAAAATGGGCAGATGGACAGATGGATGGATGACGGATGGACAGGCAGATGGAGGGACAGATAATATGATCCAGTGATTGACAGAACCCTTTAAAAAATGAGCCCTACAGGAGGGAGGGAGTAGCCATTTTCCCAGTAGGGAACAACAACAAAACCCATGATATTCTCTGGCCATTGAGAATATGTGCACTAAAATACAATCTGAAGTGAGCCCTTGACACAGAACTTCTCTGATGAGATCTGCGTAAATAAAAACTAGCTAAATTCCTATTAAGGGAAGAGTCCAGACAGACAGGAACAAAAACTAAGAATTATGCTTGGAGTTCTTTAACTGCAATCTATCAATCAATGACAGAAACAGAAAGGGGACTTTGAACTCCTGCATCAGAACTGCTAGGCAAGAGATAACATCTCTCATGGCAGTAGAAAACTGGATGCTTTCAGAGATTCTCATTCTGTCTCATTTCTTAGGAGGCTAAATGCAGATAATGAGATTCTCTAACAAGAATGGCACTGCCGCTGTCCGAAAAACTTTTTTTTCCCCAATTTTCACTGAGAAAACTTGAGCAAATTTTTACATAGTATAAAATCAAACTACACAAGACTCAGCTGGAAAATATACTAAACCAGTAATAGACTTCAATATCTTATTAACTTTGGTATGACTTCTTACTAGAACAAAATTCTGCAAGGGTGCTCCCTAACAATCCACTTCTCATGAAAAAAATAACCATTTAATATCAAAACTGAAAAAGACCTAAAAAATAATTTAATTCTGTCCTTCATTTTATAGATGTAGACACTTGGGCTCTTGCAGGGCAAAAGAGGAAAAGTCATATAGCAAGTTAGTGACTCAGGTATATCTAGAATCCAGTTCCTCCAAAATCCAGTATTAATCCTTTCAAAAAAATCTGGGAAGCAATAGCTCTTTAGAGAATTATAGTAGTTTTGTATTCAGTTTCTAATTTTTTTCTATTAAAATTAAGACAAGCTGAGGTGATATCTTTAAAATTCATCTTACTGTTTAACATTAACCCTTTTTGTTATCATTTCCCCTCAGCACATCCCTGTTCTCTCTGTAGGTAATCATGTAAATGGCATAGAGCCAGGAAATCTTTCTTGACCACTATACCTTAGCACCATAGAGTGGGGGTGATCATATAATTTATCATACAAACTGGGACACTTCTGAGAGCTCAAGGGAATGTTATTAATAAGTGCATAATGACCAAGAAACAACCTGGATTCTCCTAGACAAACTGGAACGTTATTATGGTCACTCTGCTTCAGCTGTCTGGGCCAGAAAAATCCCAGCAACAGTCCTCCCTCCTTACCCATTTTATTGCATCTGCCCAATCCTAGGCTCCATTCCAGGCATATGTAAAACCCATTCTCTTTGAATCCTCCCTTTTTCCAAGGGTAGCATCCTTACTGGGTCTTCTCCATCCTTTCTCTCCAGCAAGATATTGGCACTAGGACAGTCAACATAATCTCAGATACCAGCCCAGACTAGGCTCCCTGAGACCAAAATATCTAGGACATGGAACTATAATAGAACCTTTCTACTAGGAGTGAAGGAAAAAGTCCATTACGTGATGATAATGATGTATGATGAAATCCTGGTAATATTAATGACTGATTAAAAGTACATGGTATTGGACTGAGAATGTGGCTCAGTGATAGAGTGCTTGCATACCATGCATAAGGCTGTTGGCTTAATCCCCAGCATCATCAAAAACAGGGAAAAAAAAAGAAAAATTAATGGTACATTGGATGCAAGTATGAAAAAATTCAGCAAAATATAGATACTAATAGTTTTTGTTTTATTAGTAATCTTTAATAATGATACCTTATATACCCCAAACAATAGTATTTTATTGGCACATATAGTACTCTGCCTATAGTAAGTGCCAAAAAATATTCATTAAAATGAATAAAATTAATTTTTGAACTATTTATCACATATAGAAAAATATTATTACTTGGAACAATAGTCTTAATAGCTCATTTAGCAATAAGTACATTGAGCCAGATGCTAAATTCAGTGCTTCATATATATGTTCTCTATTAATGGTTATACATCCTACATCCCAAGAAATACTCCATGTGTTACTAAATATCTTTATTTCATTATAATACAAAGCCCTATTAAGAAGTGTTAACATTGCATAGTCAGGTACATATGTAACTTTTTAATTTTGCTTCCAGTCCAGTGTTTTTCACTACACACTGATCTCTTTCATATATGTCAGAGATAACCTATTGTCCCCTTATTTTTTTCTGATGCTTTCAAGCTTTTATAGCCTCATCCAAATTATACTTATAATGGTTTTATGCATTCCAGAGTTTTTTTAAAAAAAAATCGGTGTTATCTTTTTTCACATATGTGCTTAGAGTCTTGAAAATCCCATAACTGGCAAAGAGGATAAGCTGTTATTAGTAATGGCAGACAAGAACCAATATTGAATTCTGTTCTCTGCAGAGGTTATTAAATAAGTGATGGTGACACAAGTACAAGAGACAAATTCATTTTTTCAAGTCATAGGAGTGTCATTTAGTTCCGTAGAAGTATCTTAATACTAAATTAGATAGCTGAGAAGTGACTTAGGTACTAGAAAGGATATTGGAACATAAAAATATAATCCTACCATAATAGCAAAAAATATTTGTAAATTTAAAATAAAGCAAAAACTTTTGACTACAACATATTTAAAATATATTTTTTAAAAAATTGTAGATGGACAGAATACCTTTATTTTAAATACTTATTTTTATGTGGTGCTAAGGATTAAACCCAGTGCTTCACATGTGCTGGGTAAGCGCTCAGCCACTGAGATATAGCTCACCCCCAGAATAAAAATAAAAGTTTTGTTGCTATATTACCGACTCAAATTTTTAAATTACCTGATAAATTCTGAAACAATGGAATGAAGAGGAGCTAATGGGCAGGGACTGCCATCTTGTGGGGTTTTATCTAATTACAGGGAAAATATTTAAATGTTGGAAAACTGCTGGGGGTTCATTTATCTCCATTCATGTAGTATACATCAAGATATTCCCCAGGGGTGGAAATAGCACAAACACAACCAGCTCCATCATTGTATGGCTTTACAAAGTTCAAATGTGCACACGTGTCCACATACACATCCACCTACCCTAAGGTGTACAGAACAACTTGAATCATTAAAAAGAGAGAGGGAGAGAAACAACATATTGTGACTGAGGGAAAAAACATCTTGCTAGGATCCTGGAAGAATCTAGACCCTAATTTTAAACCAGCAAAATGTTTTTATACTTCTCTTCAGAAAATATGCCGATCTGCATTTTAAAAGCGTGAGTACACTAACCCAAACTTATAAATATTAGACTTCTTTAACTTATTCCTCCAGAGACAAAATCTACCTCTTATGGAAGGTCTTACTTAATATTTTTCCATTTATTTATTTGTTGGCCCCAAAATTAAATCAAGAATGATGCTATTTAGCAAATAGTGAACATATAATGTTCATAACTAATCCAAAGCCCCCTTTATATCTGCAGGGGATATGTTCTAAGATTCCCAACAGATACCTGTACCCAGAGAGAATACTAAATCCTATGTATACTATATTTTCTCCTATACATACACATACAAATTTAATGATTTTTATATCTTAATAAATCACTTGTCACCCACTGTTGCAATAGCTTTTACAGTCTGAGGTGCAACAGTAAAACTAGCACAAATTTCTTTTTCCTCTTTCATAAATTAATGGGTAGAAGATTCATTTTTTGTCAACAAAGCTGCCATTCTAATTATCGAATACAGAAGATCATTAACACAAAAAACATGTATTTTTATTTTGGGGGCTAAAAGGGATTATATTGTTTCAAGTTTCTTTCATTTTATAGGAAATGTTACAATGCATTTCTTAATAAACTGAAAGGTTAAGGATGCAGCCACTTTGAAAAACTACAGAAAGGTAGGTTTAAGGTTCAAAGCTAAGAGATGAATTAAAATTAAACACTTTCTTTTACTTAACAATGTTCACAGAGTTAAAAACATTCCGTCAGTTAAAAATAAATAATTTTAAACCAAAGGTAATGGTACTGATTTAAAAGGAATGTGCAAGTAAAGAACAATGAAATTACAGCATTTGCCAACAAATGGATGGAAATGGAGAACATCATGTTAAGTTAAATAACAGAAAAATCAAGCATCCAATGCTTTCTCTCATATTAAGCTAGAGCAAAATAAGGGAAAGGAGTGGGGAGTCAAATATCATAAAGCTGTAGGGACAGAGCCATAGGGATGATCAGTGGAGTAGAGGAAGGCACTCCAGAGGGAGGTAGAAGAAACTGGAAAGGGGAGAAAATGCAGAATGAATTTAATAAAACCATATTATACGCATAAATATATCACAGAAATTTCACCTTTATGTAGATGTGGAAAGCACCAATCAGAAATAAATAAAAGAAGGAATGGAAGATCAGTAGAGGAAGGAGAATAGGGAGAACAAGGAGGCAAGGAAAAATAGGGAGACAGGAGACTCGTTCTACAATAACAGCCTCAGCATACAAGTTTTTTTTTCTTTTTCTTTTTCTTTTTTCTCGAAAGTTGAGCACTTTCACTTTATTAAAGGAAGCACTTTATAGCTTCTCTTTGGTATATCTGAATTGTCAGCATCACTACACTTGAACTCTGTGACCATTGTTAAGTAAAATAAAGGTGAACATAAGCACTATAATACCATGAAACAACTCTGATACCTCAAATAGCTAAGTAATTAACAGGCACATAGCATATCCAGTATGGATATGCTAGACCAAGGAATGATTCATATCCCATGCTGGATACAGCTGGATGGAACAAGATTTTATCATGCTACTCAGAACAGCATGCACTTTAAAACTTATAAAGAAAGAGTTTTGGGAAATTTTCATCTAGTATTTTTGTACCTTGCTTGACCACCTGTAACTGAAACCATAGAAAGTCAAAGTGTAGACAAAGGGGGACACTTCAGTAACATGCAGAGTAGACAGCAGTCAGTGCATACAAATGAATTATACAACATTAGAATATCAAGAATCAAAGAAAGCAAAATTAAGGCAATGATGAATTTCATTTTTGTCCATCTAATTAGAAAGGAGTAAAATAAAATAATAATGCCCAGTAATATAACTAATTTTTGCCAAGCAAATAATAAGAGGGATACTATTTCTTGTAAGGAAATAAAGTCATACAATCTTCCTAGGAGGAAACAGTAATGTAATACATTTGTATGTGTGTGTGTGTGTGTGTGAGTGAGAGAGAGAGAGAGAGAGAGAGAGAGAGAGAGAGAGAGAGAGAGAGAAACCTTAGAAACACTCATATTTATTAACTTCCTATTAGGATGTTTTTCTAAGGAAATAATCAGAATGATACACATGAAGTGTATCATTGATTGCACACCAACATGAGCCTGGGACATTATTTGTATGTCTAACAATAAAACGAGAGTTAAATAACTCATAGTATATGTCCATAATGTCAGAATCTATCATCATAAAATTTGCTTTGCTTGGGTAGCCTATATCTAGAAGAACACTGATAAACTACAGACCTTAGAAGGAGAAAAATTTGAAAACATCTAATGAAGGCCTTATGTAATAGAAATCTGAAAACATCTAATAAAGGCCACATGAAGAAAGATCCAGATTTCTTAGCTGGAAAAGGTAATATAAAAAGAGAGTCTTTCAATAATTGGAAAGATTATCACATACGAATGGTCCCAAACTTTTTAACAGATCATATTGTGTGGATTACATACATTTACAACTTCACAAAATAATGAACATCTTAATGCACAAAAATGTCAAAAAATAAGATTACCTAAATTGATTTAGTCTCCTGAAATGCTTGCACTCCACTTTGAGAAAACCCAAAAAAAGCTGAAGTATTTTGTTTGATTTTATAGACAGCAAAGCTGGGACCAACAGTAAAAAGGAAAAGGAAAATGATGTTTTGGACTCTGTTTAAGGAAAAATCTACCAAATAAAGCTGTTTGACAAAGATGAAATGGATCCCTTATGAATGAGTGCAGTCCTACTAGATGAAGCTATGAAAAGATAAGTATAACAGAAGAGGCTTGGTTCTTCACCAGGTGAGAGGTCTATGAGCCCTTCTACCCCTGAGGTTCATTTAGATACCATTCCTGCCCTCCATATTACAAGGCTTTTAATAATAGAAATATATAGTATTTGTGAACACTGGTGGATTTCTTAATAGTATAAATGCCATACATCCAATATAATTAAATATAAATTCACAAATGCCTTTAAAAAGGATGGAAACATAAAGATCACTTTTATGCAGTACATAACAGTTTTATAAGTGTGTACCTCACTTTAACATAAACTAATATGCAAAACTCCAAACTTAATAAATTAGGGACAGAGGACTCTTCCCAATACTTTGACAATGAATATAAAAGTACACTGATATTTCATCTCCAGTCAGAAAAAAAGTATTTAAAATATACATAGCTATTTCTAGGTTTATAAGTGATTTTTATGTCATCCTTTACACTTTTCTATATTTACAATGTGTTCTATAAAAACATTACTTATAGAATCATAAAAGTACTGTAACACTTTTAAAAAATAAATTAAAAGGTCAAAGAAAGGTAATTAGGAACTTTCAAAATGAAATTTTTCTGAGTATTATCATTATTACTTTATGTAAGTTTAATTAGAGTTCTACCAGTAATAATGCTATTAATGACAATAGCTTCATACTTAATAGCTTGGAATTATTAGATTCTTTATATAGGTTGTTTCACTTTATCAAAAATAAATAAAAAGACCACGAGGCATTTTATTAAAAAGAAGAGAGAACTTACACATAAAGTAGTATACTGACTTTATTTCTTTAGGATAAATACTGCTATGTGGTATAGCTGGGTCATGTGGTGATTCCATTCCTAATCTTTTGAGGAAACTCCATACTGATTTCCAGAGTGGTTGTACTAATTTACAATGCCACCAACAGTGTAAGAGTGTTTCTTTTTCTCCACATCTCTACAGCATTTATTATTGTTTGCATTCTTGATGGCTGTCATTCTGACTGGAGGTGAAATATCAGTGTACTTCTGATTTGCATTTCCATAATTGTTAACAATGTTGAACATTTTTTCATATATTTGTTGACCATTTATATTTCCTCTTTTGAGAAATTTCTTTTTAGTTCATTTTCCCATTTATTAACTGGATTATTTGGGTTTTTGGTGTTCAGTTTTTTAAAATTCTTTATATATTCTGGATATTAATCCTCTGTCAGAAGAGTAGGTAGCAAAGATTTTCTCCTATTCTATAGGTTCTTCTCCTCACATTCTTAATTGTTTTCTTTGTTGTGTAGAAGCTTTTAAATTTAGTGACATCTCATTTATTAACTTTTGTATTACTTTCTGAGCCTTTAGATCTTACCAAGAAATTCTTTGCCTGTGCCTATAGGTTGAAGTGTTGACCCTATTTTTTTTTTCTAGGAGTTGAATGTTTATGGTCTAATTCCTAGGTCTTTGATCCATTTTGAGTTGACTTTTGTGCAAGATGAGAGATAAGGATCTAGTTTCATTCTTCTACATATGGATAACCAGTTTTCCAGCACCATTTGTTTAAAAAGCTGTCTTTTCTCCAATGTATGTTTTTTGCACTTTTGTTAGGATCAACTGACTCTATCTGTGTGGGTTTGTCTCTGTGTCTACTAGTGTGTGCCATTGGTTTATGTGTCTTATTTTATGCCAGTATCAAGCAATTTTTGTTACTAATACCTCTGTAATATCATTTGAAGTCAGGTATTGTGGTGCTTCCAGCATTGCTTTTGTGGAGTAGAATTGCTTTGGCTATTATTCTTCCAAATGAATTTTAGGACTGTTTTTCTTGTTCTGCAAAAATGTCATTGGTATTTTAAAGGGAACTGCATTTAATATGTACATCATTTTTGGTAGTTTAGCCATTTTAACAATATCAATTCTGCCTATCCATGAACATGGGTGGTCTTTCATCTTTAATCTTCTTCAATTTCTTCCTTCAATGTTCTATAGTTTTCATTGTACAGGTTGTTTATCTCCTTGCTTAGATTTATTCCTAGGCTGTTTGTTGTTGTTTTATGTTATTGTGAATGAGACTATTTTTCCTGATTTCATTCTTAGCAGAATCATTACTGGTGTATTAGAAAGCTATGATTTTTGTATGTTGATTTTTTTGTAATTTGCTTATTCACTGAATTTATTTATTAATTCTAGAAGTCTTCTGATGGAGATTTTTAGATCATCTAAGTATGGGATCATATCATCTGCAAATAGTGATAATCTGACTTCTTCTTTCCTACTTTTATCCCTTTTATTTCTTTCCCTTACCCAATTGTTCTGGCTCAAATTTCTAGTACTGTATACAATAGGAATGGTAAAAGTGGTCATTCTTGTCTTGTTCCAGATTGTAAAGGAAATACTTTCAGTTTTTCCCTATTCACTATGATATTGGTTTTAGATTTGTCATATATACCCTTAATGACATTGAAGAAAGTTCCTTCCATCAGTAGTTTTTTCAGTATTTTTATCACAAATACATGCTGAATTTTGCCAAAGGCTTTCACTACATTTATTGGTATGACTAAATGATTTTTGTCCTTAATTTTATTTATGAAGTGAATAAATTTATTGATTTGCAACTGTTAAACCATCCTTGTATATCTGGGACTAAAACCAACTTTGTCATGATATATAATCTTATTAATACTTGCTAATATTTTATTAAGGATTTTTGCATCTACTTTCATTAGAGATATTAGTCAGTAGTTTTCTTTCATTGATGTGTCCTTATCTGGTTTTAGTACAAGGGTAATACTAGCTTCAGAGGATAAATCTGCAAGTGTTCCATCCCTTTCTGCTTCATGGAATAATTTGAGAAGCACTTGCATTTGTTCTTCTTTAAATGTCTGTGGAATTCAGCTAAAAATCTATCTTGTTCTGGGCTTTTCTTTATTGAAAGGCTTTTTATTACTGCTTCTATTTCACTGCTAGATATTGCTCTGTTTAGGTTTTCTGTCCTCTTGATTCCATTTTGGCAGGTTGTATGTGTCCAGAAATATATCCATTTATTCTAGATTTTCCAATTTATTAGAGTATAACTGTTCAAAATGGTCCCCAATGATCCTCTGGATTTCTATGGTATCTGTGGTGATTTTTGCTTTTCCATCATTCATTTTATTAATTTCAGTCTTCTTTTTCTTTTTTGCTCTGATCTTAATTATTTACCGTATTTTAGAGTTTGTGCTAAGAAATCAGAAGTAATGCTGATTGGCTTTCCTCTAAATGTGAATTGACACTTTTTTTCTTGGGGCTTTTAAAATTTTACCCTCATTCTATATGTTAGGCATTTTAATCATGATTTGTGTTGTGGAAAAATTATTTTTTTATCTCATCAGTCTGAGATTCTGAATGTCATCCATATCTAGGTGTACCTCTCATTTGAGGGTTTACAAATTTTTCCATTAGTATTTCTGAAGAGTTTTCCATGCCATTAGCCAGCATCTCACAACCCTCTTCAATTCTAATGATTCTTAAATTTGTCTCTTAATGTTGTCACAAAGTTCTTATATATTCTGGTTATGTTTCCCTATTTTCTTTTCTTTATTACTGTCTAAGTGTTCAAGGCCAGTCACTTTTCTTATAGCTCTGAGATTCTGTCTTCAGCATGGTCTATTCTATTTTAAAAACTTTCAACTACATTCTATTTGATTTATTGTGCCTTTCATTACCAAGATTTAGTTTTTTAAGTTGTAATTGGACACAATACCTTTATTTTATTTATTTGTTTTTTACATGGTGCCAAGGATCAAACCCAGGGCCTCACAAGTGCAGCACAAGCACTCTATTATTGAGTCACAACCTCAGCCCTTGTTTGGTTCTTTTTTAATATTCCAATCTCCTTATTGAATTTCTCACCCATATCCTGAACTGATTTTCTTAATTCATTCAGGTATTTTTCTGTGTTCTCCTGGACTTCATTGATCATTTTTATAACAAGTCTTTTTAATTCTTTATCTGATATTTCATCCACTTTAATATATTTGGAATTAGTTACTGCTGAATTATGGACTTCAGGAGGCATCATGTTACCTGGTTTATTCATATTTTTTGTATCCCTATATTGGGTTTTATGCATCTGTTGGGATAAATTTCTCTTCCACTCTTATGTGTGGGCCTTGTTAAAGCACAGCCTTCTCTCACCAAGTGAGATTGAAACTCTCCTAGGCATGGTATCCACAGCTTTTGTGTTACTTCTGCTAATTCCATGAATGATATCTGAAGGCCTCCATAGCCATTCTTTAGGGCATGGTCAATAGTTTGGGGGGTTTGTCTCTATTCTTTGTATTAAAGTTTCACAGAAGTTTAAGTATGGTTAATTTGAGAAGAAAGGTACACTGTCCCTTGGCTGAGTTTAGACCAGCAACAGAATCTCTACCCTGTGAACTTATAGTATCCCTTGTAGATTCCAAGCACCTCACAGACAATGGAGAAATAAACAACAGCAACAACCAAAACAAACAATGTACAGCAATAAAATAAATACCCAGTGCCTGCTATGATATCCAGAACAGTACACAAAAACAGCAATGGAGGGGCTGGGGATGTGGCTCAAGTGGTAACGCGCTCACCTGGCATGCGTGCGGCCCGGGTTCAATCCCCAGCACCACATACAAACAAAGATGTGTGTCCACCAAAAACTAAAAATATTTTTTAAAAATTCTCTCTCTCTCTCTCTCTCTCTCTCTCTCTCTCTCTCTCTCTTAAAAAAAACAGGAATGGCTGAATCAGCAATTGCCAACTAATAAATAGCCATGAACAAGGTCTAAAATTAAAGTAAACAGTGTCAGTGGTGCCAACATCAGCAATGATGGATTCAGGAATTATATAAACGAAATAGTTCTAAAAGATGTTAGAACTATTGGGAGAAAAGAAAATGTGTAGAAAGGTAAATGAAACTTTAGAATGTTCAAATGTGAACAGAGAGAATGCAGAAGAGATGCACCAAGTAATGGTTATAAAGAAGGAAGAGGAAAATAGGAAAAATACAGTAAACAGAGAAAGAGGAAAGAAGAGAATCTGGCTGTTAGTGGGAAAAGAAACAAACAGAAATGAGACAAAATTAAAAATAACCCTCAAAAGATAAGAAAAAACAACTATGATTAAAAAATGCTAAAAATGAGAAAAGAGAAATAAGTATGTATGTATATCTGTGTGTGTACAAATCAGCACAGCAATAACACCAATAAAAAATTAAACTAAAAAGAGGAAAAAATATTCTTGATGAAAAATGAAAGAATCTTCGCCACTGAGGTGCTCAAAACTATCAACAAGGATAGATGGTCACTGCCTATGTCTGACTGTCCTTCTTTCCATTTTCTTCTTGGGCTATGTACCCAGAGAAAGAGACAGAGCACCATGTGCATGTGCATGCAAGAGCTGGGGGTTGTTAACACATTCCTCTTTTTGTGTTTCTCACCAAACTGCTAGCTGGAGTGGCCTCAAATTGAAGTTGGTTGGAACAGCTTTCAGCTTCACTTGTTACCATACTGAGGTAGGACAAAATGGGGATTACTGTCAATTGGAGTTCTGTCCAAACAGTCCAGATCAATGCATCCCAGGATGCTGCAGGTTCTAAAAGGGGAGTTCCAGCAGCTAGGACTTAGATCTAAGCCTTAGGGACTTTTGTTGGGTGGTATCTGCTTTGGAGAGATTAAATCAATACACCCCTAGGGCCTGGAAGATGCCAATTTCTGATGGGAGTCAGGATCTCAGGAACCTGCCAAGAATTGTACTCATGGGACATAGGAACCAATTCTTCACAGGTCTCACACACTCCAATGACCACAAATACAGCCTTCCCAGGCTTAGTCCCTGAATGTATTCATGCACACCTGCTCAGTTTCCCACCATCTTCAGCTATGCCTCCAGACAAAGGGAAAGAAAGTTGCACTTCCCTCCTTATTTCTGACTTGAAACTCTTGGGTATAATCTTCTTTTGTTCCAGTTTCACTCATTCTAGTAAGTACACTCTAGGCCACACAGTAGATGTTTCCTGGGATAGTATGGCAGTATTTCCTATGATCTTCCAGGCTTCCAAAGCAGCAGGCTATGGCATGGCCCCCTCAAGATTGCTCCCAGCCTCAGCTCTCCCCTTGCCAATTGCAAAACTCAGAGCACTTTTCAAATACCAATTCAGTGAACAGCCTTCAGATTAGCTAAATTCATACTGTTTTTCTAATCTACAGGTTCTTCCATGCCAAATTTGTCAATTGTGTTTTTCTCTCTCTGTGTTATCCTTCACCTCTGTGGTCAAGCAATGCCACTGCTGCTACCGCAGTCACTGCCATAACCAATGTACTTTTTCTTGTTCTTTGTTCAATTCACCCAAATTTCTGAGTTCTCTAAGAGACTCTGACTCTGATATTGAATTTCAGTGAATTTCCTCTTTCACCCACCTTGTTGAGAAGTGGTACTCCTGCTGCTTGAATCCTGAGCCACAGAACTAGAAATGCAGCATACCTCTAATTTGCTGTCTTAACTCCTCCCATAAGAGTTCTTTAAATGCTTCAGAATGTAGGTTCTAGAGTGTGACAGATGTCAAGTCCCAACTCTGATATACACTAATTGTTTGACAGTGTACAAGTTACTTACAAAGAAGTCTCTGACCTCTATTACTCCATTAGTAAAAATTAGTATTAAAAAAGCCACTTCATGAATTTGTTCAGGAGATTAGATGTTAAAGTATGTAAAAGTAGTTGTCACAGAATAGGTGTTTAATAAATGAAAGATTTAAGTCATCCCTTTACCAGTTTCCTCACTCATAAAATGGCAATGATAATAGCAACAATAATTTACATCTATCCACTGGATTGTTTTAAGAAATAAGGCAGCCAGGAAGCTGGGGTTGTAGCTCAGTGGTGGGAGTGCTTGCCTCACATGTGTAAGGCACTGGGTTCAATACTCAGCATCACATAAATAAGCAAAATAAAGATATTGTGTCCAACTATAACTAAAAATATATAAAATAAAAAATAAGGCAGCCAGGAGCATTGGGAATCCAAGTGACTGAGAAGGCTGAGGCAGGAGGATTGCAAGTTTGAGTCTAGCCTTGGTAATTTAGTGAGGTCCTAAGCAACTTAGCAAGACCCTGTCTCAAAATAAAAACTAAAAAAGGCTGGGATATTGCTATGTTAAGTACCCCAGTACCAAAAATAAGTAAATAGAAATAAGGCAAATACAATGCTCAGTGCAATGCCTGGCACATAGATGTCACCCTCCCCTGCCAAAAAAAAAATGAAACTGCCCCTCTATCTTGGTATTTTTAATATGAATTAATTTATACAACTTTGCTCTGCTATTTATCATAAATACAGCTATTACATAAAGCAAGGCATATCTTAAAGTATACTTTGTAGAATTCAATCACCTTCAGTCAAGAACTTGTTGTGACCATAAAGTAACCAGTGCTTCTCAAACTTCAGTAGTCACACAAATCACTGGGGATTTTATTAAAATGCAGGATCTAATCCCAGATGTTGCTAATACTGCTGGTCTACTCACTACACTTAAAATAGTAAGAACATTAATTATAAAGAACTTAACTAGTTGGATGTAGCTAAGCACCAGAGCACCTATTTAGCATGTGCAAAGCCCTGGATTCAGTTCCCAGCAAAACAAACAAAGTTAACCACTTAACCATTCAGAAAAAAGGAAAGTAGACCACAGTATTGAGCTAGTGTAATAAATGTAGATGGTTCTTAAAAGTTTAACCTGGAACCACTTTCCACTAGGAACAATTTCCACTTATATTTTATGGCCTCTTCTAGCCAAAAAAGAGGCTGGAAAGTACATCTTTTGCAGTCTCAAATAAAATTGGAGTTCCACATATAAGAAGGAAAATAGGATAAACATTGGGTAGGCAATTGGCCTTCACAGCTATAGAAGTCACCAAATCTGAGTTTAAATTCTAGTTCCACTTCACTAATAATGTGATCTTAGGCAAATTACTTAGGATCTCTGAACTTCTATCACTCCATCAGTAAAATTAGTGTTAAAATAGCAACTTCTTAAAGTTTTTAAGGAAATTAAATGAGTTAAAGTATGAAAAAAAGTTGTCACATAATAGATGTCCAATAAATAAAAGATTCAGCTCATTCCTTTTCTGAAAGTACAAAGAGGCATTCTGCAATATGGAATAAGAGTAATAGTGAAACTCTAGATAGAGCAGAGGGGTTGAAGGGGAAGGGAGGGGGCATGGGGTTATTGATGATGGAATGTGATGGACATTATTATCCAAAGTACGTGTATGAAGACATGAATTAGTGTGAATATACTTTGTATACAACCAGAGATATGAAAAATTGTGCTCTATATGTGTAATAAGAATTGTAATGCATTTTCCTGTCATATATAATTTTTTTAAAAAGAGTAATAGTGAAATTCTTATAAGAGTAAATACCTGCTTAGATTCTAGAGTTCAAGCTACCAAAGATAACTGATTGAGTCATCAAAATAGCAATTTACAAAACTATATTACTCTCCTAGTTACTAAGCTCATATGAATTTCCTGATCTCCATTTATTATCAGGAAAAAAAGAAATATTATTTCAGAACAATAGACCTATAATTGTTCTTTTTGACAGATGACAGAACCAATTAGGAAAGAAGAAGAAAACAGCTTCTTTTCTTGAAAAAGTTACATTGTTCTTTGGAAAGTGATAGCACATAAATAAGCTATACTCAGAAAAATTCTATAAGAAAATTATATACAGGAAAGCAATATGATGCTGTATTCTTGGATCAAGAATAGCCATTCTGATAAAGAACATGTTGCACAGGAAAAAGGAAGCTGAAAAAAGTTTACAGTTCTAAGAATCAAGGCTTTAATTCTTTACTTAAAGGATTACACTTAGCTAAGAGATTCTAATTTATAAATAAAATTTAGATTCCAATTTCTAACACTGTAAGTAAAAGACTAGCATTCCTTTGTCAAATATTGTGCTTCATCAGAATACTCAAGAAACCAATTTGGGGGCTGGGGTTGTAGCTCAGTGGTAGAGTGCTTGCCTAGCATGTGTGACGCATTGGGTTCAATCCTCAGCACCACATTAAAAAATAATAGTAAAGAGCTGGGATTGTGGCTCAGCAGTAGAGCGCTCACCTAGCATGAGGAAGGCCATAGGTTTGATCCTCAGCTCCACATAAAAATAAATAAATTAAATAAAGGTATTGTGTCCAACTACAATTAAAAAAATAAATATTTTTTAAAATAGTAAAAAAGTAAAATAAAGATACAGTATCCATCTATAACTAAAAATAAAAAATTTAAAAAACATAAAAAAAGAAAGAAACCAATTTTTGAGTGGTAGGTTTTGGCAAGTTTTAAATTTAATGCATAAGTACATATGAATACCCAATGTACATAAGACAGAAGCATTTAATAACTTTCAGCTTTGTCCCATATGGTGCTACCCAGGGCTCTTTTTCATTAGGGGAAATCAAACTATGACAAACAAAACCCATGGGAAACAAAAATTGTGTTCCTCTCCCACCCCCAGACACTGGCAAGTCACCAGAGGAGGCAGACTAAATAAATTCTATATTTGCATATTTCTGTCAGGGACTACACAGAGTAAATAAAACAGACGTGACTTTCTCGAAAAATCCCACACTCTGTATATGAAAATTCACGCTGGCACATATTTTGAAGTTGATGTCAGAGGAGGTCCAGAGGCCCTCTCAGCATATTCTTTAAAAACTACTTCTAGCAATGTAAAGGCTAGAAGTGGGGCTGTGTACAGAGCCTGTAACTACAAATCCAGGAGAACTGAGTTCTTGACTGAATTTGACATTAACTGTGGTATGACTTTGGCCAAGTCTCTTCAGATTTCTGGAGTAGACCTTCTTCAAAGTCTTTTCCAACTCCAAAATGGTTAATTTGTGACTAGCCCAGATTTATCACAAGAATAGGTATAGGCCTCATTAGGCAAACACTGAGGAAAAGAAGAGTGAAATGTCTGTTAAAGGGACAATGAATGAATCAGATCATCTAAAGAAGGACTTGGTATGGGAGGAAAAGTTGAAAGGGAGAGTCTATCCAGAAAATGAAGGGATAGGAACACTAACACATCTTTTTTTTTTAAGAGAGAGAAAGAGAGAGAGAACTTTTTAATATTTATTTTTTAGTTTTCGGTGGACACAATATCTTTATTTTGTTTTTGCTGAGGATGGAACCCAGCGCCCCATGCATGCCAGGCAAGTGCGCTACCGCTTGAGCCACATCCCAACCCCACTAACGCGTCTTTTAAAACACACCTGTACTTATCTAACATCAGAAGTACAATAAAGCCTCAAACGTCCTCAGCTATATAGAAAAGGATCAAAATGGACATTGGATATTAATATGATTTCCCAAATCTCCATTTGCCAAATAATTACTTCAGCTTCTCTTTCACACCATTCACTGGAGCAATTAAATGAACACTAATTTTCTACTTCCCTTCTCCAGACTCTGGGGGACAGTGAAACAACCACAATAAAAGCACCTTTAGCCAAATTCAGAACCATTCACTATCATGATTGCCTACCTGTATAATGTAACATAGCCTCTCACTTTCAGCCACCCAATGTTGTAGTTCCCCCATTAAGTATGTCTTTGTCTCACAAGCAAAAATTCTAGCTCTGAATTCAAATCCAGACTCCTACATTTAATAGCTCTGTGACTTTGAACTAGACACTTAAATTCCCGGAGCTCCAGATTCTTTATTAAGTGGAATGTCATTCATTCACCCAACAAATATTAACCGAGAGCATATATGTGAGAGCATATATAAGTCCTTTATACTGATGGCACAATAGCAAATAATGAAAACTACAAAGTCCCTGCCCTCAAGAAAGTTGTACTATAATGAAGTGACCAGCAAGAAAAAAATGAACAAATAAACCAATGATATAAGGGAAACAAAACAAAGAACAAGTGACATAGAGTGAAGGAGAGAGAGCAACTTTATTTATTTTTTATTTTTTTATTTTTTCTAATTTTTATTGTTGGTTGTTCAAAACATTACATAGGTTTTTTTTGTTTTGTTTTTTGAGTAAGAGAGAGAGAGAGAGAGAGAATGAATTTTAATATTTATTTTTTAGTTTTTGGCGGACACAACATCTTTGAATGTGGGGCTGAGGATCGAACCCGGGCCGCACGCACCCCAGGCGAGCGTGCTACCACTTGAGCCACATCTCCAGCCCCATTACATAGTTTTTGATATATCATATTTCACATTTTTATTCAAGTGGGTTATGAACTCCCATTTTTACCCTGTATACAGATTGCAGAATCACATCGGTTACACATCCACTGATTTACATATTGTCATACTAGTGTCTGTTGTATTCTGCTGCATTTCCTATCCTCTACTGTCCCCCCTCCCCTCTCCTCCCCTCCTCACTCTCTACCCCATCTACTGTAATTCATTTCTCCTCCTTGTTTTTATTTTTTTTTCCCTTTCCCCTCACTTCCTCTTATATGTAATTTTGTACAGACCAATATCTCTAATGAATCTAGATGCAAAAATCCTCAATAAAATTCTGGTGAATCGGATACCAAAACATATCAAAGAATTGTGCCCCATGATCAAGTAGGATTCATCCCTGGGATGCAAGGCTGGTTCAATATATGGAAATCAATAAATGTTATTCACCACATCAATAGACTTAAAGATAAGAACCACGTGATCATCTCGATAGATGCAGAAAAAGCATTCGACAAAGTACAGCATCCCTTTATGTTCAAAACTCTAGAAAAACTAGGGATAACAGGAACATACCTCAATATTGTAAAAGCTATCTATGCTAAGCCTCAGGCTAGCATCATTCTGAACGAAGAAAAATTGAAGGCATTCCCTCTAAAATCTGGAACAAGACAGGGATGCCCTCTCTCACCACTTCTGTTCAACATAGTTCTCGAAACACTGGCCAGAGCAATTAGACAGACGAAAGAAATTAAAGGCATAAAAATAGGAAAAGAAGAACTTAAATTATCACTATTTGCAGATGATATGATACTATATCTAACAGACCCAAAAGGGTCTACAAAGAGACTACTAGAGCTAGTAAATGAATTCAGCAAGGTGGAAGGATATAAAATCAACATGCATAAATCAAAGCATTCCTGTATATCAATGACAAATCTTCTGAAATGGAAATGAGGACAACCACCCCATTCACAATATCCTCAAAAAAAATAAAATACTTGGGAATCAACCTAACAAAAGAGGTGAAAGATTTATATAATGAAAACTACAGAACCCTAAAGAGAGAAATAGAAGAAGATCTTAGAAGATGGAAAATATACCCTGTTCATGGATAGGCAGAACTAACATCATCAAAATGGCGATATTACCAAAAGTTCTCTATAGGTTTAATGCAATGCCAATCAAAATCCCAACAGCATTTCTTATAGAAATAGATCAAGCAATCATGAAATTCATATGGAAAAATAAAAGACCCAGAATAGCAAAAGCAACTCTAAGCAGGAAGTGTGAATCAGGCGGTATAGCAATACCAGACTTCAAACTATACTACAGAGCAATAGTAACAAAAACAGCATGGTACTGGTACCAAAACAGGCGGGTGGACCAATGGTACAGAATAGAGGACACAGAAACCAATCCACAAAACTACAATTATCTGATATTTGATAAAGGGGCTAAAAGCATGAAATGGAGGAAGAATAGCATCTTCAACAAATGGTGCTGGGAAAACTGGAAATCCATATGCAACAAAATGAAACTGAATCCCTTTCTCTCACCATGCACTAAAGTTAACTCAAAATGGATCAATGAGCTTGATGTCAAATCAGAGACATGGCATCTGATAGAAGAAAAAGTTGGCTACGATCTACATACTGTGGGGTCGGGCTCCAAATTCCTTAATAGGACACCCATAGCACAAGAGTTAATAACTAGAATCAACAAATGGGACTTACTCAAACTAAAAAGTTTTTTCTCAGCAAAAGAAACAATAAGAGGTAAATAGGGAGCCTACATCCTGGGAACAAATTTTTACTCTTCACACTTCAGATAGAGCCCTAATATCCAGAGTATACAAAGAACTCAAAAAATTAAACAATATGAAAACATATAACCCAATCAACAAATGGGCCAAGGACCTGAACAGACACTTCTCAGAGGAAGACATACAATCATCAACAAGTACATGAAAAAATGCTCACCATCTCTAGCAGTCAGAGAAATGCAAATCAAAACCACCCTAAGATACCATCTCACTCCAGTAAGATTGGCAGCCATTAAGAAGTCAAACAACAACAAGTGCTGGCTAGGATGTGGGGAAAAGGGTACTCTTGTACATTGCTGGTGGGACTGCAAATTGGTGGGGCCAATTTGGAAAGCAGTATGGAGATTTCTTGGAAAGCTGGAAATGGAACCACCATTTGACCCAGCTATTGCCCTTCTCGGACTATTCCCTGAAGACCTTAAAAGAGCGTACTACATGGATACTGTCACATCGATGTTCATAGCAGCACAATTCACAATAGCTAGACTGTGGAACCAACCCAGATGCCCTTCAATAGATGAATGGATAATAAAATGTGGCATTTATACACAATGGAGTATTATGCAGCACTAAAAAAATAACAAAATCATGGAATTTTCAGGGAAATGGATGGCATTAGAGCAGATTATGCTAAGTGAAGCTAGCCAATCCCTAAAAAACAAATGCCAAATATCTTCTTTGATATAATGAGAGCAACTAAGAACAGAGCAGGAAGGAAGAGCAAGAGGAAAACATTAACATTAAACAGAGACATGAGGTGAGAGGAAAAAGGAGAGAAAAGGGAAATTGCATGGAAATGGAAGGAGACCCTCATTGTTATACAAAATTACATATAAGAGGTTGTGAGGGGAAAGGAAAAAAGAGAGAGAGAATTAAATTACAGCAGATGGGATAGAGAGTGAGAAGATGGGAGGGGAGGGGAGGGGGATAGTAGAGGATAAGAAATGTAGTAGAATACAAAGGTTACTAATATGGCATTATGTAAAAATGTGGATGTGTAACCGATGTGATTCTGCAATTTGTATATGGGGTAAAAATGGGAGTTCATAACCCACTTGAATCTAAAGTATGAAATATGATATGTCAAGAGCTTTGTAATATTTTGAACAACCAATAAAAAAAATTAAGATTCTCAGATCTGCTCTTTTCCCCCAATTATTTTTTAAAATATTTATTTATTTATTTTTAGTTGTAGTTGGACACAATACCTTTATTTGATTTATTTATTTGTTTGTTTGTTTTTATGTGATGCTGAGGATCGAACCAGGGCCTTGCACTGTACAAGGTGAATACGTTACCACTGAGCCACAACCCCAGCCCCTTTTTCCCCAATTCTAATGGATTACAGTGCTCACCCTCAAAACTCTAGTCTTCAAAAAAAACTACTTGAAAAAAAATTTCACAGTGCAAAGAAAAATATTGTCTCAGCCCTACAGTTGCAAGTAAAGAAGTTTCTATTCTAAAACAAAAAGCTATATAGTATACTATGTTTGGAGAACAATGTACTATATTGTGAAAAAGATGTACTTTAGAACCAAATTGCTTGGATTCAAATCCTGCCCTGCCACTTAATAAATATGTGTTTCAGGGCATATTACTTACCCTTTCTGTACCTCAGTTCATCATCTGTATAATGATGATGATAATATTAATACCTATCTCATGAACTTACAGAGAATTAAGAATTAATAAATACCAAGAAATAAAGCTGGGATTGGTGGTGCACATCTATAATTCCAGTGGCTCAGGAGGCTGAGGCAGGAGGACTGCAGGTTCAAAGCCAGCCCAGAAATTTAGCTAGGCTGTAAGCAACTTAATGAAACCCTGTCTCAAAATAAGAATTAAAAAGGACTGGGGATGTGGCTCAGTGGTAAAATACTCCTGGGTTCAGTCCCTGGTACGAAGAAGAAGGAGAAGGAGGAAGGAGGAAGGAGGAAGGAGGAAGGAAGAAGAAGAAAAAAGAAATCAGAATAATACCACATAATGTAAGTTTACCTATAATTTCATAATCACTATATTGAATAAAGTATTAGATTGAGAACATTCAAAACTATCCCACTTACTGTGCTACCTACTGTAAAGACATTTGAAAACACAGTATTTGTTTTCTATTATTATAAAAGTGTTATTTGTAAAAACACAAGAAATCAGTACTTATTGCTTTGTCCTATGAACCTATAACTCCTAAATTTTTCTATTTATGATTGATTGTTTCACTTAATAATTATTGCTCTTATAATAATTGAGTTGTTATCTATTCTTTGAAAAGTATCATACTGGGGAAGTTTCTTTGTTAAATAAGAAAAACCATCTTTGAAATTTTCCTTCCCTCTTTTGTTTATAATAAATCTTGATTCCATTGGATCCCTTATTAAAAGAGACTGTCTCTCTGAGACAAATATGTTCACTTTTACCACCTGAATTTTAGCCAGAGCAATTAAACAACAGAGAAACAAAAGGGATATAAATAGGAAAGAAAGAAGTCAAATTATTGAAGGAGTATGAGTAGAGGAAAGCAACCAGGGAAAAAGAGAAGGGAAGGGAAATGGGAAATACTGGGGAATGGTTTTAGCCAAACCATATTGTTATATTGTGTGCAAAAACAAATATGTAATAATGAATCCCATCATTATGTACAACTATAATGCACCTAAAATGTGGGAAAATTTTTAAAATTAATAACATTTAGTACCTTAAAAAAAGAAGTCAAATTATCCCTATTTGCAGATGATATATGATCCTATCCTTAGAAGACCCTAAAGACACACCAAAAGACGTTTGGATCTGATAAACAAATTCAGCAAAGTAATAAGATAAAAAATAATTATATAAAAACCAAAACTAATAATGAGCCTACTGAGAAAGAAATCAAGAAAACAATTCCATTCACAATAACTTCAAGTAAAATAACTAGGAATAAACCCAACTAAGGAAGTTAAAGACTTTTAGAGTGAAAATGACAGAACAGTCAAGAAATTGAAGAAGATACTAAAAGCTACAAAGACTTTCTATATTCACAAATTAACATAATATTTTAGCCATATTACCAAAACCAATCTACAGATTCAATGCAATTTCCATCAAAATAACAATGACATTCTTCATAAAACAAGGGAAAATCTAAAATTCATGGAAGCAGAAAAAGATCCTGTTAAGGTTTGGATATGAGGTGTCCCAAAAAAGCTCCTATGTCAATGCAAGAATTTTCAGAGGTGAAATGATTAGATTATGAGAGCTATGAGCTAATTGGTCCATCTTAATTTGAAAGGATTACTGTGTTGGGTGGTAACTATGGGCAGGTGGGACATAGCCAGAGGAAGCAGGTCATTAGGGGCATGCCCTTGGGGATTGTATGGTGTCCCCCTGGCTCCTCCATCTATCTGCTTCCCACCCACTATGAGATGGGCAACTTCTCCACCGCCAACTTCTCCACCATGGTGTTCTGCCTTACCTCAGGCCCATAAAACAGAACCACCATGGACTGAACCTCTGAAACCTCTAAAACTGTGAGCCAAAATAAACTTTTCCTCCTCTAAGTTGTTCTTGTCAGGTATTTTGGTCACAGTGACAAAAAACTAACACAGACCCTGAATAAATAAAATAATCCCAAGCAAAATGAATAATGCGAAGTATTGCATACCCACTTTCAAACTATACCACAGAAACAAACTAACAACATCATCATGGGTCTGGCTTAAAAACAGACACATAAACCAATGGAATAGAATAGAGTACCCAGAGACAAACCCATGCAGCCATCTGATTCTCGGCAAAGGTGCCAAAAACAAACAATGGAAAAAGGACAGCTTCTTTAACAAATGGTGCTGGAAAAACTGGATATCCATGTGTAGAAGATTGAAACTAGATCCCTTATCTCTCAACCACCACAAAAATCAACTCAAAATGGATCAAAGACCTAAAACTTTGAAACAACTAGAGAAAAACATAGGAGAAATACTTCAAAATAAAGGCACAGGCAACAATTTCCTGAATAGGATTGCAAGAGCTCAGAAAATAAGAGTAAGAAACAAGTAGAGTTGCATCAAATTAAAAAGCTTCTGCAGAGCAAAAGAAACAATTAACAAAGTGAAAAGACAGCCTATAGAACGGAAGAAAATCTTTGCCATATCTTCTCAAAGAAGACTAATATCTGGAATATCTTAAAACATAAAACAAACAAACAACAACAACAAAAAACCCCAATCAATAAATGGGCAAATGAACAAAACAGACATTTCTCCAAAGATGAAGCAGGAGGGCCTGGGATTGTGCCTCATCGGTAGAGCGCATGCCTCGCACACGTGAGGCACTGGGTTCAATCCTCAGCACCATATAAAACTAAATCAACAAAATAAAGGTATTTGTCCATCTAAAACTTAAAAAAATTTAAAGAGATGAAGCAGGAATGGCCAACAATTATAGGAAACAATGTTTAACCTTTTTAGCCATCAGGGAAATATAAATATAAACTACACTGATATTCCAACTCACCCCTATCATCAAGAATTCTACAGCAACAACAATAACAAAATGCTGGTAAGGATGCAAGAGGAAAAAAAATCCTTAGACACTTCTATTGAGAATGTAAATTTTTAAACCACTATGGAGATTATTCTAAAGACTAAAAATAGAAATATTATATTATCCAGCTGTATCACTCCTCAATACATATCCAAGAGAATTAAAGTCAGCATACTCTAGGGATAACTGCATATCCATATCACACTAAAATTCACAATATCCAAGCTATAGAATCAGCCCAGGTATCCATTAATGGATGAATGGATAAAGACAATGTGGTATAAAATGGAGTATTATTCAGCCACAAAGAAGAATGAAATCATGTCAGTTGCAGGAAAATAGATAAAATTGAAGATCACAATGTTCAATGAAATAAGTCAGACAAAGAATACAGATACTGCATGTTTAGTGGGGGAAAAGACAGGAAAGTAGCAGGGAGATTATTAGAGAAGAGTAAATGAATCAGGGGAAGCGAGAAGGAAAGGTAGGGGAGGATAATGTAGGTGGTTATGGCCAAAGTATGTTATTCACATGTATGAATATATCACAATGAAACGCATTATTCTGCAGAATTGAAATGCACTCATAAAAAGAAAGAAAAAGAATTTTTCAGATAAAAGTCAGTCAGTCCAGTTTTTCTTTAATGAGCACAAAAAAGCCAAGACACTCAATGGCTGACCAAGATTGTGGGGATGCCTGCCTGTTCTAGGTGAAGAAACATCACTTTCCCCAATTCAGGACCAAGGTTAGAAAGCACAAAGCAAAGCTTAATCTATCTCTGCTACTATCTGTTGGCGTCAAATAACAAATCCATTGGTAAAATTCAGTCTGAGTAAATGAATCTAATCTGGTTATTACTGTCTAGTGTTAGATCAAAGTTTTACTTCCATGTTGAAAAATGAAGAGATAGAATAAGAATGCAGAATCTTAGTGAAGATCATTTTGTTTCCATTGACTTTAACATCACAATGATTGAAATACTCCAGAAATCAAGTATTTGCCTTGTTACTAATGAAATACTTACTTGCACAATGGTAAGCTGTTGATAAACAGAAGAGAAATTCCTGATAATATGTACTCAAAAGTATTTTACTTTTTCTTGTTTTCCTGCTCTCTCCCACCAAATTACCTTTTTCCATAATTAATAAAATTATAATAATTATTTTTATTTTAAAAGAAACAAGTTACAACCAGGCACAGTGGTGCATGCCTGTAATCCCAGTGGCTCAGGAGGCTGAGGCAGGAGGATCTCGAGTTCAAAGCCAGCCTCAGCAAAAGCAAAGTGATGAGCAACTCAGGAAGACCCTGTCTCTACATAAAATACAAACTAAAGCTATGGATGTGGCTCAGTGGTCAAGTGCCCCTGAGTTAAATCTCTGGTACCCCCCCCCAAAAAATATCAATAACAACAACAAAAAAAAACCAAGTCAATCAGAAATAGTAAAACTTTCTGTCTTGTTATCCTTCTGTATTCAGAATCTCGGTATTTGCAAATGTGATGCTATTACTTTTCTAAGTGTACACAAAATTATAATCAACTTCTTAAATCCACTAACTTTAAACCGATTTAAAAAAAAAAAAAGGCTTGCCACATTTAAATTAAAATTGGTAAGCAAGGAACAGATTGTGTAAAGAGTTTGGACTTTACTTTAAATGTACCAGAAAGTCACTTACAGATTTTATGAAGAAAAATGGCATAATCTTTTTGCCTTTTCTTTTTTTTTTTAGTTTTTCCTGGTGATATTTGGAAAGTAGATCACTCGAAGAAAAGAATGCAAATGGGGAGGTCAGTATATCACACAAGAAATTATAGAGTTTGAACTAGAGTAATAGAAGCAAACATGCCAAAAAGTGATCTGAAGTAATATATATTCTGGAAATGGAGCCAAGAAGATTGGTGATGGAATCAGGGAACAAGAGAATAATAACACTACTTAACTTACAAGGTTTTTGTAATGACTAAACTGATGTTTGAAATGACTTAACATTATGCTTGTCTTTGCTCAACAAACAGTGATATCTATTAGTATTATTTTATTTTATATCTGCGAGACAAGACTGTACTTTGTAAATACTAGATGCTGAAAACATCTAATGCTCTGAAAACATGTTTTTAAGATGTATTTTGTTTTAAAGAGCAGATATATGGAAATGTTAAGAATCAAACATCCAAAAGTTATTGTAAATCCATTTGTTTTTCTTTCATGTAAACATTAACTTCAAATGTGCTATGAAGCCAGGTTTACATTTTAGACAAACTTGACTGACATTTAACACAAACTGTTACAATGCGCACTGACTATATATTAAAACCTTATATATGACAGATTAATATTTTTTAAAAAAGAAAAAATTAATGCTTAGAAACTTAATTTTTAAAAAAATTTCTGCTTCTCTTAAAGATTAACATTTTATAAGTATTAATTCATATAAATTTTTCATTCAAAAAGTGCTTTCAGTATTAAGTATTAAAATCATGATTCTTTCATTTCCTTCAGAATTTGAGGCCTGTGAGGAGACTAAAGAATGAAAAGCAAATACAACAGAGAAAACAAACATTACAGCTAAATAACAGACAAAGGCCCTTTCTTATCAGCAATTACTTTAAATGTAAATGGATTAAACTCTCCAATTAAAATGTAAAAATTATCAGAATGGGGCTGGAGTTGTGGCTCAGTGGTAGAGTGCTTGCCTAGCAAGTGTGAGGCACTGGGTTTGATTCTCAGCACCAAATATAAATAAATTAATAAATAAAGTAAAAGGTCCATCAACAATTTAAAAAATATTTTTAAAAAATTATCAGAATAAATTTTAAAAGAACAATTCATTTATATACTCTCTATAAAAACTTACTATACGAACAAAGATTTAAAGATATTGAAAGTAAAAGGATATAAAACTATTTTCATGCAAATAGTAACTAAAAAAGATGAGCTGACTTTTATTACAGGAAAAAGGAGATTTTAAGTCAAAAAAGATTAGAAGAGACAAGGACATTATATATTTATAAAAGATTCAATTTATCAATATATCCAATATATCACAATGATAAACATATATGCAGCTAAAAACACAGTCCTAAAATAAATGAAACAAAAAGTAATATAAATTGAAGATCAAAATAAACAGTTCTGGGCTGGGGTTGTGGCTCAGCAGTAGAACACTCACCTAGCATGGGCGAGGCCCTGGGTTCGATTCTCAGAACCACATACAAATAACTAAAATAAAGGTATTGTGTCCAACTACAACTAAAAAATAAACATTTTTAAAAAATAGACAGTTCTATGATAATAGCTAGAGACTTCAATATCCTGCATTTGGTAATGGATAAAACAACCAAACAGAAGATCAATAAGGAAGAAAGAACTTGAACAATACTATAAACTAATAAAATTATACAGAACATCTTCCCCAACAACAACAGAACACATTCTCCTCAAGTACACAGGAATATTCTCCAGGACAGACCATATGTTAAAGCACAGAACAAATTGCAAAAAAAAATTTGAATTTATACCAAATATGTTTTCCAATCATAAGAGGAAAAAAACAGAAGTCGACAACATAAGAAAACTAGAAATTCACAAATATGAGGAAATTAAGTAGTACTCTTCTCTTTGTCCTATAGGAGAATTTTCCAGCAAAAACCAGAAAACCTGCTAGACAAATTCTTAAGGAGCTAAATCACTATTGACACATACTTGTGGCTGCGTGTGGGTGTGTGTATGTGTGGTACTGGGAATTGAACTCAGGACCTCATACATACTACTCAAGTACTCTGGACACATTGCCAGCCCTTTTTTTATTTTGTTTTGAGACAATGTCTCACAGTGTTGCCCAAGCTGACCTTGAATTTGCAGTTTCCAGTCTCAGCTCAGGAGGCTTAGGCAGGAGGATCATGAGTTCAAAGCCAGCCTCAGCAATGGCAAGGCACTAAGCAACTCAGTGAGACCCTGTCTCTGAATAAAATACAAAATAGGGATGAGGATGTGGCTCAGTGGTGGAGTGCCCCTCAGTTCAGTCCCCTGTAGCTTCAAATCAATAATCTACTAATACACCTTAAAGAACTAAAAAGAGGGCTGAGGTTCTGGCTCAGAGGCACCGGGTTCGATCCTCAGCACCACATAAAAATAAAATAAAGACATTGTGTCCACCTATAACTAAAAAATAAATACTAAAAAAAGAATTAAAAAGAGTAAAATAAAACCTGAAACTATCTGAAGGAGAAAATAATAATATTAAGATAAAGGTAAATGAAATAAAAATAAGAGAAAGTCAACAAATTAAAAATTAGTTCTTTGAAAACATTAATAAAATTGACACAATTTTAGCTAGATTGACTACGAAAAGAGAAGACTCAAGTTACTCAAATCAGAAACTAAAGAGGAGACATTTCTACTGGTTTTACAAAAATAAAAAAATATTATGTTATAATATAATTAAAAAGGCTTATACTATAAAAACCACCAATAAATTTGATAATCTAGATTAAACGAATAATTCCCTAGAAACATACAAAGGATCAAATTAACTAAAGAAATAGAACTTCAAAATACAACTGAAATAAGGAAGGAAATTGGATTAGTAATCAAAAAACTCTCAACAAAGAAAAATGCAGAACCAGATGGCTTCACTGGTAAATTCTACCAACTCTTACCACTTAAAGAAGAATCAACACTAATCTTCTCAAGCAATTCCAAAAACCTAAAGAAGAAATACTTACTTATTCTGTAAAATCAGGAATAAGGTTTCTGGAGTCAAAGACACTATAAGAAAAGAAAACCACAGACCAATACCCTCTAAGAAAATAAATGTAAAACTCCTCAACAAACTACAAGCAAGCTGAATTCAGCAGCATATTAAAAGGATTACTGCCCATGATAAAAGGGAGATCTATCCCAGGAATGCAAGGATGCTTCAACACACAAAAGTCAATCATGTTATAATATAAAATGTTATAATATAAATAAAATGTTATAATGATATCAATGAAATGAAGAAAAAAATCCTATAATCACCTCAATTGATGCCCCAAAAGTAACTGACAAAATCTAACACCCTCTCATGATTTACCAAAAAAAAACTCAATAAACTAGAAATAGAAGAAATTCCTCAAATGATAAATGCCATATATGAAAAACCCACAGCTAACATCTTACACAACAGTGTAAGAGTAGAGAGCAGGGGAAGGCCGTCATCTTAAAGCCTTATTTCCTTTATTTGGGTTCAGAGCAAAAACAATTAAGTAACTCAAATCCTAGAGTGAAAAAGATTCTGAACTCCCAAGAGCAGAGCCCTAGGCTTTTGTGGCATTCATCTACGCATCCCTACTGTTCAGCACTATGCCTGATATCTTGTAAGAATTTTAAAATTCTTTCGGCATTCCTCCTGCCTGGGCTGAAGTTGCCACTCAAGCTCAAATGACAACAGAGCAACTCATTATTGCTGGATCCATCTCTTCACTGAAGCACCCAATCTGAATGAAGTTCCCACATCAAATCAGTGTTTCCCTCTAGTCACTGCTTCATTTATGGTCTGTTATCCCAGTGGTTTGGGGCACTGAGTTGTTAAGGAAAAGAACAGTTGATTTCTAGTTATGAACCTCCCACAAACTATGTATGTCAAGAAAAAACAATTTCTCCAAGCCTTTGTGTTGATATGCATTCATTCTTCTACCAAATAAATTCAAAGATCTCATCCAACTCTAACATTCCATGACCCTCAATGATCCTGACCAGTTAGGGTTGGAATATAGCCATATGCCTGTTGTCCCAGAACTTTCTTGAGCTGCCAAATCAACAGAACTGAAGTTTTCTAAGGATATTTGGGGATTTAGTCAACATTCCTAATCAAAAAAATTAAGTCCTGAAGATACTTACGGCTTTTAGCAATCATCCAAAAAAAAGTGTTTTGGGCTTGATGTAAGTGAAAAGACTATAAGCAACTGTTAAACAACCAAAAGTAATTAGAACTAAGTGAGCTCTTGTTTATGAGTATTCTGTTCCCAGAAGTAATAGAAAGGAGGAAATAATCACAAGTAGAATTAAAGGGTAAGAGAATTAACAAGGCCAATGTTAGAATAATATGAATTAGCACACAGTGTCACAGGGGTAGATCAAAACCAATGGAGTTTCCAGCCTGAATTCACAATGGTCTGGTCTTCCTTTGGTTCTCCTTTTTGCCCTCTCTAGTTATTGCTTATAGAATCACTTAGTGTTCTTTCTGGAAGTGACCATAGAAAACATCTGGTGTCCTATTTCTTTTTCCCGCCTGAGGCCTCAAGAGATTTGCCCCAAATCACGCTCTTTGTAAGTGTTAGGGCTGAGACCATAGCCCAGATCTTTAGATTGTCTGTGGGTCTGTGTACTTTTTCTTCTTTGGCTCATATCTCTCTCTTGTTCTAACTCTCATTTATTTATTTAATTATAAAAGATAATGGTCTATAGAGGGTTCCAATCTGCCAAGTAAATCACACTATAGTGAACTCCACTGAGAAAGGCCTGTGCAGGTGTCAAAGTAAAGAGAGGAAATCTAGATTCTTCTACTCAGCCCTTGGCAAGCTCCACTCCCCTTCAGTGAAATTTATAAGGATGAACAAAGTGTAAGAAGTCAGAGGAGGCTGACAAAATGGCTTTTGAAATAATAAATAAAAGGTTGTCAGGGCCTGCATATCACATTGATTTGAAGGTGTCCAAGAAATAAAAGTTTAGAGAAAGAGAAAAGAGAAAGGAGATGGAAAGAAAGGAAAGAGGCAAGTATCCAGGCATATCACACTGGAAATGTTGGAAAACTAGCTGGAAACTGGATAATAACGAAGAATTAAACAGTTAGGAAGTTAGATGGAAATTTCCATGAGAAGCATTCTTCTTTTATTCATTCATCTAATAAATATGTTCTAATTATGAGTTTGTCACTCTATGAAGCCTAGGGGGAGACACTCAAAACATTAAAATGAAGTCCCAAGAAATTGGGAACTTGTAATCTAATTGGAGGGGAAGACATATGATTAAATGAGCATTCATGGAGTGTTTAGCCCCATACTCGGTATTAGAGAAATGAATGAGACCCTCAGGGAACTCAAATTCTAGAGCAGTACTAACCAACAAAGATATGAGAACCACAAATAAGAACCACAGGTAATTTAAAATTCTATCTAGTAGTCACATCAAAAAAGGTAAAAAGAATGGATATGATTAATTTTAGTAATATATTTTAATTTAATCCAATATATCCAAAATATTATTTCAACATGTAATTAACATAAAAAGTAATTGAGGGGCTAGGGGTGTGGCTCATAGGTACAGTGCTTGCCTAGTGCATGCAGGGCGCAGGGTTCAATCCTCAGCACCACATAAAAATCAAATAAAGGTATTGTGTCCAACTACAACTAAAACAAAATATTTTTTTAAAAAGTAATTGAGATATTTTATATTTTACATTCTTTCTCCATATAAATTTGAAACCCAGTGTATATTTGCACATCTCAATTCACTCTAGTCACATTTCAAGAGTTTAAAATCCCCACTTGGCTGGTGGCTGCCTACTCTAGAGTACAGATCTACAGCAAACCTTCTCAAACCTCTTTTGATAAACCTAAATGTTACCCACCTCTGAAATTTCTGGTATATATTTTTCCGGCTCTCTCCCCCTTCAACTTTTGTTCAAGCAGTAATTCTCTCTCCATTGTCACCTCTCCCATTCTATCCCCACCCAGGTGGTAATCTTTACTTTGCAAAGGGCCAAAAGTTCTATGCTTTAGAACTTAACAGGGATTGAATCCAGGGGGACTCAACCACTGAGCCATATCCCCAGGCCTATTTTATATTTTATTTAGAGACAGGGGCTGACTGAGTTGCTAAGTGCCTTGCCATTGCTAAGTGCCCTTGACGTTGCTGAGGCTGACTTTGAACTCACAATCCTCCTGTCTCAGCCCCCAAAGCTACTGGGATTACAGGTATGTGCAAGTTCTATTCTTTTCCAAGGTACACGTGACTCTCTTTTCCTGTACGTTCTAATATGTATTTAACTACCCCAGCCCCACAACTAAACAAATACCTATTTGAGAACTGCCATTAAATCTAAAGATGAATAAAATATAAAATAAAATAGTAACATATAAGGTAAATAACAAAAAGAAAAAAGCCACCTCTATAAGCTATTTCACAAAGCTGTCATGATCATATAGCAAATGCTCTGAGTTAGGACTGAAAAATATTAGACAGGCTAGAACGGTCAGGGAATGGGACTTGAACTGCATTTTTTTTTATTTAACTGCATCTTATTTAACCCAATATATCCAAAATATTATTTCAACATATGTATTTAACTACCCCTTTTATCATGGGAATGGGACTTGAACTGCATCTTGAAAGATGAATAAGGCACATTGAAATAAAATTTAAAATACTTTGCATTTGTCATATAAAAATAAGAATTTGAAACCTGTATGAGTCATGGCTTAAAATACATTTTTAAATTTGTCTGAAAAGACTGTATACCCAGTCCTAGAATAAGTCTTAGGGAAGGGGATAAAAACATCTTGTACTTCCTATAAAAATGGAGAGGACAGTCAGTTAAGCAGTATTGTCTAGTCAGTGAGTAGAATTTTTTTAATTATATTGAAGCAGGGTATGATAACACAAACCTATAATCCCAGCAACTAGGAAGGCTCAAGTGAAAAACAACTTTGTCAGTTGTAAAAGAAAACACAGTCACTAGAAAAGTATGATTTCCGAAAAATCTTAAAAACAATTTTAAATAGCATGTAGCCACAGGAAAGTTACTGAAAAATCATTGAAGAAAACAATATTACAACTTAATACAGTACAACAATTATAATTTTTCAAAACTTCAATCTCAGATTATAGACAATTATAGGAGAGGGAAAGGAAAAGAAAATATGTACAGAGCAAGACCTACAAATAAAAGCATAAATGTCTCTTTTAGTCCAAACCCTGGTTACTTTTGTGACTTTCCACCAGCCTAAATCCCTGTGCAAATGCCTGGGCAAAGGCTTGTCCGGGTCCAGTGCTGATTGACACGCCTAACCTAACACCATAAACTCCAAACCAGGATCATGTTTCCTCCTCAGTTTTCACCTCCTGGCAAAAACTACTTAAGGCAAGAATACCCCTTCCTCAAAATATTCATCTCGGGTGAATACCACAGTATTGTCTAGTCAATCAGTAGAATTTTTTAAATTATATTGAAGCAGGGTGTGATAACACAAACCTATAATCCCAGCAACTAGGAAGGCTGAGGCAGGAAGATCACCAATTCAAAGCTAGCCTCAGCAACTCAACAAGACCCTGTTTCAAAAATAAAAGTAAAAAGGGGGCTGGGGTTATAGCTCAGTGGTAGAGCACTTGCCTAACATGTATAAGCACCTGCCTAGCACTGGATTCAATTCTCATCACCAAATATAAATAAATAAAAATGAAACGGTCCATTGACAATTTAAAAATTTTTTTTTTAAAAGGGCTGGGAATATAGCTCTGTGGTAGAGCACCCCTGGATCTAATCCACAGTACCAAAAAAATTAAATTCAATAAGTCTGCACCATAACTAACAGCTTACCATTTCCACAATTGAGTAGTGGTAAAGAGTGCATACTTTGACTGCCATGGTTTAATTCCCACTCTGATGAAGTTTTTTTGGGTTTTGTTTGTTTTGTTGTGGTGCTAGGGATTGAAACCAGGGCCTTGCACAGGCTAAGCGCATGCTAAGCACACGCTCTACCACTGAGCTATACCCCCTGCCCATAATCTTCTAATTTAATATCATATATATATATATATATATAATATTTTCACAGCCACATCCCAAATAAAATAAATCATATATATATATATATATATATATATATATATATATATATATATATGAAAAGCTACACTGTATTTGTTATACTTTACCAATAGCACTCACAGGACAGAACAATAATCACTCTACATACTATAAGTGGGAGGGTAAATTGTAAATTAACAACCCATTTGGAAAACAATTTTGAGAGATGCTTCAGGACTTTAATAAATATATTTTGACTCAGCAATTTCATTCCTAGAAATCTATTTTAAGTAAGTAACCAAATCCCCACAAAATCTATACCAGAGATATTTCTAAAAATTTTATCAAATTATAAAGTGAAAAAAGCTAAACATTTATCAGTGGAAAAATGAACAGTAATAATAGCCTTTAATTAAGCAGCATTTAGCTCCTATTAGGTAAAATGTTGACTCATTTAATCCTCTCATCACAGGGTACTATAAAATTTTTAAATGGAGAAATTGGGGGTACCTAAACTAAATTGTTCAAAATCATACAGGTAGGAGATGCTCAAACCAGGATTAGAACACAAATAATTTACAAATAATTTAGAGTCAGTGTTATTAGCCACCATACTATAACACCTCTCAGTAGAATAGAATTAGGGTATGGTTTACTATACAATAAACTATTAAATAGTCATTAAATTGTGTTTATGAATAATGTATTAAACTTTGAAAATGCTTACATTATAAAGTTTAATTTAAAAAAGCAAAACCCAAATTGGACATAAATACAGATATTAGTTCAACTATGTAAAACAAATTAACAAGAAAATTCTGAATTAAAGATGATTATTTTCCTTTCCTTTTCCTTTTCCACGTTTTCCAAAACCTTTATAATACTTGAGTTAAACTTATTTTACACAAGAGACAACTGGAGAGTACAGCCGTACTTTTCCTAACAATAAATCCCAAAGATAAACTTTGTTTTCAAAAACTTATTTATGAAAAAAATAATAATAAGGCAAGAAGGTAGAGCAGATAAATATTATGGTTGTGGAATGAAAACCTAAGGCTGAAAAACCTGAAACACACAACTTTACCCCTTTAAGGAAGATCTATCCTTATCTGTAAAATGTGGATACAAACAAAGCCCACAATTACTGTGAAGATCAAATAAAATGATTCATGTGAAAACAAATTGGAAAGCAACTTAGAACAATTTCGCAGTGTGAGGTATGGGCCAGGATAACTTCTAAGTTATCATATTAATAACACTGCTCTAAAAAGCATCCCCCTAACTTCCCAGATCTAGTTTCTTTAACCTTGGCTTTCATAGTCTTTAATCCCCACTAAACATAACACTTGACCACACTGTGGTGTTGTCTGTTTAACTGCTTTCTGTTGGTGGAGGGGGCTCACACAACCCTCCAAAAGACTTTTTCTAAAAACAGGCATCTCTGAACATTTATGTTTCCATGTACAATGAGGAAGTCTGACGCAGGAAAACATCATCATTTACAACCAAAACTGGATAGATGGCAAAAATCATACGTTTAAAGACTTCAAAGATCTGCAAAGTCAGTTAAAACTACAAGGAACAAAATTCTAGAGAGTAGAGAAGCCTCCAGAGTTAGTGGAAGAGTCCACAGTGTTTGGGGGTAATTTGCCTTTCTGAACACAAGCTGGTGATTGAGTTCTGGAATTGAAGCAAGCACAGGAGTGCTACTATAGGACAGAAAAATGAACAAAACTTGACAGTTACCTGGGTTTGAGTGACAAAATTGGAGCTTTGGAAAGCCTCAAATAAAATTTTCCTTCTCAAAGTATTTTCTGAATTCTAAATGTTGGGAGTCTCCCGGGCTCCAAAGACCAACTTCCCCTTCCCCAAGAGAGCCTCCTAATGGTGAGCTCCCCTGACTCTCATGATCCATACCCACCAATCAGACTACTAACTCCCCCATCCCCCAGAAGAGCCGACCAATGGTGAGCCCTGCTGACTCACATGATCCTTATCCTCCAATCAGAAAGCAACAGTGCCAACTGTCAAACCATTAAACCGTTAAACTGTCATAACTGTCAAACCGCCCCTCCCCCTCTATAAATATGCAGAGCTGTTCCTCAATAAATGGGCACTTCTCCAACAACGAGCCTTGTCGGGACTCGTTCTTTCACTAAAGATAAGTCAAAACTTCAGAAAAGTAGAGTAGAATTTCCTAGAATCTATGACTACTCAGGCAACAAAGGCTAGCTAAAGAAAAGAACTTTGAGTACACCAAGTGAGGAGTAAAAATGTGGAGGGTAATACCCACATCAACTACCACGTTTTTCTTTGTGGCATTTGCCAATATGGGCAGAGTTGGAGGTTGAGAATCCAGGTTTGCTAGAAAGTCACTTCTAGAGAACAGAGAAACCAAAACTGGTCTTGAGAGACCTCAGACCTTCAGTCTTTTCCTCATCCAGAAATTTGCTGGAGCTCCAGGAGGCTGAGGCAGAAAGACGACTGAGCCCAGGAACTCGACACTAGTTTGGGCAACCCAGTGAGACCCCATCCCTCTCCCCCACCCTTTCCCCGGGGTGTGTGTGTGTCTGTCTCTCTGTCTGTCTGTCTGTCTGTCTGTAATTTATTTATTTATTTAAAGTGACATAGTATTAAATGTTATTTCTTTCCATCCTAGTTCAGGGACCACCAGAACTCCTGGGTTAATGGAAAGACCGAGGGGAATGAGGAAGAAAAGAGGCAGCCAGGGGAGGGGCAATGAGGAGAGGGAGAAGAAGGAATAGAATGAGGGCAATCAAGAATCTCAATCTGAGCTCAGGCTCAGAGGAAAAAAAAAAAAAAAGCTTGGAGATTCATTGCCCTTGAGGTCAGCATTTCTAAGGTTATTTTATAACAACTCCGTTCTCTTCCTCATTTCCATAAAGGGTCACCAGGTTGCAGCACCTGCAAGTCCAAAGATAATCAGTATTTCCCTCGAGCTCCCCCAAGGGCCAGTATAAATTTGATACTTAGCCACATCCCAAATCCTGCGCTCTTCGTCCCCAGCCACTTAACTAGCAGACTGCTTATTTTCTGAGGTTGGTCCTTGCGGATTAGTCCTCTAAGACTCCTCGAGTAGGGTGCTACTCACCTGCGTTCTCAGCTACCACCTGCTGCTCCGGGTCCCTGGGAACTCGGGATTCACAAGGATGGCTGCTCGCTGCCTGCAGCGTCCTCTACCCACCCAGCCCAGGGCCTGGAGAACAGGGTAAAGATGCCCTCTGGGTCCCAGTTGTCTGGTGAGCAGCTTTCTCTCCCCGCCCCCCACCCCCAGGTCAGTCTTCAGTTCTCCTTCCTCCTCCGAAGGCCGCTGCCGATGCCCTGCTGGTCCTCCCCTCAGGGCTGCGGCCTGGAGACCACCATCCTGTCACAGGGCTCTGTCTGCTCAGGTCCTGGGTTCTAGCCGGCGAACGTTATGGCAGAGGAAGACAACATTCAGGACTGCTGCCCAGCCCAAGACCTACAGAGGAAGTTCCCGAACTCTCCGTGACCCAGGGAAACTGCCTGAAGGCGAACAGTTTGGTTCCAGGTCTGTGAAGAGGGTGGGAAGAGTATGGTGCTGTGCCCCACAGCCAAAATACCCATATACTCCAGCAAGCAAGGGCCTTCAAAGTCCAGTTTCCACTAGACGTATCGCTTTCTCACTATCCTAAGGTCAAAGAAAGTAAGTTGAACCATTGTGAGTCAGAGGCCACCTGTATAACAGATGAAGTAAATATCAGAAGGTGAAGGACCTTTGGGAACATTAACAGCAGGGGCTTCTGACCCAGACTTGGAGGACCATGGAACCTTCTTGGAGAAACTTCAAAGCTGAGGTCTGCAGGACAAATGCGGAGGTATTTTCTAAGCCAGGAGACTGAGCAGAGAAAATTCCAGGCAGAGACAGCATCCTGTAGTGACACCCAATGACAAAACTGAGTGACTTATGGGAGATGCAAAAAGAAATTCAAAATGACTGACTGCTGGGAAAATGCAAGGAAGTAGTTAAGAATATTTGGCTCTGGGGGCAGCCAGCTCTGCCACTTACTACCATTGAGAAACAGTAATGAAGCAAAAGACTGAAGGAAGCAGCTTGAGAAGGACTTTAATAAGCCATGTTAAGAGGTTCCCACTTCATCCCTGCAATAGAAAACCTTTGATAGGGCTTAAACAGAGGATTAACTAGCTGGATTTATGTTTCATAAAGATCCTCTCTGCAGGACTGGGGTCGTGACTCAGGGGTAGAGCGCTTGCCTAGCATGCCTGAAATGCCTGTGGCACTGGGTTCAATTCATTGGCATCATGTTAAAAAAAAAAATCCTCTCTGCCTTGGGAAAAAAGGAAAGAACAAAACAAGAGTGGAATCAGGAAACATAGGCTTGAAAAATCAAAGTCACTATGAGTGAACTAACAATGTCCTTTACAGATACATTTTCATTTTATCTAATAAAAAAGCAAAGGCAGTTAATGTTAGCATTTGCCTACATGACTAATAGTGGTATGTCCAGATAATTTCAATTTATCATCCTTTACTTCCTAAAAAAAAAAAACCTTTCAGTTTTGACAAGGTACTTGGAAATTTGATTTGTTTGGCTGCAGATAACATGCAAACTAAGATGGTATACCTGTTGACTCCTTTATCCAAATAGATGTTTCAGACTTTATAATACAGAGTTGTCACTGACTCCCATATCCTTGGTTCCATAGATTCACAGACACAGTCACTTGGATACTCAATAAGGAAGACTTTGGAGAGGCTGATACTGTAACTCAGTGGTAGAGCACATGCTTAGCATACTCAAGACTCTGGATTCAATCCCCAATCCCCCACCCTGAAAAAAATCTCTTAGACACATTTAAGTCTGTTGCCTAATTAGACAGGTATTTCTCAAACCTCTTTTCAAAATACAGAGTTATAGATATGTCATATTTTGACCCTTGATAAATAAGTTCATACCAAGGCATGTGTCCTCAACACCTCTAACAACAGCCAAATTCTTTGTATCCTAATAGATCCTCTTAGCTTTTTTTTTTTTTTGCCTCTCCCAAGATTATATCACAAAAAACTCAAAATTTGACTTACCATATGTTCTAACTCGTGTTTTTATTCCTATTACTCTCCTTAAATTTTCTTCTTTTCCTGATTATCCCCAAAAGGAATGACTTAAGATCACACATTCTCAGATATGGAGGTAAATTCTTCTTTACTAGAATTTCTCAAAGGGGAAAAGACAACACACAACTATTCAAGTAATTGATCCATTGCCCGTCCTCCATAACCTGGGCAACTTGAACTGCCAAGATTAAATCCTGGCTCTGCCACTTACTTGCTATATATCCTTGGGCTAGTTAAATTTAGCGTCTTTGCACTTCACTTTACCCATATAGTTGATGTAAGGTGGAAAAGATTGTTCTATCTCATAGGATTTCTGTGAGGATTAAATATATGTAAAACACTGAATAGCGTCAGGAATATAGTAAGAACTCAGTGTGTTAGCTATTACTACATGCTAAGCACTGGAATCATAGGAATGAGTGACACAGAAAAGGTCTTTGCTCTCCTGGATCTTATAACCTAATAAGAGGAAAGGTAATAAAGAAGTAAGTAAATAAAGATAATTACAGATTGTGATAATGCTATAAATAGGATGATGAGCTGAGGATAGAGACTTCAGATAAGATGGTCACAAAAGGAAGAAAGGTGAGAAGGAATCAACAACACAAGGAACTAGAGGAATAAAGAGCAGTTGCAAAAACCAAGGCTGGAAGAAGCTTGAAGGATTCTATAGAGTGGTGGGGCTGAAGATTGGTGAGCTCGGTGGAGAGTTACAAAAGCTAAAGGTGAGACCCAGTTCCTGTAGAACTTTGTGGGCTTTTAATAAGAAGCTAGATTTATTCAAAATGTCATGAGAAATCATTGAAGATTTTTAAGTGGGTCAATAATATTACTAGATCTATATTTTAAGAAGAGCTTTTCTAAATCCCTGTACAATGCAGCCCAAGAGCAAACTGCCCAAATAACAAAATTTTAGCTCTGCCTAGGAACATAAAAAGGTCATTAAAATTCATCACCAAAGTCCCTCCCAGCTTCAACAATCAGTGGTTCTTTGCTGAAACTGAAGAGATTTTTTATTTCACAGCAACACAAAGTACAGAGCTTCGTTATTCCTTTTTTCCTCTGCACCATCAGTTTTGAATGGGTGAGTCACGTTAAATAAATGCTTTTAATTGTTCTTGTTTCTTGCCTCCAAATTCCCAAATGCTAATCAGTGATTTTCTGCTAATGAAGTGTCCAAAACTAAAAACAGCATCCCAGGTGCTATCTGTCACTAGGGCCAAACAGAAAGAGCCATTATCTCCCTGCTTTATGACAAGAGACCAGTGTCATATTTTCCTTGAAATATTATACAGCAGACATGTAGCTAATTTGCTGTTTAGTGTCACCCCTGGGCCTCTTACAGCCATTACTGTTTTCCAGGTGTTGCCCTCTGCATGAAAAAATTTCTTTCCAATTACTTTCCCCCAGATACCTCTTGAAATTTTTCCAAGTTGAGTGTCATTCTCTTTGCCATATTGCTAATGTTTTATATAATTTCTTTGGCTTTCCTGTTTGCAGCATGTCTTCTGTTAGTATCATCTGAAAATTTCATTAACATGTTTATGGACAGGATGTAGCTAGACAGGAATTGTTGAGGGACCTATCTTCTATTTGTTTATTAGTTAGGTACTGGTAGAAATGCAGAAGGAACTCCTTCATCAAAAACAGAATTCACGGGCTGGGGTTGTGGCTCAGCGGTGGGGCGCTAGCCTTGCACATGTGAGGCACTGGTTTTAAAAAAATTAAAAAAATAAAACAGACTTCACCTCTGCTTTTTACACACACACACACACACACACACACACACAGTTTTCAATTCTCTAAACCTCTCTCTTTAAAAATATGAAACAAAAAATAAACAATCAAAACAAAAAAGCTTCTTGCCATAAACAAAACCTCTATTTTGGAAGTCCCTAACCTGAGGATTACAAACATGATACCACTGAGGTTCCCCTGAACCTCCTGCAATTGTATTTATAATATATTCACAACATTGTGTCCTTGAGTAAATGTGAGATTTTCTGGGGAAAAGGCCCATAATTCTCATTAGAATCTCATGGGAGTGTGTAAACCCAGGAAGTTTACACAATTAACAATCACCATTTGATAACATATTTCTCAAAGAATGAACCAATGATTAGTTTTATTAGAACCACATGAGTTACTTATTAAGATACAGATTTGGGGTCCTATTCCTGATACATGGACAGAAATGGAGATAGGACTATGTATTTTACAATTAAATATTAGTTATTTTAATAGAAAATGTGTGCTAATTTTACCAAACTTATAAGTTCAGAAAAGTAAACTGTTCTGTCCCTGTTCCCCAGCTATCAGTTTATCTTTAAAGAAGAAAACTTTGTTATCAGTTTTCCCTCTATTATTCTAGAATCTGTAAAGAAAAAAAAATGTTAATCATTGTTCTATAAAGAAAAAGAATAAGTATTGCATTAAAGCCTACCTCAATCAAAGTGACTCCCCCACCACCACCCTTCTAAGAATCCAATTATCCTAAAAAACATTGACTCAAGTCAATTACATATGAATAACTCAACTTTTCCATCTCTTCTCAGTAAAGAAAACATCTTTTTTTTCTTCTTTCTCTGTTTGGCTAAAGATTATCACCTCTGCTTCCAGCTCTCTGTGACCCAGTCTGGGCTTCTACACTGGATTACCTGATTCAGGTGTTTAAAAAAAAACAAACTTGGATCTTTTTGGGCAAAGCAAAACTCCTCCCTATACTAGACTGGGAGTTTTTCTTGTTGTCTGATAGAAATATCTGTATCTCAAAAATATAGTGCACAGAATTAATTGTTTGTTGTGTACATTAATAAGTCCAGACTGCTTTACACCTCCTCTACTGGCAGGTATAGAAGCAACCATCTGTACACCATAGGATGAAAACTCTCTCTCTCATCTTCTTTCTGATTTGGTCCAGGCATTCAAACTGAGTAAAATATGAATTTGTGGAATATCCTATAAAAGAGACCAGATGTATCTGAAATGCCAACCCAAAACTTTAGCCTCTGATTTCATATATGAAAGGCTAACAAATGTGAAGAGATGAAAAGTTACTAGGAATCATAGATATCCATCTGCCTGGGCAAGTGTAGGCTAAGATGTAGGAAAAGAGGCACTAAAGGTGGGGAGTAATCTGGTAGTACTGAATGTACACATTATGACCCAACTGTTCCTCAGTGAGTACATCCTATAAGAATTCCCCCAAAGTCCACTGGGATCACCATGAAGGACTTCACTGTGGCTCTGTTGGTAATAATGGGAAGTTGGTAGTAACCTAAGTTGGTAGTGTCCATCACAGTGGTATACCATGCAGCATTTAGAAACACCAAACCAAGAGTACATTTAGCAACATGGACAGATCTTACAAACATGGTGTTGAGTGAACATGTAAGAAAGAGAACAAGTTCTATGGCACATTTTGTGAAAATATAAAAACATACATAGCTAGAGAATAGATTAGTTCTTGCTAGAGCCTGGGACAAAAGATGGGAAGTGACTGTCAATGGGTCTAGGGTTTCTTTTAGGGATGATGAAATGTACCAGAATTAGATAGCGATGAAGGTTACACAATTTTGCCAATATACCAAAATTCACAGAATTGTATACTTTAAAGGGATGGACTTTACTGGGTGTAATGATGCATGCATGTAACTCCAGATGCTCAAGAGGCTGAGGCAGGAGGATGGCAATTTTAAGGCCAGTCTGGGCAACTTACCAAGACTCTATCTCAAAATTAAATTTCAAAAGGGGATGGGATAGAGTACAGAGATGGAGTGCCCTCGGTTCAGTCCCCATTACTTAAAAAAAAAAGTTGGGGTGAATTTTATGGTCTGAGAATTACTAATTAAAAGACAAACCAATACTATGGATTTTACAAGGATAAATACACGTTTGGGGACATATCTTAATATGTCATTTCACATTTGGAGTGGCTGCCAAAAAAGAGAAGAGATGAGATTGGGCATTATGATGGGCTGGAGTAGGACTTTAACCGCCTACAGTGATAGTATACCACCAACCCACAACCAAGAAAGGCAACCAACTCAATCTTCTGTGCCTGTCTGTGGTAAAACCAACAAGTAAACAACATCAACTGGGGATGGGGGTGAGGAAAGGAAAGAGGAAAAACATGTTTATAAATTGTTTTGATGAAGCAAAATATTTATGCTACAAGGATGAATAAAAAAAATAGCTGGGGGTGTATTCAGTGGTAGAGAGTGTACTTGGCATGTGCAAGGTCCTGGGTTAGATCTCTAGGACTATGCAAATGGAAAAAGAAAAGAAAGAAACAGAGTACTACAAGTGTAGGAACATGAGAAGTGCAATTATGTAAAAGAATGTACACAAATGATCAAAAGTACAGCAAGCATCTATTAAAGTAGTGTTTATATAAAATAGTGCCATTCATTGACAGTGTCCCTGCTACAGGCCACCAAAGCATTTAATCTCTTTGTAGTTTAGCTTCCTCGTGTAAAATGGAAATGATAATATGTACTTCCAAAGGTTTTTCTGAGAATTAAATGAGTTCGTTTATGCCTGATAAGCTTTCTGTAAGGGCTACCTGGTATTGTAATATTTCTAACTTTTAAAATCATAGGCTCTGACTCAGACTGTTTATCTGTTTGTTCTCAACTAGCCATTAATTGTTGATTTTCACAGTCTCAATCAGAACCTCAGTTTTCTCAACTATTGTGAGGATTAAAGGGATAACGTACTTGGTAGTTAGTAAGCACTCAATACATGTTAAGTAATATTATTAGGAAAAATAACACACTATAATAATTGTAAGGTAGTACAAAAAGTGAATAGAAGACAAAACACATTTTTCATGTTCTTCCTAATGTATACACTATTTTCATTACACTGATTTGGGGGAATAGTTTATCCAGATCCTTCTATCTAGATGAGTCCCAAGTTATATACCCTGATAAAAACCTTTTTTTTTTTTCTACCAGGAATTGAACCCAGGGCAGTTAACCACTGAGCCACATCCCCAGCCTTTGTTTATATTTTATGTAGAGACAAGGTTTTGCTGATTTGCTTAGGGCCTCAGCTAAATTGCTGAGGCTGGCTTTGAACTCATAATCTTTCTGCCTCAGCCTCTGGAGCCACTGGGATTACAGGTATGCACCCCTGATAGCACCTTGAACATAGCCTTCACAGGAGGGAACGAGCAATTTCGCGTTCATATCTGTCTTCCTCTATAAAATCTAAGCTTCATCCTGGATGGCATCAGATACACCGAAATCCAGCATAGGGGCTGGCACTTTATCAACTAACAAATATTTATTGGATGGATGAATAAGTAATGAAATAAAAGCATTTTAACATATACATTCTGAAACAGCATACTCATGATATTAGAGGCAAATATTATTTCCTCCATCTAAGAATTGAGAAATTGCTCATCTTATAAAACTAGGAAGATAGAGAACATTCAGATTCTGGGGAGCTATTTTTGGCAGCTCTTCCTTAGGAGATTCAGACTGGCTGAACCTGTCCCTGGGAATCCTTCAGTTGCAGCAGGGCTCTGGGAACCCAGTACTTTTCCAGCACCTCCTGTTCAGCAAAAGGAAAAGTACTTGTCTCTCTAGATGATTTTCACTCGGGGTGCGTAAGTCCTTAATCATGACGGAATACAGACCAGAAAAATGTCTTTCAGTTCACAGGTGAGGAACTGGACTCAGAAACGAAAATTGGTTTTCATAAATCTAACACTTAATAAAACAACCAATACAATCAGACCATTTTTACTGTTCTCTTTCTCTTCTCATTATAAAATTATGTTTATCAAAGAAGTTTTTATTATACCAGGGGTAAAACTCTTGACATGTTAAGAGGCAGAAGACTAGAATTGTACATATAATATATTCAATTATAAAATATATAAATATATGGAGAGCATTGTGTAGTTTTCTTAATTATTTAATCTATGTAGAAAATAAAAAGAAGTAAACCAAAATATGTGTTTACCTCTAACTCATAGTGTCATAATTCATTTATGTTTTTTCTTTGTGTTATTTTTGAAATATTTTATTTTGGTACCCACAGGGTTTTAAGGAATATCAACCCAAAGTTTCAAGGACATTTTAGTAGTCATTTAACTTGACCTGGATAGTAGACATAATAACATCTACTCAGGGCTCTTATGTATGTAAGATAATAAAATGTAAAATTTCTTTGTAACTCTTCATTTTTTATAAAAGTGTTAAATGTTATTGTTGTGGTGATAAAATCCTCAGGCCTAAAAGAGGGGCAAGAATCCTTAGCATAACCGGTATCTTTGTACTGAGGGATTTAGGTTGGGAGGGAAGAGAAATCTAAGATCAGGAGAGAAGTAAGAGTTTTTAGTGAGGATATACAACTTAGGGACCATCTAGAGAGAAGGGTCTGAAAAACCCCCAAAATGAGATGCAATGAAGATAGAAGAACTTATACATTAGGAAGAACATGAAAAATATTATATTTTGTGTCTTCTGCCCCTTTTTCCTATATGAAGGGCTTACTCTATGCCACATACATTATTACTTTTAATCTTCACAACAGTTGAGAAAACTGATAGGATCTACTGTATTTAAAGGTCATGGCAGGTTTATGGCCCATTTCCTGCAGAGTGTGAAAGGCAAACTATAGGATATGACCAACACTTGCTAAGGCCTATCTAATGCCAAACAGGGAAGAAGCTATTTCCACTGTGGGTTATAAAAATTTGTGATGAAAAGAGGTTGCTCTTTTGCTGAGGTTGTGGCTCAGTGGCAGAGCACTTGCTAGCATATGTGAGGCCCTGGGTTTGATTCTCAGCACCCCTATAAAAAATAAAATAAAGGTCCATTGACAACTAAAAAATAAAAGAGGTAACCTTTTCAAGGATGGTGTGTATTAGGCTTTATTCTTTGCAAAACTTTCCTGGCCAAGTCTTTACAGGCTCACAAATGCTACAGAAAATAAAATTTAACACATAGTAATGATTATTTTCATTGTCCAGAGGTGCCAAAGGTAGTATGTGAAATTGTTGTTACTTTTACATATTTAAATGTCATCCATGTAAGTTAGAATGGTCATCTTGGAAAACTGTATGGAAGTACCATAGAAAACTAAAAACAGAATTACCATATGACCCAGCAATCTCACCGCAGGGAATATACTGAAAGGATTTGAAATCAGAATGCCAAAGAGATGCCTGTATTCCTGGGTTCCTTGCAGGCTTACTCACAATAGCCTAGAGAAGGACCCAAGCTATGTCCATCAACAGATGAATAAAATTCAAACCACAGGAAATATCTGTTATTTGTGATAGCAAGGATAAACCCAGAGGGTAGTATGTTAAGTGAAATAAGCCAGGTACAGAGACAAATGCCATATCACCTCACATCATATGTGGAATCTAAAAAGTTGAACTGGTGGAAGTAGAGTAGGTTGATTTTTTTTTGTTGTTTTGTTTTGTTTTATTGGTTGTTCACAACATTACAAAGCTCTTGACATATCATATTTCATACATTAGATTGAAGAGGGTTATGAACTCCCAATTTTTACCCCAAATGCAGATTGCAGAATCACGTCGGTTACACATCCACAATTTTACATAATGCCCTATTAGTAACTGTTGTATTCTGCTACCTTTCCTATCCCCTACTATCCCCCCTCCCCTTCCCTCACATCTTCTCTCTCTACCACATCTACTGTAATTCATTTCTCTCCTTGTTTATTTTCCCATTCCCCTCACAACCTCTTATATGTAATTTTGTATAGCAATGAGGGTCTCCCTTCATTTCCATGCAATTTCCCTTTTCTCTCCCTTTCCCTCCCATCTCATGTCTCTGTTTAATATTAATCTTTTCTTCCTGCTTTTCCTCCCTGCTCTGTTCATAGTTGCTCTCATTATATCAAAGAAGATATTTGGTATTTGTTTTTAGGGATTGGCTAGCTTCACTAAGCATAATCTGCTCTAGTGCCATCCATTTCCCTGCAAATTCCATGATTTTGTCATTTTTTTAGTGCTGCGTAATACTCCATGGTGTATAAATGCCACATTTTTTTTATCCGTTCATCTATTGAAGGGCATCTGGGTTGGTTCCACAGTCTAGCTATTGTGAATTGTGCTGCTATGAACATCGATGTGGCAGTATCCCTGTAGTATGCTCTTTTAAGGTCTTCAGGGAATAGTCTGAGAAGGGCAATAGCTGGGTCAAATGGTGGTTCCATTCCCAGCTTTCCCAGGAATCTCCATATTGGTTTCCAAATTGGCCGCACCAATTTGCAGTCCCACCAGCAATGCACAAGTGTACCCTTTTCTCCACATCCTCGCCAGCACTTGTTGTTGTTTGACTTCATAGTGGCTGCCAATCTTACTGGAGTGAGATGGTATCTTAGGGTGGTTTTGATTTGCATTTCTCTGACTGCTAGAGATGGTGAGCATTTTTTCATGTACTTGTTGATTGATTGTATGTCTTCCTCTGAGAAGTGTCTGTTCAGGTCCTTGGCCCATTTGTTGATTGGGTTATTTGTTATCTTATTGTCTAATTTTTTGAGTTCTTTGTATACTCTGGATATTAGGGCTCTATCTGAAGTGTGAGGAGTAAAAATTTGTTCCCGAGTAGGTTGATGTTTACCACAGGTTGGAGAGTAGGGTAGCCTGGGAAATGGGAGAAGCTGGCCAATGCCTATAAAGCTACAGCTAGATGAGAGGAATAAATTGCCATTGATGATGATGTATTGTGAATTTTAAAATAGCTAAAAAGTGGATTTCAAATATTTTCATCACAAAGAAAAGATACATATTTGAGGTGATAAATATGAAAATTTTCCTGATTTCACCATTCCACAATGGAACAAAACATCACATTGTACTACATAAATATACAAAATTATTATGTCAAAAATAAGGGGGTGGAGTTATAACTCACTGGTAGAGTGCAGTGCTTAGCATGCATGAGGCCCTGGGTTTAATCCCCAGCACCAAAATAAAATGAAACTTATAAAAACCATGACTTTAATGATGCACTCCATTTGTGTACAATGAATTGAAATGCATTCTGTTGTCATGTACAACTAAGTGGAACAAGTAAAAAAATAATAAATTTTTAAAAAATGACTTCATTATAAATAAATAAATAATGACCTCTAGTAAATTCACACAAGAGAAATGAAAACACATGTTCACACAAAAACTTGCACATAATTGTTTAGAGCTGCTTGGTTTATAATTGCCAAAAATGGAGAATAACTCAAATTTATTTTAATAAACTGTGACACATCATAAAATGGAATACTACATATCCATATTTTAAAAAGTACTGATAAGCACAACAATAGGGATGAATCTTAAATGTATTATGCTAATTTAGTAGGGGATGCCAGATCCAAAAAGACTACATATTGTATTATTCAATTTATGGAGAGGGAAACTATAGGGGAGAAGAGATGATAAACCTCCCCCCTCCCAGTTCTAGGAATCCAACTCATTGCCTCCAATATGCTATGCAAGAACTCTACCACTGAGCTATAACCTCAGTCCCATAAGTTTTTAAGTCTCTCTCAACGGAACTTCCAGAGCCTAATCCTGCTCCCTAGAGGTAAACACTATTCCATTTCTTGTGTATCCTCTACATTTTAAATCTAATATTTACATATATGCATGTGTGTATATGTATACATATAAATTTATTCATAAAGATGTTGAACACAAAAGGTAGTAAATTCCATTCTGCACCTTGATATTTTTCTGCTGTTACTTTAGAGACTTTTTCATATCACAAATACATTGGATCCATTGCATTCTTTTTTCTTGCAGCATAGTATTCCATTACATAATGGTATCCATGTATTTCAAGTTCCTTAAGGATGGATATTCGTATCTTAAAAAGGAATTAAACTTAAATAATTTGGAAATTTTTACAATATCAAAGGTCAGCTGGAGTTGAGAACAAATCTTAAAAGTTTTCACAGATTCAAAAGTAGCTTGCTTCCAGGTTATCTTCTCACGAAAGAGACAAACTCAAGTGGCAGCAAGCCAAGGAAGACAGTGGGAAAATTCCTGAGCCAATAGGAAAGTGGTGAGGCCGGCAGGGAATTACTGCCGGGTAGCAGTTCTAGGAGAGGTGTCTTACTGCTTGAGTAGAAGGCCACTCCAAGCCAAACCTTCCCCAGGCTGCAGCTCAGACATACTAAAGTGTGTCCCGCTATGCAGGGTACGGTGATGCTTAGCCACCTTCAGCCTCCCGCGGAGATCCCCCTCCCTGGCGGATTCTGAACCCCCACAGCCTCCGGCCCACGCGCAAGGGCAGCACACGTGGTGACCTGCCTGGGGCCGGGTTCCCAGCTCCAGCTCCTCCTCCCTCCAGCTCTCGCTCGGCTTTCTGCAGTATCACGTGCAGCCGCGCCGGGTGCAGGATGGCGGCGGCGGCGGCAGCAGCAGCAGCAGCAGCGGTGGGTGTCAGGCTCCGGGACTGCTGCAGCCGGGGCGCTGTACTCCTGCTTTTCTTTTCTCTGTCTCCAAGGCCCCCGGCCGCCGCCGCTTGGCTGCTTGGCCTGCGGCCTGAGGACACTGCTGGAGGCCGCGTGTCCCTGGAGGGGGGTACCCTGCGTGCTGCCGAAGGCACCAGCTTCCTCCTGCGAGTCTATTTCCAGCCTGGTCCCCCGGCCCCGGCTGCGCCGGTGCCCGCACCCACCCTTTCCCCCGGGGAGAACGGCACGGGCGATTGGGCCCCACGGCTCGTGTTTATTGAGGAGCCCCCGAGCGGGAGCGGCGTGGCGCCCAGCGCAGTCCCCACGCATCCCCCGGGACCGCAGCGCTGCCGCGAGCAGAGCGACTGGGCGTCAGATGTGGAGGTCTTGGGGCCCCTGCGCCCCGGGGGCGTGGCGGGCTCGGCCCTGGTCCAGGTGCGGGTGCGAGAGCTGCGCAAGGGCGAGGCAGAGCGGGGCGGCGCGGGCGGTGGCGGGAAGCTCTTCTCGCTGTGCGCCTGGGACGGGCGCGCTTGGCACCACCACGGCGCCGCCGGCGGCTTCCTGCTGCGCGTCCGCCCGCGGCTCTATGGCCCAGGTGGGGACCTGCTGCAGCCCGCTTGGCTGCGGGCGCTCGGGGCGCTCCTGCTGCTGGCCCTGTCCGCCCTGTTCAGCGGCCTGCGCCTGAGCCTGCTCTCGCTGGACCCGGTGGAGTTACGGGTGCTGCGGAACAGTGGCTCGGCCGCCGAGCAGGAGCAGGCGCGCCGCGTGCAGGCCGTGCGCGGCAGGGGGACCCATCTGCTCTGCACCCTGCTCCTGGGCCAAGCCGGAGCCAACGCCGCCCTGGCGGGTTGGCTGTATGCCTCGCTGCCGCCGGGCATCGGGGGGTCGGGGGAAGATTACAGCGAGGCGGGCATTCACTTCCCGTGGCTGCCCGCGCTGGTGTGCACTGGCGCCGTGTTCCTGGGGGCAGAGATCTGCCCCTACTCTGTGTGTTCGCGGCATGGGCTGGCCATCGCCTCGCACAGCGTGTGCCTAACCCGACTCCTGATGGCGGCCGCCTTCCCGGTGTGCTACCCGTTGGGCCGCCTGCTGGACTGGGCGCTGCGCCAGGAGATCAGCACCTTCTACACACGGGAGAAACTGCTGGAGACGCTGCGGGCAGCGGACCCCTACAACGACCTGGTGAAAGAGGAACTCAACATCATCCAGGGCGCCCTGGAGTTGCGCACCAAGGTGGTGGAGGAGGTGTTGACCCCTCTCGGGGACTGTTTCATGCTGCGCTCGGACGCGGTGCTGGACTTTGCCACTGTCTCCGAGATACTTCGCAGCGGCTACACTCGCATCCCGGTGTACGAGGGCGACCAGCGCCACAACATTGTGGACATTCTATTTGTCAAGGACTTGGCCTTCGTGGACCCCGACGACTGCACCCCACTTCTCACTGTCACCCGCTTCTACAACAGGCCTCTGCACTGCGTCTTCAATGATACCCGGCTGGACACGGTGCTGGAGGAGTTTAAGAAGGGTGAGCAGTGATCTTTCTCCTCCCCCTAATCCCTCTCCCCTTCAAAGGTATTGCACTTTCATAAAGATGAAGGGCTTCAGATACTTAACGCTATCCCCAAACTCAAGGAAGGCCATACCTCATGTTTCCCTGGCTGTTTGCATCTCACTTCTCCCAGCCTTCCTTGCAGCCCACTGAGCCCCAGACCTCATCCCCTCTACTAGGCTCACCAGGTGCACCATATTCTTCATTCATTCCATTCCACCAGTATTTTTTCAGTGCCTACCAAATGCCAGATATTGTGTCCCCTGGACTTGGAGGTCACGGCATATTTTCCCACTCTTAACAGGGGCACCTCTACAGGTTCCTATAGCAAACACCCTTTGCGTTAAACTCCCTTCAGCACTGGAAGCTCACCTAACTCCATTGCTGGACAGCTCCAGTTGCTGACAATGTCTTCCTTACACAGAGCAGAAATGTCTGCCTCCAAAGTCTCCTAGTTATATGGGGTAGAGTAAGCCTCAGGCACCTTCAAGTTCTTCCTCAATATTTAACTTAGCATCTACCATTAATTGGACCCAAACAATACTCGAGTTGGGATTAGATGTTGGCGAAAGCTGTTGAATTCTTGTACTTCTGGGAACTCCAGCCCCATAGTAGATCTGAACTTGAGGAAATATTCTGCAGAAAGGAGACCTTAGAAACTTGCATATCCAAATGAGAGGGGTTTCCTTCAGCACAGCCACCATTCCTCCCTCACCTCTTTACCATAAGCTTGGTGTCAAACCATGCTATATGACATGTTGATTCCATGGCTGGGGTTTGTCTTTAGAAACTGCCATCTGAGACTGAGTACCAGTTCACTCAAGAGAGGTCAGCCTGGATACTTGAGTCAGTCTCCTTGGGATTATGTTTGTCTGCCCCCCATCCTCCACCCCAGTTCACCAGATTGGGCCCAGAAGAGCCCCTGGTTGTTTTTGAAAATCAAATCTACTTCGAGGATTCACATTGAGAGCATTTAAGCCTATTTCACAGACCCTGAAAACAACTCCAGCCATGGTTTAAGAACAGTCACATGGTTAGAATAAATTTAGAACTTTACAGAATAATTGTTTTGAAGGACACACTCATTTGTAATACTTACTAAAAATAAACAAACAAAAGTCAATCCCCTGACTTTAGAATCAGACTTCAAATGTAGCTTTCCTGTGGCTAGAAGATCTCTCATTTGATTGTATTTTTTTATACATTTTTTCTGTCAAAAATTCAATCTTATCATCATAGGTATATTCTCTAGGACTTTTGAGTATAAAGAAAAATCGGGGGTCTTCCTCCTGCCACAGTATTTTGAAGTTATGTTAAAAATCAAAACATATTCTAGGGAGGGGGAAAAAGTCTAAAAGCTATTTTTAGTCTCAGATTTGGTGGGAGCCCTAGACTTTGTGTTGTTATTAGGAGAAGGGGAGGGAAATGTGAATATGGCAGCTATTTTAGCCCAGTCTGGGCTAATGCCTCCCTTTCTCCCATCTGTCTCCCTGAATCCTTGCAGTACTGGTTCCCACGGCACTCTGGGGTCCATCCATCAGTTTGTAAAACTATGCTTACATTTTGTATTTCCTGCAGAAGTAGAGTCTTGAAACTGGGCATAACAGCTATGGAAAAAAAATCTGTATTTGTTTACTAGAGCTGCCATAACAAAATGCCACAGACTGGGTGACTTGAACAACAGAAATTTATTTTCTCACAGATCAGGGGTCTGGAAGTCCAAGATCAAGGTATCACTATGTTTGGTTTCTTCTGAGGCCTCTCTCCTTGGTTTGCAGACAGCTGGCCACCTTCTTACTTCTTGACATGGTCTTTCCTCTGTACACTGGATCCTTGTTGTCTTCTTGTGTGTCTAAGTTTCCTCTTCTCACTAGTTTAGATTAGGACCCAATCTAATGGCCTCATTTTAACATAACCACTGTGATATGTAAGATAGTCGTTAAAGTACTGCCAGAAGACATTTTTTAATGCAATTATTTTGAACCCCTTCATTCCTTCTGTTAGTACTAATTGAGCATCTATATGATTTTAGACAACAATGGAGACAAGACTGCCCTCAGTAAGTTAACAGTCTGTGGAACTTACAGTGACAATAAGAATCATCTTTGTAAGCAGGAGTTATCTTATTAACCCTGCATCCCCGGCACTTGTATTTTAATAATCTGTTCATAAGGGTTAACATTGATCTGAAATGAGTGGCTGTGCAGAAGCTTCTGAATCTGGTGAAACAAGCTTGTTAGTGTCTGTTAGTACTCTGTGGTTAGTGGATCAGTGTAGCGAAGCTGTCCATTAAGGAGAACACCAGGCCAAGGAAGATACTTCCACACCCTTTCAGAGCCTGGCCTTGTTTCCTCAGTGTGGTCCATGAACCAGCATTAATCTCAATGAGAACTTATTAGAAATGCAGAACTTCATGCCCCACCCCAAAGCAATTGCATGAAAGTCTGCATTTTAACAAGCCCTCAGGTGGCTCATGTGTCTATTAAAATTTGAGAAACATTCCATTCAGAGGACCTTTATTCATAGTGTGTGGTAGATCTATTTAGGATGGAAGACAAGGAATAATGAACCAAGTTGTGTCAGGCTCCAAGCTATATAATTCAGTGGTCAATTTCTGTAAGAGTTTGTACCATAGATTAGGAGAGGAAAACCGAGTTGAACTGGTTTTCTTTGCCTTTAAAAATAACTTTTAAAGTAAGTCTTTAATAGCTCTTCCATTTTGCTTACTTCCTTACATCACAGTAACTTAACCACCTACACAAACCCCTTAGGAGGCAGAAGAGGAAAATGATTATATTAATAGGAACAACAGTTAACATTAATTGAAGGACCACTCTGCCAGGCACCATGCCAAGCCTTTTGCATTCTCAGAACAACTCTCCTGGGTAGGTATTATTAACTCCATTTTACAGATGAAGAAACTAAAGCTCAGATCAATAATATGACTTGTTCAGCTTTCTGTAACTAATAACTGACTGAATTGTGATTGAGCGAGGTCTGTAAAGCCCCAGTGCCTGTTCTTTTTTCCTGACTACTTCAGTCTTGTTCCTCCAATCTGGAATCCCTGCCACCCACAAGGTTCAGCTGACCTTGCCTCTGACTTGCTGACTATGGCTGATTCATCTTCAGTATTTGTGGATTAGAAATGTAGCTTTAATAATTACAACAATTGCTAGATGTGGTGGCATACACCTGTAGTCCCCATAATTTGGGAGGCTGAGACATGAGGATCACAGATTCAAGATCAGTCTTGGCAATTTAGCAAGACCCTGCCTCGGAAAATGGACCAAGGGATGTAGCTTGGTGATAAAGCACCCTTGGGTTCAATCCTCAGTACCAAATAGTTTAATAATAATTACAGTAATTGCTAATATGCACATTGAACTTTACAAAATATTTCTATCTCCCTTTTCTTGTCTGATCCTTAAAATAGCAGATGACCCTAAGACCCAGAGGGTTATTTGGCCTGCCTGAGATAATCACCCAGCCTGTATATTTCAAGACCCAGATTCTAAGCCAGATTACATTACTCCAAAGCTCTTTGTTCATATGGGATTTTCTCTACATCTTATGAGTTGTAGGTCTTTAGAAATAGGGAAAAGGAAAATGGCCTTTCAAGTTGGCATGCTAGCCTCACAAAAGGGAACTATATTTCTCCCCCACAGGACTGTGAGTTCCTTGAGGGCAGAGAATGAATCTTATTTAGTTTGTGTTCTTAGGACAAGCATAGGGTTCACCATGGTGAGGGAATGCATTCATAAACATATTTCTTGAATAGCTAACCTCTGTATTTCTGTTTGAGTGAGTAAACCCTAGATACAGAATAATTAGTGTTGTCTCACTGACCACAGCAAATATCACCTCTTCTTCTCCCAAGGTTTCTATCTATGTTAGTGGTGTCATTGTCCCTTCAGTTCCCTGGGCTAGAAACCTCTCCTTCACTACCCACCCTCATCCTAATGATTGTCTTCATCTGCTGAAGCTGCCATAACAAAATACCATGCACTGGGTGGCTTAAACAACAGAAATGTATTTCCTCACAATTTAAAGTCTAGAAGTCACAGATGGAAGTTCTAGACAAATCTGGTGAGGGCTCTTTTCCTGGCTTGCAAATGACTTCCTTCTCTCTGTATCCTCACATGGCCTTCCCTGAGGGCATATGCAGACAACAAGAGAGCCCTAATCTCTCTTCTTAGAAAGCCATCCATCCTATTGAATTAGGGCCAATTTATTACCTCATTTAACCTTGATTGCTTCCTTACAGGCTCCCCTGGGGGTTAGGCTTCTACATTTGAATTCATTGGGAACCCAAGCTTTCACTCCATAATACTTACCAAAGTCCTGTTGTTCAAATCATAGCAATTATCAGTATTGCATCCAACCTGTTTTTGGAACCTATGCATAATTTAGTCCACTATTTTCTCCACGTGAGTTATTCATTAATTTTATTCAACAAATAGTTACATGGTTCCTCCTGTGTCAGCATAGAGGGAAAGACACTAGTGTGGTTCCTGTCTGCCTGGAGGTTTCATTCTAATACAAAAAGAAGTAATTAAACAAATGGGATGGTGAGTAAGAGCCTAAGCTTTAGTTGCAATTTACCTGGATTGATACTGGCGTTGAACAAATTACCTAACTCTATGTGTACCTTGTTGTCTGTAAAATGAAGATAGTAATAGTATTTACTCATAAGATTGTTTGTTAAGACTATTACATTAAAATGCATATTTAGTACCTGCCATCCTCTAAGTGCTGAGTAAATGTTAGCCATGATTATTAAATATAAATACAATTTTATTACTCATTTGTGCAAATGCCTCCTAAGAAGTTATGCTTCTTCAAATCTTCATCTCCCTCAAATCCATCTTCTCCAGTACCACTAAAATAATCTCTCGTAATGACGTCCCCAGTTTAAAACCCTCGTGTAGCTTCCACCAACCACAGGATAAAGTTAAGCTGGGAATGGGGTTGGCGATGCCTTCATGACCTGCTGCTGCCTGCCCACCCCCAGCGCCCTGCTTCTCCGGAAACCCTCTATTCTGCAGCTGCACAGTGCTGTTTTCTTGTTTTTGTCCCATGACTCATGCTCTACTCTGTCAGGAACATGCTTTGCCTGACTAATCCATCCTCAGCCCCTCCTTTAATGCTCAGCTCAGGGAAACTTCTTTGTAGACCTCAATTTTGGCCAACCTCCTTGTTCAGTATATTTGTATCTATTACTGAACTAACAAGCTGTTCTATCAGTGTGTTTACAAGTGCCCCCGCCCCCATGTAATGAGCATCTGCAGTGCAAGGCTGTCCCATCTCTTTGTAGCTCTAGCCCCAGCACCTAATGAATATGACACTCAGTGAATTTTCAATAAATTATGAACAGCTAACTGAAGGAGTTAAACTGTAATAACTTGAAAGGGATCTTCAGAGCTTGAGTAAATGAATCATTCATTATCCCTAGTTCAATTGTTTTGGACTACGCAGCAGAACAAATCAAACTTTCAAACTTTAGATGTTTGAAGAAAAGTGCTGCATGTATTATTTTTCTGCCTCTTTAGGTACATTCATATATTGCAACAATTCTTTTTGTGTGTGTGTTCAAAGCATTGTGTTAAGTTGGGCATATGATACCCCCAAAAAACTGCTCCCCTAAAGCAGAACTCATTTTTCTCCATGACTTCCAATGATATGGCAATTCAAAATCTTAATGTTTGAGCCTGTGGGTAAGACAGACCTGTACCTACACAAAAATAAAAGAAATGTAAAAAGCAGTGGGAATGTAGAGGACAAAGTAACTATGTTTAAGTGACATATTTTGCTTTTATAAAATTTTTATTGCAGTTTATAAGTTTCTATTCTTCATATAGAAAAATTTTAAATATAGAACAGTAGATAAAAGAAGTAATAATCATACCACTATCATAAAATAATAACTCTTAATATTTGTTGTATTAAACATATATTACATAGAACAACCACCTTAATCAAATTCTTAAAAAGAAAGTAAAAGGAAAACTCATGATCCTACCATCCTCCGCAAATCAAATGTCCCATTCTAACCCCTGGAGTAATCATCCTGTACGTTAGGATTATTTTCAATGCAGTTCCTCAGGGTTGAGCTCTATAATTGGAGAAGCCTAATTATAAAATGGAACCTTTGGGGACTTATTATACTTCTAAAATTTACTTTTCTAATAGATTATTTTTAGGAGAAAACCAGCCCTGTATAGACAACAGGGGAAAGGAATAGTCTGTTTTCTGAATCCCAAGGAACTACAGAACTGGTAGGTAACTCAGATAACCTAGCTCTGCTGAGTTAGTAATATCATCCTCCTAAACTGAAGACAGCTCAACCCACATGTGCGTGGTTGCTCTTTCCTGTAGACTAGCTGGCTGTAAAATGCCAATTGCAGTTTTCATATTCAGTCTTTGCTCATTTATTGATTCATTCTGATATTTTTAAACTAACCTGGGCCTGGGAATACAGTAGTCAGCCCGACAGACATTGGCCAGCCATTTTGGAGCTAAAAGGTACTCTCTTCCATGTTAGATCTTCCTGCAAGGGATCTGTTACCTAAAGTATATCAAACCAGCCAATAAGTGCTCCCGGCCCAGATGCACACTGTAACCTTTCCACCAAAGAATAATCTGGTTGAAAAAGTCAGTGTTTTATTGTATACTCCAAATTCTGATCTGAACTATTTATCTTCTTTGTCATCCATAAAAGAAAATAAAAAGTTGTTTTTACTCAAAGTTACATTTCACTGGTAAAATTAGATATAATATGCCTTAAGGTGTGTGAAACATTGCTAAGTAATTAGTAATATTTAGAATGAGATGTTTACCTTCTACACAGTAGGGCAAACTGTAGACAAAGCATAGTCTCTCATATACAGGGAGAAAACAAAAGGAAACAAAAGATGAAAATAATTATACAAGATGGTAAAATTGTAAGTTTACTTCTCTTTAAAATTTTTTCATTATGATTGTTATAATGTTGTTATGTAATATCTTTTTATTTCCCCTCTCTAGTCTGGCAAAAGAAATGCTAGATAACAATAGAATCTGAGCTAGAAGGGGCACAAAAACCTCAGGGGGGAAAATCTGTAACTCAGGCTTTCTTATTTTTAGATTTAGCCTTCTTTTCAGGCGTACCAGCCTTCATTGCCAGGCTTTCTTTTTATCTAATCTAAATTCTGCAATCTACAGTTAAATTCTATTTTCTCTTTTTAGCATCTTTCCTGGGTTCCTTTTATCTGAAGAGTATTGTTGCTCACCTTGTTTCCATGTTTTAACCCCCATGTGCATTTAGCTGTGTTTCTACCTTCCTTAAAGCATTTGGATTTTTTCTGGGGGAGGGTCTGTGAGTGTCCCTGCTTTCCTAAGCTAGTTTATCTCCAGGTTGGTGTTTGGGGACATCTGAACCTCCAATAAACAACTCTCAATGCTCTTTTTTTCCTGTTGCATGTTCCTTTCCAATTTGAGAATCTTTTCCATTCTTCCTGTCCTCATTCATCCTCCCTTTCTTTCCTTCCTTCCTTTTTTCCTTCTTTTTGTGTATTGACAGGGCCATATTCTATGTCAGGCCTGTGCTTGGCACTGGGGATACAGTGTGGACCAGACAGACATCCTTCCTGCCTTCCTGGGGCTTGCAGCCTAAGAGGGAGAGGGTCACTAACCAACAAACTGCGATACGTAGTTTGAAGAAAGTATATGGAACTCTGAGAATATAATGGGGGTACTGAACTGGTCTTGTGGGTGAGGGTTGATTCTCCCTCCCTAAGTCTGAACTCGAAAGGGTGGTGAGAAGGAGTTTGTCAGATCAAGAGCTCTCCAGAAGAGAGCAGACATGCTTTGAGGAAGGAAGGCCAGTGTGAGTGCCATGTTGGATTCCTGGGCTGTGGTATATCCATTAGGAATAGTGCTTCTCCACCAACCAAACTTCCTTCTCCCCTCTGTGACCGTCTAGGCAGTTCAGTTCTGTAACATTACCCACACCTGGTCTCTAGCAGACAGACAGAGATGTAAATGTGGGAACATGAAGAGGGGAGAGGCCCTGGTGAAAAGGCTGATCCAAGGCAGCCTGGGGTACACACAAGGACAGCCAGAAAGGGGAAATCATTCCCTGTTTGACCTAGGATAACTTCTCTGAGGAAGTAGAATTTCAGTTTGGCCTTTAAAGGAGAGGGACCGTGATCAGCAATTATGAAGGGAAAGAGCGTTCCAGCTGAGGCAGGAGTCTGAGCTGGAAAAATAAAGGCAGAGTGGAGCCGACACTATATTTGAATGCTGGTAAAGCAATTATCATAATGTTGCTTTTCTTCCAGCAAAATGTGGAACCAAGCAGAATGAAGTACTTGTCGAACATAATTTTTATTCCCTTCAAGTGCCAAAGCATTTTTGGTAGTGCTATTTCTGAAATGTTTTATACCCATTCCTGCTTTCCTTAATAAAGGACCCTAAATATAACTTCATCTTTTCTTAATGACACAGGATCATGGTCATGAGAATGTAGTTATTTTATGCTGTATTGTAAAGCAGTTCTCTGTCCACTTTTTAACCTTTTCTGTCCTCAATCAGCTGTTCTGTCTGCATTTGCCTCGGGCAAATCCTTGCCTCAACATACTCTTCAGTGGCCACTTTGTCCATCTCACTTATGAGTTCTATTTTACTGAGAAATCAAGTAAGCATACACGTTGAGAATTATGTACCTGGTATACAGTAAGCTTCAATAAATGGTGATTGAATGAATGATTACTTAGGCTTTGATTGGAAGCATAAGGCATGAAGTTTGAGGGAGAGACCTGGGACAGTTCCTTCTGGGACCAGATTCAAAGCGGTGCAGAGTCAGACCTCCAGATAATGGGTCGTTAGTCTGCTATTTTTGCAGTGTTGCTTAGCAAGCCAAATTGCCAACTGGCTTAGACTCTAGTGACTAACAACTATATTTTCATGCCCTAGTGATGTTGGTTACCATGGTTCTCTGGCTGACACAGTTGGCTTTTTTATAATTGCTTTTTAGTAGCTCAAGAATTTTTTTTTTTTTTTTGGTGATAAAGGTGTAAATTACTCCATTTATGAAAAAGTAAAGTGAGACAGTGATGACAAAGTGCAGTTCTTTTTTAATTTTATTTTTAACCAGAGAAAGAGACAGTTTTGTTTTTCCAAGTCAGGGTGGATTGGTAGGATAATATTTTTGTGTTTCTCCTCCTGATTTGGTAGAAATGATCATATAGATTTAAAAAACACACACACACACACACACACACACACACACACACACACACCCCTAGAACTTGTTAGGTTAGCTTTATCTCATCTTATTCCAGAGGAGTTCTTCCATAAACACCGAGGCACTGTTAAAATTCTGATATATGATATATCACACACACACACACACAAAAAAAAACCCACCCTATAAAGCCAAACTGTTTTTATAGCCTGGGACTATTTAGACTTATAAAAGTGTAGAACTTTAGAACCAGAAAAGGAAATTTGGGAAGCATCTGGTCCCAATCTTTACTTCTAAGGAGGAGGAAACTGAGGCCCTGAAAAGACCAATAATCAAAACAGCAACAATTACCCCTCATAGTTACAAAGCCCTCACATTTTCAAAGATCTTTTCAAAAGAGTAACTCATTGTGTACTCAATGTGACTGCAAGAGCAGCATTTTCCACCCCCACTTTGTATGTGAGGCACCTGGGATCCAGACTCCAGTGTCCTGCTGGACATTCATCTGTCCAGGAGATAGAACCAGCACCCTCATCTGTGACTCGCTGCTCCGGTCCATGGAGACACAGGCACAGATGGAGAGTCCTGGAAGCCTGAGTTCTGGCCTCAGTCTCTCTGTTTCCTAGCTGAGTGATTAAGGCAGGTCCCTCTGCCACGGAGGCTGATTTTATTTCTTCTTGAAAGGAAAATCATGATACTCCATTGAAAGTTCACTGTGAAGGGAAAGAGAATTCTGATACAGCATTCCACCATTTGCCTTGTACCTCCCTGATCTAGTTAACTGAATTATAACTAGTTAGTCATGAGTATAACGAATCCTTTTTCTGATCTAACCCATGTAAAACTCACAATATATAAGAAGAAAATAAAATTGAGAGCTTGACTCTGGGTAAGGCCCAGGAGACCACAATTGCATTGTGGTGGGTTCCTTATACTTCTTTATCCTGTCATCAGTTAGAATTAGGTTTCCTCCCCCATCTCTCTATCCTTCCTCAGATAGCTTTTAAGCTTAAAAAAATGACAATATAAATAAATATCATATCCTTACAAATAAAACCATTCAAAACTCTAAGCAGTCCACTAAAATAAAACATCAGTCTAAACATGGGAAAGGTTGGACCTAAAAGCTTTGGAAAGTGGGACTCTGACTCCTTTTGCCCTGCCCATTCAAAGCTCTTTTCATCACTATAAACTCACTTGTGAGTGCTGGGCATTAGTCTGTATGTTTTCCTGTATACTTTATCAGCTGAGCATACCTGGGATTTGGCTTGAAATGTGGAATCCCTATTATGTTAGAACACGCACAGGCTGGGGCTGGGGTTGTGGCTCAGTGGTAGAGCGCTCGCTTAGCATGTGTGAGGCCCTGGGTTCAATCCTTTGCACCACATAAAAATAAAATAAAGATATTGTGTCCACCTACAACTAAAAACTAAATATTTTTTAAAAACGAAAAAAGAATAACATAAAGGAAGAAATATTTATTTTGGTTCATGCTTTCAGGGATTTCAGACCATCCTCGGGTGGCTCCACTGCTGTGACCTGTGATAAGCGGAGCATCCTGGCAGAGAGGGAAAAGAGCGGCTCACTGCATGGTGGCCAGGAAGCAGAGAAAGGGAGAAAGGGGCTGAGGACAAGATGTACCCTTCTAGGGCATGCCTTCAGTGACCTACTTTCTGCAACTAGATCTCATCTCCTAGTTTCCACCACCTCTCAATAATATCATCACATTATTAATCTATCCCTGGGTTAATCCATTGATGACATCAGAGTCCTTGAGCTCCAGTTACTTTCCAAGAATTCCACCTCTGAACATTGCTGCCTTGGGAACCAAGTCTTCAACACATGAGCCCTTGGAGGACATTCCAGATCTAAATCATAGTACCTACCCTTCATACAGTATTCCTGAACTCCATTAGCTATAGTTCCATTCTTCTGGTTATTCAGGTCAAAACTTCTCTTTTCTGTTTCACCCCCTATCCAGCCCTTCCTGTAGGCTCTGCTTTTAAACATGACTAGAGAATCTGACATCTCTCCACTGCCCCTGCAGCCATCTCAGTCCAAGACATCAGTTACCTCACTTTTGGATTATTGCCAGAGCTATATCTATCAGGTCTCTCTGCTTCCTCCTCTGCCTACATTGTGTTTATTTTTAACACAAAAGCTAAAGAGTTTCTTTTAAAACATAAGTCAGACCATCTCACTTTTTTTTTGTAAAGAAAAATAAAAACACAAAGTCCACAGTGGATTTTTCTGACACAATAAAAACCAACACCTTTACAAAGGCCTCTCAGGCTCAGTTACACCTATGCCTGCCCATCCTTCTTGACCTTGTTACCCACCACTGTCCTTTCCCACTCCTTGCCCTTCCATAAACACATCACTTACACTCTGAACTCAGGGCCTTTGCATCTTGTACTACAAAGATGTCAGCAACTTTAGATTGTTATTCAAACATCACCTTTTCTAGGAGTTTGTCCTTGGTCTCCCAAACACCCAAGATGCTCTCATATACTTCTCTCTCTCTCTCTCTCTCTCTCTCTCTCTCTCTCTCTCTCTCTCTCTCTCTCTCTCTCATTGTTCTTCTGTGCTTCGCATTCCCCTTAGCACTGGGCTATTTATCCTACATGTTTATCTGGTTTATCATCTGTCATCTCCACTTGCAAGAGTATTAGTTGCAGGAGAAAAATTATATCACCTACTGTGTTCATGGGTGCATTTTTAGTACCTAGAGGAGTTTTGGGCATGTATTAAGCATCTGATAAATGCTTACTAAGAGAGTTAGAGAAGAAGAATTGGAGAAATGTAGGGATTTTTGCAAAATAGAAGCAAAAGAAAAGAAGATACAAAATGATCCTGTGTTCTGACTGGGGGCAAATAGAAGGTTGGTGGTGTCATTTACTGTAGTGAAGAGGAAGAAGAGTAGAGACAGTGAGTCTCGAACATGAGGTCATAGTTGGTAAGTGATTTTGACAAGATAAGGGGACAGCTCAGGCAAATGGCTAAAATAGGATGAGAGTTCAAAATAGACATTGATGTTGAGTTAGAAATCTAGTTCTTAGGGGAAGGGTGATGGTGACATTCAAAATGATGGGCTCTGCTGAAAGCTTTAATCAAAAGAAAGAGAAGAGCAGGGAATCAAGAGCTGGAGCAGAGGTTTTTACTGCAACAGCTCATTGGAATCACCTAAAGTTTTGAACACCTCATACCAATGCCCCCACCAAGTATAGATCAATAAGATCAGATGACGGTTATTAATAGGTTTGAAAGATTCCCAGGTGATTCTCAATGCAACAGCATTGAGAGTCACTAAGGTAGGGTCTTTAATATATATTTATCTGTGAGGATAAAATAAAGGAATCCACAATGGAAACATAAAAGTAGCTATCATAAGGATAGGAAGAAAATTAAGAAGGTAGTCTAAGCCAGTTCACCTCAACCTCAAATTTGTATAAGAATCACTTGGAGCATTTTCTCATGTACTTGTTGATTGATTGTATGTCCTCCTCTGAGAAGTGTCTGTTCAAGTCCTTGGCCCATTTGTTGATTGGGTTATTTGTTATTTTATTGTCTAATTTTTTGAGTTCTTTGTATACTCTGAATATTAGGGCTCTATCTGAAGTGTGAGGAGTAAAGATTTGTTCCCAGGATGTAAGCTCCCTATTTACCTCTCTTATTGTTTCTTTTGCTGAGAAAAAACTTTTTAATTTGTGTAAGTCCCATTTGTTGATTCTAGATGTTAACTCTTGTGCTATGGGTGTCCTATTGAGGAATTTGGAGCCCGACCCCACAGCATGTAGGTCGTAGCCAACTTTTTCTTCTATCAGATGCCGTGTCTCTGATTTGATATCAAGCTCCTTGATCCATTTTGAGTTAACTTTTGTGCATGGCGAGAGAAAGGGATTCAGTTTCATTTTGTTGCATATGGATTTCCAGTTTTCCCAGCACCATTTGTTGAAGATGCTATCCTTCCTCCATTGCATGCTTTTAGCCCCTTTATCAAATATAAGAAAGTTGTAGTTTTGTGGGTTGGTTTCTGTGTCCTCTATTCTGTACCATTGGTCCACCCGCCTGTTTTGGTACCAGTACCATGCTGTTTTTGTTACTATTGCTCTGTAGTATAGTTTGAAATCTGGAATCGCTATACCACCTGATTCACACTTCCTGCTTAGTATTGTTTTTGCTATTCTGGGTCTTTTATTCTTCCATATGAATTTCATGATTACTTTCTCTATTTCTACAAGAAATGCTGTTGGGATTTTGATTGGCATTGCATTAAACCTATAGAGAACTTTTGGTAATATCGCCATTTTGATGATGTTAGTTCTGCCTATCCATGAACAGGGTATATTTTTCCATCTTCTAAGGTCTTCTTCAATTTCTCTCTTTAGGGTTGTGGGGAAAAGGGTACACTTGTACATTGTTGGTGGGACTGCAAATTGGTGCAGCCAATTTGGAAAGCAGTATGGAGATTTCTTGGAAAGCTGGAAATGGAACCACCATTTGACCCAGCTATCCCCCTTCTCGGTCTATTCCCTAAAGACCTAAAAAGAGCATGCTACAGGGACACTGCTACATCAATGTTCATAGCAGCACAATTCACAATAGCAAGACTGTGGAACCAACCTAGATGCCCTTCAATAGACGAATGGATAAAAAAAAAAATGTGGCATTTATACACAATGGAGTATTACTCTGCATTAAAAAATGACAAAATCATAGAATTTGGTGGGAAATGGATGGCATTAGAGCAGATTATGCTAAGCGAAGCTAGGCAATCCTTAAAAAACAAATGCCAAATGTCTTCTTTGATATAAGGAGAGTAACTAAGAACAGACTAGGGAAGAAGAGCACGAGAAGAAGACCAACATTAAACAAGGAGGAGAGGTGGGAGGGAAAGGGAGAGAGAAGGGAAATTGCATGGAAATGGAAGGAGACCCTCAGGGTTATACAAAATTACATACAAGAGGAAGTGAGGCGAAAGGGATAAATAATACAAGAGGGAGGAATGAATTACAGTAGTGGGGGTAGAGAGAGAAGAGGGGAGGGGAGGGGAGGGGAGGGGGATAGTAGAGGATAGGAAAGGCAGCAGAATACAACAGACGTGAGTATATCAATATGTAAATCAATGGAAGTCTAACTGATGTGATTCTGCAAGCTGTATACAGGGTAAAATGGGAGTTCATTACCCACTTGAATCAAAATGTGAAATATGATATATCAAGAACTATGTAATGTTTTGAACAACCAACAATAAAAAAAAAAAAAGAATCACTTGGAGATCTTTATGAAATGCAGATTCTGGTCCAGGGAGTTAGGTTGGAACCTGAACTGATGCATCTCTCACAGCTCCCAGTAATGAGAATGCTTGTGGTCCAACCATGCTTTGAGTAGCAAGTGTCAAGAGCAGTGCTTCTCAAACTGTAATGTGCATAAGACTCACCTAGAGAACTCAGTATTTCAGCCTGTCTGTGACCTCCTCACCCCCAAGATCCTGATTCAGTAGGTCAGAAATGGGGTCCCAGAACAAGTGCCCAGGTGATGTTCATGCTGCTACTCCAAGGAACACACTTGAAATGATAACAAGTCACAAATCCAAGGTAAGGAAAAAAAGGTACTTGTACTATCTACCAAACAAATCAAAGATGCTGCAGAGACACCAGGAAGAGCATAGCAAAACCACTACACTTTATAAGGTGAAGGTCATAAATGAGGCAGATACCATCAAACGATTTCTGCTTTCCTTAGTTTTCTATTTCTAGGCAATATGCCCTCCTTGCTTCTATATTTTACCTTGGAAACAATTACCTTGCCAAAGTGCTGTAGCTATTTTTGAAAGAGAGGAATCAAATCAATTATTTGATTTTTTTCCCAAGGCATAAGAAATATGATAACAGGGTCCTTGAGAGCTCTCTATGAGATATACCTAACCCATCTAGAGCACATGAGGCTATATTTATTAAAGAGCCTTGAAGGATATTTCAATTTGTTCAAATACAATTTTAAATACAGTGTGATGTTGTTATCACTGCCTGATTTTCTGTATCTTTAAAACAGGCTTTCCAACCTCAGCAGTATTAACATCTGGGCCTGGACAAGTTCTTGTTGGGATAGGGGGAGGCTATAATTTTAGGATGTTTAAGCTCAATCCTGGTTTCTACCAACTAAACACTAGCCGCAAGTTGTGACAACCAAAATTGTCTACAGACATTGCCAAATGTTTCCTGGAGGGTAAAATCACCCCCAGTTGAGAACTACTCTTTAAAAGCAATAATAAAATGTAGTCACCCTTGGGCTAGGGTTGTAGCTCAATGGTAGAGTGCTTCCCAAGCATGTGTGAGGCACTGGCTTCAATTCTCAGAACTGCATTTACATAAATAAAAAATAAAGGTCCATCAATAATTTTTAAAAAATATTTTTAAGAATATAGTCACCCTTCTAAGAAATCTAACTTTGGATAGGTTGATGCTAGATGGAGCTGTGACAGAACTTTACATAGACAGTTACCAGTAACCAGTACTAAGATTCTTGTGGCAACAGGAAAAAAAAACTAGTTTACCTTTTAGTAGTGGGCAATTGCGAAATGTGGCCAACCTCAGACACTCCAAGAGCCTAATAGTGCAGTACTGCAGTGCAGTACCTCAAGCCTCTCTCAAAGGTGCTTGGTATAAAAGTCACAAGAGACCCCTTCCAAAGCCCAGCATTAAAAGTTATCAACTACTTTCTGCCCATGTCTACAAAAATACCATAACCACCCACATCATTTGGGAGAAAGCATTTAATCACTTTGCTGTGACAGCTATCCTTTTTTCTAGAAGTTTCTTTTCTGTCTTTTTGTGAATATTTAACATCCTGTGAGCCTTAACCAGTGCACCTGAGGGGCTAGGATTTACTAGACATCGCAGTACTTATTTCCCTTTCTCATAGATCATAAGACAAATAACTAGAATGACACGAAGCTTACTCATAAGCCAGTGGTTTTTAAACTTTAGCCTGCATCAAAACTACCTGTAAAGCTTATTAAACCACAAATCACTGGGCTGCACCCCCAGAGACTCTGATTCACTAGGCCTCGGATGGGGCCTGGGAATTTTCATTTCTAGCTAGTTCTTCAGTGATGCTATTGCTGCTGGTCCAAGGACCACACTTTGAGAACCATTTCCATAAACCAAAATAATAATAATTCTCAACTTTGACTGTATATCAGAATCACTTGGGGGAAATTTTTAAACCACTCACGCCATGACCCCATCCCAAACCAATGAAATAGGAATTTCTGAGTGTGGGATTCAGTCAGTAAAATGTATGTAAAGCTACACACATGATCCTAATGTACAGCCAGCACTGAGAACCACTGAGCTACATGAAATACATTCCAAAGCATTTGGAGTGCAGAGTCTTACCAGATGGTGCTATTTAGTAGAGGAAAGATGGATCAACGTAAGTATCGCTTAATCCTTGAGAGGTATGACTCAGACCCCTGATGATTCCTTGAGGATTACTTCTCCAGTTCCAACTGAAACCATCCTAACTCTATATTCTAAGCAAGGTTCAAGCCATAGGTGCATATTCTCCACCTTGTGTCTCATTAGGATGTGGGCAGCATTGAAGTATAAATTAGAGAGTGGGAGGAACTAGTCAAGGCTTGAGGGAAGCAAACTCTCAAGGAGGGTTAAGGAGTCCATAGCTGCTAGAAATCAGGAAAAGGCAGCTGTCAGCAAGCCAAGCCATCAGGACACGGCTGGGCTTCTGTGGAGGCTGGATAGTAGGAGTATGTCAGGGATTCAAACTAGATGTCAGAGAGTCTGTAGTTGCTAGTTTAGAACTGGGACACTGGTGATCCCAGAGGAAATGGTGCTTTTTACAACTTAGAGACAGATGTAGCCTTCATTTTTAGGAAGTGCCTTGCCATAAAAT